>NC_086322.1:97138653-98338653 GCF_036172605.1 Pelobates fuscus
GGAGACCGATTGCGCATGTGCGGCTGCATGAAATTGCATGCATATCATATCAGCCTATCAGTGTTGTATATTGTTTGAAAACTAATAGCAAACTTAGTAAAGCAAACAGTAAAGAAAAACAATATATTTATACAGCAACATAAATTTCGTTTAAGAGGTATCCCGCACAACCCCCTCATTCAGCCTACGCCTTCCAGTATCGCAGTCACGATCTGAAGCCCGCCGCAAGACTCCGCCATGACACCTCCCAGGTCTTAAGATCCCTGTGGTCGGGCTCAGCTGCACCCATAAGTGGAGGCTTGCTGGAGCATGATCAGGGAGGAACCTGCCCCTTGCGTCCTGTCTGTTTCTTGGATAGGCCTGCCGTCTCGTTGTGCAGCTTGGGTTGATTTGTGGCTTGTCTCGGACCTTTCGAGGCACAGCAGTCGCAACCTGGGTTTACTTGTCGACGGGAAGTGGCGCCATTTTCAGGCTAGCTTCGTGTGGCAAGAAGTGTTTCTGGGGCAGGCGTGAGATGGTAGCGTCCGCAGTAAGTACGGAGCCAGGTTGCGTGCAGCAGCCTGACGCTCATTAAGTTTCTTCCAAAAAGCCTCAAATATTGCATCAATCCGCTTCAGGGTGTCTGGCTCCTTTGCAGTGTCGGCTGGCCTAGTGACAGTCGCCGCCATGTTAAAGTTGACAAGCTGAGGCAGCTGCCACCACGTCTGGAGGCGCCCCCCGGGGATTGGGATGACCCCCTGCCGCTCCAAGGGGGGGGGAGGAAGGGGAGGGACAGGGGCCCATGTACGAGGTTTCTGCCGGTAATGGCGACAGGGAAGCGGTCGTCTCAAAGCTGTATTAAATTATCCCGGGCAAACTGGTTTCAGACAGGAACATCAGGCAAAATAGAAATAGGCACTGGAAATAGTGCAATGTGGATCAGAGAAGTCTGAATGTTTTTCTGAACTATCATTATCCTTTTTTTTTTATTATTATTCCAAAGTAGAAAATGGGCTTGACAGTGGTTTAAAAATTGTAATGAGGTGACATGACCAACAATACAGTCAATTGAGATATTGTAACGGGAAAAAAGCCACAGATTTCTCAAACAGGAATTAACTGTCCTCCCCTTAACCAAAACACACTGCACTAAACTATCACTTAAACATTAAACCCTTTAACCAGGGGTAGGCAATCTATATTACTCAAGATGTTTTGGGCTACATCTCCCCTGATGCTTTGCCAGAAAAAAAAAAAAACGTGAAGCCGGTATTGTGATGAAGGGTTTGTGTCATCTCTGTAACCCTTCTTTGCCAATATTTTGCCACAGTTTTAATAATTAGAAATTAAAATAAATAAAAAAAAGTCTAATGTCAATGTACAAGTATCCATTTACTTTTTTTAAAATCAGTAATACTGAATGTGAATCAAGCAACCATAATCTCACACACACACACACACACACACACACACACACACACACACACACACACACACACACACACACACACACACACACACACACACACACACACACACACACACACACACACACACACACACACACACACACACACACACACACACACACACACACACACACACACACACACACACACACACACACACACACACACACACACACACACACACACACACACACACACACACACCTGAATGCGACGTGTAACATAAACCCAATAAACAGATTAGACAACATTTTAAACAAGCTTTTGCAAACCATAATCTTCTGCTAATATTGCCCGAGTAAACATTGTACATACCTGTATAAAACGCTGGATGTTACTGCCTGCTGAATGTCCTTTGAGTGCACTGATTGAAGCTAAGAAGACAGTAAAGAGGTGGGGAGGGCAGACATCTAAATATGACTGGCCAGTTCAAATTGCACGAATCTCACGTTGATCATTAACAGAGGTTGCCTTGTACTATGCATGAGGAAAACATACAGTATAGCTTTTAATTTCAGTCTTATCTCAAGCACAGAGGCAGTAACTAGAGACAGTAGGCAGTTTTCTCACATACAGAAACAGAAAATCTATTTGCATTTTTATAAAAATCGAGCTGTTACATTTAATCTTCAAGGATGCCGCACTGGATACAATTAAAAGGACTATTTATGGTAAACTGACGATTGAGAAAGCACAGCTCGCTTTCCTAGTGCACAATGGGAGCAGCTCCCCTGGGTTCAACAACTACCAGACTCCCAGTGTATGTCACAGATTGAGGGATAAGAGGGGCAGAAGTGACTGGTCGTAAACTAAAACACAAATCAAAGCAGAGTTCTAGAAATAAAACATTCTGTTTGCTAGATCTTGCCTATATTGTGGAATGGGTTCAGCGTAAAAAGACACTTAAATAGAGAACACATTTTTCTAAGGTTAAGTCCTTATTTACTTCAGTTTCCATTAATACCATATCCCTATTTTCTAGGGAAACAAAGTACAGATATGGACCCTTCCTCTACTGAGCTTTTAGATTCTGCAGCAATGAACTAAAATGTGACGAAGGCAACGCATTTGCAAGTGGCTGCCATTGAAACAGGACAACACTAACCATATACTCTAATAGAGTGAAAGGACGGGGTTTTTTGTTTTGTTTTTTTTACTGCCAACACAAGACTACTAATCTCCGTCTTTCCACATGCACCTATCTGAACCTAAAGCTTGTCCAGCAATAATAATTCCCCCCCCCCCCCAACCTTTTAGATCAAGAATTTCAGTTACACAACAAGATCACAGGATTTTCCACAATCTCTTCAAATTCAAAATCCAACAACTTAAAAACGATATCCTGCCCCCTTTTGTCGCACTATTATCTCCTTTATATTCCTGGCTCACATGCCAACTATCTTAGTACAAAATACTACAAACGCAACAACTGTACGGAGACAGACAGGTATGACTACTACGGCCTGTATCCCTAGCGGTTATTTTAACTTTTCTAGACAGTGATCACGGTGCCTAGGAGCCATTTGTACATTTTGACAGGTATCCAGCAATAGGTCAGTACACACCCATCTAGGCCTACACTGGGAATATATGGTGCCTTCAAGCAATAGAATGGGCGCAGCACTGATCACACTGACAGTTTAGCACATTGCTCAGATGCCTGATGCAGCCTCGGGTTGCTTTACTGTATTACTACTGCACACGTGACGCATCTAGCAGTAGCTTGTTAAATGCAGCAACTTAGATAGTGAGCACATTTGGGCAGGGCCCTCTCTTAACCTTGACTCCTAGGTCACCATTAATGCCCTAAGTAATAGCCATCCATAGAGCGGCATGGTGCCACAGCAATCTGACGCCTGCGATAGCCTTGGCAGGTCTATTGCTGGGATACCTTAAAAAGGTATCTAGTAAAACACGTCTTCTCAACAGGATAATATCACGGCTTCTTCTATCAAGATTACGACGTTGAGGCACACACATTTACCATCAAACTAGGTTCAGTTGTCCAATTTCAGTTATTCCAACTGAAACGTGACATTTGAAAACCAGTCCATTACAATAGGCAAACGCAATTATTTCGGTCCTATCGGCAATAACATTATGTCTCTGGATTTAAAACCAGCTGAAGGCCTATGTACAAGTTTGCTAAATATGCTATCCAAACATGACAGACCTACATGCATACGGCAACCAAAACTCCTTTAAAAATAAAGAGGAACCCCTTTATATTGTTAATAAAAGCTGGGCGTTATTTTGAAACACATAAACTACCTTTTATCAAAGTTTTCCCTGGCATCTTCCTCCATGAGGGCAGTCATCTTTAAATAATCTATAGTCAGAAACGCCCCTGTAAATCCATAGCCCATGCTGTTAAATATGTAATGCCCATTCACAAAATACCCAAGTTACGTGCAAGCTCTAGCCATGTAAAAAAAAAAAAAAAATGTGCTCTGAGCGGGTATTAAACCCCAGCCCTAAATCTGCTGCTCAGAGGCAATCTGTCTGCAGCTCTTTTCAAACAAATCTCATTGTTGTTCACATAGCTGGAAGCCATTCAGCTAAATGCAGTTACTGAGAAGCCGAGTACTAAGACAGAAACATTTTAGTTTCTCACTTCCTTTCTTAATCAAAAAGATCACTCAGGGCACAATAACAATTTGATCGCAATGAAGTTATGGTGCGAGCAGGTCAAGGCCACAGGCTCATTTGTAGCTTTCAGTTTCACGTTCCTAAGCTGGCACCTGATCGCTCTGCCCCTGTACTTCCACTCAATGTCCGAGGCTTCTCATTAGCACCCCAGGAAGAAGTGAAAAGGGCAAGTGATAAGGGTGCTTTTTTTTAATGTATGTTCAGGTGAGTGCAGCCCACCCCTTTTGTATGTATGTATGTATATATTTTTTTTTTATTTTTTTTTAGGGAGTCTAGCCAGCTCCTTGGTTTTGCACCCCTCCCTGTCACAGGTGCCTCATCTCAGGACCCTATTTAGCCTTGTACTGCAGAGAACTCGAGATGGAAGTATTTCCCCAAGTGAGTAATTCATTTAGCAGGCACTAGGCAGTTAGAGTAGGACCTGCCAAATATGGGGTACATTGACGTTGTGGCAGGCTTATGCAATGTATGATCATATAATGTAACTAAACCCCCATTATTTTTTCCCAATATTTGGAGTTTTTAATAAAACTAGCAAAATCTGTCAGCATCAAAGTAGCTGGTTAGTAGATAAGGGAGTGCACTGGATTTTCATTTTCATTGCTTATTATTTCCAGTCACTTTTCACAAAGGGTTGTTTGTGACAGACAGAGAGCGTCCGTGATTCCCCTTTCAGAAGACTGGCTTAAAAGAAACATACCTTTTACAAGCCAGTTTTATAAATGGGGAGTCACTGATTGGCTGAGAATATCAGCTGACAGCTCCAAGCCAGTCAGTCAAATAACCATATTTGTTTTTAAATTTTTTTAAATTTTATCAATATTGTAAACCACAACAACAAAAATTTAGCAGCATCAGAGGTAAGGGGACAAGAGAAAGGTATGTGACAGGGTTTTTGAGAGGAGATGGGCGCTTTAACCAGTTCATTCCCCTATTAACTCAAAGTATTCAGGAAGCAGCAGAAGGGATTAAAATTCAGTCCTCAGGCCACAAGAGGACAATCTAGGCTTCTCTGCAGTCAAGAAGATAATAAGCACTTTTTTTTTTTTTTAACATAAATTGTACATACAGAAAGAAAATGGACAAATCCGTACAAAGATCGTGTAAACTTGCCAATGAATTATAGCAATGGAACCAGTTCTTAAAAGAAAATGTGAGAGCAGTTTGATCAATTTATTCATACCCTGAAGAGACAGCAGTTATACTGGGGCATTTCTACCACTAACGTTTTTTAAGTTCCCATTTCTGTCACTAAAGAGGAGAAAGCCAGGACTAACCTCCTCTGAGCCAATGTACAAAATGTGATGGATTAAATGTAATTGAGGAGTATTTGGCACAAAGTGCCATCTCATCAGTTGCCAAGTATTAATGGCTTGTTCAGCCCCCTAGGCACCATAATTGCATATAGCCTGTTCATCAGATGCCAATTCCCAGCCTCCTTGGCACCAATAGGTCCTAATAACTTTCACACAATTACAATATCACGACTTACCAAATAAACATGGCTCCCGTCCATGTATTCCAGGTCTGAAAAAGACCTTTCTTGTGAGGTAAGAGTACAAATTGTTTGTATTAAGGTGCCCAGTGATGTATGTGTCCAAACATAGTAAAGAAAATGGGAGGAAGGTGTGTTCAGTTATGAATACCTTGAAAAATGATCTATTAAATTGAGGTTACCTAACAGCATACCAGAGACCTTTTGTCAATATGTGACATTGATGACAAGTCTACCGTCTTGAGAGGAAAAACATAAATAACCCCTAACAATCTGTGGCAGATCTGTAGGAGTTGCCCACCAGCGAAAAAGCACATATACCCACTTGAAAGTTGGATCACCACACATTCCAAGTTTGTTACACAATCTCACAGAAATCAGGCTACAAATTGATCTTTTGATATTGATATAAATTGATATTTTCATATAAAATCTCACACCGTCAGCACGATACATTTAATATGTAAACTTTATTCCTAATGCTATAGTTTCATCCTGCCCTAAAGCTATTGTCCACACAATCACCCCAGTGATTAAAAGAAAAGAAAAAAAAAAACTAAAACAACCTTTAAAAATGTAGCTTTTTCCACGGCCTCTCAGTCTTCACCCTCTTCCAATGTAAGCAAAGGACAGGGACCTAAAGTGCAAGTGCAGTGAACGCTAGTCATGCATTAGGAAAGTATTGAATCAACATTTTCCTATAGGGGATTTGAAGACACTGGACGTCCAACATAATTTCATGGAGTCCAATTCCGTGACACTGCAGGAAGCCCCTCTGGGAGACGGCCACTAGAGGCAGTCTTAATCCGGCAATGTTTTACGTTGCATAGTTAAGGGGACAGGGACACTGAAGTGGTCTGGGTGCCTACAGTGCATCTTTAAGTCGTTCATTGCAGCTACCAAGTATTTGGTGTATTGAAGAACATATACTTAAGTATGAATGTTATTTTGCATGCAGGAGAAATATTTACAAATTCATATATTCTGTCTTATCTGCCTATCTACACTCAGGATCTCCGCTCTTGTTTAATTGATTTCCCACTCACTGAAAAGCCACTGGGTGCTATGTTGGTTTGTAGGCAGCACGGTACAATGCATAGTTGGAAAAATGACAATGCTGCACTTCAATGGAATAATTTATAGGATACATTCATGCAAATTAAAAATAATTGAGAGAGAAAAAAAAAAGGCATATCCACCTTTAAAAACCTCAGTAGACATTATGATTACTCACAGAAAAGTTGTTAAACTACATTCCAAAAGCATGGTGCAAAATAATATCCCTCCTTTGGAGAGCTGCCACAAACCATTAAATAATAGTTTAGGAGAAGCTTTTAGCAAACCAAGACCGGTAACTTTGTGTTTTGCAATACACCTAATGAGGAGATTGCCTCTTCCTATGGGGCACTCTGAATAAGTAAGTCACTAACTGCCCTGTTAACCTTTCCCAGGATTACAAGGAAAGGAACTGAACCAGAGAACTTTCACATTGAAGAGTTGCACAATTGGCTAAAAATCAGTGCACCTCTGTAGTGTAAACAAAAGCTTCAATCCCTTAAAGTGGCATTCTCGCCACCAAAACTAATGGTGCCTGTAGTCCCTCAGCAGTATTTGCAATATCAAAGTGTTTAAACCAAGCACAAGTTGGCTAATGCAAAAGTATGAACATCTGTTTTTTCAGATCAACTCCGACAAGAAGGATCACTTGTGCCTGACTCCACAAGTGAGGTGTCAAAAAAGGTCAAACTGATTGACAGTTTACTAGGGAAGCACACCAGAAGAGACTGCACACGTCAACTAAACCGAAAACTGCCCGAGATGCCACTCAGACAGATGAAAGTACCGTATATACTCGTGTATAAGTCGATCTCATGTATAAGTCGAGGGCAGTTTTGTGACCAACAATTGTGAAATATGCTATGCCTCGTGGATAAGTCGAGGGTAAAACTTGGTGCTATGAAATTCTGTGATTTTTAGAACTATATACACACTCATACAAACACACTCTGCATTCTCCACACACACACACACACACACACTCATACAAACAATATGCATTCTACACACACTTATACAAACACACACACACTCTGCATTATATACGCACTGTGTGTGTGTGTTTGTATGAGTGTGTGTAGAATGCAGATTGTTTGTATGAGTGTGTGTATATAATGCAGAGTGTGTGTTTGTATGAGTGTGTGTAGAATGCAGATTGTTTGTATGAGTGTGTGTATATAATGCAGAGTGTGTGTTTGTATGAGTGTGTGTAGAATGCAGATTGTTTGTATGAGTGTGTGTATATAATGCAGAGTGTGTGTTTGTATGAGTGTGTGTAGAATGCAGATTGTTTGTATGAGTGTGTGTATGTATGAGTGTGTGTAGAATGCAGATTGTTTGTATGAGTGTGTGTATATAATGCAGAGTGTGTGTTTGTATGAGTGTGTGTAGAATGCAGATTGTTTGTATGAGTGTGTGTATATAATGCAGTGTGTGTTTGTATGAGTGTGTGTAGAATGCAGATTGTTTGTATGAGTGTGTGTGTATATAATGCAGAGTGTGTGTAGAATGCAGAGTGTGTGTGTGTGTGTGTGTGTGTGTGTGTGTGTGTGTGTGTGTGTACTGGGTGGGAGGAGGGCATTTTTATTATAATTTTTTTATTTTAATATTTTAAGTTTTTTATTTTATTTTAATATTTTTTATTGTATTTTTTTTAATATTTGATTTCATTTTCGTCCCCCCTCCCTGCTTGTTAGCTTGCCAGGGAGGGGGGCTCTCACTCCCTGGTGGTCCAGTGTATGGGCTGTGTAGGAGGGGGGCTGACAGTGAGCAGTTACTTACCTTCCTGCAGCTCCTGTCAGCTCCCTTCTCCTCCGTGCAGCTCCTCTGTCAGCTCCCACTGTAAGTCTCGCGAGAGCCACGGTAACCCCGCGGCTCTCGCGAGACTTACAGTGGGAGCTGACAGAGGAGCTGCACGGAGGAGAAGGGAGCTAACAGGAGCTGCAGGAAGGTAAGTTAATGCTCTCTGCTAGCCCCCCAACAGGACCGCCGGTCTTGTAATGAGCCCGGCGGTCCTTGTCTGTATTATGGCAATGTAAGTGTGCTGAAAAACTCGACTTATACTCAAGTATATACGGTAAATGTCCAGGCACGGAGAGGTAGTCCTAAAGTAGTCTGTATTGGCTCATCGGCAGGCAACATTTCGGCTCTACAATAAAACCTTTCTTGTGGCTTGAAAGGCTCTATTGTAGATCCCAAATGTTGCCTGCAGATGATCCAATAAGGACTGCTTTAAGGCTACCTTTTTGTGCCCGGATATTTACTCTCGTCTAAGTTACTAGGGAATCCTTGCACAACAACCACTACTAAAAGCAGTTTGATTACTTTTGTAGAGAGGAAAAAAAAAAAAAAAAAACTACACCACACATAATTGGTCATATACCATTAATAAAATAAAACATGCTACATGTTCCTGGAAGGTTTGTGACATTATCAGAATTTCCGATTTTTACCCAATCCAATGCATCTATTTATGAGGAAAAAATCAGCGTCTCCATGCAGAGTGAACTGCAGTGCTACCTACTGCACTGCCCCAGGAAGCACCTCCAATTGCCATTGGAGGAGTGGACACTGGAGGTGTCCCTAGGGAGCAATGTCTTTTCTCTGAAAATGCAGTGTTTGCATGAAAATGCCTGAAAGGAATGATTATACTCACTAGAACAAATACAATAAGCTGTAGTTGCTCCGGTGACTATAGTGTTCCTTTAATGTCTCCAAGATGATAATCTTGTAATAAGCCAATCTTTCTCACTGTTTAAGAAACACAAGTGTCCAATTTGTTTCTGTAGTTCTAAAAGATATCCATAGAAAGTCCTAGACCTAAAAAAACTAACCCACAAGAGATCCTAATAGATTAGTTATAACAGTTAAGGGCACTTAAAAGACAAAAACATGCTTGAAAAGACAAAACCCATGCTTGAAACAGTTTTATTCTACTGCTATAGAGATAAAACAAATTGTGGGTCATTAATTTTAACCCTTTTAATGTAAAATGTTCACAAAAGTGTCTAAAAGCTGTAGAGCATTTGAATTAGGGTGTCCTACATTTCAATTCTGTTTTAGTGTAACCATTAGAAACCTGTTGCTTATTAGAAATCAACAAATTGACTGGGGCTTGAGCGGATTGGGTAAGGTGCTTAAAAGACCACTATAGGCACCCAGACCACTTTGAAGTGGTCTGGGTGCCAGGTCCCTCTAGGATTAACCCTTTCTGCTGTAAACATAGTTTCAGAGAAACTGCTATGTTTACCTATGGGTTAATCCAGCCTCTAGTGGCTGTCTCATTGACAGCCGCTAGAGGCGCTTCCGCGCTTCTCACTGTGATTTTCACAGTGAAAAGATGCCAGCGTCCATAGGACAGCATTGAGAATGCTTTCCTATGGACTGGCTGAATGCGTGTGCGGCTCGTGCCACGCATGTGCATTCAGCCCAAGACTGGGAAAGGAGGCGGAGAGTCCCCACCGCCGAGGGAGCCTGGCGGTGAAGAAAATGTATGTGTTAAACCCCTTCCTCACCCTAGAGCCCAGCGGGAGGGGGACCCAGAGACCCTATAGAGCCAGGAAAACGAGTGTTTTCCTGGCACTATAGTGGTCCTTTAAAATAGATCTAGCGAGCAGAATTATAACTGGCATTGCCATAATTTCCATTCACTGTGAGCCTAGTTTAGACTTGAATTTGGATTGGGACTAAGTTTAGTATATAGACAGGAGCATTACAAAGCATGGCAAATCACCCACAGAGCAGAAACATTTATTTGCAACAGAGGATACAAGGCAAAGCAAATGGGAATCGCAGCAAAAAAGACCCTTCATCCATTGAAATTACTTCCTAGACATGAAGCAAGTAGAGCATTAAAGCAATTGTTGCTGGGAAAAAATAATTAAATATAGAAAAACCATGCACATTAAACTTGAAGGCATGATCGAACTACTGAATGACAGCATTCTTTAGTGCAAAGCAGGTTTGTAAACACCAACGCAATGGGCGTGGAGAACTGCAGAGTGTGACAGCCGGCTACGGCTGTGAGGTGAGAGTAATAGGCCATAGAGTAGGGGGGGAAAAAATTAAATAAAAAAATAAAAAATACAAAAAAAAAATAGAAGTAGACAAACTGTATGCAAGTACTATTGATTAGGTTTTGGCTTGTCATCTCTACCTAAATAGATCTTAGGTTTATATTAAATTATGCCATCACAATATAAATATTTGAGAGATTTTTTTATTTTTAATTTAAATAGAAAATAATAACACACATTTCCTTGTAGTCAGTCATTAGCAGCAGCATTATATTTGACTTCCAAAATATTTAAATATATTTAAACAGGACATAAGTGGGAATGTTTAGTGTTCATACTTGGAAGTAGCACTCACTGATATTTATAGTACTACGACTGTAATTTTCACCATGAATAGCACAACTTTAGCATCCCAATGCTAAATATAGCCAATAGTTTTACTACGGAATGAGACGCCAGTTAACACAACATATGTTTTGTCCAGGCTATCGTAACCACACTGGATATAAATGAGCCAATGAGTAAGCTGTAAATCATCTGCAACTTTAAAGGAACACTATAGTCAACTAAATAAAGCAGTTTTAGTGTATAGATAATTCCCCTGCAATTTCACTGCTCAGTTCACTGTCATTTAGGAGTTAAATCACTTTGTTTCTGTTTATGCAGCCCTAGCCACACCTCCCCTGGCTATGATTGACAGAGCCTGCATGAAAACAAAACTGGTTTCACTTTCAAACAGATGTAATTTACCTTAAATAATTGGATCTCAATCTCTAAATTGAACTTTAACCACATACAGGAGGCTCTTGCAGGGTCTAGCAAGCTATTAACATAGCAGGGGATAAGAAAATCTTAATTAAACAGAACTTGCAATAAAGAAAGCCTAAATAGGGCTCTCTTTACAGGAAGTGTTTATGGAAGGCTGTGCAAGTCACATGCAGGGAGGTGTGACTAGGGTTCATAAACAAAGGGATTTAACTACTAAATGGTAGAGGATTTAGTGTTGAGACTGCAGGGCCATGTTCTATACACCAAAACTGCTTCATTAAGCTAAAGTTGTTCAGGTGACTATATAGTGTCCCTTTAAGAAACACACATCCCTACCTTTACCATAGAAGTAGATAATTCAGCCATATGCATGCACCTTGTCTGTTTTCAAACACTGTCTGATCCAAGGTGGATATAGATGGATAAGGTATGTGGTCATTAACTAAATGCAGGCATGAGGTTTTCGTTTGTTTAGTTGTTAAAAAAAATCTAGTTTCTTTCAATACTTGATGAAATGATTATTATAAATAGCTTTGAGGTGACCGTTGTCCTTCAAGCAAGTTATGTTATGGGCCAAAACGTTCATTAGACTATTTGAAAATAGAACTACTGAGAATAAGTGAGTTTTTTTTCTGTAGATACGCATTACAAAATATAGTTTTTACACTCGGATTTAGTTTTAAATAATGCTATATAAGATTAGGCACTGCACAGTGCTTAGCCCAATCCACGTTTCTTTAGCATGGTTATTGTAAAACTATACCAATTACGGTATATTGTAAAACTTGTTATTCAAGCCAGGTGAGAACGCTATGGAAAACCAGAAATTCAGACTTTGGTTATAATGGGAAAGATAAATGGCACAGTGTTTTGTCTAAATACCGGTAAACATCTGATGTAGCAGATAATTTTTTATGACTTTGCAATTTTAAAATAGACTTGTATATAACAAGCCTATGAAATGTATGCATCAATCCAGACAAAAAATTTTAAAAAATTAAAAATACCGTATATACTCGAGTATAAGCCGACCCGAATATAAGCCGAGGCCCCTAATTTTATCCCAAAAAACTGGGAAAACTTATTGACTCGAGTATAAGACTAGGGTGGGAAATGCAGCAGCTACTGGTAAATTTCTAAATAAAATTAGATCCTAAAAAAAATATATTAATTGAATATTTATTTACAGTGTGTGTATAATGAATGCAGTGTGTGCGTATGTGTGTGTGTATGAGTGCAGCGTGTGTGTATGAGTGCAGCGTGTGTGTATGAGTGCAGCGTGTGTGTATGAGTGCAGCGTGTGTGTATGAGTGCAGCGTGTGTGTATGAGTGCAGCGTGTGTGTATGAGTGCAGCGTGTGTGTGCATGAATGCAGCGTGTGTGTGCATGAATGCAGTGTGTGTGTGTGTATGAATGCAGTGTGTGAATGCAGTGTGTGCAGGGCCGGTGCAAGGATATTTGCCGCCGTAGGCAAAAAAAATTTTGCCGCCCCCTCCCCCCCCCATATGTCCTGACTTCCCCTCCTCCTCCCTCAGTGGTCCTGACTCACCCCTCCCCTAGTGGTCCTTACCCTTCCCTCCCCTAGTGGTCCTTATCCCCCCCCCTCCCTCCCATAGTGGTCCTTATCCCCCCCTCCCTCCCATAGTGGTCCTTATCCCCCCCTCCCTCCCATAGTGGTCCTTATCCCCCCCCTCCCTCCCATAGTGGTCCTTATCCCCCCCTCCCTCCCATAGTGGTCCTTATACCCCCCTCCCTCCAATAGTGGTCCTCATCCCCCCCCCTCCCTCCCATAGTGGTCCTTATACCCCCCTCCCTCCCATAGTGGTCCTTATCCCCCCCCCTCCCTCCCATAGTGGTCCTTATCCCCCCCCTCCCTCCCATAGTGGTCCTTATCCCCCCCCCCCTCCCTCCCATAGTGGTCCTTATACCCCCCCCTCCCCTCCCATAGTGGTCCTTATACCCCCCCCTCCCCTCCCATAGTGGTCCTTATACCCCCCCCCCCCCCTCCCCTCCCATAGTGGTCCTTATACCCCCCCCCCCCTCCCCTCCCATAGTGGTCCTTATACCCCTTTTTTTTTGTTATTAATTTTTTTTTTTTATTATTTATTATTTTTTTATTATTATTTCTTATTTTATTTATTTATTTATTTTTTTCGTCCCCCCTCCCTGCTTGATATATGGCAGGGAGGGGGGCTCTCCTTCCCTGGTGGTCCAGTGGCAGTTCAGTGGGGGGGAGAGGGGGGCTGGCAGAGCTGTAACTTACCTTTCCTGCAGCTCCTGTCAGCTCTCTCCTCCTCTGCGCCGTCCGGTCAGCTCTTCTGTCAGCTTACGCTGTAAGTCTCGCGAGAGCCGCGGCTCTCGCGAGATTTACACTGGGAGCTGACCGAGGTGCTGACCGGACGGCGCAGAGGAGGAGAGAGCTGACAGGAGCTGCAGGAAAGGTAAGTTACAGCTCTGCCAGCCCCCCTCTCCCCCAGTCTGTATTATGGCAATGTAAATTGCCATAATACAGACTATGACTCGAGTATAAGCCGAGTTGGGGTTTTTCAGCCCAAAAAATGGGCTGAAAAACTCGGCTTATACTCGAGTATATACGGTAGTTTTGTTTGGTTTGACGAAATAATAATGAAACAAAAACAACAACAAAAAAAACCCATAACTATAAAAGATTGAGAAAAGATAAAAGTGATGACCGTACATTATACATGTCAGGGTCATTTAAAAATAGTATGCATTAAAGCTAGTACATTCCCTACGTAAAAATAAATAAATATAAAAGCCTAGAAACCACCAATATCAGTCTCACTTTGTACATTTTCTACATTTTGTGTCTCTAGCCTGCACCTGTGGCCATGGCTAGGAAGTATCGGTAATAGTGGCAACCACAGTGAATACATTGGTTTCTCTGCTGGAAAACAGGAAGAACACCTGTAGGAGGGTTACCACTTTGTCCATAAACGCTTTGGCCTATGCAGGAAACATGCCGAAGAACTGATTGACAGGTGGGAAGGGACCCATTTTTTAATATAGAGTTTCCTCCCAATCTATACACTTGCTAGCACAATTTATGAGATTAGAATTTTCATTTAAATTAAAGTTGTGTAGTATGACAGGTACACTTTAAAACGTTCACAATTCTTGGCAAGGATCAATCATAAGCTGTAAAGCACGTCAATGCTGTAATTAAAAGTAATTGGCATGACGTTTCTCCATTTTAAATATATGGTTATGTACGTGTATGTGCTGTTCGTGTAAATAACCATATAGGAGTCATACCTTTTTCTGTGCTTGAACATCCTGCAGAGTAAAGAAATGTTTGTTTCCCTGAAAAGGGATGATGTTGCCCAAAAGAAAGCAACCAAGGTTAACCCCAATAGAGAGTCAGTAGCTCACGTTTTCCAGAATATATTTTGTTTAATCCAGCTAGAGCACAGTCTTTAGTTGAACAGAAGACGTCACAAAATGAGAACATTTCAGATATGTTACAAATCATAGTATTTATATAATGTGAAATGAATGAAAACCAACACCAAGCAGCAAAAAAATTTTTGTTTTGTTTTTTAAATAAAAAAAAATTAAAGAGAAGCTTACATCAATGAAAAGGCATTAAAAAAAAAAAAAAGAAAAAGAAAAAGAAACACACACACACATCTATGTTGAGGGCAACACAGAAAAATGAGACATGAGTAGACAGGCCCAAAAAATATGTTATGAACTAGAGGCTAAATAAATGTAAAAATTTTTTAAAAAAAAAATAAAAATGCACTTTCAACTTTTTAAAGTTGCCAAAAGGTTTCATACATAGATGCACTTGTACACCCTCTGGCCCAAAATCACCCCATTCCACGCACACAAGCTATGATCAAATATAGTTTGCAATTTTGGAATCCCTCCACTAATAAACACAAATTATTAATTCCTTCACTACCAACTGGCTCTACTCTTGCTTTGGAAAAGAGCAACATAACACTACGAACACACATGCACAACCCAACACTAATTAACAAAAATCAAAATTTGTGCTTACAAACAAACTAAAATGATAAAATTTTAATTATTTTTATTTATTCATCCTTTATAGAACTATGGGAGGGAATTAAATTCTTTCAACTAGGGGGGCGTCGCCAGCAGCTGAACCGAGCGGACGTCTCCTTGCAGAGCTCCGCTCGAAACCAGAGAGAAAACGGGCAAAAACCACGGGAAAACCTATATAGACACCCAACAGAACAAATAACACCCCCAAGCAGAGACAATGGGGAAAAAGAATAAAAAGAACCAGGGCTCAGTTGCGCCTAGACAACCTGATATCAGGCTCTCCTTCAAACCCCCACAGAGACCCAAGATGGCGTCTGAGGCCCGCTATGCATCAAAAGCCTCTGAAGAGGAGGGGGAAGCACTACCCACACCTAGATCCGAATCCCGATCCGATACACCGGACTCCGGGGAGGATGAGACCCCAGCCACGAAGGGTGATATAAGAAAACTCCTGGTTGAATTGAGGCAAATCTGGAGAGAGGACCTCCAGAAGGTCCAAACAGACGTGGAGAATGTACGCCACGAGGTCCGCATTATAGAAACGCGGGAGACCTCAAGGGACAAAAAGCTTTGCGAAGCAGAACAGGGCCTGCAGGAGCTGTCAACGCAGGTGCAAGCTCTGAGGCGCACGGTGACCACCTTGGAGGCAAGACACAGGCGAAAGAACCTGCGCCTCAGAGGAGTTCCTGAAACCATAGACAACACACAGCTCCTACCTTACGTCAACAACTTCATGGTAACCATGGGCATCAAAAATGCTTCACACAAGGCACAGATTACCACAGCTTTTAGAATGCGCAAATCAGCAGCGGCACCCAAAAAGCCCCCAGAGATGTTATCATTGTCACCAGGGACATCTCCGTGAGGGCCGTAATCATGACCCGTTGCAGAGAACTGGGCACGGTGCTCCATGAAGGACACAGGGTGGCAGTGTATCCAGACACACCGTTTTCAGCCCTAGCGAAGAAAAGGCACCTATAGCCAAGCAACTGAGAGATGCCAACGTAAGGTACCGCTGGGGCATGGAGGGATACCTCACCACAGACATCAATGGTGAAAGCCACACGCTCACCTGAAGAGACAACCCTAATGGCTTCCTACGACTTAAGGGTCTGGCGACACTGCAACAGCGAGACACCCCAAAAGACATGCCGGTAGAACGGGAAAACTTGAATTATGTGCATAGGACAAGACACTTGGCACACTAATAAAGAGACTGACCCCTGCACACAGAGGAGGCGAGCAAAAACTCTCTAAATAAAGCTTACATAGCCGGCAAAAGTCGCCGACAAGCAGAGGAGAATGATAAGGAGACGGATACTGGACTGCTTTGGTGAATGGAGCCCATAAGGGGCATATATATATATATATATATATATATATATATATATATGCACACATATACATATACACACACACACACCTCTAAGCTAGCTGTAATGTCTCAATGATAATTGATGTATAAATACCTACACCCTTTATATCAAAGTTAATGATGTCAATTTACAAAACTTTCAATAAATCATAAATGAAAAAAAAAAAATTATTTCAACTATAATTTTTCATCGATTCTTATTTTTAGATTATTTAGGATCTAAAGGGACCTAAAGGGTAATCCAGTGCGGGTCCTGTGCCTGTGGGGCACCGCTACCTCTGAGGAAAAAGCCCATTGAAGGCTAAAATTATTATTTTAGGTTGCTTTATCTCTCATGCAAAAGGGGGGGGAATTGTAATTTGGATCCGATTTTAGCTGGACAGTCAATGGTTTTAGGGTCCCGTCCCGAACTAACCGAATGGAAAGTCATAATGGACTTAAAGAATTCCAGTTCGGTTATTTTGACTTTAATTTCAAAATTTGCTTTTGAATTATCAGTTTGGTAAATAATCCTGTAAATCTTCGAAACTGCCAGAAAAGGGTAAGAACAGTGTCTGTTTCTAGAACAGAGGCAAGTGTGACCCACAGATTGATGTAAACTCACCAGTAAGTTTGGAGAGTAAACAGGAGTATTCTATCTGTAGATATTCACATGCAAATAATGCACATAGAAATGAGCTGTAAGTTACTCCAGTGTTACTTGGGAGTAAAGCCGCCTATATGATCGAGTCTACTACTTTAGCTTCATCGAGGTAAAGAAAAAAAATAAATAGTTATTACATCATTCCAGCCCCTCCCCTATTTATATATTCAAGCTTACTGCCTATGAATTGAAGTCATGTACTTTTTTCTCCCATGACCGATACAGTTAAATTATACACTGTACTTTGTCGTCAGGTAAAACACGATTAATCTTCTCTCTATTGTGGCCTACTTAACACTCTTTATACGCTTGTTTTAATCATTAAAATTCTAGGTCATTACAGAAAAATTCTGGATTTGACTTGCTCATAAACTACTGAATAGTTAAATAAACACTCCAAACACCATATCCACTACAGTGTGCTGAAGTGGTTCTGGTGTCAGAAATGCCCTGTCAATCATGGTCAGAAGCATTGTTCCTGGCACAGAGTTTACACTTCTTTTCATTTTCAGAGTTTGCCCTGGCTTTGCGGTGACAAAACCGAATTTTATTAAAGACACGGAGGCTCCTATTATGCTTCTCTTTCTTTAATTCTCCCTCAGCAGCGAAGAGAGATATATGCAAAAGAGATAAAAAAGAACAAATAACATAAGCATATAGACAGTGCTATCATGGGTATCCACCCCCTTAGTATATAAGGTGTAGCACTTCCTGTTTCTTCCTCTTTCTTCGCTGCTCCCTCAGATAAGTACACTCTATTTTTATTTATGGTGTGCTCTGGTGGGTTTTTAGCTTGTGACATCTTGTATTGATTTAATATACTGTTGGGATATTCTCTTCACGTTATCCCTTTATCCCACCTTTACATAGTTTTACTTGTTTATTTCATTTATTATTTCATTTGTTATTATTTACTAAGGTATTTTATTGTGCTGCTACCTTTCACTGTGTGACCGGGCTGCCCTCAGTTCGCCCTCTGGGCTCTGCCGTTTTTTCTTTCCCCTCGCCCCCCCCTCCGGGTGGGACTCTCCCCCCGGTCACACACTACCGGGTTTCGCCGGCGGGGCTCGTCTAACACCCCCGCGGCGCTTCCCGGCACTATTTACGTTGCCGCCGGCCGGATCTACTTTATCCGCGCGGCGGTTTCATTTCCCGCCGCTCGCGAGTGGCGCGCATGCGCAGTTTGCTCGCGGCGGCCATTTTTTCGGTTTCCGTCGCCGATTAAGGCGACGGCCATTTTCTGTAGCGTGTTTCACGGATTTTGTTCCTCTCACACGCTGGTTTTCGTTGCTCTCTCATCCTCAGACGGGTATAGTCTTTTCCTACCCTCTCTACCTTGAAATTACCCTCCATCTCACTATCCTTCCCATCCTGTATCTGGGTTAATCAATCCTGATACTGCCTGTCACTCATATTTCGTTTATTATTTTTCTTACTTGCACTCATTATCCACCATGCAATCTGGTGATAAGTTCCCTGGCAAACTTAGCCCACCTATGGCCAATACTAATCCTGACCCCCAGGTTGACCCTGGACTGATGGGCTCAGAGGAATTTCAATGCCTCCTGGACACCACCATGTCCAACTCTATCTCAAAGGCCATATCATCGGCCATGGGCGCTATGTCCTCTACCATATCAGACTCCATTGCACTTGCACTCAGGCAAGTACAGCCTCAATCTGCCCCGGCCTTGGCCCAGGCCCCCCCTGTAGGGACACTACCGGGGCGCAAATCATTGGGCAAACGCAAACACTCACAGGACCCCCCCCCCCCACGCAGGTTGAACCTGCTCTGATTGACATGCCTCAGGCTGTCCAAGATGGCGCGCAACAACCGCGCAGTAGAGCTTCTGGGAGAGCTACGGCTACCAGAGACTGGAAACGGGCAAGAGCCCAAGATAGAATGTCTGACTCAGACGAGGAGGGGGATGAGGGGTCTGACGTCCCGTACTCAGACCCGTACGAGGACGAGCTCTCAGAGGGTGAAAGCCTCCAGGGAAAACAATTCCCTTTAACGCCAACACGTGCCTTGGCACATTCAGGGACGACCGGGGCAGATACTGAACACGACCCTAAAGAGGTTCCGCTTTTCGACCCAGACAACCTGAGACACCCACGCTCTGCTGAGTGGGAACCCTCCGAACATATCGCCCGATATCTGGCCCTCAGGGTGCGTAAGTCCCTCTCTCAAGAGGGCCGTAATAAATTGAGAGCAGAATGCCCCCGACCCATAATTCCTGATGCTGTGGCAAAAACCCCAGAAGTGGACCCCCAGATAGCCCAGTTTCTGGCCAAGACAGGATGGAAACCTAAGAGGGGACTAGACTATTGCCTCCGTAACTGTCAGGACAAGTTCCTCGACACCCTGGGTCCCGTTACGAAACTTTATGAGATGCTGGAGGCAGCTCAGTCGGGTGAGGCATCATTAGACTTTGAGGTGGCATTTGGCTGGCTCCAACGCCTGGTCTGCATGATCGGCAACGCCAATACCACCATGTCCACGGAGCGCAGGAAGGCTATCCTGCTAAAAATTGAGCCTAAACTGGCTAGCATGGCCTCCTCTGAACCAGGGGCCGCAGCTAAGGGTCTGCTATTTGGCGACTCCTTCGTCAAGGATCTGGGCTCCTATGTAAAAACCTTCACAGCCCTTGACAAAGCCCAGTCATCTATAAAGAGGGTCTTCCACCAAAAGGTTTTCGGTGGGGCCGGGAGAGGTAGGAGCCGTCTACCCGGCCGCAACCCCCGAGGTTTCTCCAGACCGGGCAGAGGCTCCTTCAACACACAGAGGCAAAGCCAGGAGCGTTCCTATACACCATTCTTCCCCTCTCGAGGAAGGGCTTGGAATGCCCGCGGCGGCAGAGGTACAACCCCAGGAAAACGCCCTTATGGTGAGTACGATTTTTCCCCATTTTTCCCATATAAATGTGGGGGGCAGGTTGGCTTTGTTCACACAGACTTGGGCCACTATCACATCCGACAGCTGGGTGTTACAGACTGTAGAGGGTTACCACCTAGAACTGACGGGTCTTCCCTTTCAGGACTCCCCTCCAAGGGTACCACACATGCCACAGTCACACCGCGACCTCATCTCCGCAGAGATAGAGGTCCTTCACAACAAAAATGCCATAGAGGAAATCCCTCTAGATACCCCAGGTTTTGTAAGCAACCTGTTTTTGGTACCAAAGAAAGGCGGGGGTGTCCGCCCGGTTATCAACCTAAGACCCCTCAATGCCTTTATCCGATACCATCATTTCAAAATGGAGGGCATACACTGCCTCCGAGACCTCCTTCTCCCAGGAGACTGGATGGTGAAACTCGATCTGCAAGATGCGTATCTTACGATCCCGATAACTCCTACACACAGGAACCTATTACAATTCCAATGGGACACAAGGAAGTGGCGCTTCCGCTGCCTTCCCTTTGGTCTATCCTCCGCCCCCTGGTGCTTTACGAAAGTATTGAAACCAGTGGTTACATTCCTCAGATTACACGGAATTAGTCTCATCATCTACCTAGACGATATCCTCATACTGTCAGAAACGAGATCCCTTCTACTATCACATCTGTCGTGGACTCTGCACCTCCTACAGAACCTAGGCTTCCTAGTGAATTGGGAGAAATCGGTACTACAACCATCTCAGCAGATGGAATTCCTGGGATTCCGAGTCGATTCGGTAAAACAAATTCTATGTCTCCCTGCGGACAAGATGTCCAGCATCAAGAAGGAGATCAGGAAGATAAGACACCGTCCAAATATCTCCCTGAGACAACTAGCCCGAGTAATCGGATTACTAGCGGCCTCCATACAGGCGATCTTCCCGGGACCACTCCACTATCGGGCGTTACAGCGCCTGAAAGCTTCTTGCCTACGGAACGGGCAGTCGTACGAGTCCAACATCACTCTAGACGAGGAATCCAAGGAGGAGTTGGACTGGTGGTTGACCCACATGGAAGCATGGAACGGACGAGCGATCTTCGGTTCCACTCCGGATATAATAATGGAGTCGGATGCGAGCTTACATGGCTGGGGCGCGCGCTGCGGCTCCATCTCCACAGGAGGCAGATGGTCAGTAGAGGAATCCTTCCTCCACATAAACTCACTGGAACTACTGGCAGCCTCATTTGCCATACGCAGCCTCACTCCCAGGAGCGTCTCTTGCTCAATCCTCCTCAAGTTGGACAATATCTCGGCGGTCAGGTACATAAACCATCTGGGAGGTACCAAATCACGCATCCTGGCGGTTTTAGCTCGAGACTTCTGGCATTACTGCTTACAAAACAATGTGTCGGTGACCGCGGAGCACATACCAGGCCTAGACAATTACGCCGCGGACTGGAACTCCAGATACCTGAGGGATCTGGGGGATTGGAGACTTCAACCGAAGGTCTTTTCCAAGTTCGCACGGCTATGGGGTCCATTGAGTGTGGATCTCTTTGCATCCAGACTGAACACACAACTTCCTCAATTTTTCAGCTGGCGACCGGATCCGGAAGCCTTGGCAACAGATGCCTTTCTTCAAGACTGGACCGGGGGACGAGCATACGCTTTTCCCCCGTTCAACCTGATTGCTCGGACTCTGGCGTACATCCGACAGTTCAGAGCAACAGTAGTTTTGATAACACCATGCTGGAGATCTCAACCCTGGTTCCCTCACCTTCTGGAAATGGCAATCGATTTCCCACATCTACTGCCGGATCACACGTCCCTGTTAACCAATCCGGATGGGGAGAACCACGACCTGATAGAACGGGGTATACTCCGTCTCATGGCATGGCTCCTTTCAGGGGACCCTGGGAAATCACGGAAGTTTCGAGAACAACTACCCAACTCTTGGCGAACGCATGGGCACCAGGAACTCGGCGCACATATGCTGCGGCATGGAGAGTTTGGTCCGATTGGTGCCTGGAAAAAATCAGTGGATCCCATATCAGCTCCTGTGAAGACAGTACTAGACTTTCTCACTCATTTATTCGAATCGGGCAAGGCGTTCTGTACAGTCAACATCTACAGATCGGCTATCTCGGCTGGTCACGATAATGTAGACGGAAGTCCTCTCGGACAGAACCCCCTGATCTGTCGCCTGCTCAAAGGCATACGTTTTGCACGGCCTCCAAAATCCAGATACGGGTCCTTTTGGGATGTCAACATTGTGTTCAAATTCTTAGAAGAGTGGCCCGACAACTCGGCACTATCACTTAAACATTTGTCTGCTAAATTGCTCATGATTTTATGCTTACTATCCTGTAAACGAGTATCAGATGTACGAGCCTTAGACTGGCAAGCCCGCACATTCACCCCGGAGGGGGTGTCATTTGATATTTCACGAAGAACTAAATCAGCGACTAAGCATGTTTTCTATCCACGCCTCCCGAACCAACAGAAGCTGTGCCCAGTACTGTGCTTGAAAGAATACGAATCCCGTACTTCTTCCCTCCGACCACCAAACGAAGGCCCATTGTTTATTTCTCTGAAGAGACCGCACCTCCCGGTATCTACACCTACGCTTGCCCGTTGGGCCAAGTGGTTATTAGCTTCAGCAGGGATAGACGTAACAGTTTTCTCGGCCCACTCGGTGAGAGGCGCTATGGCTTCTAAAGCATCGACGATAGGATGTCGATTAGAGGATATCCTGAAGGCCGCAGACTGGTCTACGGAATCCACATTCCGAAATTTCTACTTTAAACCAATCCAACATTTTTCGGAAAGAGTTATTGCTCAGCTTTGAAAGAGCATAATAGGAGCCTCTGTGTCTTTAATAAAATTCCTAGATTTTACTATTAACATGACGTAAAGTCATGATTTTATTAAAGACACGGAGGCGAGTATTATTCCCTTCCCGCCCTCCCTGGGTGGAGGGATTGGATTTGCAAGGATATCGACCTCAAGCGGATGTAACCGTAAGTTCAACTGCCTTTTACAGGTTTTCCTACATCCTTCAGGTAAGTGGCTCTACGTGCTACTGCGGACATAATCTGATAGATATCTTATGTTTGACGTCATGACGATAATGCTGTACACATTAATTATAACTGTTGTGGGGGTATATGATACAACCAGTCATCAACCGAATATTACCATATTTTCTCCTTTCATTTTAGCCTGAATTATACTGTCATGGTGTTGAAGTACCGTTACTAAGTTCTACAGTCCATCATCAAAGAATGGAATTTTGACTACCGCCCACTGTTCCTGTTCGGGCCAAGTTTATCGTTCAGTTATGGATCTGGTCTTCGGATCGCAGAAGAAAGAGGAAGAAACAGGAAGTGCTACACCTTATATACTAAGGGGGGTGGATACCCATGATAGCACTGTCTATATGCTTATGTTATTTGTTCTTTTTTATCTCTTTTGCATATATCTCTCTTCGCTGCTGAGGGAGAATTAAAGAAAGAGAAGCATAATACTCGCCTCCGTGTCTTTAATAAAATCATGACTTTACGTCATGTTAATAGTAAAATCTAGGAATTATGGTATAGTTTGTTAAAACTTTAATGTAGCTTTAAAAGAAGACAGAGCACCTGCCTTGAGAGGGGAGGAGGGCAGTTAGTCACACCTCCCTGCATGTGACTTACACAGCCTCCCTAAACATTCCTGCGTAAGGATAATCTAATGTTTACACTTCCTTTATTGCAAATTAGGTTTAATTTAGAATTTCTTATCTCCTGCTCTGTTAATAGCTTGTTCGACCTCGCAGGAGCCTCCTGTGTGCTATTAAAGGATCACTATAGGGTCAGGAACACAAACATGTATTCCTGACCCTATAGTGTTAAAACCAGACCTAAACTAGATGCTAACCCCAGCATATGTGCACAAAGAAGGTTTAACGGGAGGTTTTCATGAGCTGCAAGCCATAATCATCGCACTTATGACAAATCACGGCTTGAACTATCTTGCTTTGCAAGTAATGCATCTATCTCATATTAGTTTCCCTCTTACGTTGCATTACTGAAATAAATTAACTTTTGCACGATATTAAAATTTTTTGAGTATCACCTGTATGCACAACAGCTGATGTACTGGAGGGAGGTGTGTAGGACCTGAATCGATTGGTTCTCACCGACCGGTGGGTGTCGATAGTCTACAGTCCTCTTGGATCTAATTAGATGGACTTCTCGAGGGGAAAGTCACTGTGTGCCTAACACGCAGGCGGAATGCATCTCCCACATAGACGGATTAGTTTGTGCCCACGTGGGGGGGGAGGTTCCGCCTCGTCAATCCCGGATATGTACCATATATTTATAGCGTGCATAAATTAGCCTGAACCTCAACCTCATTCGTTAATCCCCTTGTGGCGCCTGATTCCGCATCATCAGTGTAGAAGATATGGCAATGCGCCACCTGAATGATTTTACATCCGTATGGCGAGATCAATCATACATATGTGTATCTAATGAGGACGATATTCACACTAGGATCATAAATCCAGATGGTATAATGTGGTAAAAATACCCATATCTCCATTTGGCCCCCACCACTGTATATAAAGGAGGAATACAGAGATGGGGTGCATGTAATGGGTTGCCAACATGGAACAAGGTGGGGGCATGTAAATGCCACAGTAATCAATATAAGTCAGCACTGGTTACTCATACTAATCTCATTTAAATAAGGCTTTGATGAGCCTAAGTGTGTATTAGGCGAGTATAAAAGTTATGCCAACTTGAATTAAGTTGTTGCCATACACCTAAGGAGTATTTGTGATAGATTCATTAGGCACCAGGGAGGCTATCATCATTTGTACATGGGAGCAATCCTAGTGCTCAAACATGTGAAAAATGTGTGACTCATGTCCAGGGATCTCATACTGCTGCTGCCGCAGTGATAGTTTACCCCTATGTCATTTCTTTTCATGCAGGCTGTGTCAGTCACAGCCACAGGAGGTGTGGCTAGGGCTGCATTGACAGAAAAATAAGTGATTTAACTCCTAAATGGCAGAGAATTGAGCAGCGAAACTGCAGGGACATGATCTATACACAAAAAAACGCTTCATTATGGTAAAGTTGTTTTTGGTGACTACAGAGTCCTTTTAATGTATTTCATAGTTCTTTACCTCAATATGCTGTATATTGTGCAACTAGGGTTTTAAAGAATCTAGCCTACCTCCTTTCCAATGCTTCTAACAAAAATAAATACATAAATAAAAATGCTTATCAGCGTATGCTTCCAGCTCTGCCTTTGAGGGCAAGGGCTGATCTGAACAGTTATAAGGAAAGCAGTCTGCATTAGAAAGACAGCATAACCAGGCAACACATAAGGTTGGTTGTGGACTGAATAAGCAGATGTGTCACAGTCTGGGAACTTTGCATAACTTGCAAAGACCTCCAACTCTTACATCGCCGCTCAGAGTCCAGTGGGTAGGGAAGCACAAGCAAAGGTGAGTTTTACTAACCTGAACCTTGCTGATGCCACCATCTTCTTTGGGTGGCTCCTCATCTGCCATGGTACTTCAGCTGACATGATCCAAAATCAGTGCTATGCGGTCGCTCATGTGCAAGAGTAAAACATTGAGGTGTGTGGAGGATCTTGGGAGACCTCCAAATAAAGAGCTAGTTTACATGTTGCCGTCACTGGCGGCGATAGCTCGGCCCAGTGTCAAGCTAGTCCCAACTTTATCTCAGTAGATCTCTTGATTGAGTCGGATTTTCAGTGAAATTCCAACCAAGTCAATGTGAGTATTTCAGAAAGATCGTCTCATTTTGTAGGCTTGGGGACCGCGCCGCTTTAAACTTTTATTCCAAAGTATGCGATCAGTTTAGACTTTGTGAGTTCCATGTTATTAAAGAGCCTGTCGCTTTCAGGGGAACCTGAGCAGATATGTTTCCTTGGTATACATGGAAGCTCTTGGAAAATCTACTCATCTGAAGTTCTCCCTTGCAAGTAAACTTCCTCTCTTACTCATACAGCATGAGTTACCGTCTCCCCAGTTTCTAATTCCCTCTATTTCTCCTCCCAGTCTTTTTTCCCCTTTGTAGTTTTCATCCTAGCTTGCATTTATCTGTCTTTAGAGCAGTTTGCATACATTGAAGGTTGCTTTTTGTGGGTTCCAAGTGTGAAATAGACTAGAATGGTATGGAGACTGGGCTTCCATTCATCATACTGCTTTTTTTTTTTGTTGCTGTCTCGCTTACTTTCCTTTCAAGAAGATCCCTCTTGATCTTGAAAGTGTTCTGCCACAGGTATATTATAAAACGGGATCACTCAAGGATTCAATAGCTAGGAAACTTACCAGGTGCCCTACAAGACTTACAGAATCTCATTCGAGTGCACACACCTCTGCTCCCTCGCTGTAGTGAGAGGTGCATGGACAATAATCTTCTGAGGATTTAAAAATAAATACTGCCAGCCCAATGCCTTTAAAGTGATTAACAAAATCAAATCCGCAATCTAATTTCTGATCACCGACCCAAAATTGAGATCTTGGTTTTTTTAGAATATTTATTTTCATACTTTTTATCCACCTGGCCTTCAAATCTACTCTATTCTCCCGGTTGTAATAAGATAACAAAGGAGGAAATATACATACAATTTGCAGAGCAGGTGACACTCGAGAATAACCCCATGAGGTATAAAAAAAAAAAATAAAAAAAAGTATTTCCAGAGTGTAGAAGAAACACGTCAAGTTAAGTTGCGAATGCCATGTAAAAAATAACGTGTGCTGTACAGTAAAAAAAAAGGGGACAAAAGAACACAGCACAGATACAGTTAATGGTTTCCACATCAGCAGAAGGGGGGAATGGGGGGGGGGAAGGGGAGGGAGGGGGGATGGAGAACAGGTTTTATTACCACTACCCAAGGCTACTATAACCTTGAGAAACCCTGAATAAAGTAGAGTTACAGAGTTCATCAGGAAGGGAAGAGAATAGCTGCCAAACAATTGCTGTAAAGCCGTGCATTGCTGGAGTCTGGAAAGAAGATTGACTATGTATGGCTTTTGACTATATTGCTTTTGGGGTCACTGAAAATAAAGATAATGACCATGTGTCTTTCACACCCAACTAATAAGCAAACTCCAGCTGGGTAACAAATCTTTACTCATCCCTGGATAGCTCACATGCCTTTTGTGGAAAATCTTATAAGCTATTTAATGGGATTGTCACGGCATCAAGGATATGAAATATAATTATTTCCAGAGGGGGGGTGTATTATGAGGAGGTACCTACTTAAAAGATCACTCTAAGAACCAAAACCAGTAGCTGTGTTGTATAGATTATGTCCAAGTCGCAGTGCCGAATTCTCTGCTCTTTATGAGTATTTTTTGGGCCCAAGACACATCTGCCACCAATGGAAGGGTTGGAAAGGATGTCAAATAGCGTATTTGTGAGGATTGTCAGTATGCGTAGGAATGCAGAAGTGTAAGTGTGTCTTCATGTCATTTTGTATATTCAATGTTTTCTATCTTCCTCAGTGTGTAATCTGTCTCCCTTTTTTTTGTTTTTGTCACCCTTACTGGTCTGCACATTACGCTCTTATGACACTCCATCTCACTTACTCCTGTTTCCACTATTCACCCCAGTGGTGCCTTCCAATTACACAACTGTCCTTCCCATAACTTTAAATTAGGGATCGAGCGATTGTCGGTCTGGCCGATATTATCGGCCGATATTCTGAATGTTCAGCAATATCAGTATCGGCCTATAAAGATACCAATATTGCCGATAATGCAGACCAGGGCCGCCATCAGGGCATGACAACCGACTGGGCCCGGTGGTCCTGGGCGCACACTCTTACTTCCCTTCCCAGCAGCTCCCCTGTCTAAATCTCGCTAGTCCCGCAGACGTCAGAGCATTGCCACAGGTTACCATGGCAATGCTACGCATGGCACACAGGCCGCGAGAGTTGTACAGGGGAGCTGCTGGGAAGGGAAGTAAGAGTGTGCTACAGGCCCCCTCTGCAGAGTAGATGCCACCAGACCACCAGGGAATGCCATATCCCCCCTCCCTAGCCAGGTAAGTAGCAGGGAGGGGGGACAAACTAAATGTTGAAAAATCTTATATTTAAAAAAAAACAAAAACTCCCCATTTTACACACATTACATACCTACACAAATACAAACTGCATCCACTACACACACACACACACACACACACATATATATTCTTGAAAACAAATTCTGACTGGCAAGTATATTTTGTGCATTTACCTTAATTACAAAATTTGCACAAAAAAAAATAACAGTAGAAATAGAAATAGCTTTTTTTTTTCAAAACGGTAAATGTACAGAATATCAGTAAGTTATCGGCTTGAAAGTCTACAGATTATCGTCTCTATATAAAAAATAAAATAAATCTATATCAGTAGATCCCTACTTTGAATCATCTCATTCCAATGTGACATCATATGCGTTTCTTCCTCAGTGTGCATTACCCAAATTGTTACTCCCCCCCACCCCCCCAACTTTCTTGTCCTCCTACATCCACGTCTGTGCCTCCTCTCATCTCAGTGTCTCTTCATCATCCAACATGTGTCTGTCCTCCCCATGACTCCAAATGTGTCTGCCCACCTATTGTTCCTCTGCACCACAAAAATATATTCGACCCATCTCACATCAATATGTAACTACTTCACACAAATGCATCTCTACCCCAACTCACTGTGTTTCTACTCACAGCCTCACATGTCTCTGCTCAATATCACACTCACTTTTGGCCACAACCTACTTTTTGCCTCTCTGTCCCTAAAGTTAAATGCCTCTGCCCAGTTTCTTCTGCTCATTTTGGTCATGGTCAGATGGGGAGATCACACATACACACTGTCCATGCTCTGCCCCCTACACTCACTGAGCTCCCCAACAGACATGGCAAAGGAACATGTAGGTCCTCTGCCATACCACATTGCTACAAGTACCAGTGAGGTAAAGGGATACTCTGTGCACCACCAACTCCCCCCACCCCCCCCATCTTAGTACTGTATTGGAGATCTTGAATTGATGACATTTTATCCTCCAGAATGATGTTTGTTCCAACTGTCATGACAGTACCTGGCGATTCATCGTTTAGACAACAAGCAGAATTTTAAAGAACAGTTACCAAACTAGAATAAAAACAACCAAATTATATAAAAACATTTACAGAATTTAATAAACAAATAACATGTATTAGTAACTTTTATCCTCACTAAATTAATTCTTCCTACCAGCAAATATTATTCCGCAGTGTCTGTATAGACACTAGGAAACCCAATCCCATGAAACAGATATAGATACTATGGTATGCCACAGGACATTCTACTGCTGCACAAGCAATTCCTGTCTGCTCACGCAGGCTGCAGTAGACACTGAACTTCAAGAATGTTCAAGGTGTATAATATCAATATGTATCGATATCTCCTACTATCTGACATCAACCCCTTAAGGACACATTGTGGTGGAATCTCGGTAAAAATAAATTTAGTAGGCCGAGATTACCACGTGGCATGTGTACGTGCATATGCTGACGTATCGATCAGTTGGTTGCACGAGGCAAGATACGATCAGTAGTGTACGGAGCATGTGCAAGAATACAGGATGTAGTATTCCCCTCCTCCATTGTGCTGGACAGGCCATGCGGTCAAGCAGGAAGTTACTTCTTATTAGTATTGATTGGTCAAGAGAATGTGCGGGTGGAGCTTAATATGGGAGGAGTTATGTGCCTATATAAGGAGCCTGCACTATTGTCCGGGGCTCAGAACTTGCTGTATTTTGGTGACATTAGTCCCTCTGAGTCCCGATCGGTGATCCAATAAAGAATCTCTTCCTTCCTGAAGAAACCTGTGTCCATCTCTCTGTGCTTTGCTTCCGTCAGTTTCTCCGGTATCAACATGACATGTCTGACATGTCATGATTCCCTTTTTTTCCAGAAGTTTGGTCCTTAAGGGGTTAAAGGGACACTATAGTCAACAAAACAACTTTAGCTTAACCCCTCCTTGACCAATGACTTACCAGGTATGTCCAACAAAAAACGGTCGGTAACAACCGCGGACGTACCTGGTACGTCATTTACTAAATCGCCACTTACCTGATCGCTGGCGATCCCCCGCCGGCAATCGCGATCCTTGGGTCTGCCTGGGAGCTCAGGCAGACCCCCATTGCCTGATCTGGCCCTCCCAGGCCATGTGATTGCGGGGTCCTCGTGTCCACATGGCCGGAATAGTCGGCTTGTGCAGTGCCTGCAGGGGGCCTGCCTAAGAGCCTTTTTTTTTTTTAGTGACTGAAAAAAAGTTTTACAAAGTTTAAAAAAGTTTAAAAAAAAACGTTTAAAATACATAAATGATTTATAAGATCCAAGTACTTTTTATGTACTTTATAAAAATATTATAATCTAAGAAATATATAAGATGTAAGTACTTTTACATGCACATAAACATACATGCACCATTAAAAGTGTATTTTAATATTAAATATATATAAATCTTAAAATACGCTTAGAATGACATTGAATAAAAATAAATACATTGAAAAAAATCAAAGAAAAACACAATTATAAAGCGGTTTAAATTTGTTCTAACTATTTTGATATTAACATACATATATTTAAATCAAAATAAATTTAAAATGACGTTATAAAATACATATATCCCCTTAACTACCGTGGACGTACTAGGTACATACTACAAAAAAAAAAAAAAAAAGCTAAGAACACGTTAACATTGGATTGGGTATTTCTAAACTCAGGACAAAAATCTAGAAACTATTTAGCATGGGTGTAGATGCGTAACAGATTGTGGGTCAAAGTTAGAAAAGGTGTGTTGGTTTTCTTGTTTTTTTTATAGCAAGTTATATGAAACGATGAAAATAATGGTATCTTTAGAAAGACAATTTAATGGCAGTATATAATATGTGTGGGTACAGTAAATGAGTAAAAGGAAAATTACAGCTAAACACAAACACAGCAGATATGTAAAAACAGCCCTGGTCCCAAACGGCAAGAAAATTGAAAAGCGTTCTAGTCACTAAAGGGTTAATGATGCAGTCTCAACACTAAATCCTCTGCCATTTAGGAGTTAAATCACTTTGTTTATGCAACTCTAGTCACACCTCCCTGCATGTGACTTGCACAGCCTTCCATAAACACTTCCTGTAAAAAGAAATGTAATTTTATACTTTTATCGCAAATTCTGTTTAATTTAGAATGTAAAATAGCTTGCTAAACATTGAAAGAGCCTACTGTGTGTGATTAAAGTTAAATTTACAGAGCAGGAGATAAGTGTGTGTAAATATATATATATATACACATATACACAGAGAATGACCGCACTCAGGGACTTGTATTAGGCAATTAGGCGCCCTGTGCGAAAAGTCTTCACGGCGCCCCACGTCCCACCAAGTTTTCTGAACAGTAACACACACAGGCACCAGGGACGTGTGTATCGCGAGGCAAACAAGGAGTCTGCCTTGGGCGGCACTTTGCAGGGGGCGGCAAAAAAAGCCGCCCCCAAACGCCCAGGCAGATCCCTTGCTTGCCTCGCGTCCTGGAGGGCTCAAGAGCTGGCCATCTTTGAGCCCCCCCCAAGGCTGGAAGCGGGCAGCGAAGGAGAATACTCACCTGAGCTCTTCCTGCTCAGCTCCCTCCGCGCCGCTTAATGAAGCCGGGAGCTGGAATATGACGTCAGTCCGGCTCCCGGCATCACTAAGCGCCGCCTACTCAGCTTGTGCACCCCCTGCCTGCCCGCCCAGCAGCCACAGTGGACTGCAGGTAAGAAATCCACTCCAGCTCTCCCAGGGAGGCTGGGTGGATTTAAAATAAAATAAAAAAATATTAGTTTGTGAGTGTTAGTGGAAATGTCTGTGTGTGCGTCGGTCAGTGAGTGAATGTGTGCGTCGGCGTGCATCTGTCAGTGGGGGCGTGCATCTGTCAGTGTGTGTATGTCATTGTTTGTCAGTGTTTATGAGAGTGTGCGTCTGACACTGAGTGTGGAGCCTTGACAGATGCTCACTCACTCGGTTACAGGCATGTACACACAAACACTCAGTTAAAGGCAGTCACACATACAACGACACACAATTAGAGTCACACAGTCACACAGTCACACAGTCACACAGACACAGACAGTCACACAGTCACACAGTCACACAGTCACACAGTCACAGACAGTCACACAGTCACACAGTCACACAGTCACACAGTCACACAGTCACACAGTCACACAGACACACAGACACACAGACACACAGACACACAGACACACAGACACACAGACACACAGACACACAGACACACAGACACACAGACACACAGACACACAGACACACAGACACACAGACACAGACAGTCACACAGTCAGACAGTCAGACAGTCACACAGTCACACAGTCAGACAGTCACACAGTCACACAGTCACACAGTCACACAGTCACACAGTCACACAGTCACACAGTCACACAGTCACACAGTCACACAGTCACACAGTCACACAGTCACACAGTCACACACTTACCTCTTTCCAGTGGATGAAGTTGGCTGATGGGGAAGCAGGGACTCCTTCCCTATTCCTGTGCAGCAGGGGCTTCGGGAGGTTTTAGCCCCGCCCCGCCACAAAGTAAGCCCCGCCGCTCCATAAGCCCCGCCCAATCTGCCGCGATAAAAAAAAAAAAAAAAAATGTTAATAGACCCGGGTGGAGAATAATTAGTCCCGGGTACCTGTTTTAGCTCCATGTGCGAGCTGTGTCGGCTGTCAAGGCGCCCCCTGCTCCATGGCCACAGCTCGCACACCCCTAAGGCCAGCCCTGTATATATGCCACTTTAACAGTGCTCTCACTACTGTAAGGGATTCTGGGTAGGCGTATGCAAATGAGCTCAGCAAAGACCCAGATTTTTGCCTCATAATTACACTTTATACATAGATTCCTTGGACTGGCTTTGCATCTCTTCCTGAGTTGTGTTTAAAAGTTGTTGTATGAAGCAGACACATACTCCAAGGAATCCATGTATAAAGTAGAATTATGAGGCAAAAAACTCTTTGTTGAGTTAATTTGCATATGCCTACCCAGAATCCCTTGCAGGAGTGAAAGCACTGTTAAAGTGAGATTTCTGTGGGAAAAGCAAGTCTTATGGCACACACACAATACTTCGATCTTTAGTTTCTTGGTATTTTAGTAGAAAGGATGCATTTTACTTAAAGGGTACCTGTCATGACAAATGTAACTTATTCTTAAATGATCATTCAAATTTCATCTATACATTGTGCTAGCAAATCTCTAGATTGCACTAAAATAAGAGGTTAATTTTAGTCAGTTTAGTCTGTGCCGATCAGCGCAGAGATAAGAAGGCTGTGCTTTGCAGGTCTGTTTTCCAGGGAAACCATCCTATGGGCGTCTCTACTGCTTGAATTTAGTCTTAGGGAAAGCCAATACCAGCAACTGGAAGAATGGAAGAGGGGCAGGCTCTGAGCGAATGCATCAGCAGCAGAGTGGAGAGAAAAGTCCAAATGATTTAGAGCACAGATATGTTTATATACATTCCATAAATCCAACATAAAGTGTTGGGGGGCTTCTAAGTTGTTATAGGAAGCAAGTGTGTGCGCTTTCCAAACAGGGGTATGCAGGATAGCTGCATCTTACAGCAAGTGTAACAGCCACTGAAACATGATTGATGGTCGTAACAGGAGACAGGGAAAGTGAAAATAAATTAAAATATGAGCTTTTAATAGTACTGAGGGAACAAAAACTTTATTTTGTAACAGGAGTCAAGAAAGATTGTTAGAAAAGTGCAGACGTAGATCTGTCGTGACCGGTTCACATTACAAAGGTTATTAGCCTGAAACCTAAAAAGATTGTAAACCGGGGGGGGCAGGGCCGGACCGCCATGCTGAGCGGACGCACAGAGGAGCAGCTCCTGAAAGGCTGCTCCGTTTTAGCCCCAAATAACCGGCGAAAAGCTTACCCAACAACCGACAGCGGTGCCCCGGCGCAAACCAACAACCCCGGTCCCGAGGAGAGGCTTGCCGTGAGGTTTTAGTCCCTCGGTGGGGTGATCCCCGTCCCGCAAGATGGAGACCACCCGGGCGGTGAGTTGGGCGGACGGCCGCTGCCAGGCTATCCTGCCCGCCGGCGGAACGGCAGCACCGAGAGGCTGGTCGGGTCCGGCCCTGTTCCCCCCCCCCCCCCCCGCCGGCCCAGAGTGATCCCGGCCCCCACCCTGTGCTCTGTAGAAGCGCCGCGGAACCGGCGGGAACCCGCTTTCAAGATGGCGGAGACCGCATGGCGTGCAACCTGGATCCCTATCCGATACCACGCAAAGAGATACTAACCCCTGCCTGAGCAGGACCCGGCAAGCCAGGGAAAAGCAGCACCAACACCCTCAACACCAGAGGGCTCGGCCCAGAGATGAATCGAGGCAGCAAGGCCTGCAACTACCCTGCCACGTTGCTCAGCCTCCCACAGGGGAGCAGTAAACGAAGGCCCAACAGCCTAAGGTATCCAAATTGGGACTCTCCCTTCATCCAAGCCTGACACCAGCCGAGACTGCAATTGCCCCAAGACGCAGCCATCGCCTCCCCACTCGGATGCCCATTGGGACTAAAGCTACAGCCAGAATCCTCAAACCTCTCGTCCCATTGTCACAGGTGGCACAACGCACAGACGGGCCAACCAGCACGCCAAAACGGATCCTTGCCTGGCTGACATGGGGTGGACATTCTTAAACGAGCGCAGCAAAATCTAACTGTTGATACTGATTTTATGATTTTATGTTAAGCTTTGTGTCTAAGCTACTCATATCTTAGTGCTAGCATGATGTGCAACCATTTAACCCTTCACATGTCCCCTAGCCTAAATATAAGTATAGCAATGCAGATATTGACATGCGACTACCGCCCACCATAGCGTATCTTACACCCATATCTGATGTATTACAAGCGACCATCTACCTGCTCAACTCTACATGTTTCCTCATTAGCATGATTTAAGCTTGTACCTAAATTGGAATGTATGTTTAGACCGGAGCTAGGCTAGTTTCAACTCATCTACTATTGCCATGTAAACGTTTAACTAATAATTTGCTAGCCAATCTTAACAACCACTTAAGCAACCATACCGTTAGCGATGTTTAGCCTATATTACAGGACTCACATAACTGTTGCTTCTTTACCTTTAAAATGCAATATATATGTTTCTATAATCGACATAACAAACAACAAATAAAAATAAAAAAGTGGCTTTAGTGAACAAGGAAATGTATTTACCAGATGCAAATGTTGTTCTAACCCCATTTTGTGAACAAACCGTACATTATCCTTTTCTCTTCTGTACCCCATATCATATGCCGCAATAAAACAAAGACTGACAAAAAAAGATTGTAAACCAGATAAAATGAGATGAGCAACTCCAGATCAGCCAAGTGCCATAACTATTTTTTTGTTTGTTTTCATTTTCATATACTACACACATTAACCATTTGCTAGACAAAGCTGAGCGACATATCCACAGGCGGGATCATACTGCCCAGGCGCATATATCTGGAGTTGAACATAAGCTCCAGAAAATTGGAAGTGGCATTTTTCTCATTTTACCTCACCGCCTATATAATATACTACACTATATTCTGTTTCCTGTCCTTATATTTTCCATACTGACTCACCCCCATACGAGTTTGAGGACACCCAGAAGGCGTTGCTTCCCTGTACCCTTTCCTGACCTATACCCAGTTACTGCGATACAGAAGAGACTCTGGTTTGGGAAGTACCAGCTGCCATACCCGGATCACACCATCGCATGTATTTGCGATTCTAAAGTATTCTGGCAGCTGAAAAATATCAAGGTATCAACCTATTGCCCAGCCCTTGGTTATCCAAATATTTAGCTTTTAAAAGCCTTGTCAAGTTGATTATAGGTACCAGTCATCTAATATATTAGCAGGTTATAGACTACGCAGGATATATTCAGATGTAATACATTCACATAGTCGATTGCCATTCCTCCCAACTCCGGCATCCTGGGAATCAGTTGGTTATGGGGAAAAGGGGTGAGCTAGCGAAGCAAATGCATCAATGGTTCAACCCAAAGGTGGTAAAAATGAACAGAAAGGGGCCGGTCCCACACAAAGGACTGGCAGGTCAGTATAGAATGAATGCCTGTCCATCCCGGCAGACCCACTGATAACAGCACTCCAGACAGCACGGTCTTAATTTTCCAAGTGTGACTAATAATGAATTTGCTCTATGTTTGTTGGGACAGTTGCATGGTATCCTCAGGGAACTATGTTGGGACATGACCTGAAAATAAGGACTATCCCATCAGATAAGGAAAGTTTGGAAGACTTGACTGCAGTAGTATTAAATAAAATTACAATTACTTGTATTCCCAAACTAGCTGAGCACCACTTGCAACTCTGCCTTCCATCCCGATACTTCTAAAACTAATATAAAGTCACATCATCAATACCTCCTATTGGACACCATTAAAGGAACAGCCCAGCATATTAATGGGGGAGAGAGCAGTACACCCTGGGTGAGGTTCCACTTCAGATCCCTTTAAAAAAAAAAAAAAAAAAAAGGACTAAAAATGAAGCCTTTGTGAAGAAAAAAACCCCAAACTAATACAAAAAAATAAATTATGTGTGTGTTTACAGTCTGTTCTCATGATTGTTTGTGGCAGATAATTTTAAGCTGAAACCGCAGACATAACGACTCCTACCATACATGGCCATTTAAAATCATGCACAGTATGATAAAAAAAAAAAAAAAAAAAAAAATCATAACTTCCAGTAATGGACTAGCACAATCATGTAACTGTGTGGTGAGGATTATTTGCCCCACCAGCACATGTGACATTGGCGGCTCAGAACTCTCTTCCGGGTTGCCTAATGTCAATCTGTGCATAAATTACGTTTGTTGTCTGCGCGCAGAGCACGCGAATAACAGATGTTAAAATGTTCTCCTTGCAGGCGCTTTGGAAGCAAGCTCTCACGTCCCTCGATCGCTCAATTGTTTGCATCTTACTCCCCACGTGAAGCTTTTAAGGTGTTTTGGAACATTAAAAGGTTAAATATAGGCTAACAAATGAAATTCTCTGGGATTCCTGGCAGGCTATCAATTATATTACATTCCTATCCAAGTGTGTTGTGAGGTCTACTATGCATTTATGTAATTTTATAGGATTTTAAATTATTATAGATCGACGGACCTGCCTGACAACCCAGGCAGTCCCCCTGCAGCCAATCCAGCCCATCCATGACTCGGACTGGCTGCAAGGGGACTACCTGGGTTGTCCAGCAGGTACCCTGATTATAATTGGCATGCAGGGTAAGTATTCGGGCTGGTGGGAGGGCCAGATTGTTAGGGCGTGCTATGCCGCCCTAACTGCGTTAAAGCTCTCCTTTTTTAAAGGAACACTATAGTCACTTAAATTACTTTAGCTAAATAAAGCAGTTTTAGTGTATAGATCATTCCCCTGCAATTTCACTTCTCAATTCACTGTCATTTAGGAGTTAAATCACTTTGTCTCTGATTATGCAGCCCTAGCAACACCTCCCCTGGCTATGATTGACAGAGCCTGCATGAAAAAAAAAACTGGTTTCACTTTCAAACAGATGTAATTTACCTTAAATAATTGTATCTCAATCTCTAAATTGAACTTTAAAGGGAAACTCCAGTGCCAGGAAAACGATCCGTTTTCCTGGCACTGGAGGGTCCCTCTCCCTCCCACCCACCAATCCCTGGTTACTGAAGGGGTGAAAACCCCTTCAGTGACTTACCTGAGGCAGCGGCGATGTCCCTCGCCGCTGTCTCCTCCTCCGCGACGCTCCTCCTTGTGATTGCGTCGGCCGGTGGGCGAGACTGATCTCGCCCACCGGCCGAGGAGACCTAATGCGCATGCGCGGAAATGCCGCGCATGCGCATTACGTCTCCCCATAGGAAAGCATTAAAAAATAATTTCAATGCTTTCCTATGGTGTTTTGAGTGACGCTGGAGGTCCTCACACAGCGTGAGGACGTCCAGCGACGCTCTAGCACAGGAAACCTCTGCTAGAAACTAGGAAGTGACCTCTAGTGGCTGTCTAGTAGACAGCCACTAGAGGTGGAGTTAACCCTGCAATGTAATTATTGCAGTTTATGAAAAACTGCAATAATTACACTTGCAGGGTTAAGGGTAGTGGGAGTTGGCACCCAGACCACTCCAATGAGCAGAAGTGGTCTAGGTGCCTGGAGTGTCCCTTTAATCACATGCAGGGTCTAGCAAGCTATTAACATAGCAGGGGATAAGAAAATCTTAATTAAACAGAACTTGCAATAAAGAAAGCCTAAATAGGGCTCTCTTTACAGGAAGTGTTTATGGAAGGCTGTGCAAGTCACATGCAGGGAGGTGTGACTAGGGTTCATAAACAAAGGGATTTAACTCCTAAATGGCAGAGGATTGAGCAGTGAAGCTGCTGGAGCATGTTCTATACACCAAAACTGCTTCATTAAGCTTAAGTTGTTCAGGTGACTATAATGTCCCTTTAAGACGTCATAACCCACCCTAACATTTAGAAGAAGTTAAAGGTTTAGATTATTGCACACCCACCTCGCCTTAAATATATTGTTAATTTACCTCAAATGCATCAGTAAGAGGGTTCTCTCCAACCACTGATATCTCTGCCAACTAAATGCTTGTCTTAGAACAGCACTGGTACACAGGGATAATCTACAAAATGGTTGTATTATGTATGAGAAGCACAGTGTTCTGTCTGGGCATAAAGCAATCAGAAAGGGTACCCCCAGTTGTCGGATTAACAACTGTGAGGGTGCAGACATATTACTTCATAAAAGTGTTGAAGTGCTTTTAGGAGTTTGGTAATTTAATTGGCAAGGACATGATCTTGGTTAAATCTGAAGAACTATCAAAATACAAGTTTTAAATGTTGAAATATGAGAGGATACTGTTAAATTAATTAACAAAAATACAGTTGGAAGGTAACTGAAGCAAAATAAGATTGAAAGTCGAAACCCATACGGTTCGACCCTGGTCTAATCACGACAGAGCTTATGACTGATAATTGTTTACTGGAGCATCCGGCGATACAGTGCCAACTTTGGGGTCAAATCACTATAATAACAGTGTAATCCATAAAGGCATGACCAGATCCACCTGTCCCCCATGACTTCAGTGATCTGTTGTGAAGGGTGTGGGAGTGTACACTAAAGCTTACACATGTTTAGTATATTTATTTAAGAAAAAAAATGCATTGCATTAAATGATTTTACAAACATATGCTTAAACGTTAAATGGCATGTAGTGCAGTCATATATATAAAACTAAACACATTATGTGTCAACCATCAACAGACACACCCTGCAGGGAAGAAATAATCAATATTGGAGGGCATATTCTTCAGGCATGCCAGTTCGAAATTGATCCAAAAAGATAAAGGTAAAAGAAGATAATCTCTGGAAATAGGCAGTCAACATGTAGGAATAAATAGAGTGTTCAGGGGCCCCAAAGGGCAAGTGGTAGAAGTGGGGGCATAACTAAGCCTGAAGCAGGAGGTTACCAAGATACCCCATAGGGGACATATGTTACTAAAGAGAGGCAGGCTGCCACCGAGGCACACATGGGCAGCAGATAAAGTACTAAGGAGGAGGAGGAGACAGGCAGCCAGAGAGGGACATCAGAAAGATGATGGGGTGTAAATATGCATGTGTAGGAATTAGGATGGAGTCTCAGTAAATTAGGAATAAAGCACGGGATTAGATGCACAGTGGTCCCAGTGTTGCTAGTGTATCAAGTATGCTATAAATGGAAGTACTGCAATGCAGTCACAGAAACAAAATACTGTGATAAACTGTTAGAAGAAAATATATAAAAAGCCCCAGGATGCTGGGATGTCACCGGGAGCCAGGGATGATGCCTGTGAACATTAATGAGCATATGGACCCTGCCACATCTGACACCAATGTGCAGCTGCTGATTAACACCCCCCCACCCTCCCCCAAACTCAGGTAGCCCCCTGGCTGCTAGCCCCTCTCACACAGCACAGAGTTACAGAGCGGTGCAGTGTTTGGCAGAGGAGGGGGTGGCATGCTTCCTAGGGCGGTAATATAATAAATCATAAAGTGCACCTGCCTGGTCGTGGCTGCTGGCGTCCTGGTGAGATGTCTTACACGTGTGTATTGCTGAGCTCAGCTCCCCGCTGATCCGCTCTCCTGCACAGGCCGCCGGGGCTCGGGGGGGAAGGTCGTTTAAATCACTTCGTCGGACGCTCTGGCGCCACCTCATGGAACGACACGGTACTGAGCAGGCTGCAGCAGACCTGCCGAGGTAGGCTCTGCTCTGGCATCAGTACCATTGAGATGTATGTGTCGCATTCCTGGGGCTGGTACCTAGTGATGGATTTTAATATGGTCTGAGCAGGTCCCTCTGGCTTCTGTCAATTTAATTTTTGTCCTGATGAAAGTTTGATTTGGCAAACTGAAACATAGATTTTTATTTTCTGAGCAATAAAAGTTATAGTTTAGGTAAATTGAAAAAGTCAATGGATTGCTATCTGGATTCTACAAGACTACATCTCTTCTGCTGAAAACACTGGACAAGGAATACGTTTTTCTATGGAGTGCAGGATTTTTTTTTTACATAGTAAAGGGACACTATAGTCACCAAAACAACTTTAGCTTAATTAAGCAGTTTTGGTTTGCAGATCATGCCTCTAGTCTCACTGCTCAATTCTCTGCCATTTAATAGTTAAATCACTTTGTTTATACAGCGCTTGCCACACCTCCCCTGCATGTGACTTACACAGCCTTCCTAAACACTTCCTGTAAAGAGTCATCTAATATTTATACTTCCTTTATTGCACACTCTGTTTAATTTAGAATTTATTATCTCCTGCTCTGTTAATTAGCTTGCTAGACACTGCAGGAGCCTCCTGTATGTAAATAAACCTCAATTTATAGAGCAGGAGATAAAAAGTTTTAAGGTAAGTTAACATCCGATTGAAAGCGAAACCAGTTTTTTCATGCAGACTGTGTGAGTCAAAGCTAGGGGAGGTGTGGCTAGGGCTCCATAAACCGAAACAAAAGTTATTTTACATCTACATGGCAGAAAAATTAGCAGTGAAACCTGAGAGGTATGATCTATACACCAAAACCGCTTCATTAAAGGGACACTATAGTCACCTAAACAACTTTAGCTTATTGAAGCAGTTTTGGTGTATAGAACATGCCCCTGCAGCCTCACTGCTCAATCCTCTGCCATTTAGGAGTTAAATCCCTTTGTTTATTAAACCTAGTCACACCTCCCTGCATGTGACTTGCACAGCCTTCCATAAACACTTCCTGTAAAGAGGGCCCTATTTAGGCTTTCTTTATTGCAAGTTCTGTTTAATTAAGATTTTCTTATTCCCTGCTATGTTAATAGCTTGCTAGACCATGCAAGAGCCTCCTGTATGTGATTAAAGTTCAATTTAGAGATTGAGATACAATTATTTAAGGTAAATTACATCTGTTTGAAAGTGAAACTTTTTTTTTTTTTTCATGCAGGCTCTGTCAATCATAGCCAGGGGAGGTGTGGCTAGGGCTGCATAAACAGAAACAACGTGATTTAACTCCTAAATGACAGTGAATTGAGCAGTGAAATTGCAGGGGAATGATCTATACACTAAAACTGCCTTATTTAGCTAAAGTAATTTAGGTGACTATAGTGTTCCTTTAAGCTAAAGTTGATTTGGTGGTTTTAATGATAGAAAGCTGATATTATTCCAGTATACTGTAATTTAAGTGTGAAAAGGAACATATGTTGGCATTTTCTGAATACAACAGAATGCACAGGACACCAATTTCGTCCCTCGTGGCCGCTCACAGACCAGGAAGGTGCTCCATTCTACATTGGATACTACAGTCCCAAAACAAAGATAAATAATTGGGTGACATTAAGCCTGTGTAAAAGTGTGTTTTAAGTTTATTATGTATTCAGGTTCTCAATTAGTTAAAAGAAAAATGTAACTTCAGCAGTTATACCATCCCAATGTTTTTTTCTGCAGCCATTTCATAATTATTCACTCACCTGTCCTTAATTAACCTTCCCTAGCTGGAATGATGTGTAATGCATGGGGGTAAAAATGAATGCTGGAGTCCATCAACCGTGTATTGCCTTATATTTCCCTTCTTACCCGCTGTGGTTATACCCCGGGCCGGAGGACCCTCACACATACCCTGACCTGAAGGGACACAAAACAAAAAAGCAAAAACCTGACAAGCCCTGCATGAGCATGAACGTCAGAGACATGTGGTGACAGGCTCATGGCGCTCATGAGCTTAAGATGGCATCCCTTACAGGAGACTATTCGGATTTCTGTTCGGATTTCTCAGATGAGCTGTCTTTTGGACACGGTCACATAACCATTCCGATTCCACAGTCAACTTCTAGGCTGCCTACACTGCTCTGGTGACAACGGCAATCCTGAAGGAGCTCCTGTCGGACCTGCAGAAAAGCATCTCTTCTGATGTAGCTACACTGCGCAGGGATCTGCAGAGCCACATAGGGGCTCTGGAAACTACAACCCACATGGATGCACAGAAGATTGCTTGTCTCCAAAATGCAGCTGAGACCCTGCAGCAGAAGAACCAAATCTATGAACAGCGATTTGCCACGCAGGAAGACTGACGTTGCCGAAATTACCTCAAGATCAGGGGTGTCAAGGAAGGCATCCCAGAGGCTGAAGTGCCACACCCGGTCAGACGCCTGTTAGTGGCCCTGCTAATGCCTAGACAGGCCAAAGCAGTGGTGTTGGATGGTATTTTCAGAGTACCCAGGCCGGCCAAAGCACCGCCTAGAACCATTTGGGACATGGTGGTCCAATTCCAAAAACGAAAAGGACATAGCAGCAGTTCTGGCTGCCATCCAGGAACAGTCACAATACCAATTCGAGGAGATGTCCCTAGGATTCTACGCTGATCTTTCTGGCGGCACCACAGTATAGTGTGTAATGCTCAATTGTTGATAAGATGGAAACAACTGCAGATTTCTGAGTTTGATAATGTTTATTACTTTAAATAAAAAAAAGATAATCAAATTGAACTGTCTCTTTAATTCCTGGCAGGTTATAAACAGCAGCGGTGTTGAAGTTGTTTTAGATAAAGTAAATTTAACACAACCAGCGAGAAGTTCCAAATTAGGATGCAGATAATTAATAAGTAGGTGTTGAAAACAAGGTTAGGAGTTGATGTGGAACAGAATGCGAACCACTTAGAATTAGGATGGTTATATTTTAAGCTTGAGCCAATCTGGTTTACTTAACTTATGAAGGAGCGATAATCCAAATTGGTGATAGAGATTCCACAGAGAATCGAGGTTGCAGCAGGCAAGAGAATATCCAAAAACAGTCCGAGGTCGTAGGAGAGGAGAAGGAGGGTAAACGATTAAACAGTCCGGGTCCGATACACAGTAGAAGTAAATATTCAGTTTGAAGTTCGCGGGAGCTTTCGAGTTGATCCAGCACTGTGGTGTTGACGCGGTCTCTCTATGAACCCTGGGAACGACCACGTCATAGGAGGGGGAGTGGCCGCGCTCCGAGAACCCGGAAGTCCACGGTTAGCGAATGCCGGAAGGTCTGACAGAACCCCCCTCATAAGAAGCAGCCACCGGATGCTGTCAACGAGGTCTGGATGGGTAGCGAGCATGGTACGCATTGATAAGTCGACGAGCATGCACCGCGGAGGACGACACCCACGAGTCTTCGTCAACTCCGTAGCCCTTCCACCGGACAAGATATTGTAAGGAACCACGATGGATTCGTGAGTCGAGAATCCTCTGGACCTCGTATTCCTCTTCACCTTGTACCAGAATGGGATCAGGAGTGGTAAGAACATCCCTCATGAAAGGGTCGGAGTGGTGTGGTTTAAGCAATGACACATGGAAGACTGGATGTAGTTTCATGGTAGGTGGAAGTTTCAATCTAACCACGTTTTCGTTGATAAGCGACAATATACGAAAAGGGCCAAGGAAGAGTGAACTCAGTTTCTTTGAGGGACGGTTGGTGACAATGTTTTTTGAAGAGAGCCATACTAGATCACCAACCTTGTAAGTAGGGGAAGGTCGTCTACCAGTATCGAAAAACTTTTTCTGAGCAGATGATGCATTTTTAAGGTTATCACGTAACCTGAGGAAGAGGGCAGACATGAACGAGTTATGGTTGGAGACGTATGGATTAGAAGAAGGAAGTCCTTGATCGGGGAATGAAGAAGGATGGAATCCAAAATTTGAGAAGAAAGGAGTCATTTTGCTACTAGTGTGTACCGAGTTGTTGTATGAGAACTCTGCCATTGGTAACCACGTGATCCAATCATCTTGTAAATGAGAGCAATAACACCGCAAGTATTGTTCAACACATTGATTAACTCTCTCTGTTTGTCCGTTGGTTTGGGGATGATAGGCTGAAGATAATTTACGTTGAATGTTGAGGGAGGAACACATCTCACTCCAGAATTTGGAGGTGAACTGTGTTCCTCTGTCTGATATGATTTCTTCAGGAAGACCATGGAGTTTTACGATGTTGTTGATGAATACTTTTGCAAGTTCAGATGAAGAGGGTAATTTCTTTAAAGGAATAAAATGGGACATCTTGGTGAAACGGTCTACCACTACCAGAATGGTGGTATGATGTTGCGAAGGAGGGAGTTCTACCAAGAAATCCATTGAGATGGACTGCCAAGGTCTTTCTGGAACAGGTAGGCTCAGTAATTGACCGAATGGTGGATGATGGTCAGATTTTGATCTCAGACAGGTTGGGCAGTTTTTGACATAAGATTCTATGGTTCTGTCCTGGCGAGGCCACCAGTAATATCTTTTAGACAGCTCCAGTGTTTTCCTTGTACCAGGATGACCAGCCAGAGGGGAATCATGAATCAAGGAGAGTATTTTATTCCTAAGCAAGGGAGGAATGTATAACCTGTCTTTGAAGTAGTACAACCCGTCCTTTTTTGATAGATTGCCTTGTTTGGGAAGTTCAAGATCTTCTTCTTTAAGATGTTTAATATCATCAATTAATGACGAAATAATACCTATGATTTTAGGAGGTTGAGTTTCGGTTACAGGAAGATCTTGGTGAATTCTGGACAGGGCATCGGCCTTTTTGTTTCGGGATCCAGGTCTGTAAATGATTTGAAAATTGAAACGGGAAAAGAAAAGATTCCAGCGTACTTGTCTGGCAGAGAGTGTTTTGTTGGAATGAAGATATTCAAGGTTCCTGTGGTCGGTATAAACAATTACAGGAGTGCGTGTGTCTTCAAGTATGTGACGCCAGTTTTCGAATGCAGCTTTAATACTTAATAATTCTTTTTCTCCTACAGGATAATTTCGTTCAGCAGGAGACAAAGATCGTGAAAAAAAAGCTACTGGATGGAGAGGATCTTGAGGCGTTTGGTGTTGGGAGAGGACAGCCCCGATAGCTGTGTCAGAAGCATCCGTTTCCATGACGTAGAGAAAAGCAGGATTAGGTAGTTGAAGAATGGGAGCACTTGTGAATCTCCGTTTTAATTCATCAAAGGCTGCTTGAGCCTCTTCGTTCCAAGCAAAGGACCGTTTACTGCTATTGAGCAGGTTGAGGGGATGAGCAACCTTGGAGTAATTTTTAATGAACTTCCTATAGAAGTTGGCAAATCCCAGAAAACGTTGTAAGTCTTTAGTATTAGTAGGAGTAGACCAGTTGACAATGCAATCTATTTTGGAGGAATCCATACTTATTGAATGAGGGGAGATAACATATCCCAAAAAAGTGATTTCATTGACTTCAAATATACATTTTTCTGGTTTTGCGTATAATTTGTGTGTTCTTAATCTGGATAATACCCATCTCACGTGTTTTCTGTGTTCTTCAAGGTTGTTGGAGTAGATGAGAATATCATCTAAGTAAATGATGACACAAACGTCTAGGAGATCTCGGAAGATATCGTTAATGAAATGCTGAAAGGTTGCAGGGGCGTTACATAGCCCGAAGGGCATGACAAGATATTCGTAAAGACCATATCGGGTTCTGAACGCCGTTTTCCATTCATCATTGGCCTTGATTCTAACAAGGTTATATGCCCCACGAAGGTCAAGTTTAGTGTAGATGGTAGCTGTTCTTAATCTTTCAATCAACTCATTGATCAGGGGAAGAGGGTAACGATTCTTGATAGTTATTTTATTTAAAGACCTGTAATCGATGATTGGCCGAATAGTCTGGTCCTTGTTTCTTACAAAAAACATGCTGGAAGCGGCTGGTGAACAGGAAGGTCTAATGAACCCCTTACGGAGGTTTTCATCTAGGTATTCCTTGAGGGTTTTTAGCTCTGATTCAGAGAGAGGATAAATATGTCCAAAAGGGATAGGAGCACCAGGAACAAGGTCAATCGGACAATCATAGGGTCGATGAGGAGGAAGTGTCTCTGCTTCCTTTTTACTGAACACATCAGCGAACTCTGAATAGCAGGAAGGTATAGTGGATTCCCTAGTAACATGCAAAATGGGGATGTGTTGTAGACATGTTCCCTGGCAATATGCAGAGTTAAACGTGAGAGAGAAAGGAGCCCATGTAATAAGTGGGTTGTGAGTCCGTAACCAGTCTATCCCTAATATTATTGGATAAAGAGGAGAATTTATGACATCAAAAACAAGAAATTCAGAATGGACATAATTAGTAGTAGTCCTTAAAGGGACAGTTTCAAGGCGAATGGGCCCCGAGGAGATTAAGGAGCCATCAATAACTCTGACAGAGACGGAATTACGTTTTTGAACACAAGGAATTTTATTTTTTGTAACAATGATGAGTCCAGGAACACCCCATTAGCACCGGAATCAATAATGGCCTTAGTCGTAATTCTTTCTTTGTCCCACTGTAATATGAGAGAGACAGAGGAGAAATGAGGGGTTGGTTTAGAAGGAAGTACACTCATTACAGTCGTGGTAGAACCATGCTTACCGCCTCTTGGACGTTTCAATAGGGGACAGTCTGGCACCACATGTTCTTGCGAAGCACAGTACATGCAGAGGTTCAGTTGTCTTCTTCTGGTTCTCTCTTCTGGAGTAAGAGGACTTCTCACAACCCCTATTTCCATAGGTTCAGCGGGAGTTATAGGTTTCTCCGGTGCCTTTGAAGAGGTGAAGGGTTTTTTCCATAGAGAGCTAGTGAGTGATTTCTCAGCTTTTCTTTCCCTAAGTCTTCTGTCGATACTGATTGACAGTTGAATAAGTGTATTTAGTGTAGTAGGTAGTTCAGTTCTGGAGAGCTCATCTTTGACAGCTTCAGATAGCCCAATACGGAACTGGTTACGTAGTGTTATGTCATTCCACTGAGTTTCTGGTGCCCATCGTTTGAATTCAGCAATGTAATCTTCAACAGGCCGGTTTCTTTGCTGCAGTGTTCTAATGGTTAAATCTGCAGTCGCTTGTTTGTTTGGGTCTTCGTAAAGGAGAGACATGGCTTCAAAGAATTCATCCAGAGAATCCAATATGGGATCATCATTCTCAAGAAAGGAATGAGCCCAGGCCATGGGTTCACCTCTCAAAAATGAAATAACAGAACAAACTTTAGATCTTTCAGTGGGATATGAACGGGGTTTTAATGCAATCAACAACTTGCAAGAATTGATGAACTCTCGGTATTGGGACCTGTCTCCAGAGAATTTTTCGGGGTTGGAGACAGCAGGGTCACTAGCCGAGTGTGTAACTGTGTGAGGAGTATGGGTTTGCAAGTCCCTTACATAAGTAAGGATTCTTTCATTGGTGATCTGTAGATCTTGCATGCCTTGAGTAAGAGTATCCACTCTTTGGTTTAATCTGGTGATTTCAGAAGTGAGATCTGCTGTATCCATTAATTAGGCTGGATCAATCTGTAATGCTCAATTGTTGATAAGATGGAAACAACTGCAGATTTCTGAGTTTGATAATGTTTATTACTTTAAATAAAAAAAAGATAATCAAATTGAACTGTCTCTTTAATTCCTGGCAGGTTATAAACAGCAGCGGTGTTGAAGTTGTTTTAGATAAAGTAAATTTAACACAACCAGCGAGAAGTTCCAAATTAGGATGCAGATAATTAATAAGTAGGTGTTGAAAACAAGGTTAGGAGTTGATGTGGAACAGAATGCGAACCACTTAGAATTAGGATGGTTATATTTTAAGCTTGAGCCAATCTGGTTTACTTAACTTATGAAGGAGCGATAATCCAAATTGGTGATAGAGATTCCACAGAGAATCGAGGTTGCAGCAGGCAAGAGAATATCCAAAAACAGTCCGAGGTCGTAGGAGAGGAGAAGGAGGGTAAACGATTAAACAGTCCGGGTCCGATACACAGTAGAAGTAAATATTCAGTTTGAAGTTCGCGGGAGCTTTCGAGTTGATCCAGCACTGTGGTGTTGACGCGGTCTCTCTATGAACCCTGGGAACGACCACGTCATAGGAGGGGGAGTGGCCGCGCTCCGAGAACCCGGAAGTCCACGGTTAGCGAATGCCGGAAGGTCTGACATAGTGCCTCACGATGCGACCACTCACCTCGCTCCTGCAACCTCAAGGCATCCGAGACCGCTGGCACTCCTCTCGTGAGTTGGTGGTCATCCAGGACCTCCAGGGAGCCGGAAAGATTTTGCAAAGTCTGGGTCTGCTGCAGGACTCTTTTGGCCAACCACATCTGAATGCCCCGTCTCTTGCGCACTAGCAACCACCTGACCTGGAGATGTTTGGCACTAAATTAGTTTAGTCTGTATAGAACCCCTATTAACACTGGGATTGCCCCAGGTGATTTGCCTTGAAAATGTTCAACCCTCCGGAGAATACGGCATGTTGTCCATATAACTCACTCTCTTAGCCTTAGGGTTATTTAGGCTGGGCATGCCTCAGTACTTTCTTCCTTTTTGTTTATCATTTTGTTTTATTTTTATCCTTTTTCTATTTAAAAGCCTGAATCACTAATTTAGGGGAGCTTTAAAAAGCTCCCGAGATGTGTATATCTAATGGTTTAATTGACTTGTATGCATGAGATCTATGCTATGTGGGACAGTTCATTCCCTATAAGGGGGATAGGCAGAAAGCAATGCTCAGCCTCGTACTACATGTAATATCTTGGTCAGCTGAACAACACCATCCTCTTCACTGTTTGTTTGTCTATTGCGTTTGTTTTTGTTTTTAAGGTTTTATTTATTTTTATCAGCTACCAGCATTGGCTTACCTCGGGTGTCAATGCAAAATCTCAAGATCTTACCATTGCATAACCTACTCTGCTAATTTTGATCTAATATACACTTTAGCTTAGCTTTATCAATGCAGGTTTATGCTTTCAGTTCATCAATGTTGTTCTTAGTTCTTTAACCCCTTAAGGACCAAACTTCTGGAATAAAAGGGAATCATGACATGTCACACATGCCATGTGTCCTTAAGGGGTTAAGTAATGTATGTGCATTTTCTGCAATTTCATTGATATTGTCATAGAGCTAAATATGTGTCTGAATTATCCTGGCTCAAAAAGTTGTCCGTTTACCCTGTTTGCATTTGCATAGTGCCAAACGAATACAGACAGGGCCTCATTCACAAAATATGAACTGTACATGTGCAAACTCATCAGACTTAGGATGTTATGTGAGCAAAATCAAATGCCTGCCAAGTGAATTCAACTGTGATTCTCTGTCTCCAGTAAGAAAGTTGCCGACTAGGAGGCTCAGTACAGTATGATGAATGTAGATGTCGACAATTGTTGTGACCTTAACACACAAGTCTACATCAGTCACAATAAGAATATTTACAAAACAGAGCATATTACCCAGTCCTTAAAGGTAGTCCGGTTTAAAGGGACACTGTAGGCACCCAGACCACTTCAGCTCATTGAAGTGGTCTAGGTGTTAACTCCCATCACCCTTAACCTTGCAAGTGTAATTATTGCAGTTTTTATATACTGCAATATTTACCTTGCAGGGTTAAGTCCTCCTCAAGTGACTGCCTACCAGACAGCCACTAGAGGGACTTCTGGCTTCTTAGGCGACTTTTGGTAGTCTAAACCACGCTGGAAGTCCTCACGCTATGCATGAGGACCTCTAGCGTCACCGGAATCCCCATAGGAAAGCATTGAATAATGCTTTCCTATGGGGAGGTCTAATGCGCGAGCAAGATGCCATTGCCGCGCATGTGTGTTAGGTCTACCCCACTGGTGGACATCGGCAGGGGAAGAGCGGAGGCAGGGCCTCACCCAGCACCGAGGGGCATCGGCGCTGGATTCAGGTAAGTGACTAAAGGTTTTTAACCCCTTCAGCGACGTGGGAGGGAGGGGAGCACCCCAGTATTCTCTAGTGCCAGGAAAATGGCTTTGTTTTCCTGGCACTAGAGAATCCCTTTAATGTTGTGCCTAGATCAGCAAAATAGGCTACAAATATGCAAAGCATAACCAGATACAAGTCTATGGCAGGTAGTGGGGATATAGGCTAAGTGTAAGCAAGCCAAAAATGTGAAAAGATCATTAGCTTAGAGTGCACTCATGGATACCACAATGGAAACCATGACAAGGCAATGAGGACTCTGTGAAGAGGGAGGGATGACATAGACATGAACACACTGGAACACACTGGATGCCATTATTCCTCTAGCCATAAAATGTGCAAGTAAGCAGTCACGCTAATGATGCATTGTTGCCAGTGTCGTCTTGGAGATGAGGGCATATAGCATTATAAAAGGATGCATGAGTGCCAGTTATAATGGGAGAATGTCATACAGTGTCACAGTTAGTAGCTCAGTGACACAAAACACAAGGGGCATCAGAAGATATTGTGACCGGACAATATGACCAACGTCATTAGCTGTGACTGTGGTGTGTACCTGAACAAACAAACCATTCACCGAGAGACTGGGCAGCAGAAGTGCCACCCCGCAGTATGTACATGTTGCAACCACTAGAGAGAGACGAATGAATGAAACAAGTGGAGGATTATCGTTATCATTTAATCGACTGCCCTCAAATAGCATAGAAATCTTATATCCTAGTGGATAGCACTTTTCATTTGCTTCCCACCAGCATGAATACATCTTTATCAATAAAAACACAGCAGATCTGCCAACCCTAATTTTAAATTTTTTGGTTTTTAATCCTCTACTTTGCTGTATGCTGCTCACTAACCTTACAAATATATATCTTTTCTGAACGGAGACCACCAGATGATCTATTGCTTGAAGAGAGCAAAGAGCATAATTATAGAAAGTTTTAAAGTGAACCTGTTACGACAAGTCACGACAAGTTCACTCTAATAGATAACATTAAAGGACCACTATAGTCACCTAGACCACTTCAGCTCAATGAAGTGGTCTGGTTGCCAGGTCCCTCAGGTTTTAACCCTTCACATGTAAACATAGCAGTTACATTGCATGGTTAATCCAACCTCTAGTGGCTGTCTTCCTGACAGCAGCTAGAGGCGCATCTGCGATGCTGGATGCAAAATTCACATTCATGCTTTCCTATGGACTGTTTGAATGCGCGCGCGGCACTTGCCGCTCCATCGGGAGCTGATGTCGGTGGTGGAGGAGTGGTCACCAGGGCCGAGGGAGCTTACCTCCTCTTCAGCATGCTAGCATTATATACCCCTACTACACAGTTGGCTTTGGTTTTGAACACATCAATAAAGGGCAGTCCTCCTCCATGTAGTCCACATTCTGTATTAATTTGTCTAAACAGTATATGAGCACAGTAATACATATAACTCTGTTTCTGAACTTGTCAAGCATGAAGTGTGCCGGCTACAAGAGTAATCACAGCAACTACTGCACATGTGGTGTAGTTACTAGGAGAGAAGTCAGGAAAGTGTCCTAGGTTCTCCTGCCTTCACTTGTTTCTCAATTATCCACATAGATCTGTACCCTGACGGCATAGATGTCTACGCCAAGAACTGATCGGTCATTGAGGGGATAGTCCAGATTTTTAAAAAGACTTTTAAGAAAAGCTATATATTTGCTAGTAATTTTGCTAGGACGGTGTATGGAAGAAATCTCCCTCTATATATTCTAAACACAAGGTTTCTTATAGAGGATGTCACATGCAGTTTATATGAAAATAAGGATAGCTACTCAGGACGGTATGCATACATTTTAGACCAAACATCTTTCACCTACTGAACGATTAATGGAAAAGAAATTATAGCCTTGATTGATACGTTTGCTGATGATAAAAGCTGTATAGGTTGAGAGAACCACTTCAAACACATTATTGGTGAAATCAATAATAAAGCTTAGTGTTAGTTTCCTGCATTAGTCAGAATATCCTGCAAGTAGCATCTGAGAGTTTCTAAAGAAAAGAGTATAATAATGTCTCTTAGAAAAACCTTCTAAAGTGACTTTTTCTTTCTAGCCTTTTATATTGCATTCCTTTGTTCCTGATATAATACCACTGTGCATACCTTCAGTTAATCCATCCTTTTTTAATTAAGCCCATTAAAGATTACATTTATTGCTTTCGACTGTTTAACAATTCGTTGTTCTGGTATATTTCCTACTCTAAAAGATTAAAATAAACTTTCAAATATACAACGCACATCACTACGCTCTATGGTATGACTAGTCTAGTGATTGATTCTAGGAAAAAAAGGAATACACTATTTTAAAAACATTAAACATTTTAGAGTAGACCAAAGTAGACAAACTGAAAGACAGTCATAGATGTCTGTATTTAAAGGGACACTATAGTCACCAGAACAACTATAGCTCAGGGCTTGACAAATTTGTTTGGAATTTAGGAGCCAGCTAGAAAGGTTAGGAGCCAGAGAACTCAACACCAAAAATCAAATTCTCGAAGGGACACTATAGTCACCAAAACCACTACAGCTTAATGCAGTTGTTCTGGAGTCTATATCATGACATTGAATGCTTTTCAATGTAAACACTCACTTTTCAGACAAAAGGCAGTATTTATATTGCTGCCTGTTGACACCTCTAGCGACAGTTACTGAGAAAGCATCTAAAGATGCTTCCTGGTTCAGTGCTTCGCACTGTGCAGCACCTACATTAATGTTTCCTATAGGGATGCATTAATTCAATGCATCTCTATAAGAAGTTAAATTGGCGCAGTGGCATTTTGCCGTGCACGCACAATCGTTTCACAATGCTTTAACATTGGGAAGCATTGGATTGGCTGAGATTATCAAGATCGAGGTGGGACAAGCCGCAACGTCACCAGCATGCCATGGAAAAAATGGTGAGTAAAACACCTTTCTCATGTGATTGGAGGGAACACACACTCACTGACCGACACACACTCACAGACAGACACACACAGACATACAGACACACTCACTGACACACACACATTCACAGACAGACACACACACTTCAGATGCACACACTCAAAGACATACAGACACACTAACAGACATAGAGACACACACACACACTCACAGACAGAAACACTCATTCACAAATAATTACTTTTTTATTTTAATTTAAATCCACCCAGTCTCCCTTCATTTGGAAAGCTAGAGTGGATAGGCTTTCCCTGGGGTCCAGTGGGGCTTCTGTCATCTCCCTACTCAGCTCCCTCTCGCGCACTGTTTAGTGAGCCAGGGGCTGGAGTGACGTCATAACCCTGCTCTCAGGCAGCCGGTCACCTCGTGGCTGAAAAGGCACACATGTCAGCCGTCTGGCGCCTGAAATTTCTTAATGTAGTTGTTCTGGTGAGTATAGTCAGTCCCTGATTTGCACCGTGTGGCACTTTGCCACGCATGGGCAATAGCCTCCCAATACTTTCCTATGGGAAATCTTTGGATTGTCTCAGATGATCAAATTTGATGATTTCAGTGAAGGAGATAATGCAGAAGCAGAGCCAGCAGCGACAGACCTGCCCTGGCACTGGAAAAAGTACACTTTCTATTTTATCCAGCGGGGAGATGGGAGGTAAACTAAACTGCAGTTTCAACATACAATTGTCAGGAATACACGTTTCCCTCCTGCCAACTCAGATTCTGCAGTGTGATGAATGATGGTCACATGGTTGACATTATTAAAGGACCACTATAGTGCCAGGAAAACATACTTGTTTTCCTGGCACTATAGTGCCCTGAGGGTGCCCCCACCCTCAGGGTCCCCCTCCCGCCGGGCTGGATGGAGAGGAAGGGGTTAAACTTACTTCTTTCTCCAGCGCCAGGCAGGGAGCTCTCCTCCTCCTCCTCCTCTCCTCCTCTCCTCCTCCTCGGCTGAATGCGCATGCGCGGCAAGAGCCGCGTGCGCATTCAGCCAGTCCATAGGAAAGCATTCACAATGCTTTCCTATGGACGCTGGCGTCTTCTTACTGTGATTTTCACAGTGAGAAGCGCGGAAGCGCCTCTAGCGGCTGTCAATGAGACAGCCACTAGAGGCTGGATTAACCCATTTATAAACATAGCATTTTCTCTGAAACTGCTTTGTTTATAGAAAAAAGGGTAAATCCTAGCTGGACCAGGCACCCAGACCACCTCATTAAGCTGAAGTGGTCTGGGTGCTTATAGTGGTCCTTTAAGCAAAGCAAAGCATCCTGGTAGATGTAGTTTAGCTTACAGTTTTCATAAGTAGAAAGCTGATAACTGAACCACAGGTCACTTGACCTTGAAGTGACACTCTTTACAAATTCTTTCAGTAGTGGGTCCTTGCTGTGATGATTCTGAAGTTTAGCATCCATAGACAAGTATGAAAGGTTCCTGATTGGTAAAGCTACTTCCTGGAATAGGCAAGACTGATGATATAATGAGAGGGTATTAGCATGAAAATAACTTAAAAGTGAGTACCTTTTTTATCTTAATTATTTTTTTATTGGGCTGTATCTTTCAGCTTACAAAGAAAAAGAGAGAAAGAAAAGTAGAAAACTGGAGCCAATGTTTGCAAGTGACCTCCTAGCTGTGGGATAACCCCTACGATTTCTACATATGCAAAAAGAAGAGAGTTAGAGAAAGCAAAAACATACCGTGTGAGAAAAGTGAAATGCTCATTAGGTAAATTAGCAAGAAAACATTAAAACATCCCTTTTAATAAATCATACGTTTAAAAAGTCCATCAATAGTGGACTTGTTAACGTGACACAAACTGACAAAAAATATAGTATTATTTACAAACAAGAAAACTGTTTAACCCCTTAAGGACCAAACTTCTGGAATAAAAAGGAATCATGACATGTCACACATATCATGTGTCCTTCAGGGGTTAAGGGTAAGTCCAACCATCATGATCACTTTTGTGATTTGAAGTGGTCATGGTGGTAGGAGTCTGGATGTGCAGTGTTTCAGTTTGAAACTGTACACACTGCACGCTGCCACAGATATAACAGCTTCTCTCTTGCAGGCTCTTGTGTTCCCTCCCTTCCTCCTCCAAATCCATCCATTCTCTTTTGAAACTCCCCACCCTCCCTTGCTTCATTTCCATCCTCCCTTTCCTCTTTCCCCATATGCACTTTGAGCCTTTTATTGGACCTCGGTATGGCTCCCCTAACGTCACAATGGGATACGTTTCCACGAACATAGATAAGCTTACTCGCTAATGTAATTCCACAAATCTACGTTTGGGGAAAATTCCCTGAACATAGATTAGCGAAGGACTAGGGCTTATTTTCAGGGTAGGGCTTATATTAGGAGCATCCCCCGAAAATAAGCTTATTTTCGGAGAAACACGGTATATAAATTGCTGGGGGGTTTTTTTATCAGCTCCTGCTACATTTTCATAACAGGACAAACATAACGATTAAACTTGAGGGCAAAAGAGATACATTAAATATTAATGACAGGTTTCCGATTTCTTAGATAGTCAGCAGATAGAGTGCACTATATACAGTGGTAATGTTCTTTAGTATGACATCTGACTGCAATGAGGAAAGTCCTTTTTACAGACACAGATATTTCAAGTTGCTATACGATTATGTTTCTGCTGGTATTAGATGACAATTAAGAGGCTTTGTACAAACATAGATAGCAAGTATCCCAATGTTCTGCTTATCTGTGATGTTCAGGTGGAGGAATTGATAATGCAGAAGCCTCAGTCCCTGCTTGAGACCACACACTGTAGTTGTTATTTCTCAGAATATTCATGGACATATCGGAATTGGATGATTGTGCCTGATAGTAACACATTTTTTCAGAATGTATTTGTAGTTTTAGTGAAAACACCTATCCATCCCACCTATGTTTAGATAGAAAGTCTAACCCTCAGAATATTAAAAGATCTACAATAAAACTTTTAGGATATGGAAGGCAGAGCTTGTATTTACTTAACTGTCTTTTCTTACTTCTCGGCATGTGATAACTACTCTTGGAAACCCGCCAGGGTTACAGGGCAGCCAAAATGTTGAGGGCTGCCCTTTATCTATAGTGGAAGGTTAAATGTTAACGCGGTTTCATTTTCTGTTGTAGCAGACCATTTAACTTCTTCACGTCCGCACTTGACCTACCAAGACGTGTGGTACTTTGATGAAATATAATGTTTTGGTTTGTTTACTATGTTTTTGAAGGTCTACTGGAGATAAGAGGTCGCACAGGTTGTGTTATACAGTGGGAGGAAATGCTAGTTGGCCATCTCACCTACGAGAGGATGTCCACCTCTCGAGTGAATGCAGGATTACATGATTAACACTCCACAATAGGCTCTACATTCCATGCCTCTGGGCAAATCAAACCAGAATATTAGAGTAAGATGTTTGAAGATTCCATTATCTTTTATATCCATGAGTATATGTGGGTGTGAGCTCTGCTGTGTAAAGGAATATAGTTCACTGATAAGAGTCTGTCTGAGTTATGATAAGGACTGATCCTATCAGCCTATACTTACTATTATATAAGTATGTCCCATCCATGCCCCTCCGCTCTGCCAAAGACCTCCATCTATCCTCTGTTCGTACTTGCACCTCTGACTCCCACCTACCAAAATGTATCTGCACTGTTCCTATGGAACTCCCTTACCTGCCCCATGGGTCTCTCACTCAAGCTCCATTCCTTCATAAAAACTACTGAAAATTCAATTTTTCCAAGTAGGCATATTAATTAAACTGTTAACAGATCTCCCTCACTACACTTTACTAACCCAATTTGCTTCCTCTCCTACAACCGTGCCATCTACAAATAAAGAAAGAAATAATTGTAAACTCTTCAAGCTGCCTATTTTTCCCATTCAAGGAATACATCTTACCCTTACCTCTTGTGTTATGTTACCACACTTCCCTTGTAAATGTAATCTCATTTGAATATGGCCAAAGGGCCCTCCAAATACTGTCAAATCCCCATCATTGTAAAACTTTTTGAAAGACGTACCAATGTCCATAACTGTACAGTGCCTTACAAAAGTATTCACCCCCTTGGCATTTTTCATGTTTTGTTGCCTCATATATATATATATATATCCATATACATAATTACATAAATAATGTCATAAATATACACATAGACTTCAAATATATAAATATGTATATATATTTAAATTCTACTTGCATATTTATGTAATATTTTTACAAAATTTAGTAATTTTATTCATTGCAATTTGAAGGACCTGCCTGACAACCCAAGCCAAAAGTCCAGAGAACTAAATTTGCTAGCACTGTATTTAACCCTGTAACCTTCCATGACACCCTAAAACCTGTACATGGGGGGTATTGTTTTACTCGGGAGACTTCGCTGAACACAAATATTAGTGTTTCAAAACAGTAAAACATATCACAGCAATGATATTGTCAGTGAAAGTGACATTTTGTTTGCATTAATCACACACAAACGGCACTTTCACTAATGACATCATAGTTGTGATACGTTGTACTGTTTAGAAACACTAATATTTGTGTTCAGTGAAGTCTCCCGAGTATAATAGTACCCCCCATGTACAGGTTTTATAGTATTTTTGAAAAATTACAGGGTCAAATATAAGGCTTCCTTTTCAATATTTTCACATTGAAATTTGCCAGATTGGTTATGTTGCCTTTGAGAGCATATGGTAGCCCAGGAATGAAAATTACCCCTATGGTGGCATACCATTTGCAAAAGAAGACAACTCAAGGTATTGCAAATGGGGTATGTACAGTCTTTTTTAGTACCCACTTAGTCACAAACCAGGGGTTAAGAATTTAGATTTTTAACAAATCTCAGTTTTAGAGTATATAGTATGGCTAAGATGAACCACTCAACTGGAAAATAAAGGGACTCCACTAAAAATTCCCTAATATTGCAAGTAAAAAAAGGGAGGGAATTATTAGATAAAATCTAATAAAATATCCAGGAGTAGTCAATGGTGTACACCTTTAAATATATAACCTTATAAGCTGAAAAACACTGTGCAATATGTTTGCATTTAGAAGTTAAAACTGATTGTGAAATCAAATTGAGTATTGAATAATATTCAGCAGAACATATAAGAAAAATAAGTAAAAAAAAATCTAAATAAATGGAGTTAATCCAAATAAAATAATAGTGTCCAACTTGTTACATATAATGCAAAATAATTTTAGAGTCCAATAAGTAACAGTCTCTGGATAGATACTTTTGTATCAATAAAAATAACAGTCTTTTGATATGTAAGCTTATTCAGTTTTCTATGTATATGTATATGTATACTGAATTAGTTTAATTCATATAGTACAATATTAATGAGATGTCCATGTAGGTTTAACAGAAAGTGTTATAATATTTGTACCCTTCACAAAATACAAATTACCATTACTAACAGGTCATGGTAGGTGACCCTTAGTTAGATGAGGATTACTCGTTCTGAAAGAAACAAAGTTGCAAGACCATAGTGCTTACTGTATAAAAAATATTGATTGAAGAACAAAGTTTAAAAATGCACTCACACTTATTAAAACACAGCTCACACAGACATACATACAGACATATATACATACATACTGACTGACATATATACTGACAGACATACAGACATATATGCATACATACAGACATACTGACATACATACATAATGACATACATTGATACATGCATACATACATTCATAATGACATACATAATAACATACATACTGACAGACATACAGACATACATTCATAATGACATACATAGACATACATGCATACATACAGACAGAAATACATGCATACATACATACAGACAGACATAATGACATACAGACATACATACAGACATACATGCATACATACATGCATACATACATGCATACATACATACAGACAGACATACATGCCTACATATATACATATATACATTCATAATGACATACATACATGCTTAGATATATACATACAGACATACATGCATACAGACATACATACAGACATACATGCATAGACATACATACACACACACATACAGCATTTCCAGCCGCCCTCCTGTTTCTTACCTTTTCTTTGCAGGAGTGACCATTTCCTCCCAGCAGCATTTGCTGCGGCCGCTTTTTATTTTTTTATTTTTAAAGGGGCCCGGTCGCGCTATTATACGGCCACAGCGCTGACCGGGCCCCTGAAGATATAGGGCCCATCGGCTGGCCCTAAGTGCATGGGCCACCCGATGGGCCCCATCAGCGTGCGGGCCCCGGTGCAATTCCGCCACTACACATGGGGCCCGGACCCCCCAGAGCCACCGGGCCCGTGCCAACCGTTATGGTTGTCACCCCCTGATGGTGGCCCTGTCACAAACACTGGCCAAAGTTGGCGTTCATAATAGTTTTTTGCATTTTTAGCACAAACAAATATAAATGCTAACTTTGGCCAGTGTTTGTGACTAAGTGGGTACTAAAAAAGACTGGTCATACCCCACATTTAATACCCTGGATTGTTTACGTTAAAAAAATATGTACATGTAAGGTGTGATTCAGAGATTTATGACAGATAACAGTGTTACAATGTCACTATTAATACATTTTTAAAATATATATTTTGAAACAGCAATGTCCTAGTTGTACTTATAGCCATATAACTTGCACCAAAAAAAGCTAAGAACATGTTAACATTGGGTATTTCTAAACTCAGGACAAAATGTTGAAACTATTTAGCCGGGCGTTTTTTGGCGGTTATAAATGCGTAACAGATTTTGAGGATCAAAGTTAGAAAAAGTGGTTTTTTTTTAAAAATTCATCATATTTTATAAAAACAATTTATAGTAAACTATATGATATGATGAAAATAATGATATCTTTAGAAAGACTATTTAATGGCGAGAAAAACGGTATATAATATGTGTGGGTAGAGTAAATGAGTAAGAGGAAAATTACAGCTAAACACAAACACTGCAGAAATGTAAAAACAGCCTTCGTCCTTAACGGTAAGAAAATTGAAAAACGCCCTGGTCACTAAGGGGTTAAACATTTTGTACTGTGTCAATGAATTTGTTATTGTTAGTTAAGCAGTGTGTCCCATAGGCCTAGATAAGTAAAGAGGAGTTACACATTCTGTAGATAAATTAAATTCAGCCTTCAATACAAAAGACAGTATAAATGTATTTAAAAATATGATTGACTTACTTTTACTGGTTTTAAAGGATATTGTCAGCCTATAAGAATTTTAATTGTTGAATGTTATTGTGATGAAATGTTCTACTTTTACTATTGGGAGTAAATTATATTAGTTTTACAAATGAATTCCTTTTTGAGGATTTTGCCCTGAGCATCTAATACATAAAAAATACATGCATGTCGCCTCAAGCAATATTCTCATTATATACATTTTGATGTATTGGAATGCTAGGAGAAAAATGGTGGTGTGTACATAGCGCCACCTAGTGTATGAGTAAGGCGTGCAGCATAGTGCTGACTTGTCAACCACTGTCACCTTTCATCGCGCTGCATTTTTGGCATTATATATAGATACAGATGTGGGGTTTATTCATTAAACCCCAAGATGTAGTGGATTGACAGTTAACTCGCAACAATTCTGCCAAATAGCTGAGCTGAAAAAATAAATGTAATACTTAGCCAAGACAGAGATTATTTCAAGTTAGTAGTTATGACTACAAGGCATTACATCTGTTGGCTACTCACCAGCACTTCTTGCCCCATTAAAGGACCACTATAGGCTCAATGAAGTGGTCTGGGTGCCAGGTCCCTCTAGTTTTAACCCTGCAGCTGAAAACATAGCAGTTTCAGAGAAACTGAGTTTACACTGCAGGGTTAATCCAGCCTCTAGTGGCTTTCTCCCTGACAGTCACTAGACGCGCTTCCGCGATTTACACGGACTAAATCGCACTTACTTGACGCTGGACGTCCTCACAGAGTCCAGTGTCAAATAAGATCCCCATAGGAAAGCACTGAGTAATGCGTTCCTATGGGCGGGTTTGAATGAGCGCGCACCTCTGGTCGCGCATGCGCATTCGGCTCCACTCGGAAGCTGACGTAGATGGAGGAGAGGTCACCAGTACCGAGGGAGCCCGGCACTGGATTAAGGTAAGCAAATAAATGATTAATTAATCATTTATTAACTGCGGAACAAGGCAATAGTCACCTAAACGGTGACTAGGGCTCTATAGCGTTAGCAATAATGCGATAGTGTTCCTTTAACCCCTTTAAATATTCCGTCAAGATTCCCTTTTATCCCAGAAGTTGTGTCCTTAAGGGGTTAATAATCTACTCTATGCATGGAGTACTATGTACTTCCTGTGCTGGGAAAGGAATAAGTAGTGGATAGGACCCAGTTACTTCCTGGTACTTCCCGCCATTGAAAACAGTCATGACGGTTTTTAAATGGTTTGACCTCTTACCAGGGGTCCACCGGACCCTGCTCCAATCCTCTCCTATTAACTCTGGAGAATCAGGGGTTCACTAGCCCTGCAGAGTGAAGCTCATTGGTAGAGAGCGATGAAATTGATTTGACTGCTTACAATGAGAGGGGTTGCAAATAAGGGATAAAAAAAGATGCAAAAGCCCCTAAAACTATAATTCTTTATTATATGGGGTTCGCTGACATAATGGCATATGTGCACACACACATTATGAAATGCAGAGACAAACATGCCAGAAGTTTCATTTTAAATATTTCATTTTAACTAGTGTTTTAAAATAGATTTGATCACTTTAATGATTTAGTTACCTTTAAATTTTCTATGTCTTCATTATGAAAGAACGTGTTTAAGAACGGTTTGACCCTTTGAGGTAAGAATGCGCGCAGGCCCGCCTGGCACCATAATAACTTCATTTAGAGATGCTTCCTACTGTTTCATGGAGTTTAACTCAGTAAACTGCTGCTGGACATCCTCACGCTTTGCATGAGGGCATTGAGTGTCTTTTAAATCCCCATAGGAAAGCATTGACTCAATACTTTCCTATGGGGAAGGCCCAATGTGTGTGTGGAGCTCGCTGTGCATGCGCGTTATATTCCCCCTCGCAATGACATCAGAGAAGGCGAGACAAAGTCAGGGAAGAGGATCCTCAGCACTAGAATAAGGGGAGTGGTTAAACATTTTTTTTAACCCTTTGATAACTGTGCGGGGGGGAGGAGGTAGGGGTAGAGGGGGCGTAGAGGGACTCTATAGTGCTAGTAATACAAGTTTGTTTTCTTAACAATCTTTAATGTAGTGGGAGATCTCTAGATAGCACAATACTAAACGGCACAATAAAAATACCCTGTGCTGTTAAACAACAATGGATAATTATTACAGAAATAACTTGTAGCTTGTTTTATCTTTTTATTTTTTTATGCCTAAACAGATTCAGATAAACAGTTTTTCTAGCCTTGCTGAAAGGCAGGAGTGACCCCTCGACACATCCAGTGCATGCATTCATTCTGTCTGAGAACACTAGGCATGTTTGTGCCTGTCAGGAACTATTAGATCAGAAATGCCTGGCATGGCACAGTACGTAGCATTTTTGGTGGTGTTTTTCCAGCATGTTTGTGTTCTCTTTCCAAGTATTGCTTGATTATTTTACTGTTACATAATAACTTGTCATGTCGGAGATCATAGTATCACACCTATTCTGAGGGATCCTGCTGCAGACACTCTGGAATGGAAGACTCTTCGCTGATATAAAAACACATTGGTAGAGTATTCATCATAAAGGAAAAGTCTTGGCATCCACGTAACTTTAAATAACACTTAATTAATACAGTTTTTATGTTACTATCTGGTTATATTTTTTAATTCATGTATATTGACATTTTTGAAGAAAGCACTTGCCCCCCCACTTTTCTTAGAGTCATCTTAAAGGGACATTCCAGACCCCTAAACGCTAGACCCCTTAACTCTCTGAAAAGCTTTATGTGTGAAAATGTGTCCTCTTTTGTTACTTCCTGGTTTTGTTAGCTCAATACAGCTAAACTAAAGAAGCAGCAATTGCCCAGAGCACCTGATTTCATTGATCTGCATTGGGAAATCTGTGATTGGACAGCCACAGGAAGTCTGGGTGGGGTAGGAAGGGAAGGACTTGCGAAGGCTGCAGACAAGAGAACTGCAGTTTTGCAACTTGTTTTAGGTATATCCCCAATAAAAAAAAAACATAATTAAATGCATGTAAGTTTTCATTTGGGGTATATCTACTAAACCATGATTTGTATTTATTTTGTATTTGGACATTGGAGTGTCCCTTTAAGCACCTTTGTTTTGATTGTCAATTATCTGATCCAGTGCTCAATAGCACTTTCCATAGCTTTTGAAAAATGTGTACTCTTTCTGCCTGCAGCATTTTCTGTCATCGGATTGGAAAATCTACAGAAATTTGCAATATAGTGAGCACAGTGTTAGATAATGTAAGCATTTAAATCAGACAGATTGAGGCAGAAATAGCGGCAGTGAACAGGAGGCTGGAGAGGCACGAAGAGACCTGGAGCTCGTAGATGCACCACTTGTGCACTAGAGAATACCCTAATAACGGACCAGCTGACTAGGACGATGTGGAATCGTCAGAGTGAGAGGTAATGGCTCCGAATACTCAGGAGCCGAGGAAGCTAGAGGCAAGCTGAGTGTGTGGGAATGCATCCCACACCCCCTTTACTTATTCCCTTTCTCTCCTGCCCTTCATTCTCTATCTCCCTTCTCACACTTCTCCCCCTTCCCCCTGTATCTCTTGCCCTCTCTTCTCTCTCCCTTTTTTTCTTCTTCTTCTTCTTCCTCTCCCATCTTTCTTATACTCACTGGTCACCCTTCTGATATAAGCCAGCTTTTACAACATTCTTCATTCCTCCCTTGTGCATATCAACAAAACTGCTAGATGGGAGACACACATATTGGTCATCCAGGGAGAGATCTGCCCATGGATACTGGGAGCCAGATATATGCCAGAATCTCTATGAGTGCGGGAGACACTCTTCCACCTTTTCTCTGTGGAGTACCCTGAATTAGTGGGGGCGAAGGGAAGAGAGGTAAGGGACATGGATGGGGTTAATCTAGTCCATTCTTGACCCACATCAAAGCCGTCTTCTCCGAGGTTAAGGTCCAGTCTGCTACATTGAGTTCCACCCAGAAACACTACCAGGTTTTTCTCTTGTTACTAAGAAATAGTACCGTGGTACAAGGCCTGACACAATGATCACAACACTTCTTATCTCAACGTAACACTGTGTAATTTCAAATTGGATCAAACTGTAACTATACTACTAAGATATGTAACAGGGTTGATGTTCCAGGAGGGATAAGCCAAATGGAAAATGATTTAGGTAAACTAGAAAAATGGTCAGAGTTGTGGCAACTGACATTTAATGTGGATAAGTGCAAGATAATGCATCTTGGACGTAAAAACCCAAGGCAGAGTACAAAATATTTGATAGAGTCCTAACCTCAACATCTGAGGAAAGGGATTTAGGGGTGATTATTTCTGATGACTTAAAGGTAGGCAGACAATGTAATAGAGCAGCAGGAAATGCTAGCAGAATGCTTGGTTGTATGGGGAGAGGTATTAGCAGTAGAAAGAGGGAAGTGCTCATGCCATTGTACAGAACACTGGTGAGACCTCACTTGGAGTACTGTACACAGTACTGGAGACCCTATCTTCAGAAGGATATTGATACCTTAGAGAGAGTTCAGAGAAGGGCTACTAAACTGGTTCATGGATTGCAGGATAAAACTTACCAGGAAAGGTTAAAGGAACTTAACATGTATAGCTTGGAGGAAAGACGAGACAGGGGGGATATGATAGAAACATTTAAATACATAAAGGGAATCAACACAGTAAAGGAGGAGACTATATTTTTAAAAGAAGAAAAACTACCACAACAAGAGGACATAGTCTTACATTAGAGGGGCAAAGGTTTAAAAATATCAGGAAGTATTACTTTACTGAGAGGGTAGTGGATGCCTGGAATAGCCTTCCAGCTGAAGTGGTAGAGGTTAACACAGTAAAGGAGTTTAAGCATGCGTGGGATAGGCATAAGGCTATCCTAACTATAAGATAAGGCCAGGGACTAATGAAAGTATTTAGAAAACTGGGCAGACTAGATGGGCCGAATGGTTCTTATCTGCCATCACATTCTATATACGAACCATCTCTCCCTTCTGTACTTCAGATTTCAGTTATGGTATTTGTTGTAAACAAACTACTCTTGATTTCGACCACTTACAGTAATTATTCTTATGCCTGTAACGTATTCTTGTACATTTATTTATGTATACCTTTTCTCTTGTAACTACAATTAAAAAAAAAATGTCAAAATAAAAAGCATTAAACACAAGGAATTTTTGAATTAAATATTGTTCTTTGTAAACTGAATTTCAAATTTAAAGCCAGAGTTGAGAAACTGAAAGAATTACTGACTTAGATAATGTTTCCAATTTTTTTACCTTAAATTTAAAATTAACTTGGCAATTAACCTAACATCTCACCTTTGCAGCAACACCTGTAATCCCAATTCTTCTAACCAGTTTTGTTCACGTACTAATTCTTCACAGAACATTGTTATGTATACTTAATAAGAACTTACCTCTAGTTAGTAATGTTGCTTGTCTTTAATTCATTCATTTGTTCCATATTCAGAAATGTACTTAATCCCTTCCTTACCTTTCTGGCATGATATCCAGTTATTATTTGTACTCAGATTATATAGACATACTGGATCCAGGACAATACCAATACTGTCAATAAATAATGCAAACCAAATCAAGAGTCCACTGGGTTTTTTACATTGTATTTACTCATATTCTTGAACTTTACGATTACATTATTTATATCAGATTAATTGTCCTGTTATTATCAGTAAAACTTCCTGTTTAACTGAATCTGGATCATGGTGTTCAGATAGATTTAAGTGTGTGCTAAGCACTGGAGCAATTTTATAACAAAATTGGTATACGCTAATGATCAGGGCCGACCTTAGGCCTTTAGGCGCCCTGTGCGAAAAATATTCACAGCGCCCCTCCATGGTCACATGCCCTCGTCCATCTTGTAAAAAGTGCTAAGCCTCCATTACATAGGTGTTACGTATTAATGTGATTTCTGGGCATATCATGCATATACACGTATATTAATACATTTGTAAATGTTATAGGCGTAATAACACATATAATAATAATAATAATAATACACCCATATTAATATACATGTATATTTAAATATTACTCTCAGAAATCATGTTAAATTGTACTTTTATGGTACACACAATTTCTGGTATTTTTAACCCCTTAAGGACACATGACATGTGTGACATGTCATAATTCCCTTTTATTCCAGAGGATTGGTCATATATATATATATATATATATATATATATATATATATATATATATATATATATATATATATATATATGGGCTAGAAGAATTCCTCCCACATGTATAGATTTGCATTAGGAGTAAAAACAAATTTCTAACAAGAGTGTCCTGTCTCCCTGAAGTTGCCATGCCATTATGTTGTGTGTGGAATAGGGATGCAGTGTGTGTAGGGAAAATAGTGTGGTGTGGGATAGGGATGTAGTGTGGTTATGTAGTGTGTATGTGTGTAAAGGGGATGTAGTGTGTATGTGTGTAGGAAACAGTGTGTGTGTATAGGGAATGTAGTGTGTATGAGTGCAAGTTCTGTATTGTGTATGTGTAGGGAGCATAGTGTGTCTGTACATTTTGTAGTGTTTGTGAGTTATCTAGTGTGTATGTGTGTAGAGAACATACAGTGTTTACAGGGGGCATTGTGTGTGAGTAGATTATGTAGTGTGTGTGTGAGTAGATTATGTAGTGTGTGTGTGAGTAGATTATGTAGTGTGTGTGTGAGTAGATTATGTAGTGTGTGTGTGTGAGTAGATTATGTAGTGTGTGTGTGTGAGTAGATTATGAAATACTGATGACCTGGTGGTCCAGCGGTCTCTGGCAGCTCTTGAAGTTCTGCACCTTGCAGAACAGGAGCCCTCCTCTCGCCAGCTCCGCGTTGATAGTATGAGAGCGTTGCCGCGGCAACACTCCGAATGCCGAGCTCGCGAGAGGAGGGCAGAATCAAATCGCTCACTGCTCGCTCCCATCATCCAAACAACGGGCCGGTGAGGGAGGTCCTCCATATCCTCACCGGCCAATACCAAAGCAGAGCGCACTCTGTAAGGGCCGGCCAGGGCGCAATATTTCACCCATAAGGGCGCTTTGAGGTAGGGCAGGACCTGGTTGTGCGAGCTGTGTCGGTTGCCCGGTGCCCCTGTTGGCATGGCGCCCTGTGCGGCCGCACAGCTCGCACACCCCTAAGATCGGCCCTGCTAATGATGGTGAAACGTATGAAGAGGAACTCTCCATTTACTGCATGGTAGCCAGCAATCCCAGAGGCCAAATTAACTTATGCACACCAAGGCTCTTGATACACTCTTATATAAACATTGGTAGATTGGTCACAGTTCATGATGATATGGGTGTACACCAACCAGTTAGTGTGAAAGATCAGGCATCAAATATAGATAAGAGAAGAATGGAAGCTGGTATGGAATAATGGACAAAAGTGGTGTTTTTCAAATGTGGAGAAAAAGTGAATTGGTACGGGAAAAGAGGACTGATTTTGTGGACAAGAAGTAGACTGATGTGGTTTGGATATGGGACTAGTAGAGGATGGGAAACACAGAAATAGCACTAGCGGGAATTGGCATTGGGAGATGACTTCAAACATGGCTGATGTGAATGTGGGTAGCAAAGGGAGAGATGAGATGGAGAGTATTGAGCGGAACGTAAACAATGGAGGAAGGTTGGAATAAAGAAACAGAGAGGTGGCTGGCATGGAAATAGTGAGATAATGTTGAAGATTTCATACAGATGGGAAGGAAGTAAAGGAAAAGATAGAAAGGAGATGCACATGGAGACTCCATTTTGATATGCGGAATTAATTGGAAATATTTGGAGTTAGGTGAATATCCATAACAGCTGTCTTGAAGATTTTTTCCAATCTGGCTAATTATGCCTAAAATGTAAAAAATCACTTTGAATTCCTGATAATTCACACTTTACTGAATGACTCTGTGCATATTCATGTCCGTCTGTCTATCTCGGGGTGAAAGTGGAAATGTGATGAACAGAGAAACAGTCAATAGAACATATGTTTTACCATAATAGATATAACATATACACTTGAATTTAACATAAAGAAAAACAGTACAGTAACAGAACCACGGGAACAAGATAAATGAGAAGAAGACTTTGTTAAATCTTGCCATTGGTACAATTTGTACGAGAACTTCTCAGCACTCAGGTGGAATTCTCCAGACACGTCAAAACATGTACAATAATTCAAAACATTCCATTTATTATAATATGAATACAATTACTTGGTATAAGTCATTTGCACTCCCCTGTAGCAAAGTCAGCACTTTATATTCTAACTAATCTAGAAAATCAATCGAGTAATTATATAAAATGAGAACATCATGCTCTGTGTCTGGAATTGCTGGAAATACATTGTATTTTCTGAGCATGGGTGTTGGTATCACATGATATAAATTAAAGTTATTATATTATTTACACTAGCTTTAGTTTGTTTTGCCTATGGAGATCATTGTTTATTGGCACTTTGTTCCTTCATCAACTCAAATCCTACTTGATATAATATAATTATGCAGGTATGCATGTGAAGCAACAAGATAATTATTGAACAGTCAATTGACGTATGCAAATGTAACAGGGATTAATCTTCTATTCTTTGAAAAATGTGTTCTCTTTTCTTTTTTCTGTTTAAGAGACATTCATAGGACAAAAATATAATTAAAAAGGGTTTTACTTCACAGGACAAAAATATAATTTTTCCTATTTATAAATGAATAGTAAGACCCATGTTGAAAAGGAGACCACCTGTTTTAAGGAAGGATATTATGGTACTAGAAGAAGTGTACAGGTGGGTTACAATTTTAATAAAGGTAAAGACAGATATTCGTTATAAATAAAGGGTCGAACACTTGACTGTGTTTACTTTAGAATAAATTCCACTGAGAGGGGATATACTAATATTATACAGATTTATATAAGGGTCAGTACAATCAGCTCTCTGGCAATGTCAGTTTTGTGCATAAAATACCGCACTGCACACTGATAACAGATGTAGAAATCTTCCCCTCGCAGGAAGAGTACCTGCAAGGGGAAGCAAGCTCTCCTCTTCCACTCTCTTTCCCACTCTGCATTCCGTATCGCCTCCCTACATTACGCATTGTTTCTTGTTTTGTTTTTTTGTTTGTTTAAATCTGCACTCTTTCCTCCCCACTTCCTCCTTACCCTCAGTGGCTAGGAGCACTCTGACCTGGCAAAATGGTCTAATCACAAACTTCTCTATAAGGCCCGGGCCCCAGTGACTTCGGAGGGGGGCAAAGAAGATCAGGCAATAGCCTTTCAATGCTTTCCTATGGTAAAGCCTTAGATTGGCTGAGATCATCTAATTTGACGGGGACTGGGCCAGCCACGAGTAAATCACCTTTTTAACAGGTGGGTAATGGGGGGTGGTGACCTAATCAGCTATTTTACACCTATAGTGGCATGAATACACATTTCTATTCCAGATACTATAGCATTAATTTAAGGTGGCTCGTAACGTTTAACACCTGGTTTGTAAGTTAGGATACAAAATTTCGAGGCCTGCATACCTCAAACAAACACATTGCCAAAATTCACAAATACCCCCTTATACATGCTGCCATGCTACACAAGCACACATAAAAAATACTGATCTATTTAAAAAAAAAAAAAGTTTTAAATCATGTATTTAAATATACTCTGAATCGACATATCCTGACACTACACACAAAGACATACATATATTCACATACAACAGGGCTCACAGTGAATATACACACAGAAACATACATTCACTTTAAAATCACATACAATCAAATACACAGTTTTTCTACACCATTATATATCGGTCTGCAGGGGGCCCAGCTCCTAATTTTGCCCGGGGGCCTAGACCACAGTCAGCGCATCCATGTCAGAGGAGTGCATAACAGGTAAAGACCGTTGACTCACCTCTGGATTTTTTTGCCTTCTTTTGGATCAACACCAGTAACATAGATGGGTGAATGTGAGTCTATTTTTTTACCCTATATTACTATGTGACTACGTATGAATAACTCAGGCACTTTCTATACATTCTTTTTTTATGAGAAAGTAAACTGGTTTGCAGTGGCGTACACATGACCCATGGGGCCCCGGTGCGAAAATTGATCTGTGGGCCCCCCCCCCTCGCGGGCCGGGGCAGCAACACATGTCGGCGGGCACCTGGTTGCAGGGGTTGCAGGGCTGCGACCGCGGTATGTACGCCAGTGCATGCAGATGCACACACACTTAAAGGACCACTACAGACACCCAGATCACATCAGCTCAATGAAGTGGTCTGGGTGTCAGGTCCCTCTAGTTTTAACCCTGCAGCTGAAAGCATAGCAGTTTCAGAGAAACTGTTATGTTTCACTGAGAGTTAATCCAGCCTCTAGTGTCTGTCTCACTGACAGCCGCTAGAGGCGCTTCCGCCATTTTAAGACACTGAACGTCCATAGGAAAGCATTGAGTAATGCTTTCCTATGGGCGGTTTGAATGCGTGCACAGCTCTTGCCGTGCATGCGCATTCGGAGCTGAGAGGCGGAGGGATCCCCAGCGCCATGGGAGTCCGGCGCTGGAGAAAGGTAAGTGCTGAAGACACACACACACACTCTCACGAACAAATGCATACACACTAGCTAACAGACACACACATTTACTGACAGAGACACACTCACTTACAAAACATCCACTCTCACTAACAAACACACACTCACTAACAGACATCAAACAGACTCAATAACACACACACAAACACACTCAGTAACAGACACACACACTAACACACTCACTGACACTCACTAGCAGACACACACACTCTAACACAAACACCAACACTCACACTAACACACACACTCACACTAACACACACACACTAATACTCACTCACACACACTAACACACACACACACACACACACTAACACTCACACACACACTAACACTCACACACTCACTCACTCACTCACACACTAACACTCACACACACACTAACACTCACACACACATTAACACTCACACACACACTAACACTCACACACTAACACTCACACACTAACACTCACACACTAACACTCACACACTAACACTCACACACTAACACTCACACTCACACACTAACACTCACACACACACACTAACACTCACACACACTAACACTCACACACACACTAACACTCACACACACACTAACACACACACACTAACACACACACACTAACACACACACACACACACTAACACACACACACTCACACACTAACACTAACACACACTAACACACACACACACACTAACACACACACACACTAACACACACACACACTCACTCACACACACACTAACACACACACTCACTCACACACACACTAACACACACTAACACACACACTAACACTCTCACACACACACTAACACTCACACACACTCACTCACTCACTCACACACTAACACTCACTCACACACTAACACTCACGCACACACTAACACTCACGCACACACTAACACTCACACACACACTAACACACACACACACTAACACACACACACACACTAACACACACACTAACACACACACACACACACTCACACACACACTAACTCACACACACACTAACTCACACACACAAACACACACTAACACACACACTCACACACACACACACTAACACTCACACACACACTAACACTCACACACTCACACTAACACACTCACTCACACACACACACTCACTCACACACACACACTCACTCACACACTAACACACACACACACACACACTAACACTCACACACACACTCACACACATGTTTTTTTTTTTTTATTTAATCCCCCCAGCCTCCCTACCTTTTGGAGTGCTGAGGGGATTCCCTGGGGTCCAGTGGTGCTGCTTACACCCGGCGGGCAGTCAGGCTGGCCGGTGCGCGAGGGAGCACTCTCCCCTGAGTGCTTCCTCTTCAGCTCCCTCGCGCGCCGCGTAGGGATGCCGGCGCCGGAAGATGACGTCATCTTCCGGCTCCGGTATCACTGCGGTGCGCGAGGGAGCTGAAGAGGAAGCACTCAGGGGAGAGTGCTCCCTCGCGCACCGGCCAGCCTGACTGCCCGCCGAGTGTAAGCAGGGCCAGCCTCGGGGGGCCCGGAGGTGGCCGGCTTCAGGGCCCCCCAGGAGAAGAGGCTGGCCCAGAGCGTATATACCGGGTCGCAGGGGCGGCCGGGCCCCCTGGCGACCCTGGTATGTACGCCACTGCTGGTTTGCATATATGTTAGCCTAGGCCTAGAATTGTCCAAGTTATAAAGTCTTTCTTTTATAATTGTTGAATGGGTGGTCGTGGGACACAACCTAAAGGCACAGGTTTTAACCCCTTAAGGACCGAACTTCTGCAATAAAAGGGAATCATGACGTGTCACACACGTCATGTGTCCTTAAGGGGTTAAACACAGGTAACCCTGTCTCATCCTTGTCAACCTCAGTCATTTTCTTAACCTGCATGATGAAGTAGTTATGCTTATATTTGTTCAATTATATTTAAATACTGTGAAGTAGTGATGGGCTTAACACAATATGGCCATATGGTGTAAGTGAATTCCATATATGTTTGTCAAGATAGGTGATGTTGAGTAGCCTTGTAAAACGTAACACTGCATTTTTTCTGGGTGTGTGCACACTGTTCCTTAATCTGTATTTTGTTCAAGTCTGTTTAGCACATGTCAGAGCTCTGGGAGTTCTAAAGGGACACTTTAGAGAATAATGGGAGCATGAGGTATATGCTACCTCTTCATATACTTGATGTTCTTTATAAATGGGTTCTTTGCAGTTATCTCATTTTATCAAGAACAGTTTGTAGGGTGGTTTATTTTGCTGATATCCTGCATCGCACCCAAGGTGCATTGCCGGTGTCTTTTCTTGTCATCAAGCAAAGTTCACTATTCACAAAGATGCGTTGCAAGACACACATATCCAGACAAAGAGAGAGTGCACAATCTGGCCTGTATCATTGTGTCCTTGCCTTCGTGTGTCAAGCTCAGAAGAGTCAAGTGTGGCAAGCCAGTCAGCTCATGCAAGTTATATTTTCCCACTTAGCTGCTAGTATTAATACATGTCCCATATCTAGCTGTAGATTATTTCTGACCAATTGAAGTATTTTTGTCAAGTTCAATATTAATGTACTGCCAGTCAAGAACTGTTTAGTTCAGTCTATTGTTTCTGTTTCCATAATTACTTTGTCATCCTCCTGTTAAGTACATTGTTCCAGTGTTCAACACTATATAACTGTGTGCACCTTCATGTCAGTCCGGCCGGGTACAGGAAACAGAAACTCCTGTTCCGCGCGGAACAGGAGTTTCTGTTTCCTGTACCCGGCCGGACTGACAGGAAGGTGCACACTCAGTGTGCACCTTCCTATCACTCCGGCCGGGCTCCGCGGACCGCACAGCAGCTCGGCCACGCTACAGGGGAGGGGAGGTGAGAAGAAAGAGGGAGGGAGGAGGGGGGTGAGAAGAGGGAGGGAGGAGGGGGGTGAGAAGAGGGAGGGAGGAGGGGGGTGAGAAGAGGGAGGGAGGAGGGGGGTGAGAAGAGGGAGGGAGGAGGGGGGTGAGAAGAGGGAGGGAGGAGGGGGGTGAGAAGAGGGAGGGAGGAGGGGGGTGAGAAGAAAGAGGGAGGGGGGGTGAGAAGAAAGAGGGAGGGGGGGTGAGAAGAAAGAGGGAGGGGGGGTGAGAAGAAAGAGGGAGGGGGGGTGAGAAGAAAGAGGGAGGGGGGGTGAGAAGAAAGAGGGAGGGGGGGTGAGAAGAAAGAGGGAGGGGGGGTGAGAAGAAAGAGGGAGGGGGGGTGAGAAGAAAGAGGGAGGGGGGTGAGAAGAAAGAGGGAGGGGGGGTGAGAAGAAAGAGGGAGGGGGGGTGAGAAGAAAGAGGGAGAGGGGTGAGAAGAAAGAGGGAGGGGGGGTGAGAAGAAAGAGGGAGGGGGGGTGAGAAGAAAGAGGGAGGGGGGGTGAGAAGAAAGAGGGAGAGGGGTGAGAAGAAAGAGGGAGGGAGAGGGGTGAGAAGAAAGAGGGAGGGAGGGGGTGAGAAGAAAGATGGAGGGGGTGAGAAGAAAGATGGAGGGGGTGAGAAGAAAGATGGAGGGGGTGAGAAGAAAGATGGAGGGGGTGAGAAGAAAGAGGGGGGGTGAGAAGAAAGAGGGAGGGGGGTGAGAAGAAAGAGGGAGGGGGGTGAGAAGAAAGAGGGAGGGGGGTGAGAAGAAAGAGGGAGGGGTGAGAAGAAAGAGGGGGGTGAGAAGAAAGAGGGGGGTGAGAAGAAAGAGGGGGGTAAGAAGAAAGAGGGAGGAGGGGGGGTAAGAAGAAAGAGGGAGGGGGTAAGAAGAGAGGAGGGGGGAGTAAGAAGAGAGGGGGGAGTAAGAAGGGGGTAAGAAGAGGGGGAGGAGTAAGGAGGGGGAAGTAAAAAGAGGAAGGGGGAGTAAGAAGAGGGGGGAGGGGGGAGTAAGAAGAGGGGGAGGGAAGAGTAAGAAGAGGGGGGAGGGGGGTAAGAAGAGGGGGAGGGAAGAGTAAGAAGAGGGGGGAGGGGGGTAAGAAGAGGGGGGGTAAGAAAAGGGGGGAGGGGGTAAGAAGAGGGGGGTGGGGGGTAAGAAGAGAGGGAGGGGGGAGTAAAAAGAGGAAGGGGGGAGTAAGAAGAGGGGGGAGGGAAGAGTAAGAAGAGGGGGGAGGGAAGAGTAAGAAGAGGGGGGAGGGGGGTAAGAAGAGGGGGAGGGGGAGTAAAAAGAGGAAGGGGGAAGTAAAAAGAGGAAGGGGGGAGTAAGAGGAGGGGGGAGGGGGTAAGAAGAGGGGGGAGGGGAGTAAGAAGAGGGGGGAGTAAGAAGAAGGAGGAGTAAGAAGAGGTGGGAGTAAGATGAAGGGGAGGGGGGAGTAAGAAGAGGGGGGGAGTAAGAAGAGGGGGGAGTAAGAAGAGGGGGTAAGAAGAGAGTGAGGGGGGAGTAAGAAGAGGGGGAGTAAGAAGAGGGGGAGGGGGGAGTAAGAGGAGGGCAATTGCCCCCTCCCCTGTCCGCAGGCACCGTGCGGGCAGCCTGCAGGGGAAGGAGGAAGAGAGGACCCGGGAGCTCAGTCTTCAGCTCCTCTGGGTCCTTCTTGCGCGAGCACAGATCGTTGCCGCGGTTACCACGGCAACGTTGCGGCTCTTGCGAGAGTAAACTCTAGCCCTGGAGCTACGGGCTAGAGTTCACTCTCAACAATGTGACCACCAGGGATTCCTGGTGGTCGCAGTGGAGAGAGTGAACTCTAGCCCCATAAACACACTGCCCCCACACACCATACACATTCACACACTGCCCCCCATACACCCACATACACCATACACATTTACACACATACACTGCCCACCCATACACACAGCCCCCCATACTAACATTTCCACACACATACACAGCCCCCTCATACACACATTGCCCCACACACCCTACACATTCACACACTACACCCCCTCACACACACTGAACCTTTCACACACACTGCACCCCTTACACATTGCACCACTGCTCCTATACCCTACTACAGCCTCATATCCCAGCAGACCCCAGGTAAGTTGTCAAACTGTTCTTAAACGGTTTGACTACTTACTCTGAAAGGGGGGCCCGGCCCTCCTGGCACCATACCGACTACACAGAGCAGTAGTGGTTATTGTGCATGGATTATTTCTTTAAATTATCTACAAGTGCCCCAGTAGCCAGCAAGCCGGCCAGCCCACAGGCCGGCTAGCCAGCCAGCCAGCCCGTAGGCCGGCCAGCCAGCCCACAGGCTGGCCAGTAACCAGCCAGCCCACAGGCCACCAGTTAGGCTTACAGCCAGCAAGCCCACAGCGTGCCAACCGCAGCCAGCAAGCCGCAGCCAGCAAGCCAACAGCCTGCCAGCCGCAGCCAGCAAGCCCACAGCCTGCCGGCAGTAGCCAACAGCCTGCCAGCCGCAGCCAGCAAGCCCACAGCCTACCGGCAGTAGCCAGCAAGCCCACAGCCTGCCAGCAAGCCCACAGCCTGCCAGCCGCAGCCAGTAAGCCCACAGCCTTCCAGCAAGCCCACAGACTGCCAGCAACAGTAATTAAGGTAAGAGGAGCCAACTTGGCCTAGGTATCAGCGAGCTATGTTGTGTTTCTATATTGTGAATAGGAACCAGTGTTGGAGAGACCCCCCTCCAGGCCCCATTAGACTCCATTGTAGTCTCTAATGGGACCTGGAGGAAATTCTTTCTAACACATTCTCTAAAGGACACTGAGATAGCCTCTGCTAGAATGCTCCCCCCCTCCATGGCCCATTAGCCCTCAATTGTAATCTCTACTGGGGCCTGGAGGCGACCGTTTCCAGCAGGGACACTGAGATGGCCTCTGTTAGAAAGACCCCCTTCCAAGCCTATTAGACTCCATTGTAGTCTCTAATAGGGCCTGGAGGGGATTCTTTCTAACACACACAGGGTTCTCAGTCCGCCCCTGATAGCATATACATTCTTTGGATATGCTGACCATAAGCCAAACTAGGAAATACAATCTAAGTCCACTATGCTTCCAGTTTGGCTACTTTAGCCTTAATATTACTTAGAAAATTTCACTTTTATCAATAACTTGCAAGAATTCAGTATAAAGATTAAAGTAATTGCTATGGTGAAAGACCAACATTCAGTAGACAGACACATATACACTAGTTATGTAAAACATGTAAAAATAAAATCAGTAACAATTTTATTACATGTAAAACAATACATCAAAATGTGCAAAAACAAAGCACACAATAAGTGTCAATAAGAGTCGGACAATAACACTGGACAGAGATCTTAGAGTTGCATCAAATGCGCATCAACCTGTGCAGGCAAACAACGATTGATAGACGAGTGTAAAAAAGCTGAATGTTGTTTAGTGATTCATCAATAAGCTGAATGTTTACAGCTCTCCACCTAACTTAATCCTAGGCAACCTGTATACTATGGAAATAATAGTGATATCTTACTACAGACTGTTTTATAATAATATGACATTTTGAGTAGATTTGGGAGTGCACTGAAGATAATAAGAAGAGTAACCTTAAGGTGACCTTAGGTGACCATAATTTTACTTGGCCCCTTTCATTATCCCTACAGGAAGAATGGATGGGGACAAAGAAGTACCCCGCCTAGGGCCCTATGGGATCCTAATCCTTGCCTGAAGATTAACAGGGTTATTATTCACTGATGTGACAATGTTGGGAATTAAAAGTGAATTTAAGCTACTTTGCCCTGGAAATTCACTTTGAATTCAACCTGCATTCCTGACAATTCTCATTTTAGTGAACAACCCTATTTTAGATGACATTATTTGATAAAGCTAATGGGATTACTAAATAATCAATATTAAAATGTAATATAGATCTCACTATTTTATTTACCTTGTAGTAGGGAATTGCTGTAATATAAGTTAATTATTATTTTTTGCAAGTTTATTATGCATTTTGTAAAAACTGTTCTATATAACATGTTTTGTGCATAGATGTCTGTGCATGTCATTTTTTTTTTTACCAATGTATCTTTTTGTTATCTATAATTGCAGTGACACCACCTGTTTATTTGTGGTATAGCGCAGCTTGAATTTCTTATGTATAATTTGTTTGAGAAGCTTTAGTTAATATATACAGTTACATACTAATTACTCTCCATGTTTTTATGTCTCCCGGCTGCAATTAACAGAAGACTCTTGACTGACCTACAGGCAAGAGCTAATGCAGCCTCTTACAACTGTACTGCACATGCATTTACAGATCCAATTCAATCTTACTGTAAAATGCATACATACTCCCTGTAGGATTGCATCCCAGCCACTTTCTGCTTCCAAGCTGAAGTGATTATCTCTGGATGTGATCTACCTAAGATCCGGTGGTACCAACTGCTATAGAAAGGTAGGCAAATCGTTGTTCTGGCCTGTTGACACCCAATACTATACAGTAGTGAATATATAAAAAGGTATTCCTATTACCTATACAGTAGAATCATTTAGAAAATATCAGCTTATAACAGGGCTTACATTTGAGGTCCTACACTACTAGCCAGGCTTTAAAGGGATCCTATTGTGCCAGGAAAACAAATCCATTTTCCCTGCACTACAGGCTCTTGGAGTGCCTCCCTCCCCCTGGACCCCCCTCCCTCGGTGCTGAAGGTGTTAAAACCACTTCAGCCACTTACCTTAGTCCAGCACCGGGCTCCCTCCCTCGCCTACGCTCCTCCCCCATCGATGTCAGCTTTTTGTTAAGCCGAATGCGCATGCACGGCCAAAGGCGCTTGCGCATTCAAACCTGCCCATAGGAAAGCATTACTCAATGCTTTCGTATGGGGATCTTTTTTGACGCGGAAGAGCCTCTAGTGACTGTCAAGGAGACAGCCACTAGAGGCTGAAATAACCGTGCAATGTAAACATAGCAGTTTCTCTGAAACTGCTATGTTTTCAGCTGCAGGGTTAAATTTAGGGGGACCTGAAGTGGTCTGGATGCCTATAGTGGTCCTTTAACCGTTACTCACCACCGCAAGCCACCGTACATGCTAGGGCTACATTTTCATTTGCCAATGACTAGTGGCAAGTGTACATTTTGAGACAATCCAATTCTCTAATTTCACTTTAATTACTACATTTCCCACATAGTTTAAGTAAACATATACAATACTATTAGTAAGCAGTTTAGAGGAAAGAAAAAAGTTTCTTCTGATACATTATTTAGAGTGTTCGTAGAACGTGTCAAATTTAGTGAAAAATATCATTGTGAATTGATTTCATGCAAAACAGACCTACCAGCTTCAGATTTGTTTACTGTTGAGTGAACAAACTAAACAACATTTGGCTCAAAGTTTGCAGGTCTAATCTTCATGGCAACATATTTTAGAGAATACCACCATCCATGCCACGTGTACCAAACAATCCCGTCATCTGTTTGAGAAGTGTAAGGTCCCTTGTAGTACAAACCATTTAAGTTGGCAGAGTGACACCTAGTGGAATTATGAGATAATAACAATTACTTAGTAATACTGATCAAATGTATTTATTTATAAAATATTTTACCAGGATGGATACATTGAGATTTCTCTCGTTTTCAAGTATGTCCTGGGTCCACAAAACATTGCAAATTTACAATAGGATACAATATTACAAAAATACAATATATATATACACCTAATATATATATATATATATATATATATATATATATATATATATATATATATATTTTAGGTGTATATATATATTGTATTTTTGTAATATTGTATACATACAATATATATATATACACATACATACACACACACACACACACACACACACATATATACATTTAATACACAACAGGTAATAAATATATTCAACCATGACAGGTGCATTCTGTGCTGAGGTATATTGCTATAGATCTCTTAAAAGATTTTAGATTGAATAAAGATTTGACTGTGTCCTTGAGGTTATTCTATAATTGTGGTGCTCTGTAGGAAAATTCAGATTGCAACAATACCGCACAAGTCTCAACCAATTGCTTAATTGTAATGACTTGTCTGTAAAGTATATTGAATAGTAATAGTTTGCAGTTTATAATAACATTATTTTAACATTTTCCACAAAACCAAAAATGAAAACAGTTATTAAAAAAAAAAAGTTAGGTAGCATACCTGTTATACCACCATCCACCCTTGTCCTCCTCAGCACAGTGTCCTTCATAATTGTCATTGTCTCTGTCCCGGGTACTAAATTTCATGCCGTTGTGACTTGCCCACCATTCAACTTCAGCATTAAAACCACCAGCAAGTGAATCGCCAGCTGTACCTGTATAGTCTCCACAGCTCATCTGGTATGAGCTCTGAAATGACACCATATTCATGATTTAGGGTTATTGAGTGTTTGATACTGATATTCATTGTAGGGTATATTTTGGATGAGATTTCATGTTATTCATACAGTGAATTGTGCTGAATACAGTGGTATTCCAAAATGTATTTGTAAATCATTCAATCAATAAACAAATGACTGACAGAATTAGAAGATTAAGTAGAGTGATAGATTCTCACAGTTTCTAGCATAGGTGGTATATAAATATGCATATGGATAAGTATAGATATTTACAGCACCTGTTCAAATTGTCAGATGTCAGAAGTGGTAATTGGTAATTTCCATAGGAGAAAAGAGATAAGTAGAATCTCAAGGTTCAATGGGAAGATAATTAGTGTAGTCAGGTTAATGGACAAATATCACATTATATTCATGTGAGTGTTATATGGAATTTTACAAAATAATGTTGCATTAGGAAAACTCACAGCTCTAAAGAAGTCTCCTATGCTTTGAAATATCCATGCTTTTATTTTTCATTTGAGCAGTGGCCAGTGGAAGCTCTTCTTCGTGGGCACCACAATCTTTTTTTTTCAGCTTCGGGAGTTCCATCCTCCAGGAGCTGCATCACTGCTTTACTGTCACGTATATGTAAAAGTACAGTACAGAGACCGCGGGATGCTCTATAGGCCAACTCATGTGATGATCAAGAAGATTACTGACTCCAAGCTATTGATGACTGTTGGAACTGGCAAAACTTGACAATACTATATGCATTAGTTCATATACGCCAAGTTATTATCTTTGACGTTCACAAGGATGAAAGAAAAGGTAAGTGGTTTCCGATGAAGGATTTATGTAGTGTATGGTTAACTGTGGTTGGTTGATTGTTACATTAGAATACCTACCAGCTTTTTGGTTTTACTTTATGTTTCATATTACAGACTAACAGCAAAGAAAGCATATTAATAACTTCCTCTCTTTAATAAAAGTTCAACTTGCTTTGGTTAGTTAGAAAATGCCAAGTTATCAATTAGTTAATGTAGCTTTAATTACCACTCTTGTTGTTTTCATATTTGTGGTGGACTAAATGTAAATGCACACCATTTTTAAACACACACATTTTACCAGCTTATAGCGACACAGGCATCTTATCCATCAATCCCTACCCCTCTGATACGCGATTAAGCAGGACCCTCTATACATAGGACACAAAGTCACGCATTTAGGCTGGAAGAAAGGAGATTTAATCTAAGGCAAAGAAAAGTTTTTTTTAGAATAAGAACTATAAGGATGTGGAATTCTCTGCCTGGAGAGGTGGTTTTATCAGAGTCCATACATATGTTTGAACAGTAATTGGATAAATACTTCCAAAAACACAACATACAGGAATATAATTTCTAATTAGTGGGGTAATAGCTGATTGATCCAAGGAGATATCTGACTGCTATTTTGGGGTCAAGAAGGAATTTTTTCCTAGTTTGATGCAAAATTGAGTTATTTGCCTTCTTTTGGATCAACAGCAAAAACATATGTGAATAATCTCTTTTCAGCCTGTGTAACTATGTAACTATTTAACTATGTAACTCTTCACCTCTTGTCTCTGGTAATATTCGGAATGTGAATAACTTATTATTAACTATACCCACTCTATAATAGTAAGGCGCTGCAGTATACGTTGGTTCTATGTAAATAACAATAATAATTCGGCAGTATATTTTCCCACATTATCTAATATTTGCCAAGTATATGATCTATTATTTGGATAAATAATATTTTACTACCTGTTCATCATCAACTTTGAAACTTTTATATTGTGCAAATCTTCTTTGTCCTTCAAAATCCAGCAGATCAATTCTTAGTGTGTAATCACCTAAAGGCAACAGCAAAAGCAAATAGAAATATTGTCTATGACAACGTTCAAATAAAGTAGTATCAGTGTAATACTCTTAAATTATGGTTAAGTGCATTTTTTAAATAGAAATATACAAACGTTTCTATAATATAGATGGAACGTAGATTTATTTTAGAATTTACAGTGTGATACATCATTAAAGAGACACTATAGTCACCTGAACAGCATTAGCTTAATGAAGCAGTTTTGGTGTATAGAACATGCCCCTGCAGCCTCACTGCTCAATCCTCTGCCATTTAGGAGTTAAATCCCTTTGTTTATGAACCTTAGTCACACCTCCCTGCATGTGACTTGCACAGCCTTCCATAAACACTTCCTGTAAAGAGAGCCCTATTTAGGCTTTCTTTTTTTTTTTTTATATATAATCTTTATTGAAAAGTTTCCCTTTCTTTTCTCCCCTTTTTTTCTTTTCTTTTACATGTATTATTACAAACAGATAAGAAAGCATAAATTAAACATTCAACATTTACACAATAAGAATAAAATGACATAGGGTATGTATAAATATTGTTACAGTTCAATCATAATTTGGCAATTTTCATTCCAGAGAGGATGAAGTTAAATATATGTAATAAATTCTAAGGGCCCTTTCCTTTTCTTTTCTCTTTCCTTCCTACTTCTTCTTCTCCCTTTTTCCCTCAATTCCCCTTTTCTCATTCCTCTTAGTTTTAAGTCCCTTCCTTATATATTTCTGCATTGCCCTGAATTTCCCAACTACCCTAGCCTTATATTAATGAAACCTAGACAGAGAGGAAAAAAAAAAAAAAAACACACACTCTCGCCGAGGGTTGGTCCCGAGTCAATCTTAAGAACCTGAAAGACAACACTCATCAGTCATTCTATCTACTAATCAGGTTCCATATAACCACGGATATCTTGAAAGTGAATGCTCAGGGTTCACCACCCAACCGCAGTTCCATAGCATGTACATCCTAGTGTAAATTAAGACTCATTTCTTCTATCTAGTTTTATAGTCCATTTATGCCATTGTTCAATTCGCGGATTAAAGTAGTGTTCTTGTCTTAATATCCCTATTTCCATTTTGCAATTATTCAAGACCTGCTGTTTTATCAGCTCCCAAGTCGGGGAGTCTGGATTTTTCCAGAATCTTGCAAGAGTAGCTTTAGTTTCTATGAGAATATGGATTATTAATTCTTTTTTATCCTTTGGAATTGTAGGCCAACCCAGATGTAATATCATAGAACTACAAGTATAATCAAGGTCTACCTCTATTGCTTCCCTGCAGAATTTCGCTACCTTTTGCCATAATGGAGATATAATCGGGCATGACCACCATATATGAACATAATCTGCTCTCAATGAGGCGCATCGCCAGCAGAGATATTGAGATCCTGGATATATTTTTGTTAATTTAGCTGGAACGTAATGCCATCTATTGATAACTTTATAATGACTTTCCGTTAGGTTTAGGCAGTGCGAGGCTTTCATTACTGCTTTATTGGCCTTAAGCCATTCATTTCTCGTAATTGTAATTTGTAAGTCTCTTTCCCATGCTTTTAGGGCTGGGAATTCAGGGATTGACTTATATTTACTAGAAATTTATAAACTTTTGGAAACTAAATTTTTATTATGTCTGGTGTTTATCAAATTTAGGAAAGTTTGTAATTCCTCAGGAATCTCAGTTATTCTATGTCTCATTAGGAAATGTTTTATCCTTAAATACGCAAAACTTTCTCTATAGGAAAGCGAAAAAACTTGTTTAATCTCCTCAAAAGGTCTAATTTGTTGCTGTTGGAATAGCTGGTCTATTCTATTAATACCTTTGCTTAACCATGGATCTAGATTTAAATCCTCAATATTATTGGACAATACATGCAGGGGTAAATCAATAATAATTTTATCTTCAATTTTGAGTTTTTTTTTTCCAAATTCTCCATTGACCCAATAAATTAGCTAGAATTAAACCCATATCATCTCTCTCATACTTATCTATACTCCAAAATAAAGTCGTCAAATCCGGAACTGCCGCTTTCCTAGCCTCAATTTTTTCCCATGATTCACCCCTAGAGCTCTCTTTCATAGAGGAAATAACATGCGCCAATGAACAAGCTTCATATATGTCCGTAATATCAGGGACTCCCATCCCTCCCAACTTAGGCTTTAAATTCAACATTTTTTTATTAACCCTGGGTTTTTTCCCCAGCCATATATATTTATCTAAAGCAGATTGAATCATCATGAGCCATGGTTTAGGCATTTTCAATGGTAACATACGGAATATATAACTCCATCTGGGAATCAGGTAAGACTTTACGATGTTAATTCTACCTGTCCATGATATCTCTGCTGTTCTCAAGTCCTTCAGTTGTTTATTAATTTGCATCATTAGAGGTAAAACGTTGTATTCCAAAATCCTAAAAGGATTACTGGAAATCTTAATGCCTAGGTAGATAATACATTTTTTTGCCCATTCGAAACTATATTTCGCTTTAATGTGTATTTTCTCTTCCTTCTTTATATTTTTGGCAAGAATAGTTGTCTTATCTACATTTAACTTAAAGTTGGAATAGTGCCCAAATTCATAAATCACCCTTAACAGTTCATCTGTTGATGTTATAGGGTCTGATATAGTGATTAGCACATCATCTGCATAAAGTAAAGTTTTAAATTCCTCTTGGCCTATTGTTATTCCCTTTATTTTCTCATTAGACCTGATGTCACAGATCAAGGGTTCTATATATATCAAATATAGCAATGGGGACAGGGGACACCCCTGTCTTGTCCCATTTCGTATGTTAAACCACTCAGAAGTTATACCCCTGCCGATTGTTCTTGCCATTGGGGAGCTATACAAGGCCATAATAGCGCTCAGAATCCAACCTTCAAAACCAAAAGCCTTCAATGCCTCCCAAAGGAAGTCCCATCTGACCCTGTCAAAGGCCTTCTCCGCGTCCAATGACAGGGCCAGCAATGGAGTGCCTGATTCATGAACATGTTCCAAAATGTCAATCACTGTCCTTACACTATTGTTTGATTGTCTATCCTTCATAAATCCAACCTGGTCTCCATGAATTATGGACGGGAGGACTCTTTGTAGTCTCTTTGCCAAAATACTTGCATATATTTTTATATCGGAATTTAATAAGGATATAGGACGATAATTCCCTACCAATTCCTTCGATTTATCTGGCTTTTGTATGGGAATTATATTAGCGTATAATAATTCGTTGGGCAAATCTTTTTCTCGAACTATACTATTAAAAAGATCTTCAAGGTGTATTACCAGTACGTCCTGAAACTGTTGGTAAAATATATTTGGAAAGCCGTCCGGCCCCGGAGTTTTTTTTTTTTTTAAAGACTCAATTGCATTTGTTATTTCAGTTTTTGAAAAGGGTTCATTAATAGAATTCAGTTGTTCCCTTGATAATTTTTTTAGGGTTTTATTTTGAAAATATGTTTCTGGATTATAGGGGTAATCAGGTAAGTTATACAATTTTTTATAAAATGAATTAAATGCTTTACCTATATTTTCAGGAGTTAATTGGATACCATCATCTGTAATAATTTTTTGTATTAACTTATTAAATTTCGCACCTTTAACTCGGTTTGTGAGCATTTTATTTGCTCGGTTTCCTTTATAGTACCATTTTATTTTTAAATATTCGAGTTTTTTTTGAGGTAAAAGTAGAATTTTATTGATTTTATTTTTTATTATTCCTATTTTCTCGCTTATCTCTGTATTTGGATTATTTTTGTTAAGATTTGTTAATTTATAAAGAGACACATATAGTTCTGTCAGGGAAGCTTCTTTTTGTTTTTTCTTAATTGTACCCAATTTAATAAAATGTCCCCTCAACACAGCCTTATATGTACACCAAACTATGGCGTCTGAAGTTCCTTTATTTTTATTCTCCTCCAAAAAACGGTTTGTTAATTCTTTTATGGTATTTATGTCTTGGGCCTCCCTCAGAAGGAATTCATTAAGTCTCCAACTATTCCTAATTTTAATATCTGGTGAAATAGTGAAATCAAGTATTACTGGGTTATGATCTGACCAGGTTACTTCTTGAATCAAAACCTTTTTAATCTTATATGAAACCTCTAAAGAACCCAAAAACAAATCTAATCTAGAGTAGGTACAATGTGCTTTCGAAAAGCAGGTATAATCTTTTTCTGATGGGTGATTTATCCTCCAGAGATCTAATAATTCATACTTGTTTATCAGAGTTGAGAATTGCATTGAGGATTTCTTTCCCCTTTTATCTTGCATTACCCCTATCAATGAGTTCCTATCCAACGTTCCGTCCAAAATGCAATTAAAATCTCCTCCTATAATAATCTTACCCTTTTTAATTTTTTCTAATTTACTCAAAACCATTTGTATAAACTGAACTGGTTTAGTATTAGGAGCATAGATGTTTACAATAGTGAATTCTTCATCTTGTATTTTACATATAGCTAAGATGAATCTGCCATTTTTATCTATATCCTGGTATATAACTTGAATATCTAGATCATCTGTTGCTAATAAAGCTACTCCACATTTCTTTTTATCCTCCAATGAAGAGCAGAGTTGGATTTTAAATTTTTTTGGGATAAAACGTTTTATATCTTTCCTTAACCAGTGAGTTTCTTGGAGTAATATAACTTTTGCACCTTCCTTTTTAATATATTGGTACACCATGGCTCTTTTAGTTGGGTTATTCAGACCCTGTACATTCACCGTCATAAACTTAACCATAGTCTAAGCATTTGAGACTCGGGACCATACCCCCCGGCGGGAAAAAAAAAGAAGGAAAAAAGGAAGGGGAAGAAAACACATAACAATTACATTCATGTAAATCAAACATGAGTCCAAACATACCCACATTCTTGATAAGAAGTTCCATCTCCACTCCCACTTAGTGGAAGACAGAAAATGCGTCCCAGAACCCTGGGAATACATCCAAAACTCCACAAAAATATGGAGTTAATTGGGGGAGCATGAGGAAAACCCTCCCCGAGAGTGCTGCGGGAGTCCATGTAAACCCAACAGGAAGAAGAAGGGAAGAGAGGGGGAGAAAAAAAAAAAGAGAGAGAAAATTTCATATTTACATTTTCCTGAATCTCACTAACTTATATAATTGTTTCAATTTCTTGTATATCAGCTTTACATTAATAAAGTCAGTCCCTATAATCAATAAGCCATGTCTTGACATGCGAACCATTATAAACAGTTTAGCTATTAAATATCACCAAAATGAGAAAAAAAAATATTGCTACTTTCAATATAACTATTTCAATTTCTTATGTTACACCTTGTGTTAATTCTACCAATCCTTATGATCTATGAGTTATTCTAAACCGATAGCATATCATGTAAACCATTGTGATCCATTTTGCTATTCAAATTACACCAAGAAGTGTCATTATATATGTATTATCCTGTTCCCCTCTAGCAGAAGATACCTTTGAATGTAGTTATTTCAATTTCTTATATAACAGTTTTATATTACTAGAATCTATCTTTGCAATCTAAAGTGTTATCTAAACAATATCGTGTGGACCATATAGCTAATTTAACCATTAAATTTACACCCAAAAATACACTAAAAACAATACAAGAAAAAAAAACAAAAAAAAACATTTATATGTACATTCTCCTAATGTCCACTAATGAAGACAATTTGTAGTATAATTAATTCCATTACTCACATAACAACTTTATATTAGTGATTTCAATACTTATACTTTATAGATTATTTTAAACCAGTGTTCTATCATGCGAACCATTCTTATCAATTTAACTATTCAAATTACACCGGAAAGTGTCGATATCTGTACGTGATCTCATTCTCCTCTGGGAGGAGATACTATCAAGTGTGGTTATTTAAATTTCTTATATGCCATCTTTATATTAATAAAGTCAGTCATTATGATCTAAAGTTTTTCTTTTTCCCCCCTCCCTCTACTCTCTCTCCCTTCCCTCCTCTTTCAAATAACATCATAAAAACCAAATACCTGGTTTTACCATTAACATTGCACCAAAAAAGTGTCATTTATATATACATTAACCTATTCCCCTATAACATGAAGAGTTTATAGTATAGATATTGCGATTTCCTATGTACCAACTATTATAAGAAGCATCTTTATAAGCTGTGAGTTAAGCCGAGCAATGCCGTGCCAGCCATTTACAGTATAGTATATTTAGTTATTGTAGTTACATCAGAAAAAAAATAAATATATATATATATATATATATATATATATATAAAAATATTAAAAAAAAATAATAAAACAAAAAAAAATTCAACCCTTAATCGGCCTGTTAGGATGGCCAGTCTTATCAGTTAGATTTACATATGGACCTCCTGTAGCCATTTCCTGGCTAGATCTGAGTTGGCAAACACCAGAGTTTTTGCTTCGTAAATGATGATTAGTTTTGCTGGAAAAGCCCAAAAGTGTTTAACATTATTTTTCCTTAATGTCTCCAGAACCGAAGCGAATAATCGCCTTTTCTTCCTCGTTTCGTATGATAAATCTGGAAGAACTTTTATGCTCGCGTATTCTTCGTTTTTGCTGCCTTGCTTTGAGGCTTTTCTTATTTCTTCTCTAAATAGGTATGAGTTGCAGCAGACCATAATATCTCTGGGAGCTTCCATTGTGAGATTTTTAGGTTTTCGAATTCTGTGATATCTCTCTAGGAATTTATAATTATCATCCTTCTGAATACCTAACTCCAAAAAATATGAATCCAAGAATGCTTTTATTTTTTCTTGTGTGATACTTTCCGTGATGTTCCTTAATCTCAAGTTATTTTGTCTTGATCTGTCTTCAAGATCATTTATCTTTAATTGTAGCTGTTGGATTTTCTGGTTTATTTCTCCCTGTTGCTGCTGTTGATCTTTAATTAGTGAGTCAATTAGATCCATTTTTCTTTCGACTTGGTTAATCCTCAGGCCTATCTCTTTAATTTCCTTTTTTAAATCCTCATTATTACTGAGAATTTCTTGTTTTATTGCTAGAAGTTGCTGGTCTAGACAGTTTTTTAAGAATTCTGGCGTAACCATCGGATTTTCCATTTGTGATGTTTCTAATTGAAATATTTTTTTCTCACCTGTTGTCAGGTTAATTTCTTTTGCAGAGCTCTTGTCAGGGTACCTGAAGCCTCTACCTCCGAAAGAGGTAGAGACTTAGTAGTTTACTCCTCCAGCAGGTCGGCTTCCTCCATCCCTCGCGGCTCTCCTAGACACTCTCACGCCGGCCGCGAGGGATCCGTCTCATTTTATGACGTCACGCACGCTGCCCGACGTCATGACGTCAGTCCGGACCGATCTGTCACTCAAGTGACTGGAAGCCACTCAGGACTCGTCGGAGGCGGGTATACTCACTGTAACCAGGGTATTTAAACCTGTTTCTCCCATTCACTCATTGCCCTGTCGTGGTTCTAGCCTGTCTAGTCACACAGGGCTCTGGCGATTTCAGTTATTCCTTTGGTTCCGACCCGGCTAGTTTAACTTACTCTGTTTCCCTCTGGTATCCTTGACCCGGCTTGTTCCTCGCTCACCTGTCCTCTCGTTCCCTCGACCTCGGCTTGTTTCTGACCATTCTCTTTACTCTCCGTACGTTAGTCCGGCCATTCTAAGGTCTGGTATACGTACCCTGTCCTGTTTGTACTTTGCGTGTTGGATCCCTGTCCCGATCCTGACATTACGATAGGGCCAATGGATCCTGCAGGTACAAACAGTCAGGTTGGTCCCTCTGATTCCAGGTTTGACGCCATGGAACACAGAATGGACCAGATGGCACTAGCACTACAGGCGCTATTATCTCGTGCCAATAACCCAACTGAGGAGATCCGTACTACTTCCATCTCTCCTGTAAGTTCTGGTCTAGAGGTAGCCACTGTAGGTGCCTCTTCCCGTATTACCCCACCTGTACGTTATGGTGGTTCACCGGAGAAGTGTCGTGGTTTTTTGAACCAGATTAGTATCCACTTCGAACTACAACCTCGCTCCTATCCCACAGATAGGGCGAAAGTTGGATTTATTATCACCCTACTCATTGAGAAAGCTCTGAGATGGGCCAACCCACTGTGGGAGAATGATAACCCATTGGTATATAATTATAATGCCTTTGTAGCTGCATTTAGAAGAACTTTTGACCCTCCTGGTAGGAAGGTTAATGTAGCCAGATTACTGTTGCGCCTGAAACAGGAGAACCGAACACTTGTGGATTATGCACTAGAGTTCAGGTCTCTGGCGGCAGAAGTCAAGTGGAATGAGCAGGCTTATATAGATGTATTTTTGAACGGGCTATCAGATATTATCCTTGATGAGGTTGCTACTAGGGAGCTTCCTAAGAATTTAGAGGACTTAATTTCGTTCATTTCTCGTATTGATGAGCGTTTAAGAGAGAGACAGAATACTAGAGAGAGGAACTTCAGACCTGACTTTAAATTAGCCCCTACATTTCAAAGTCCTGATTCCAATACCTCACTGTATCCTGAACCTATGCAGATAGGCAATACTCGCCTCTCTGAAGAGGAGAGACAGTACAGGAGAAGGGAGGGTTTATGTATGTATTGTGGAGCTAGAGGTCATTTGCGTCTGAATTGTCCTACTCGCTCGGGAAACGCCCGCACCTAAGTTTCTCTAGAGGACAGGCCTTGGGTGTTTCTATTTTGTCCTCTACGCATAATTATAAAGATCACAGGCTTCTGCTACCAATTTCTTTAACGTGGGAGAAGGGAATGCTAAAGACCATGGCCTTGATAGATTCCGGAGCTGCTGAGAATTTTATCGACCAAGTCTTTGCTACTAAACACACTATCCCATCCCAGTTAAGGGATACACCCTTGGCCGTTGAGGCCATAGATGGTAGACCTTTACTTGAGCCTGTTATCTCTCGTGAGACTATACCCATTAACTTAACTATTGGTATCTTACACGAGGAGAACTTATCACTTATGCTCATTTCATCTCCTTCTGTTCCCATAGTCCTGGGCTACCGATGGTTAAAGAGACATAACCCTATTATCGATTGGGAATTAGGGGAGATAATCTCATGGGGCCAGGGTTGTCAGGAGAGGTGTTTACGCAGGGTGTCTCCATTGGCTATGATTAACACACCAGATAGTTCTACCCAGTCTACAGGGAGACAGATACCTCCTCTGTACATAGACTTGAAAGCAGTGTTCGATAAGAAGAACGCTGATACACTACCCCCACACAGGACCTTTGATTGTAAAATTCAAAAACTCTTTTGCCCGGCACCATGCCCCCCAGGGGTAATGTATATCCTCTATCCATTAAAGAGAATTCTGTTTTAGAGGAATATATTCAGGAGAATTTAGACAAGGGATTCATTAGGAGATCCTCTTCTCCCGCCGGGGCTGGATTTTTTTTTGTTAAAAAGAAGGATGGCTCACTCAGACCATGTATTGATTACCGAGGTTTGAATAAAATAACCATTAGGAATGCCTATCCGATCCCCTTGATTACCGAGCTCTTTGATCGGCTAAAAGGTTCTAAGATTTTCACCAAGTTGGACCTCAGAGGGGCATATAACTTGGTGAGAATTCAACAAGGTCACGAGTGGAAGACGGCGTTTAATACCCGCTACGGGCATTATGAGTACACGGTCATGCCTTTTGGCCTTTGTAACGCACCGGCAGTATTCCAGGATCTAATTAACGAAGTTCTTAGGGAATTTCAACAGGATTGTGTTATTGTATACCTGGATGACATTCTCATACACTCTAGAGAGATTGAGACCCACCATAGACAAGTCAGAAAGGTATTACACAAACTTCTACAACACGGCTTATACTGCAAATTGGAGAAATGCAGCTTTGACCAGACCCAGATAGATTTTCTTGGATACGTGATTTCTGGGGAAGGCTTTAAGATGGATCCTGACAAACTCCAGTCTATTCTAGATTGGCCATTGCCTAAGGGACTCAAGGCTATTCCGAGGTTTATTGGGTTCTCCAATTATTATAGGTGCTTCATTAAGGGTTACTCTTCTATTATTGCACCTATTACCAATATGACCAAACAAGGGGCTGATACTAAGACTTGGTCTACTGAAGCTCTCGTTGCTTTCAAAAATCTCAAAGAACTTTTTGCTTCTGCTCCAATATTAGTCCATCCTGATACATCCTTGCCGTTCCTACTTGAGGTCGATGCCTCTGAGACAGGAGTAGGTGCCGTTCTCTCACAAAGGTTGGGGGTAGATAAACCGTTACATCCTTGTGGTTTTTTTTCCAAGAAACTTTCTGGGCCTGAGAGCAGGTATGACATCGGAGACAGGGAATTGTTAGCAGTCATTAAAGCCTTGAAAGAGTGGAGACATCTATTGGAGGGCACCTTACATCCGGTTACTATTTTGACGGACCACAAGAACTTGTCCTATATTGGGGAGGCTAAGCGTTTGTCCTTTTGGCAAGCTCGTTGGTCCTTATTCCTGACTCATTTCAATTATGTACTTACTTACAGACCTGGTTCTAAGAACTCTAAGGCCGATGCTTTGTCTCGACAATATGAACCTTTCACTGTATCTGAACCGATTCTTTCTTCTATAGTTCCTAAATGCAAGATTGTTGCTAATACGAATCTCAGGATTCATTCCCCGTTACTGGCCGAGATCATTAAGCTGCAACATCTAGCACCTAAACAGACTCCTGAGGGTCGACATTTCGTTCCTCCTACTCTCCAACTGGAGCTGTTGCAATGTTTCCATAACAGCAAGATGGCGGGACATCCTGGTATCCGCAAGACGTATGCTTTGATTTCTAAAGACTTCTGGTGGCCTGCTTTACGTAAAGATACTAAAGATTTCATCGCTGCGTGTGAAGTGTGTACTAAGACCAAACAACCTCATACGCTCCCAAGTGGATTCCTGCATCCCTTAGAGGTACCAGAGAAACCATGGTCTTGTTTGGCCATGGACTTTATTGTCGATCTACCTATCTCTAAAAAAACAGACTGTTATCCTCACCGTGGTTGACAGATTCACCAAGATGGCCCACTTCATTCCCTTGCCTAAACTTCCATCCTCCCAAGAGTTGGCATAGATATTCGCGAGGGAGATTTTTCGCTTACATGGGATACCTTCCCAAATCGTATCTGACAGAGGGTCCCAATTTGTTTCCCGGTTTTGGAGATCCTTTTGTTCTCAACTAGGTATTAAATAAAATTTCTCTTCTGCCTATCATCCCCAGTCTAACGGAGCTGCTGAACGTACTAACCAAAAGATTGAGCAATATCTACGTTGTTTTGTTTCCGAACACCAGGACGATTGGGTCGGTTTGATTCCTTGGGCGGAGTTCGCGCACAACAATCTCGTTTGTGACTCTACTCATTCAAGCCCCTTCTTCATGAACTATGGCTTTCATCCATCTATTCTTCCCTCGGTTTCTCCTTCCCAAGGTGTACCGTCGGTTGATGTACATGTTGCCAATTTGAGGAAGTTGTGGGATCAGACTCGACAAATTCTTCTACACAATTCTATGCTGGTTAAGAAACACGCCGATAAACGTAGAAGGGCGGCTCCGATTTTCGTTCCAGGCGATAGAGTATGGTTAAGCACTAGGAATATTCGGCTTAAAGTTCCTTCCATGAAATTCGCTCCTCGATATATTGGCCCTTACAGGATCTTGACTCGAATTAACCCAGTGGCGTATCGTCTAGCTCTCCCAGCTGCCTTACGCATCCCTAACTCCTTTCACGTTTCATTGTTGAAACCCCTAGTTTGTAACAGATTCTCCTCCACGATCGCCCCTCCTCGCTCTGTTCAGGTGGAGGGTCAGGAGGAGTATGAGGTTAACTCCATCATTGATTCTCGTATCTCTCGGGGGAGAGTACAATATTTGGTCGACTGGAAGGGATATGGTCCTGAGGAGAGAAGTTGGGTACCACAAGAGGATGTTCATGCTCCTCGCCTTCGCAGGGCGTTTCACTCACGCTTTCCGTCTCGTCCCGGTTCCTTCCGCCCGGTGGGCGTATCTGAGAGGGGGGGTACTGTCAGGGTACCTGAAGCCTCTACCTCCGAAAGAGGTAGAGACTTAGTAGTTTACTCCTCCAGCAGGTCGGCTTCCTCCATCCCTCGCGGCTCTCCTAGACACTCTCACGCAGGCCGCGAGGGATCCGTCTCATTTTATGACGTCACGCACGCTGCCCGACGTCATGACGTCAGTCCGGACCGATCTGTCACTCAAGTGACTGGAAGCCACTCAGGACTCGTCGGAGGCGGGTATACTCACTGTAACCAGGGTATTTAAACCTGTTTCTCCCATTCACTCATTGCCCTGTAGTGGTTCTAGCCTGTCTAGTCACACAGGGCTCTGGCGATTTCAGTTATTCCTTTGGTTCCGACCCGGCTAGTTTAACTTACTCTGTTTCCCTCTGGTATCCTTGACCCGGCTTGTTCCTCGCTCACCTGTCCTCTCGTTCCCTCGACCTCGGCTTGTTTCTGACCATTCTCTTTACTCTCCGTACGTTAGTCCGGCCATTCTAAGGTCCGGTATACGTACCCTGTCCTGTTTGTACTTTGCGTGTTGGATCCCTGTCCCGATCCTGACAGCTCTCTGGCAATGATCTATCTGTTTGGGAAGTGAAGAAGTTAGAGAGTCTTTTCTCCGTTTTATTGTCTTTTCTTTCAGCCTTCTCTTTATGTTTTTTATCTTTATCTTTGCCAAGGATCACTTTGTTTTCTTGATTTCTTCTGGTTGACATAATTTTGATAGTATCGTGCAGCAAAAAAAAAAAAAAAAACGAAAAAGAATCAGCAAAAATGTGTCAGCTCGTTTCCTTGTCTGAGTCAATTAATCAATGTAAACGTGTTTCTGCAGCTTTGATGACATTTGGTTTATGTATCACGTTCCACCCTTAGGTAATTAGTTCATTAGATTTAGTTTTTCTTCTCTCTACTTCAACTTCATAAGTAATCTCTTTTTGAAGAGTATGCATTCATAGGAGGAGGTGCTTTATATACAATCTGTGATTTTTTTTCCAACTATGATGTTTAACACTGTTCAGTTTAGCACAGATCATGAGAGATCAGGGGTTATCACCCTCCTCCCCTTCCAATACACCATCCAGATTTTCCATATATGTCTTTCCAATTCTTTCCGTATTTATGAAGACATATAGAAGAAAAAAAAAGCCTGGGTTATCACTTTCTCTCTCTCTCTCTCCTCTACTTTTCCTTCCCTTTCACTGTCCGTTGAATTATTTTACCACCCCACGTTTAGCAAACCCGGGGGGGTGTTAATACAGCGGGGACGAAAAATTTCAACGTATTATATTCATTTATAAAGTGCAGAGTGCCAATAAGGGATAGTTCTCACCCGTCTTCCTTGAACTGCACACACCAGCCAACCTTGAGTTGCAGCCGCCACCTTAAACTTGTAAATACAAGTAGGAAGTCTAGTGCTCTCAATTCCCCTGCCTCCACCACAGCAAAAAATGACAATGGAGCACCTCTAGTTCGAAAATCCACCCGGGTCGGGGGGCACAGCCGGGCTAATTCTCTACGACAGCTTTTCTTTTCTTTCCCTTTCCCATAGGTCTTACATGCCAGTTAAAGCTCCTCCGTCCACCATCCGACTCCCACGGCACTCTCGGCGGGCTTCACTCCCTCCGCCCCCTTACGTAGCGTTCGCGCACGCACGCGTCCTACGTCATCCCCTCCGCCACCTACAACCTATTTAGGCTTTCTTTATTGCAAGTTCTGTTTAATTAAGATTTTCTTATCCCCTGCTATGTTAATAGCTTGCTAGACCCTGCAAGAGCCTCCTTTATGTGATTAAAGTTCAATTTAGAGATTGAGATACAATTATTTAAGGTAAATTACATCTGTTTGAAAGTGAAACCAGTTGTTTTTTTTGTTTTTTTTCATGCAGGCTCTGTCAATCATAGCCATTGGAGGTGTGGCTAGAGCTGCATAAACAGAAACAACGTGATTTAACTCCTAAATGACAGTGAATTGAGCAGTGAAATTACAGGGGAATGATCTATACACTAAAACTGCTTTATTTAGCTAAAGTAATTTAGGTGACTATAGTGTTCCTTTAAAGGTAAAAAATCAATCATTTTTTGAACACGTGCAAAACAAAAGTACAAAAACAATAATAAAGAAATATTTGGTGAAGAAGGATAATGGAGGACAACACAATTTACGACCTTATCTGTCTCCTGACCCCAGTACCATAAAAGCTGTGGAATTATACAGTTTTCAATGTTCTTCACCAAACTTGTGGAGTGTTGTAGGACAGAATCTTGCTAATTCTAATTATTAGGAAGAAGGTGCACACAAATTAAGGTGATGCACAGCAAACACACTACACTAATTACTAATTATTACAAATAACTTGATAAAAAATTACAATAAAATATCTATTTCAGTACACGGCTGTCAAATCATATTATTATACCTTGTAATGTCAGACAATGCAAGTTATCATTTCCAATCCAATATTCTCCTTTTGCAGAAACAAAATCACCAAATCCATTCTTGTAATCTGTCCAGTTCCTTTATTGAGAAAAAGGAATCAGTACATAGGGAAACATGACAAATTAATAATATTTTTAGTAATTTGATGGAGTAATACAACCTTAAGGTATGTTCGCAGTGAGCAGTTGAAAGTTATCTGTCACAACTGCTAGTGTGATCCAGCACGCAGAACTATGTAACGTCTACATAGACAGAACAGAAAAGAATAGAATGTAAACCGGTCCTTAAAATGGCCGGACTAATACGTTAAAGACAGAGAATGATCAAGGGATAGCCGAGGTCAAGGAAGCCAGAAATACACATTATTGTTAAACAAGCCAAGTCAGGGAAACCAGAAATCAGAATAGTCAGGAATAGCCAAGGTCAACATACCGGGAATATCAAAAACAGGACAAGAAAACACACTCTCGGGAACCAGGAACGGAAACCACGACAGGGCAATGAACTATGGAACTTAAGGGATTTAAATATCCCTCCCTTGGCTGTACTTGGTCAGAGGGCGACCTCTGGCCCCAGAAAGTGCGGGGGCGGGACTATATATGACCGCGACCGCGTGGTCGGCGCCATATTTCTTCAGGGCAGGCGGCAAGGAGGATCCAGTGGAGCGACTCCTGACTCGCCACTGAGCAGGTAGGCTCAGTTCGTCTGTGTGGACACACCGGTCAGGTGCGACCGCACCTCGCAGCGAGCCGGGGGCCGTGACAGTATCCCTGTAGCTTTATAATACAGTAAAATGAGATGCTATAGGAGCAGGTGTCAATGTGAAATTGAGACTACAAGATCCAAAGCATGTAAAGTATGGTAAAAATAGATTTATAACTACACACTTATCTTTCCCATTTATTATTAAAGTTATTCTGAATCCCAGCACCAGACACATTGTAATGTTCATTATCTGTTTGTGGGCCCAGGATTTCCCTACTAGTTATTTAACCTGCTAACACAACATATATATAGTTTTAGTTTTTTTCAGAAAACAAAGTAATTTTGAACTATACTTCTATATACCAATCACCGACTAAATTTGAACAGTACATAAATAGTTGAAAATAAAAAAAAAAGCAATATAATTTGTAGACCTCTAATTTAGTTTAAATCAGCCCTGTTCTTGTTGTTTTTCTTTTGGCATTCCTTTCTTTATTCTCCCTGTATCTTAATACTTATGCTCCCTCCTTTGCCACTTGCCTTTTTTTTTTATATTTATGATCTTTTTTTACCTTATTCCTTGTGCCAGATCTCAATACCTGTTCATTGCCATTTTGTTCTCCTCTGCTCATTATGCCATGAAATTACATCACACTTTATCAACCACCACATACACACTGAGCCACTTCATATCCTACTCAGGTGTATTCCTTTGGGGGGAGCGACAAGGATGGGGGGCATTTTTTATTCTAGCATCGGGGCCTAGTGTAAACTTATTACGCTCCTGTTACAAATGTAACACTTTGGCTTCAACAGTAGCCTTTCTCAAGCCATGTATTGAATGTCACAAATCCTTTTTCAAGCACCCTGTTCCAGAGTATGGTTGGTATATGCAGTCTCTAATTACAGCTTTTCTATTCCATTTCCAGTTAATAAATTGAGAACTCAAAAGTCCAAAAACCAAAGGGATCTGTGCAAGCAAGGCACTTATGCGACTATTGCCCTAACTTCACAAAAAACAAAAACAAACATGCAATGTAGATGAACTATATAATAATTACACTGCATTTTTTCCCATTTACTTCACCAGAAGTGCCTTGCTTTTGCTGCTAACTTTAAAAATAGCTGTTTTTGAAAACAGAGCAAAATGTGGTAACAGATATTGATTTATTGTTTGATGATCAGGATTTTGATACCCCAATTACAACCAAGAAATGAAAATGAAATTACAAACTGGTCAGCATAAGTTAGAAAAAATACTGGGGAGGGAAACCAAAATAAAAAGGGAAATTGCTACACTGGAAAAATATATAAGGGAGAAAATGACCCCAAGAGGTCTGAGATTTTCAAAAAGTTCCTATTTCGACCAAGAAGAGGAGAAGTTTGTAAATGAACGGACCAATATGTTACAGACCTTTTCTTTCGGGTTGATCATCAGGAGATGTACTGGAAAATTAAGCCAGCTTGATGGAGGGGTTAATAAGTTACAACGTTTTTTGATGTTGGGAGGTTGAAGCACGTAAGGACTTTGTTTGTTTACTGTTTTTACGTTTTATTTGTTGATTTTACTTATTTTAATAACTGTGTGCCAACATTTCCTGGTGGACTTCACCTTCATATCTTCTTCTTTGCACAAGAAGTGTGGTGTCCCTCTACAAGAGAGACACAAGCTGATACGCCTAGAGCCACGGATATTGGGCTCTAAGTAAGGTGAGCAATATATACATGTAACTAAGCAGCTTTTATAAGCACTTTACTGTATCACGCTAGGAGCTTTGTGCTTCTGTTTGCATATTTTTTATTGAGAGACACTAAAAGAAAAAAAGAAGAGTGTTTGTGACACCTTAGTGGCACATCTACCTGTGTGATTTGAGCCTGTCTCTATCTGGCTCTAACCTATGTGAGTGTGTAATACTATAATTATTATACTCCCTGATAAGGACTTTACATACTACACTACAATGTTTTTCGTTTTTATCCAGTTTATACTTGTATATCCCTTATTTAAATAAGGCAAGTATGTGTTTTTAAGTGCTCCTCTGTTTACACTGGTAGTAGTAATAACCATCTAGCTCACCTACATTAAGAACTCAAAAGTGTTTATAAAGTTTTTAAAATGTTCCTGTTTATGTTTACCTGTTGAAGTTTTCTATTCCACCAGAGCGTCTCTGGAAAACAGTCCAACCTCCTCCTTCGGACATGTCGCAAAACACAGAGAATGGACTTGTGCTCTGTATTGGCTTTATTTTGTAGAATCCACTACGTTTGTGTCCTTCATTATAAATTTCTGCACAGTCTAAAAAGGAGAAAGAATAGATCAGGATATTATTGTTAAATGTGAAGAAAGAGGGAATCCCAAACCAAAGAAGAGTCAGGGATTCCAAACTGGTAAGGTAAATGGAGAAAATAAAATAATAGTAATAAAACAGCTAAATAATGTATATACAATAACTTGGTAGGGTATACAACCACAAAACCTCCAGGGGGCTGGCTAAGAACAATGTATCAAAGTGAGAATAAACTTTATTGTGATCAGAAAAATAAAAAACAATAGAACTGTTCTGAAATTCCCCGCTAAGTAGTGGTAGGCAATTACCTCCAAGAATGTGGGTAGATTACCCCTGGGTATATCCTGGGCTGTGCATGCCATATAGGAACTCATCAAAACATCTAAATATTACTGTTGCCTAGGCAGGAGCAAATCGCCACAGTGGGATTGTTAACTAAGCAGTGCGCTGGGTAACATCGACTGAGAGGAAAACTGCACAGAGTTGAGCTAGAGGATGGGTAGGTATAGAGATAGGATTAATCAGGAGGAGATGTAAAGAGAGAGCTCAATAAGATAATTAACAGGTGGTCACTACCACTATGCACACTCCTGAGTGTGGACAGATCAGCTCCTACGATACACCTTCCTGGGTGTGGAGCGTTGCTATGGTATAAGCATAGCTAGTGTCTAAATGTCCATTAAATTAGTGGTCTGCAGCTTCTAGGAAACACCTTTGTGGTTATTCTATGCTATAGTAATACAACAGCACTGCTATCTATCCACTTCCGAAACCAGATAGGGCTACAGCTCCTGAACAACACCTTCGTGGGTGTTCTAAGCTAGAAAGCTAACCCACACTAGCAAACCCCTGACGAAGGTGCCAGTTTTAGCACCAAAATGCGCGTCGGGTCAATTTGTTTTCTCACTTTTGAGCACTTACTAGCACTATGCACTTCACTCTACTTTAAAGGATCACTGTAGGGTCAGGAACACAAACATGTATTCCTGACCCTATAGTGTACTGACAACTTAAACCAGCTTGATGGAGGGGTTAATAAGTTACAACATTTACCACCATCTAGCCCCCCTGGGCCCCTCATGCCTCCATAAATATAGTAAAAATCTTACTGTATTCAAACCTGAAGCTGTAACTCTGCATGCTGTTAGACTCAGAAAAACAAGCAGTCTTCCCCATAGGATTGGTTGAGACTGACAAGGAGGCAGATCAGGGGCAGAGCCAGCATGATTCAAAAACAGCCCTGGCCAATCAGCATCTCCTCATAGAGATGAATTGAATCAATTAATCTCTATGAGGAAAGTTCAGTGTCTGCATGCAGAGGGAGGAGATACTGAATGTTTGGAAGCATTTTAGGCAGTCATGACCCAGGAAGGATCTCTAACAGCTATCTGAGGAGTGGCCAGTGGAGTTATCACTAGCCTGTAATGTAAACACTGCATTTTCTCTGAAAAGTGTTTACAGCAAAAAGCCTGAAGATAGTGATTCTATTCACCAAAACAAATTCAATAAGCTGTAGTTGTTCTGGTGACTATAGTGTTTATTTAAGTCTTTTAAGTTTTTGTTAAATTTTAGTCTTGGTAGGACATGGAGGGGAGGAGGACTTGCTAGTGTGGGTTAGCCGATCTGCCCAGAAAGGAGACCGGTCTCCCTGACTTAATGTCAGATCAACCTGCCATGAATGCATTTAAAGCTGCCTGTCATTCATGCAGCCTGGTCCACTGAGGGCAGGGCATACAGGGCTTCCTATAGGATCCTAGTGTTCCCAAAAGCAGGATAACAAGGTAGACGAAAATCGGGACTGACTGGCCAAGTTTGGGACAGTTGGGAGGCGTAGTGTCCTGGTAGAGGTGCTTTCTGCCTATTTAAAAGCTAAGATCAAATGTAGTGTGTCTATATAGTTGTTATTGTGCTGCTTTTATTTGGAGCTTAACTGTCTTCAGTGGAGTTCTTTGACATTCTTGAAAATATCTGAACACTCTGCTATCTAATAAACTACTAGATCTGGGTAGACAATCTTCGGCACTCAGATGTTGTGGACTACATCTCCCATAATGCTTTTACACCCATAATGTTGGCAAAGCATCATGGGAGGTGTAGTCCAAAACATCTTGAATGCCAAAGGTTGCCTATGCCTGTACTATATCATTCAAATTTCTAGATAATTCTTGTTGTGACTGCATACTCTAAATCTTGTGTTCTATACAAAAAACTATAAATTGTTTCTGCTTTGGAACTTTGAGTGATTGTGCAAAAAAATGCTTTGCACTTCTCTGCTGATAAAGAGGTTCTTAAAATGGTCCTCAAGGCATACCCATTACCAACAATCCTGGTTTTAAAATAAGATATATTACTGACTTTGTTTTGTTTTGTTTTGTACTCATTGTTCCATTCTGATATTTTTTATAGTTTCTGTGACCAGCTATTAAGCAGTCTATTTTTTATGCATATTACAATTTGAATTAAAGGGACACTGTAGTCTACATATAAGAGAAAGAAAGACAGGTCCACCAACCTTCTTTCTTGCTTTTATATGAACTTACAGTTAATAAAAATAATTTTCATGCATATCATCCATCCACTCCCATCATCCAAATCCATCCCCAAATCCATCCACTCCCATCATCCATCCACTCCCATCATCCAAATCCATCCCCAAATCAATCCAATCCCATCATCCATCCACTACCATCATCCATCCACTCCCATCATCCAAATCCATCCCCAAATCAATCCAATCCCATCATCCATCCACTCCCATCATCCAAATCCATCCCCAAATCAATCCAATCCCATCATCCATCCACTCCCATCATCCAAATCCATCCACTCCCATCGTCCATCCACTCTCATCATCCAAATCCATCCCCAAATCAATCCAATCCCATCATCCATATCATCCATCCACTCCCATCATCCAAATCCATCCACTCCCATCATCCATCCACTCTCATCATCCAAATCCATCCCCAAATCAATCCAATCCCATCATCCATCCACTCCCATCATCCAAATCCATCCACTCCCATCATCCATCCACTCTCATCATCCAAATCCATCCCCAAATCAATCCAATCCCATCATCCATATCATCCAAATCCATCCACTCCCATCATCCATCCACTCTCATCATCCAAATCCATCCCCAAATCAATCCAATCCCATCATCCATCCACTCCCATCATCCAAATCCATCCACTCCCATCATCCAAATCATCCATCCACTCCCATCATCCAAATCCATACACTCCCATCATCCATCCTCACCCACTCACCCTCAGTCACCCACCCACACTCACTAAATAAATGTACTTACTGTTTAAATCCTCTCCTCCTCGGTCTTCAGCCTTTTCAGCCCTGTCTTCTTAAGCCACTCCCACGCAGTGCTGACACAGGATAGAAAGCTTGTGCACAGTCTGAAGTATTCACCCAGAATGCATCAGACGAGAGGCCTTTTTAGGGCCTCTGAACTCGGAAGTCCCTCTGGTGGCCGTCTGATTGACTGCAACAAGAGGTGTTCCAAGCTTTCAATGTAAACACTGCATTTTCTCAGAAAATACAGTGCTTACAAGAAAAAGGCTGCAGGAAGCTGTAGCTCTCACCTGAACAACCTCATTAAGCTGAAGTTGTTCAGGTGACTATAGTGTCCCTTTAAGGTGGATATATCATTGACCCCAGCTCCCTAGATTTTTGTCGTGTACACCGACCAGTCATGGATGTCAACATTTAAGAATGTAATGATTTATAGTGCTTTTTTAAACAATAGGAAATCACCGATGTTCCGACCTGCATAACTTCTTTTATCTCCCAGATCGATCACAATCTGCTCATCCCCTCTGTCCATTAACTGAAGCTCCCTTTCTTGCAACAGGTTCTGGATTTTTATTTGTTGAAGTTTCACTTGGAGCTCTAGAAGTCTCACCTGGCCCTTTAACCGCAGCTGTTCTTGGAGACAGCTTTCCATGCACTGTTTAATAAAACAAATGCAAATTAAAATCAAATAAAACAGGGCGATATATAGGCATAATATTTTGCTGTTTTTTCCACACACCACTTTTGAGAGTGCTAAATGTACAGGGATTTTAGCAGTTAAGAACATGTCATTTTCACACAAAAAATCTGAATTCTTGGCATTCAAACCTATCCGTTCTTCCTGGAACACGATCATGTGAAAGTTCTCCACCCTCAATATTCATCCAGAATATTTGTTCAGGCCTTTGTATATTTGTACAGGCTGTGTCAGTATGGAGGTTCTGAGAGGTTTAATGGCAATTAGTCATAGAGTATCCTTCTTGCCTTTACTAATATTCTGGATAAATAATGAGAAAGTAAAACGTACAGGCAAACAAGACAGCGTTGGTTGCTAGGTATCTGATGGTTTTGCAATTAAAGGGAAACTGTCAGTAGTAGCACACAACCAAGAAAAGGGGTGTGGAACTGCACTCAATCCCCACGGTGATATAAACCTGGGTGCAACCAGGCCGGTCCCAGTACGAAGAACCAAATACTTGATAAGGCAAAAAATAGAAAGAGGTCCAGGCACTCCAGAATTCAAAGAAGGCAATTTATTGAACCAATCACAAATCACAGTGATTGGCGGTGGGTTCAATAAATTGCCTTCTTTGAATTCTGGAGTGCCTGGACCTCTTTCTATTTTTTGCCTTAGTAGTAGCAAACAAGTCAAGGTGGTTACTAGACCAAATAACTGGGGAGATCATCCACAAGAGGCAATCTTATTTTGGACAACAAATTAATTGAATTCATATTGACCACATACATTTGTCCCATCAACAAGAGGCAATGACTGGTCCAAAAATGAGCTTTCAGTTCATGATGGATGAGTGAACGTCTCTTTCTTTGTCAAACTGCTTAAAAAGGTTTGACAAAAAGGATGAAATGCACCCACAGTCTCCTTGTAAAGTAACTACTACAAGTTGTTTTATATCTGTACACGCTTCAGCTGTGGGATGTGGAGAGTTAATGATACAATAGGGGTGCCTGTTTTTGTGAGCCCCACCATATCCAGCTGCCTATGCCTAATGAGTTGGGGGATTAAATGAGCAAACAGTTAATAGCTCTCATACCATTCATGTACACCTAGTGTCAGCCTGTCGGCAAGAGGTGTCCTCTCTGCTTGACGCGCCGCTCGCATCCTCCTCCCCTCCTCCCAGCGGCAGCATGTATAACGCTGCATGCTGGGAGCCGGCACAGATATCCGAATGCCGGGGTCACTCACGTGACCCGGCGTTAAAGCTACAGTACCATAATCACAGTGGGAGGTATAGACATCCCCCATGTGTGATTGTTATCCAATCAGAATTAAGCACATGATTTAAATACTTACCTTTCCTGTCTCTCAGTGCTCTCTCTGTTGTGGTCTTATGATACCTTTATTGCAATTTGCTCGTGTGTCTCTCTGGTTACCGATTATTTGGCTTGTTATTCCGATTCTCCTGCTTTCTCCTTTCCTTTTGACCTCAGCTTGTTTCTCGTTCTCCTGTTTTCTGACTCCCTTTACTTGGCTTGTCTCCTGACTATTCTTAGTGTGCTTAACCCGGCCATTCTAAGGACCGGTATTGCACCCTTTACTATCTGTGACCTGTTAGCGTGTTAGGTTCCTGAATCGTGACATTACAACAGGGCCATAATGGAACCTGCTGACATTCCACAGCTATTAGTTAATCAGGAGGCTAGAATGGATGGTTTAGACCACCGTATGGATCAGTTTGCTCGAGCTTTATAAACCATACTGGCTCGTACTGCACACTTGCAGCCTGCTGTTCAGGAGGCTGCTGCTGTGCCCGAACCCATTTCCGATCCTGTACCCGTTCCTGCTCACGTAGTTCATATGTCGCCACCACAGCGCTATAGTGGTGATCCAGCATTGTGTCGTGGTTTCCTCAACCAAATTGATATCCATTTGGTGATGAATCCATGTTCCTATCCCACTGACAGAACCAAAATTGCTTTTTTAATAAACCACTTGTCCGGGAAAGCTTTAGCATGGGCCAACCCCATGTGGAAGAATACGCCTCCTATGTCCTTTGCAGATTTCTTGACAGCTTTCAAAAGGACGTTTGATCAACCCGGTAGGGTTGCCTCTGCTGGCAAAGCTCTGCTTAGGGTCCGACAGGGTAATAGATCTGTAGCGGATTATACTATCGAATTCCGCACTCTAGCAGCTGAAGTGGTTTGGAATAACGACGCCCTCGTAACAGCCTTTCAGGAGGGTTTGGCCGCTTACATACTGGATGAAATAGCATCCAGGGAATTGCCTGTTCTTCTGGATGATATTATAGACTATATAATTCTTATTGACAACCGTATTAGAGAGAGGCGTAGTCAAAGACGGAAGAATACACAGGTGTTACCTGCTCTACCCAGTACTGCATTACTAGCATTACCCCCTCTTCGTCAACCATCCCCCGAACCCATGCAATTGGGTGCTACAGGGTTAACTGAGGCTGAAAGAGCGTATCGTAGAATGAGAGGGGTTATGCCCTTATTGTGGAAAGAGGGGGCACCTCTGTAGTACCTGCCCTAAATTGCAGGGAAACTTCAGCACCTAAGGCCTAGAGAGGGGTCGGCCTCAGTGTTATGACTTTGTCCCCTCATGTGTCCATCTCTAGACCGTTTATTACGGTTTCTCTTTTGGTTGATAAAACCACTATAACTACCAAAGCCTTGATCGATTCAGGTGCGGCAGACAACCTTATGGATGAGAACTTTGCTAAAACCGCAGCCTTGATTTTGATCCAAAAGGCCACACCCTTGGCCGTTGAGGCCATAGATGGTAGACCACTTGAGAAACCTTTGGTGACCCATGAAACCCAAGAAATAGTTATGTCTGTGGGTGCTTTGCACAAGGAAAGGTTAACCTTCCAAATAATTGACTCCCCTACTGCTTCCATCGTTCTGGGTTTTCCCTGGTTAGTTAAACACAACCCAGTACTTGATTGGGGTTGTTTAGATATACTCTCCTAGGGGTAATCTTGTCAACGAGACTGTATGGCCCATGTACGTCCTGTTTGTTTACTCAACGTGCCCACAGCTAAACCACTTTCTGTTTCTGTCCCTTCTGTGTATGCAGACCTTGCATTGGTTTTTGAAAAAAGGGAGGCAGATAAGCTACCTCCACACCGTGACTATGACTGTAGTTCTTAAGTAAAGGTTTTATCAGAAGGTCCTCCTCTCCTGCTGGTGCTGGTTTCTTTTTTGTGGCCAAGTAAGATAGCGATTTGAGGCCATGTATAGACCACAGGGCTCTAAACAATATAACGATTAAAAATGCCTATCCGATCCCTCTCATCACTGAGTTGTTTGATCGTGTTAAAGGTTCTAGATATTTTACTAAACTAGACCTCAGGGGGGCTTATAACCTTGTTCGTATAAAAGAGAAAAATGAATGGAAAACAGCGTTCAATACACGTAGTGGGCATTACGAGTATCTAGTCATGCCTTTTGGATTGTGTAATGCTCCTGCTGTATTTCAGGACCTCATAAACAATGTCCTTAGAGATCTACTACATGTCTGTGCCGTAGTCTACCTTGATGACATACTTGTATATTCTCCAGATTTGAAGTCACACCATACTCATGTAAGGATGGTGCTTAAGAGGTTGTTGCAGAACGGTCTTTATTGTAAGTTAGAGAAATGCTTATTCGACCAAACTTCTGTACAATTCCTAGGGTATGTCATTTCTGAACAGGGATTCAGCATGGATCCTTCTAAATTGGAAGCCATACTGTCTTGGCCCCTTCCCCAAGGGCTTAAGGCAATACAGCGGTTTATAGGGTTTGCCAATTATTATAGGAAGTTTGTTAAAAACGTTTCATCCATTATTTCCCCTATCACTAAACTGACTAAAAAAGGTCTACACCCCAGGGTTTGGACTCCTAAAGCTATTGAGGCCTTCGAGACTCTAAAAAAGGCTTTTGCCACTGCCCCTGTGTTACACCATCCTGATCCTTCCCTTCCCTTTGTAATGGAAGTAGACGCTTCTGAATCAGGTGTAGGAGCAGTGTTGTCACAAAGACAATCGTATGACGAACCCCTCCTTCCCTGTTGTTACTTTTCTAAACGGTAGTCTGAGTCTGAAAAGAATTACGACGTCGGGAACAGGGAATTATTAGCTATAGTGATGGCTTTTAAAGAATGGAGGTACTTATTAGAAGGAGCTAGACACAAAATCATGGTTATAACTGATCATAAGAATCTATCCTATATCGCAGATGCTAAAAATTTGTCCTCTCGTCAGGCTAGATGGTCTTTATTTCTCTCACGCTTTCAGTACATCATCACTTACAAGCCTAGATATCGCAATGTCAAGGCTGATGCTATCTCCCGACAGTACGAACCTTTAGATTCGATTGCCTCCACTCCTGAACCCATTGTGCCTACATCTAATATAATAGCTGCTACCCGTTTGGTTATTTCGTCTCTTTTCCTTGATGGTATCAAGACATACCAATCCCAAGCACCCTCGGGGACTCCTGTTGGTAAGCTATATGTGAAAGTAAAAGACAGAAAAAAAGTAATTAGCTTTATTTCACACCGCCAAAACTGCTGGTCATCCAGGGGTTACCAAAACATACAAGGGTCTCCTTCAACAGTTTTGGTGGCCCTCACTTAAAAAAGACGTGGTAGATTATGTGCAGGCTTGCCATGTCTGCACACAGTGTAAGTCCCCTAATGTTAAACCCCTGGGACTTCTTATGCCCCTATCTGTACCCAAGGAACCATGGACACACTTATCCATGGACTTTATTGTGGATCTTCCTTCATCTGATGGACAGACAGTAATTTTGACTGTAACTGATAGGTTCTCTAAAATGGCACACTTTATTCCACTTAAAAAGCTACCTTCTGCGGTTCAGTTGGCTCAGGTGTTTGCCAAAGAAGTGTTCCGCTTGCATGGTATACCACAAGATATCGTATCCGACAGGGGTCCTCAATTTGTCTCTCGGTTTTGGAGGGGCTTTTGTGCTGAGATGGGGGTCTCCTTATCGTTTACTTCCTCCTATCATCCACAATCTAATGGAGCTGCTGAACGGGCAAATCAGTCTGTGGAGTTATATTTACGCTGCTTCACGAATGCACACCAGGACAACTGGTCTCATCTCCTTCCCTGGGCTGAATTTGCCAGGAACACTGTGACTCATTCTTCTACTGGCGTAAGTCCTTTTATGGTGGCTTATGGGTTCCAACCCTCTGTCCTTCCCGGTGTGTTCTCCGACAAGGTAATGCCCGCTTTGGACGAGCACCTCGCCTCCTTACGGAAGATGTGGGATCAGGTCCATGCTGCTCTCTCTCGTGCTGCAGTTGCTCAGAAGAGATTCGCTGATCGCCGTAGGTGTGCGGCTCCTTCTTATGCTCCGGGTGATAGGGTTTGGTTGTCCTCTAGGAATCTCCGCCTCAGGGTTCCCTCGATGAAATTCGCGCCCAGGTTCCTTGGCCCCTATAAGGAATTGCGTAGGATTAATCCCGTGTCCTACTCCCTGGCATTGCCTCCTTCCATGCGTATACCCAACACTTTTCACACCTCACTTTTGAAGCCATTGCTCTGTAATCGGTTCTCTGGGTCTCTCAGGCGTTCCGATGCCCTCCACGCGGTCTCTAGTGACGTGTACGAGGTGGCTGCTCTCCTTGATTCGTTTCTCTTGAAGTTGGGTGCAGTATCTGGTTGATTGGAAGGGTTACGGCCCTTGGGTTTCTGTCTCTGATTTGGACGCGCCCTCTTTGATCCGCTCCTTTCATGCACAGTTTCCTTTGAAGCCTTCGGCTTCCCACCCTCCGGGCGGTCCTCGAGGGGGGGGTTATGTCCCCTCTTCCCCTACCTGTCGGCGAGCGGCGTCCTCTCTGCTTAACGCGCCGCTTGCGTCCTCCTCCCCTCCTCCCAGCGGCCGCATGTATAACGCTGCACGCTGGGAGCCGGCACAGATATCCGAACGCCGGGGTCACTCACGTGACCCGGCGTTAAAGCTACAGCACAATAATCACAGTGGGAGGTATAGATATCCCCCACGTGTGATTGTTAATTCTGATTGGAAGTTATCCAATCAGAATTAAGCACAGGATTTAAATACTTACCTTTCCTGTCTCTCAGTGCCCTGTTGTGGTTTTATGATACCTGTATTGCAATTTGCTCGTGTGTCTCTCTGGTTACCGATTATTTGGCTTGTTATTCCGACTCTCCTGTTTTCTCCATTCCTTTGACCTCGGCTTGTTCTCCTGTTTTCTGGCTTCCTTTACTTGGCTTGTCTCCTGACTATTCGTAGTGTGCTTAACCCGGCAATTCTAAGGACCGGTATTGCACCCTTTACTATCTGTGACCTGTTAGCGTGTTAGGTTCCCGAATCGTGACACCTAGCATTGCACAACACCACAACTGTTCTTTATTTTTTACATCTATTTTATGTTAGCAGCTTTAAAATAAAGGAGATTGGAGACATAATAGTGCCTTAATGTGGTGGGAGATGTATTCTTGTTGTGTAAAGATATAAAGATTGTTTAGCTCGCTGTAAGTTAAATAATTCTGCATGGCGTAGATCACAATGCTATAAGAAATGCAAAATATTAGCTTGATCTGTGCAGCAAAATGTTTATGGGTGGGGTCTCCTGTGTACAGCTCGCTTAGATAATTTAAAACAGATTGTTTTACACACGTATTATAAAATATGCAATGTGATACTAAGAACTTGAAGGGAAACAAGTTACATGTGTGGTTAACATTCGCAGAGCATAACTTGGATAACATTTGGTAAAGGGCATGCAGAAACCAGTGTTATTTAGCACCAGTTCGCTGTAGGAGACAAACTATCTTTCATTGATTACAGAAAGCACATATGCTACGGAAATGATTGTTATTAGAAAGCTAGCATTTTTTTTATTTTTTTAAACTCACCCCAACCCAAAAAATACATCCTACATAAAAAAAATTGGAAAAGTAATTCACAACAACAATTAGTAATTTTAAACATGAAGAGCTTGTTTCCATGATTGATGGTAAAATATAGACTATGAGCAATAAAATATAAAATATGCCCACACCATATATAGCGGTTTCTTCTTACTCCTCTATTGGTATCTTGGATTAGACATGCAATGCTGTATGCATGCTATTCATAAGACATATAGATATATCTTTGGATAGCACATCAAATACAGCTTTTTAGTCCACCTTCCTAGGAGTGAAACATACCATTTTAATGGTATTATTATTATTATTATTTTATCATTTATATAGCGCCAACAAATTCCATAGCGCTGTACAATGGGTGGACTAACAGACACATAATTGAGATCAGACAACTAGACGTACAGGAACAGAGGGGGATGAGGGCCCTGCTCGATGAGCTTACAACGGTATGTATTATCATAAGTACATTACTGCCAAAGACAATTTTTATTTTGTTTTGTTACTGGCACATCCAATATATGAATCCCTCCTTACATAGATCTTTAACCTCAGTTACTCACGGGCCACTGTGGTTTAACCCCTTAAGGACTGGACTGTTTTTGCGATGTTGTACATTTGCGACCAAGCATCTTTTTACACTTTTGTGGTGTTTGTGTTTAGCTGTAATTTTCCGCTCTCTCATTTACTGTTCCCATACAAATTATATAGTTTTTTTCAGGACAAAATGGGCTTTCTTTACATACCATTATTTATATAATCTCATGTAATTTAATTAAAAAAATGAAAAAATATTATGAAAGATTTAAAAAAATACATGTTTTTTGACTTTTATGTGAAAAATCTTTTACTCATCTACAAAAACGAATGAAAAAAAATGCTAAATAGATTAAAAATTTTGTGCTGAGTTTAAAAATACCCAGTGTTTACATGCTTTTTGCTATTTTTTTGCACGTTATAGGGCTAAAAGTACAAGTAGGATATTGCAGTTTCAAAACATACATTTTTTAAATGTATCAATAGTGACATTGTAACACTATTATCTGTCATAAATCCCTGAATAACACCCCACATGTACATATTTTTTTTAAAGTAGACAAGTTGCCTAAAACAGGCAAAAGCATAAAGCATTCAAGAGCATAAAACGGGCAAAAAAGAGAAAACAGGTTGCGCCGCAAACTATACTCATCTTATTACTAAATGGTAAAATACATATAAATAATATAATTTGGCTATATATTCACTAAGGTAGTCCTTGTTAAAGATAAAAAAATTATTGGTAATGGTGGTGATTTCAATAGGTAGTCCAATGTGTTCACTGATTTAGACAAGTTCCAAGATATGAAGTAAAGATAAATGAGAGAGAGAACAACAATAGTGTGATATTGTTTGTGACAAGGGCAGAAGCAATGCCATGTTAGAAATACACTCACAAACAAGGAGCCTTCTGTTGGCTCAATAGTTTCTGCTTCTAAAAATATAATCCTTGTCACAGGATATTTGATGAAGTATCAACCCGGAACTTTATAAGGACACAGATACATCTTGCTATAATTTCAGAACATGCACATAAAGAAAGAGCTTCAAAGAGCAGTATAATCCCCGCTCACAGATATGACTTAAAAGGATGTTTCTCCGTATATTCCAATGGACATATAGTAAAAGATGAAAGTGAGAAGAACAGTGAGTAAACATGCTCGAAGGAAACAGCGGTGGTGGTACAATCCCCACAATCTTTTAAATCACAAAGCGTTTCGCCCATATTGTGATGTAATTCCAGTAAAATACAAGTTTAGCAGGCTAAGATTGCCACAAGGCATATGTATGTATATGTGTTTGTAGTATCAGTTACTTAATTACACGTAGCTAAGATACTGTCATCACTGTACTGACCAGGTGCAGGAATGTAAGAACTGGAATTACGCGTCCCTCTCCTTTGTATCAGATGAGCCACGTGGTTAGACCGGATGGATGAGTTTAGACTCTATTCATTAAATAGGTTAAGGGTATGTGTGGGTGTAGTTAATTGTGGGAGGAGCTACAGTGCTATATAAGGAATGTACTCTATGTATTCAGTACTCAGACTTTGCTGTATTTTGGTGACGCTAGTCCCTCTGAGTCCCGATCGGTGATCCAATAAAGAATCTCTTCCTTCCTGAAGAAACCTGTGTCCATCTCTCTGTGCTTGGCTTCCGTCAGTTTCTCCGGTATCATTTGGTGCATTGGCCGGGAAGCTCATCGTTCAACGGTAGCTGAGAGGCAGAGGCGTGAGACGGTCTATCTTTGCCCACGTTCTCTACGGCTGCACCCCTGAACTTCTGCGTGGACCTCCCTTCGTCTCGGCGCCACTGGTCTGTTGTCCAGGAGATCATCGGCCTCTACGTGAGAAGTGCTGGGGTGTCCCCGTCGATGAGTGTGAACTCAGGTTCAGGAACGAGGAGGTAAGATAACTGCTGTTTTAGACGGCAGGACCCGCTAGGGGTATACCGATTGTGCGGTAGGCCCAAAGGGGTTTTTGAATCTGTATCTGCCCCCTCTGTCGGAGGGAAGGAGCGAAGGCGCACCGCTCGATCGAACGCTCTTTAGTCAGACCGTTTGATTTGGTTAGTCAGGCGGGGTCCTGGTGTAAATAGCCCTAGCCGGACACCGGTGTCTTGTCTAGACTAGCGTTCTAGGGTGTATATTACGTTCGCTAGGTCGGAGGGACCGGGAGACTAAGCGGCGCCTGTGTAAATTCGGTTCGCTAGTTCTCATCCTATCTGGGCTAAGTGGGAAGGCGTGTAAATTTGGAACCCACTAGACTTTTGATAGTACGACTAAGAGGCGCCTGTGTAAATTCGGATCTCTAGCTCGTTGTATAGTGCGACTAAGAGGCGCCTGTGTAAATTCGGTTCTCTAGCTCGCTATGTATATGTGGTGATTGGGCAGTGTGGCTAACCAAAACGGGTGTATATAGTTTTAGGTAGTCCATTCAAGGTACTGGCCAATAGTTTAGTTGGGAATTGTAAATGTGTTAACGATTGTTTTAGTAAAGTGTATATCTTGTTAGATAGCGCGAGCTCAGCCGTCTAGCGAGAGTGTTAATAGTGTGTTGCTGTATTATAGTGCACGGTACCATAACCCTGTATATTTACTGACATTATATAATAAGTACTAATCATTGTCGTCCATTGCATGTTTAACACCATAACCACTAATAATTGTATTGTGACCTTAACTTGTGCTTTGACCTATGCTAACCGTACTGTAACCGCTATTTGTAAAAGACGATGTTACTGGGGTGTGTTATAGACGGGTAATTCGTATATAGAGAATTATAGCGTGGGTGACTGTGTAGTTACGCCAAAGGGCATAATATTGATTATATAGTGACTGGTGTAGCAGCTGTGTGTGTACGGGAATTCCCTGAGTGTTTATTGTTATTGTGTACGTTTCACTTGGTAACCGTACCACGTGGTGCTGTTGCCAGAGGAAACGGGTGTGACTGTTGAATAGTACGCATGTATAGTAATCGTTGTCGACGACGTTCCACTGTTAAATATGGGTGCGTCGCAGTCAACGATTCCGGATCCCTTAGGATGTATGGTTAAGAATTTTAAAAAGGGATTCAAAGTTTGTGATTTTGGGGTTAAGATGTCCCCTGTACGTTTGGTCACTTTGTGCACTAGGGAGTGGCCTACTTTGGTTGCGGCATGGCCGCCACGTGGCAGTTTGGATCCAACTCTGGTACAGCGCTTACACGTGGCTGTATCAGGTAGGCCTGAACTTTACGGCCAGTTTCCTTATATTGATTGTTGGAGACAGGCCGTAAATGACTCGCCAAAATGGCTCCGGACATGCCACGAGGAACAGTGTCGCCTCATGGTAGCTAGGACTTGTTCGTCCACTAGGGCTGGTGTTAGGCCCATTTTGGACACGCCCCCTGAGTCCGAGATCCCTTTGCCGCCCCCTTACTTTCCGGTAAGAGGAAGTGACGCAAATACAGGAAGTCCTGTAACCCTTCCCTCATTACCCTCATCCACTTCCGCTTCCTCCTCCAGTACAGGATCCACCCCCCCTCGTACTAAATCTCCCCTTCCGGAACCAGAACCCACCCCCATTAGAAACGAATATCCTGATTTGGCGCCACTTCAGACTTCCGGTCAAGCTTCATCTAGCTCGGCCCGAAGTGTTCTATTCACTACCTTTTCCCAAAACCAACCTCCCACATCCCCATACCCTATATCTCCCCGACCGGAACCCATGACTGACGCTTCCCTACGTAGCCCCATCCAAACCCGACAGTTGACTGGTGCCCAACAATTAAAGCACTATCAGATGCCTCTTCGCTTAAATCCCGGGTCAGCTTATATCGATGCCGCAGGTCAAATGGCACACGCTGACCCTGTCTTCGTATATGTCCCTTTCACCACTACCGACCTTTTAAACTGGAAGACCCATAATTCCTCGTATACTGAGAAACCACAAGCCATGACTGATCTGTTCACCTCAATAGTACAGACACATAATCCGACATGGGCTGATTGCCAGCAGTTATTAATGACTTTATTTAACAATGAGGAAAGGACAAGAATAAATCAAGCAGCCATTAAAGCATTAGAGGATAGAGCCCGTGCTTTGAACCAAGCTAATCCAGCAGCATGGGCCGCAACACATTATCCCAACACTGATCCCGATTGGAACGTAAATGGTGCTGATATGGTTCAACTCAGAGCCTATAGAGACGCTATAATTGCTGGCATGAAAGCCGGAGGAAAGAAAGCCATTAACATGTCGAAGACAGTTGAGGTGATCCAGAAAAGCGATGAAGCGCCCAGTGTCTTTTATGACCGATTATTGGAGGCGTACCGCTTGTACACCCCCTTTAATCCGGAAGACGCAGACAATTCCCGAATGGTTAACTCCGCCTTTGTCAGCCAAGCTTACGGAGATATTAAGCGCAAGCTACAAAAGTTAGAAGGGTTTGCAGGTATGTCAATCTTCCAACTAATGGAGGTAGCTAATAAGGTCTATATAAATAGGGAAACAGAAAGCAAGAAAGAGGAGGAGCGCAAGATGCGTAAAAAGGCTGATATGCTAGCGGTAGCGATCGCAGGCGTAGATAAACGGGGCCCAGATAGAGGCAATAATAGATGGAGTAGGGAGCCTTTGAGTAGGGATCAGTGTGCGTATTGCAAGGAAGAAGGGCATTGGAGGAACGAATGTCCGCAAAGAGAGCAGTACGAGAGAGACCAACCCAGGGCAGGCTACGGAAACTTTAGAGGCAGAGCGAGAGGTAGAGGAGGCCCCGGAGGGAGTAATGGTTATAGAGGGAGTAATGGGAACAGAGGAAGTGTTAGGGAAGACAGATATATTCCAGCAGCGCAAAGGTCCCGCGATAGAGAAGGTAGGGACTTCGTAGGATTGGCTGACACGGTCATGGAGGACTATTGATACCGACCGGGCTCCATCCCCCTTGGTCGAGCGGAGCCTATGGTCGATGTATCAATAGGGGGGAAAAGGAGTGCGTTCATGATCGACACTGGTGCTGAACATTCAGTGGTGACTAATCTAGTTGCTCCTCCATCTGGAAGGACTATTACTGTGATAGGAGCAACTGGAAGAAGTGCTGAAAGACCGGTTCTTAAAAGTCGACTCTGTACATTGGGAGGCCACGTAGTAAAACACCAATTCCTTTATATGCCTGAATGTCCAGTCCAATTGCTGGGACGTGATATGCTATCCAAATTACAAGCGCAGATTACGTTCCTACCAGATGGAACAACATCTTTAAAGTTTAATGGACCTTCAGGTATTATGACTTTATCCGTACCAAAGGAAGAAGAGTGGCGACTTTATACAGTGTTGACTAGCCAAAACCCTAGGAGTGATGAGACATTATTTAACATACCAGGAGTTTGGGCAGAGAACAACCCACCAGGACTGGCCCGCAATATTCCACCAATAAAAATTGAACTGAAACATGGGGTTTATCCAGTGAGCCTAAGACAATATCACATTCCGCAGAAGGCTAAGAAGAACATCCAATCCTATCTGGATAAGTTCATACGGTATGGTATCCTAAAATTCTGTACTTCCCCCTGGAACACCCCATTGCTGCCTGTTCAAAAGCCCGGCACAGATGAGTATCGACCTGTGCAGGACTTAAGAGCAGTCAATGATGCGGTTGTTAGCATACATCCAGTTGTACCCAATCCATATAACCTGCTTGCTTTAATTCCGGGCGGGGCTACTTACTTCACAGTTTTAGACCTCAAAGATGCCTTCTTTTGCCTCCGAATTGCCGCAGAAAGTCAATGTATTTTTGCTTTCCAATGGGAGAACGCTGTAACGGGCTCAAAACGCCAAATGACTTGGACAAGACTGCCCCAAGGGTTTAAAAATTCACCTACCCTATTTGGTTCAGCCCTAAGTCAAGATCTATTGGATTTCGAGTCCATCCCAGGAGAGTGTGTATTGTTACAATATGTAGATGACTTGTTGATAGCAGCAGTTACAAAAGAAATCTGTCAGCAAGCAACGCACGATCTACTACACATTCTCTGGAAGGCAGGATACAAGGTGTCTAGAAAGAAGGCTCAGTTGTGTTTGCCAACTGTCAAGTATCTAGGATTCCATATCTCTGAAGGTCAAAGAATTATGGGGCCAGAGAGAAAAGAAGCTGTCTGCCAAATACCAATACCCAAGAATAGAAGACAAGTGCGAGAATTCTTGGGGGCAGCAGGCTTCTGTAGGATATGGATTCCCAGCTATGCGATACTAGCAAAACCTCTGTACGCAGCTATCAAAGGTACAGAGCACGACCCCTTCTTATGGACCCAAGAACAGCAAACGGCATTTGAAGATGTGAAGAAGGCTTTGATGAGTGCCCCAGCATTAGGTCTACCTGATCACACACGACCATTCTACTTATATGTACACGAGCAAAGAAGAATGGCTGTGGGAGTATTGACACAGTACTTGGGATCATGGCAAAGACCTGTTGCCTACATGTCTAAACAATTGGATGCAGTGGCCAGCGGATTTCCACCTTGTCTAAGAGCCGTAGCTGCAGCCGCCCTGCTAGTAGCTGAAGCCGATAAACTCACTCTGGGTCAAGAACTTTATGTACGAGTCCCACATGCAGTACAGACGTTGTTGGATTACAAAGGAAATCATTGGTTTAGTAACAGCCGTATGACCAAGTATCAAGCAATGTTGTGTGAAAACCCAAGAGTGCATTTAGAGACTGTAAACACCTTAAATCCAGCTACCCTTTTGCCACAACCTACTGAAAGTCAACATGATTGTTTGGAAGTAATGGATGAAGTATTCTCAAGTAGACCAGATCTTCGTGATTTTCCCATCCAGAACCCCGATGTTCAATATTACACCGACGGCAGTAGTTATGTGAAAGAAGGGATCCGCTATGCAGGATATGCAGTGACAACAATAGACAAGGTGATAGAAGCTCGGCCACTGGCGAAAGGAACATCAGCACAAAAGGCAGAATTAATAGCACTAACACGAGCGTTACAATTGGCTGAAGGTTTAAGAGTAAATATCTATACGGACTCTAAGTATGCGTTTTTAACCACTCATGCCCACGGAGCTTTGTATAAAGAAAGAGGACTACTGAATTCAGAAGGCAAAGAAATCAAGTACGCAGCTGAAATCCTACAACTATTGGAAGCAGTGTGGGAGCCGAAAGAAGTCGGTATTATTCATTGTCGAGCACATCTGAGAGGTGATGGTGATGTAACCAAGGGAAATCGGATGGCAGATAGTGCAGCTAAGCGTGCTGCTGAATCAGGAAGACAGGAGTATGTGGGGCATATAGCTGCTCTTATACCAACTCCACTGTCCCAATGGACTCCAGTTTATACAGCTCAAGAAGAGGAGTGGTTAAAGACTGAACCGGGAAAGTATCTGGAGAACAAGTGGTATCAGCTAGAAGATGGAAGAATAGTTATACCAGCATCGCTAGCGGTAGAAATTGTCCAAAATTATCACAACGGGACACATTCTGGGAGAGACAGTACTGAAGAATCTCTTAGAAAACATTTCTACATACCAAGATTGTCCAACTTGACTCAGGCCATTGTACGTAGATGTGTAACGTGTGCTAAAAATAATGCAAGACAAGGACCAGTAAAGCCACCAGGAGTCCAGTTTATGGGGGGACTCCCCATGTCCGATCTACAAATAGACTTTACAGTGATGCCTAAATCGGGTGGACATCGTTACCTGCTGGTAATTGTGTGCACCTATTCAGGCTGGGTAGAAGCATGTCCTACTCGTACAGAGAAAGCAGGAGAAGTTGTGAGATTCCTGCTACGAGAAATAATACCCCGATATGGACTACCCTGTTCTATAGGATCGGACAATGGTCCAGCTTTTGTTCACCAGTGCCTACAACAACTGACTCATATGCTTGGTATAAAGTGGAGGCTTCATACTGCATATAGACCCCAGAGTTCTGGTAAGGTAGAGAGAATGAATAGAACTATAAAGAACCAGTTGGCTAAAATGTGTCAGGAAACCCAACTTAAGTGGAACGTTCTCTTACCCATAGCTTTATTGCGAATCCGCAGTACCCCTACCAGAAGGATGGGCCTCTCTCCTTTTGAAATCATGTATGGGCGACCACCTCCCGTACTTGGTAACTTAAGGGGGGACTTGAGTCAGTTGGGAGAAGGAATTACTCGGCAGCAGGTTGTAGAGTTGGGTAAAACTATGGAGGAGGTACAGAAATGGGTACAAGATAGATTACCTGTGAATATTTATCCCCCTGTTCATAGTTACCATCCAGGAGACCAAGTGTGGATTAAAGAGTGGAATACTGTACCGTTAGGGCCCAAGTGGAGAGGTCCTTATGTTGTTCTTTTGTCTACCCCTACAGCAATAAAAGTAGCAGAAGTGACTCCGTGGATACATCACTCCAGGGTTAAACCAGCAGCAGTCGATTCTTGGCAAGTTACAGCAGATCCAGAGAATCCCTGCAAGATCCGGTTAAAACGCACTACTCAGTCGGAGTAACGAGGAATTATTGTGGATTACAAATTTTATTGTTACAGGTGTGAGTGAGAAGGCCATAATAAAGCCTGTCCGCTTACCATCACATAGTGTATAAGCCAGGAAAGTCTCGAAGGGACACCTGTGAAGATGAGCAGAACTCCATTCCCTGCAGCCCCTCACATCCTGGAAGCTGAGGCGCCATCGCACGGACGAAGACTGAGGATGACGGCGAAAGATGTGCTTTTGATAGTGTTTATTTATATGTGTTTTTATATTCAGGAAGGTAGAGGTACCGACACTCCTAGCTGTGAGGTATGCATTAAGACTACGAGAACAGGTAACCATATTTCCCAAACCCTAATTTGGCATTCACAATACGAATGTAAAGGAGATGTATCGAGATGTAGATACTTAAATATAGATTATAGTGTGTGCCATTTAGGAGTAGGAGAACCTAAGTGCTTCAGTCCGGAGTATCAGCCTCGTACAATCTGGTTGACTCTCAGGAATGGAGATCCTCAGGGGACCCTAATTAATAAAACGGTGTTAGAATCCGTACATTCTTCGGGTGTTCTGCTATTTGATGCGTGTAAAGCGATATCGAGTGGTAGAAAGCCGTGGAATGTATGTGGGGATCTTAGATGGGAGAGGACGTATGGGTCTAACGATAAATATATTTGTCTCAGTAGCAAAAATAAATATGTAAGTCCTAGATGCCCAAATAGAGATTATAACTTTTGCCCATATTGGTCTTGTGTGGGGTGGGCAACTTGGGGACAGACAGTAGACAAAGACATGATAGTGACTAAGTTGCCGACTAGCCCTTATTGTAAGTCTATGGAATGCAACCCAGTCCATATACTCATTAATAACCCCGACAAGTTCTTAGATAAGTATGGAAATTTATTTGGGTTTCAAATATACGGGACGGGTTTAGACCCTGGGACATTATTGTTTATAGGAATAGAGACTGATACGGTATCCTCCCAGACTCATCAAGTATACCATTCCTTTTACGCAGAGATGAGTATAGATAATAAGATCCCCCATAATGCTAAAAACCTGTTCATCGATTTAGCTGAAAGTATTGCCGGTAGTCTTAATGTTACCAACTGCTATGTGTGTGGAGGTACTAACATGGGAGACCAATGGCCTTGGGAAGCAAAGGAGGTAATGTCCGGTTCTGAGGCAGTTGACCAATTAATATCTACACAAGCCGATTATCATATGAGTGTTAGAGGTAAATCTGAGTGGAGATTAAAGACCTCCATCATAGGTTATGTTTGCATAGCAAGGAAAGGAATAATGTATAATACTTCTGTAGGAGAATTAACTTGTCTAGGGCAAAAAGCTTATGATGATGATACAAAGAATACAACTTGGTGGTCGGCTTCAAATGTCTCAGAACCATCTAACCCGTTTGCTAGATATGCCAATTTAAAGGATGTGTGGTTTGATCTATCCATCACATCTACCTGGAGAGCCCCAGCAAATTTGTACTGGATCTGTGGTAAGAAAGCCTATTCGGAGTTGCCACAGGACTGGGAAGGGGCATGTGTGTTAGGTATGCTCAAACCATCCTTCTTCTTGTTACCAATTGAAACAGGTGAGACTTTAGGTGTTAAAGTGTATGATGTGAATCATAGGAAGAAAAGGGGACCCATAGAGATAGGCGCCTGGGAAGATGATGAATGGCCTCCCCAGCGTATTATAGATTACTATGGGCCAGCCACGTGGGCTGAGGATGGTACCTTTGGTTATAGAACCCCTATTTATATGCTCAACCGTATTATAAGATTACAGGCGGTGGTTGAGATTATCACAAATGAGACATCACAAGCGCTCAATCTTCTAGCGAAGCATAACACCAGGATGAGGACAGCAGTCTACCAAAATAGATTAGCCTTGGATTACCTTTTGGCAGTAGAGGGAGGTGTATGTGGGAAGTTTAACCTAAGTAATTGCTGTCTTCAAATAGATGACGAAGGGCAAGCAATAGCTGAGCTTACTAGCCATATGGTTAAACTAGCGCATGTGCCTACTCAGGTATGGAAAGGGTATAATCCAAGTAGTTGGTTTGGTAGCTGGTATGAGTGGTTTGGAGGGCTTAAGGCAGTGGTAGGTGGAGTCCTACTAATTTTAATGTTGTGTCTACTCCTGCCGTGTCTTATACCCTTAGTAGTTAGGTCTGTGCAAAGCCTGATAGGAACTATAGCAGAGAGGAAGGCTGCTGCACAGATAATGGCCATATATAAGTATAAGGCTTTAGATCAGGGAGAAACTATGCAGGAAGATGAGTGTTGAAAAGATTCACATCATAAGAAAAGTCTGGTCTGGTTCATGGTAACCTGAGGTATATGCAAACCAAGGTTAAGTGATGCCTCAAGTAATTGTGAAATATCAGAGGCATCAAAGGGGGGAATGTGATGTAATTCCAGTAAAATACAAGTTTAGCAGGCTAAGATTGCCACAAGGCATATGTATGTATATGTGTTTGTAGTATCAGTTACTTAATTACACGTAGCTAAGATACTGTCATCACTGTACTGACCAGGTGCAGGAATGTAAGAACTGGAATTACGCGTCCCTCTCCTTTGTATCAGATGAGCCACGTGGTTAGACCGGATGGATGAGTTTAGACTCTATTCATTAAATAGGTTAAGGGTATGTGTGGGTGTAGTTAATTGTGGGAGGAGCTACAGTGCTATATAAGGAATGTACTCTATGTATTCAGTACTCAGACTTTGCTGTATTTTGGTGACGCTAGTCCCTCTGAGTCCCGATCGGTGATCCAATAAAGAATCTCTTCCTTCCTGAAGAAACCTGTGTCCATCTCTCTGTGCTTGGCTTCCGTCAGTTTCTCCGGTATCAATATGGCTTTCTTTTTTTTTGTCACTTGAAAAACGTGTCATCCTGGGTTGAGAAGAGCTCCCTCTCACTTTCTACTACCATATTTCACAATCCAGTGGATATGTTACCGGGGAGGATATTTGTAAAATATTGCAGAGGCAACCGAAGTGACAGAGCCACTTAAAAGTAAGCAACGTATGTATGATAATAGCTTTTTTTCCTCTTCTTCTACAGTTTCCACAAAATAGGATAATGTTTATACAAGTATATCTCTGTGTTAAAATACAATAAACTGTAAAAGTGATAAAAAGTTGTAAAATAATGGCACATATTATGAATCACTTACTGTTGCAGAGAGAGTACAAAGGGTAATGATGATAAACTGTGCGATCTTCATATTGAGCATGCTAAAGAAACAAAAAAGATGGTGAGATTATTCTTATTAAAAAAAGAAAAAACATATACTATTACAAACACATGATCCCATTATAAGAGATGTAATGGGAATAAGTTGGTATCAGGGCCGGACTGGGACAAAAACTTGGCCCGGGCACTTAAAGACAGAACAGCCCACTAGGAGGGGTGGGGCCAGATAGGGGGCGTGTTTTGTCATCACCATTGACAAGCACAACCCCAAGCACAACCCCGCTCCTACCCTGCCAAATGAGTATGTTATTGTGATGCCCCTCCAGAGCATTCAGTGCTCTTGGGAGAAGTAAATGTCCTGTTTTTGGGGGGGGGGGCGTTGTACAATGTAATCATGCGCTGCCTTTGCTGGTGACTTGTCTCTGGTGTTCTCAATAGTGGGATACCAGAGAATAAAAGTGGAGCAGGGCTGTCAAAGTGTGTTGTGCATGTGTTGAGATGGGTGCATGTATATGAGAGGGTCAGGCCCGTCGCTACCCGACAGGCAAAACAAGCAACTGCTTGGGGCCCCGAGCTGGCCCGGGGCCCCAAGCAGAGCCGGCAGGGGCATGCGGTCCTGGGGGGCCCGGACTGCTCAGGTCGTCTGGGCCCCACATTCAGTGGGTACATACCGGGTCGCAGGGGGCCCGGTATGTACCTACTGGGCCAGCCTCTTCTCCTGGGGGGCCCAGCAGCCGGTCACCTCAGGGCCCCCCAGAGGCTGGCCCTGCTGACACCCGGCGGGCGCGCGAGGGAGCACTCTTCTCTGAGTGCTTCCTCTTCAGCTCCCTCGCGAACCGTACTGATGCCGGAGCCGGAAGATGACGAGGAAATTTGAGGGAGTGGGGTGGAGAGGGAGGGAGGAAATTTGAGGGAGCGGGGGAAGGGGAGGGAGGAAATTTGAGGGAGTGGGGGGGAGAGGGAGGGAGGAAATGTTGGGGGGGAGAGGGAGGGAGGAAATTCGAAGGGGGAGAGAGGAAGGAAATTTGAGGGAGGGGAGGGAGAGGAAGGAATTTGAGGGGGGAGAGGAAGGGAAGACATTTGAGGGAGGGGGGAGAGGAAGGGAGGACATTTGAGGGAGGGGGGAGAGGGAGAGGGAGGGGGGAGAGGAAGGGAGGAAATTTGAGGGAGGGGGAGAGGAAGGAAATTTGAGGGAGGGGGAGAGGAAGGAAATTTGAGGGGGGAGGGAGGAAGGAAATTTGAGGGGGGAGGGAGGAAGGAAACTTGAGGGGGGAGGGAGGAAGGAAATTGGAGGGGGGAGAGGAAGGAAATTGGAGGGGGGAGGAAGGAAATTGGAGGGGGAGGAAGGAAATTGGAGGGGGAGGAAGGAAATTGGAGGGGGGGAAGGAAGGAAATAAAAGGGAGGGGGAGAAGAAGGAAATTGGAGGGGGGAGAAGGCAATGAGAGGGAGGGGGAGAAGAAGGAAATTGGAGAGGGGGGGAGAAGAAGGAAATTGACGGGGGTAGGGTGAGAGATTGACATCCATCAAACACACACACACAATGCACCCCTTGCACACAGAAAAACACACAATGCATTACACACAGACACACATACACAAGCAATGCATCCCTTACACACAGCAACACACAATGCACCCCTTCCACACACTCAGTGCATCCCTTACAGCAGTGTTTCCCAACCCAGTCCTCAAGGCACACCTACCAGTCCAGGATTTAGGGGTGACCCAGTTGTGTCTAAGGTGTTTTTTCTTTTTTTTCTAAAAACACCTTAGACAAAACTGGGTAATCCTTAAATCCTGGACTGGTAGGTGTGCCTTGAGGACTGGGTTGGGAAACACTGCCTTACAGACACACACACTGCATCCCATACATACACAAACTCACCTTGCTGCCCTTACACATACAAACACAGATTCACACAATGCATTCCTTACACACATCAGGAAACCCCCCCCCCCCACACACACACACACACCCCTGTGAACAAACTCATTGGTGGAACATGAAGGTGGACCCTGGGACCCAGACCTTGAGCTGTGTAAATGGCCCTCAAAAAATTGAGCTGCTTCCCGTTCTCCCAGAACATTGATTTTTGTGACCACAGTTACAAACCGCCTCCAGAGAGCCTGTTCTACACCAGACCAGTGGAGCCAGACGGCAGCTGAAGTCCTTCATCATCCTCATCTGGTTGTAAGTAGGCAATCTAGTATATTATTCGTGGCACTAATCTCTAATTTACCTCACATTAAAGGGACACTATAGTCCCCAAAACCACTGCAGCTTAATGTAGTGGTTCTGGTGTCTATAGCCTGTCCCTGCAGGCCTTTTATTGTAAACACGGCGGCACTGCAGCACTGTGTTAGTTAACATGGCAGATCATATGGGTGGGGCACTGTGATGTCACATGGGGGCGGCAAACTTTACTTTTGCCTAGGGTGGCAAAAATCCTTGCACCGGCCCTGCAGACACTGCATCCCTGTGGGCGGACTCGGGGGGGGGGGGGGGGGAGGACCCGGGTGCAGGCGCCGGGGGGCCCAGACCTTGAGCGTGCATGTGGGGGCCTCCATGTCTGTTTTGCTTGGGGCCCCCAAATTCCTTCAAACGGCCCTGGAGAGGGTGTGTCGATATAGTTAGTAGGAGAGAGTCTTAAATAATTAAATTTAAAAAAAAACAATAAAACAACAACATTCTTTTCTCCCCCTTATTACCTTGCAGATGGAGAGGGAGCATGCAGATCCCTGGTAGTTCAGTGAGAGGGGGTACGCCGCAAGGTAATCCCTGTTGGTCCAGCAATCAGGTTATTTAGTCTGTACCACGTCTCTGTCTCCCGCGAGTGCCGGTCTTTCAAAGTGTTGCCGTGGGTTACCATGGCAATGCCCTGCTAATATCAGCGCTTGCGAGAAGACAGGCTGCTTACCCTGCATACACAGAGCGTTTTGCTCACTGTGCAATCTTCCTTCCACCGGCCCGTGAGGGGACAGAACTCCCTCCTAGGGCCAGTGCATAGGCCGGCAGGGAAGATCCCTTGATCTCTCCTGCCGGCCTCGGCCCGTGGCCATCGCGGCCCGCCGGACATTTGCGGGTTTGCTCAATGGCCAGTCCGGACCTGGTTGGTATTATATAAATACGAATAATAATAAGAATAAAAAGATACATTATTATATAGTGCCAATAATGGACATTTAATTATTGCATTATTGAGTACTGCTAAAGTTGCCTTCCTCTTAAACTTTGTTTGTGTTCCTGACCCTATAATGTTACTTTAAAACTTAGATTTCACTTGACAGGAAGTGCGTAGGGAGACGATGTAAGTCACAGTCAGAGGAGGTGTGGTTAAGGCTGCAAAAGCAAAGTGATTTAATTATTAAATGGCAGATAATTGATCAGTGAGACTGCAGTAGCATGATATATACACCAAAACCACTACATTAAGCTAAAGTTGTTTTTTTGTGCTTAGAGTGCACTTAAATCATTTGTGAAATTTACCCTTCACTATGTTCTCACTTGAGAAGGTGATCTTTCTTTCAAAACCTTTTCTTATCAACTATTCTCCTATTTGATCCTGTTGTACTATAACACATTGAAACCATTAATATGTAGTATCCCTTGCTGCTCTGGGGAGAGTGTCTGTTATTAGTGGAGATTTCAGTATATGATCTGCGGTTTCTGCAATGAGAGTACTAAACTATCCAGCCTACTAACTTATGTTAAAAAAATCCTTTTCAGAATTAATCAATTTCTAGTATTCTCATTAATTTTGCATTTGTTGCAATGCAAAAAGAGGTAACCCATGTGTACATATTGACAGGAATGAATAAAAAAAAAAACTAGTGATTAAGAAAACGCTTTCTAATTGTTGACAACTACAACTCCCACCACCATCATCTGCATATGGATACATGGAGTTGCAGTCCATATTTCAATGAGAATATATAAAAATTGAAAATGTACTTCCGCCACAAACAATTCATGGAATAAAATACATATACAAGGATAAAAAGTGTACATGGGCTGTTTTCCCCTAAAGAGACAACCAAAATCATCTGGCACTAATCACAGGAATGGAGACCGTATACATGCACATATGCTTTCTATGTAATTTTGTTCTTGTTCTTTAATTTTCCAGGCAATAACTTTGCACTTTTGCATAGATAAGTCTCTTGATGCGGACGTCTATGTTAATCAAATCATTTAGGTGTGTCTCATCTTTTAAACTACAAACAAACTACCGTATTTAGATTTGAGTTCCAGTTTCATAATATCTGTTTACATTTCCGGAAACCAAAACAGTCCTTGAATTCTTAGTAAAAACAACTTCTAACTTTCAAAATGTTTGAACAAGAATCTAGGTTTGTACACCGTCTTGTTTTGTTTAATACATATCACGTAGAACGTAGAGAATTTAGACTTGGCTGTTTCTTTATGTAATGTAATATTCCATCAATTACACAGTGACATTTGATCTATGTATAATATATGAACCAAATAATTAAATTACTGAAAATCATATAATTTTGCTCCAAACGTTTAAAGTTTTGTATTAATAAATCAGTTATGAGAAATATTTATGAAGCTCATTAGCAACTGATGCAAAGAAAATCAGTAATTATCTTACCCCGAGGCCAGAATCATCTGTTTTGTTTTCTTACTGGTTCTTGTTCTGCGTTTCCTAGAGAAGTGTTGTCTCTGCTTGTGAGTTAAGCAACATTGTAATATAACTGTATTCTTTATAACATGACATAATTGAAAACATTCTCAACTCCTGACTCATGCCAGATCTAACTCATAACAAGATGAGAAAATGTGCAGCAGGGTATTTGTGCTCAGTAGATTGTTCACTAGAAAGTTGAAGCTGTACGCATATTTTTTATTTTTTTTTTATTAGTTTTTTATTGAATTTTGCATACAAATATATACATTTACATCAAGGTATAAAAATAAACAACATATAATAAAGTAATGTGAACCGTTACATATAATTAGTACTCTATAAATACAAACTACAGAAAAGTATATAAATGTGGAAATATCACCACAGTAGATAATGTGTATAAGTGACAAAATATATACTTATCTTAGCATTCAAGTAAGACAGCCTCCCAGGTCATCACCCAGATAAGATGACCTTTACACAGCAAAATACAAGACAACAGGAATATTTGGGATACGGCTGAAAAGTCTACAATTGAAAGACAAAAGTGTACATAGTGTAAATCTACATTTAATATTTAGTAAGTGATCATGAAATGCACTCACGAGATGTAGATGAAAGATAGCGTTCTAGGGTGCCTCCCCCGATAATAATGGGGGGCTGATGCCTTTCTCCACTTGCTCCAAACGATAAGTGAAAAAACAGGACTTCCAAGGTGGTGGAAAAAATAAAACAATTTATTAAGGATGAAACATCACCCAGCAATAAAAGTTGAAATACAGGCTTAAGGGGCGGAGCCTGACCTCGGAGCTGCACAGACGTGCATGCCGCGAGCTCCTGCCGAGCGGGCGGAATTCGAGGCAAAATTCAAGGATTTTACAATTATCATGACGGAAAGTCATGATTTTATTAAAGACACGGAGGCGAGTATTATGCTGCACTCTTTCTTTATTTCCCTCAGCAGCAAAGAAACATTATTGAAAAAAAAAACATTAGAAACAGATCTGCCTTCAAATAGGCAATGTCCGCCTAGCAACATGATCATCCAATCAGCGTCATCCTTCCCATATAGCTGGTGGAGCGTTGATGACCATTTCCTCTTTCTTTCTTGCGACTCCCGAAGAAACTCAAACTCGGAACAGGAAACCAGAGTAAACCAAACGATTCGTAACAAAGCATGTGATTCCAGGAGGTCTTTTAACCAGGTCACGCTAAAGAAACAAGAGAAAATATGGTAATTTCTTGAAAGTTATGGGTTGTCCGCATATATATAGCTCTAGATGCCTGAGTAAACAGTGGTAACCTTCATAACAGTAGTAAGAGGCAACTACCAATCTGAGGACAACAGTGGCAATAAAGTCCCATCATTATATAGTGTTCTAGAGTGATGTAGATATGTGATGGCATCATTATCGTCAAATTGAACTTACCTTGGAGAGTTCTAAAACTTACCTCGACCCACCACTGAGCCGTCCGTGGGTGGGTGGGATAATACTCGCCTCCGTGTCTTTAATAAAATCATGACTTTCCGTCATGATAATTGTAAAATCCTTGAATTTTATTAAAGACCCGGAGGCTCCTATTATGCTATTTCAAAGCTGTGAAATCACGGCTTCTGCGAAATGCTGAATTGGTTTGAAATAGAAATTACGGAAAGTGGATTCTGCGGACCAATCAGCCGCCTTCAGTATATCTACTAAGCGACAACCCGCCATTGAGGCTTTTGAGGCCATGGCACCGCGAACTGAATGAGGAGAGAATATGGAGGTATCAATACCTGCCAAGGACATGATCCATTTGACCCAGCGGGCCAAGGTAGGAGAGGATACCGGAGCATGCGGTTTACGGAAGGAGATGAAGAGTTGGGGGTCCAACCCCATCCGGAGAGATGCAGTACGAGCTTCGTACGCCCTAAGACATGCTACTGGGCAGAGGATCGGTGTCGTGGGAAACGCTGGATACAGGACCGATCTGGAGGACGATTTCGTCCTCCGTGAGATGTCAAAGACGACTCCTTCTGGGGTGAAGGATCGGGCAGTGACATCGAGAGCTCGAACATCTGACACTCTTTTGCATGAGACTAGACACAACAGCATAACTAGTTTAGCTGAGAGTTCTTTTAAGGATAGAGACTCGTTGTCTGGCCACCTAATCAGGAATGTTAGTACCAGGGAAACGTCCCATAGGGAGGAATAGCGAGGTAAGGGTGGCCTTGCGAAGCGGATGCCTCTTAGAAGGCGACAAACCAATGGGTGTTGTCCTATTGGAACCCCGTCAATGCCGGTATGGCCGGCTGAGATAGCTGATCGGTAGAGGTTTACCGTCCTGTAAGCTTTCCCATTATCATACAGGGAGGTCAAAAATTGCAGGACAGTTGTCACAGGAGTTGATAGGGGATCCACACCCCGTGCCACGCACCAACCATCCCATGTGCGCCAAGCAGACTTGTAAGACTGTCTCGTGCCGGGTGCCCATGCGCCCTCGAGAAGTCGTAGAGTCGATTGCGAAACTCCCTCAATTGACCAGGGTCCCTGGAAATCAGCCACGCCATGAGGCGGAGGAGACCCTGAAGTATCAGGGGGTGGGGGTTCCCAACGGGGTCCCGGAGGAGAGATTGGGCATCCGGGAGGAGTCGTGGATGATCTATGGCCATCTCCAGCAGAGGAGGAAACCAAGGTTGCGAGGGCCATAGGGGGGTTATCATAACCAGGCAGCCCAAGTGGCGCCGTAGATGGAGGAGGCAACGAGGGATAAGGGCGAATGGAGGGAATGCATAGTTCCTGGTTGTTGACCAGTCTTGTGAGAATGCATTCGTAGCCGCGGCCGTGGGGTCTGGCCTCCAACTGAAGAAGGTCGGAAGTTGGGAGTTCAAGCGAGAGGCAAATAAGTCTACTGCCAGAGGACCCCACAGATCCCAAATGCGTTGGAAGATTTGGGGATCGAGGTGCCAGTCGCTGGAGTCCCGCAGGTGGCGGGAGTACCAATCTGCCGTAGTGTTGCATAACCCCGGCAAATATTCCGCCTTGACCGTCATGTTGTGTTGCAGACAAAACTGCCAAAAATCTCGAGCCAAATTCGCTAGAACTTTGGATCTTGTGCCACCGAGGTGGTTGATATAACGGACAGCCGATATGTTGTCCATCTTCAGAAGGATTGAACACTGGGACAGTGTCGGGGAGAGGCTGCGAATCGCAAAGGATCCTTCTAGGAGTTCCAAGCAATTGATATGGAGCCTGGATTCCGTTTCCGACCATCGTCCGCCTGTGGAGATATCTCCACAGCGTGCGCCCCAACCGTAAGAACTCGCGTCCGACTCGATGACTATATCTGGGGCTGAGCCGAAGATGGCCCTGCCATTCCACGCCTCCATGTGTAGGAGCCACCATTGGAGTTCTTTTTTCGCTTCTGCGTCTAGAGTCAGAGTATCCTCGTATGAGGCGCCGCCTCTGAGGTGTGACGCTTGTAAGCGCTGTAGGGCTCTGTAATTAAGGGGGCCCGGAAATATGGCCTGTATGGAGGCCGCTAGAAGCCCAATCACTCTGGCCAGGTGTTTGAGCAATATTTGCGGAAAGGAAAGAACTCGTCTTATCTCTTTCTTGATATTTCTCATGTTGGAGGTTGGTAAATGCAATGTTTGCGTTTCTGAGTCCACCAGGAGTCCTAGGAACTCTATTTGTTGAGTGGGGACTAGGATGGACTTTTCCCAATTTATAATGAAGCCCAGATTCTGTAGCAAGGTTGTGGTCCAACCGAGGTGAATATGGAGTAGGGATACTGACTGGGATAACAGCAGGATGTCGTCTAAGTATATGATTAGACGAACGAAACGGAGGAATTGCCACCTATGAGAATAGGCCCAAATAAATGGGACTATCTCACTGGTGGAAATATTCACCTTGATGGACACTCCAGACAATGTCCTGGGGCTTAACCCCTAAATATTGAAAGAACCAAAGAAATAAACAACAGGCTGGAAGGAACCAGACTAGTTGAATATGTTACTGGAAATAATAATTGCTGTACAAACTGAAACAGTAATAATAGTAGTAACAAATAGAGTAGATAGAATCACATCTAATTCAAAGTGCAGTCTTGCCTTAGTGGCTCACCTCCGAATATGTCTCTCCAATGGATACCGCTATCCAACTAAATCCAGCGCGAGCTACTGTCTAGTGACTTTATTAAGAGCTAAATGCAGTGTCAAGACTAGTGGCTTATGGATCTATTTGGTAGGTCAAACGTCATGCAACTGACGTGGGTATTTAGCATTTGGTCACACTCGGTCCTATGTAACTTAATCCGAGCTATTGCTGGTTAAAGTGTTGAATAACTTGTGAAAATCGCAGATTCAACCGTCCTAAGTTCACCCTAACAACTAAATGGGGAACAGCATATAAAAGGTAGCTGGGATAGATACATATATCCCTCTCAATTTGGCCGCTGTGGAGGATAATCATATGCTTCTCAGAGCTAAAGCCAGACAGTTATACCTTTAAATGCATAGAAATTGTACCCATTTAGCGAGGGTAAAAGAGATATGCATATGTGCTGGATATCTTTATATACCCCCTAACAGATAAGTGGGGGATAATATATAAGTAGTATCCAGAGTGAGATATTTAGCCACTATAGAGGGCTATTAAGTACCTCTTAAAATATACACATCTATATACTTTAAACTTCCACAAAATATAGAGAATAAACTGCGAATTTAACAGCTAATATACATATATACAAAGTTATTCGAATTAGGCATATCAAATGTAACCAACAGGAGAGAAGGTGGAGGTGAAAAATAAAGATTAAAGTGCCTCTATGTGCAGAACCATACTTAGAATGTTGGTTGCCTGCACATAGTGATAGATAACCTAGTGAGGAAAGCACACAGTGAGGAAAAAATGAGCCCAAAAGAGCCCGACGCGCGTTTCGGTGCTGAGATGCACCTTCGTCAGGGGCTGTGAATTAGATGTGATTCTATCTACTCTATTTGTTACTACTATTATTACTGTTTCAGTTTGTACAGCAATTATTATTTCCAGTAACATATTCAACTAGTCTGGTTCCTTCCAGCCTGTTGTTTATTTCTTTGGTTCCTATGATGAGACGAATCCCCCGACTGCGTAGTAGTGTGATAACGGGCTTCATGAGCTTGGTGAAACACCAAGGTGCGGAAGAGAGCCCGAAGGGAAGGCAGCGGAACCGCCATTTCCTTCCCTGCCATGTGAATTGCAGAAAGTTTTGGTGTGCCTGCGCAATGGGTACTGTGAGGTACGCGTCTCTTAGGTCGTGTTTGACCATCCAGTCCGCTGGCTGGAGCAGATCCCGTAGGCAATGGATGCCTTCCATCTTGAAGTGATGGTAGGTTACATAGGTGTTTAAATGTTTGAGATTGATGACCGGGCGGGATCCGCCACCTTTTTTGGGGACAATAAACAAGTTGCTCACAAAGCCCGGGGTACACATAGGGATTTCTTGAATAGCACCTTTGATTGCCAAATCTCGAACTTCCTCGGAGACGAGGGTCATGTCTATTGGGGAAAAAACAATCTCCCTGGGTGGGGAGAGTTGAGTAGGCAGGGATACAAAATCTATGAGATACCCCTGGACTGCCTTGAGGATCCACACATCTGACGTAATTAGAGCCCAGACGTGGGAAAAATGTGTGAGTCTGCCCCCTATCGCCACATGTGAAGAAAATTGAGGAAGGTAGCTTACCGTAAGGACGTCTTCCTGAAGGAGCGCCTCGTGCACCTCTCGACACCCAAGGTCTGCCTCGTTGGGGGAAGAAGGTCGGAGCGGACCTCTGGTCAGGAAAGGGGGTTCTCCCCATATAGGAGCCTCGGCTCGGGCGCGAGCCTCTATTGACTCTGCCGGACAGACAGCCCCTTGTTCTGCCGGCCCCAACAAAAACCTTTGGGTGGAACACCCTCTTTAGATTTGATTGTGCCTTGTCCAAGGCTGTGAATGTTTGGACATATGAGCCCAGGTCTTTCACAAAAGACTCTCCAGAAAGATACCCTTTTGCTTGGGCTCATGGTTCAGTAATAGCCATATTTACGAGTTTGGGCTCTGTTTTAATCAGTATAGATTTGCGACGCTCTGTAGCAAGAGCTGTATTGGCATTGCCTATGAGGCATATCACCCTCTGAATCCAACCTCTAATAGTGAGGCGGTCTAAGGCCTCATCTTGCGCCAAGGATTCCTCCACGGCTTCAAAAAATTTTGTTGCTGGACCCAAGATATCCAAGACTTTGTCTTGGCAATTATAGAGCGAAAAGTCTAAGCCTTTCTTAGGTTTCCAACCCGTTTTGCTCAGAAATTGTATGATTTTTGGGTCGACTTGGGGTGTCTGACCGACCTCGTCTGGTACAGTTGGGCGTGGGCATTCGGCCCTCAGCTTATTTCGTGTTGCCTTGTCTAAAGGCTTACGAATCCGTGAAGCAACATATTGCGCCACATGGTCTGCCGGTGACCATTCCGCAGAGCGGGGATGACGTAAATCATCCGGCTCGAACAATGGTTTGCCCTGTGGGTCAAGGATTTTTCCCTGTTTGTTTAAATCAGAACTGGACGTGCCAGTGTTATCTATTTTATTGGAGGGATTAAACTCCTCATCCATTCCGTAGTCCGAATCTAAGTCGGACGAATCATTAGACTGATCTGAGGCTATGTCTGGGGCACTCTCCTCATCTGAACTGAGTTCTGACTCAGTGGATTCAGGTTGGGCTTTAGCCCACTTCCATTGTCTAGCTGCTTTTGCCCGGCTAGAGGCTCTTTTGCGCGGTGGATTAATATTCGCGCCATCTGTGACAGGTGTTTCTCTGTCCATCATTGGTTTGGAGGAGTGCTTTATTTTTGCCGAGGCTTTGCGGCCGGGGCGTGGTGGGTGAGAAGTGGATGGTATCGCGACTGGCATGGCGGTCGGAGGGACCATTTGTTGGGCCTGCCTTAATGCTTGGGTAAATAATTTTGATATGGAGGAAGACATAATGTCTATGGCAGATGCCAGGGCTTTAGAGACAGACTTGGACACAGTAGTGTCCATAATAGCCTGAATTTCCTCTGATGCTGGGAAATCCAATTCATCCCCAGAAACTACAGGGGGAAAACCCAAGGCTGTTTGAGGGTTAGCTTTTGTACCTGAGGGACCAGGTATATCATTAGGGGATTGCATTATTGCAATTGTAATGACAGGCAGAAAATTGTTAAGTTACTTTAATACTAAGTTTAGATCAGGGTTAAGTAACCCAGAAAAAACTACCTAGATACACAATACTGTAAAAGCAGGCAAATACAAATTACTCACAATTATTATCAAATAATAGAGAGCAGGAGAAAGGGGGGACCGTCCGCCACTAATACTGGACACCAACTCCGATCAAGGGACGGAGTGAGCGTTCCAGAGTTAAAGGGCGGGAAAAATCCGGAAGAAAATGGCCGCCACGACGACGGAAACCAAAAAGATGGCCGCCGCGGAAGAGAACGACAGAGCTGGTAACCGCCAATCGCGGTACTGTTAATTACCCGGCCGCAGGGGAGAGAGAGGTGGTGTGCGGTTGACAACGCGGTTAGACTTAAATCCGACCGCGGCATACAGCCGGACCGGAGGATTCCCGCTGGGGCTTGCCTGATAGGGCGCGCATGCGCGGTCGGGTCAGATGCCCGCGAAATTTTAGCGGGTACGAGTTAAAGGGGAAACCAGGATTGTAAAGTCCTGCAATCAGGGCACCCACTACAGGGTCAAGTCCTGAACAAAGGAGAAGCATTGAAACATGATTCCAATTAGTACCAACAAAGGTACAGGGTACTATCACATAGAATCAAATAAGTAATACAGCAATACAGTAATACAGTAATACAGTAATACAGTAAGTAATACAGTAATAGCAAAAAACAATTACATACAATTAAAGTACCAAAATTACAAATAGTAAATCAATTATAATAAGCATTAGAGTATCCCACAGTCGGAGAACTGTGAGAGAACTACTTATCTGAGGGAAAGCAGCAAAGAAAGAGGAAATGGTCATCAACGCTCCACCAGCTATATGGGAAGGATGACGCTGATTGGATGATCATGTTGCTAGGCGGACATTGCCTATTTGAAGGCAGATCTGTTTCTAATGGTTTTTTTTTCAATAATGTTTCTTTGCTGCTGAGGGAAATAAAGAAAGAGTGCAGCATAATAGGAGCCTCCGGGTCTTTAATAAAATCAACGGATACTGAACCCACAGCCAGGGCCGGTGCAAGGATTTTTGGGTACATAGGCGAAGATGTAATTTTCCGCCCCCCCCCCCCCATTCAAAAATAACATCTTCACCTATGTGCCTCTTAACCAGCCCCTCTCCCCGTCCATTATTGGTCCCCTCCCTTCCCTGTCCCTTAGTGTTCTTCTGACAGTCACACACACTCAATGACAAACACAGAGACTCACTGATCTGACACACACACACACACTGATAGTCACACACAGACTCAATGACAAAGATACTCTCACTGATTTGACAGACACTCACAAACACACACTGACAGACACACACATACACTGACACACTCACATGCAACACTCATACAATCACTCACAGACACACATACACTCACTCACGCACACAATCACAGTCACTCACAGACACATTCACTCACGCACACACTCACAGACACACATACACTCACTCATGCACACACTCACAGTCACTCACAGACACACATACACTCACGCACACACTCACAGACACACATACACTCACTCACGCACACACTCACTCACGCACACTCACAGACACACATACACTCACACACAGTCACTCACAGTAACACATACACTCACTCACGCACACACACACAGAGACACATACTCACAGACACTCACTCACACACAGACACTCACACACAGACACACACTCACAGACACTCACTCACACAGAGACACATACACACTCAGACACACAGACACTCACTCACACACTCACTCACACAGAGACACACACAGTCATTCACAGACACACAGACACTCACTCACTCACACACACAGTCAACACAGTCACTCACAGACACACAGTCACTCACAGTAACACATACACTCACTCACGCACACACACACACAGACACATACTCACATACACTCACTCACGCACACACACACACAGACACATACTCACAGACACTCACACACACACACACAGACACTCACACACAGACACACACTCACAGACACACACTCACAGACACTCACTCACACAGAGACACATACACACTCAGACACACAGACACTCACTCACACACTCACTCACACAGAGACACACACACTCACAGACACACACTCACTCACACACACAGACACACACACTCACTCACTCACAGACACACACTCACAGACACACTCACAGACACATACACACAGACACTCACTCACACACACACTCACACAGACACTCACACAGACACTCACACACACAGACACTCACACACACAGACACTCTCACACACAGACACTCTCACACACAGACACTCACACACAGACACTCTCACACACAGACACATCACATACATTCACAAATTATTTTAATACATAAATAATATCCACCCAGCCTCCCTACCTGGAGAGCTGGTGTGGATCATTCCCTGGGGTCCAGTGGGGCTGCAGGGCGGCGTGCGGCAGGGCTGCGATCAGGCGCTGCGAGGGAGCTCTAACCTCTCTGCTCTGCTCCCTCACGGGCTGTCTGCTGATGCCGCGGGAGCCGGAATATGATGTCATATTCCGGGTCCCGCGGCATCACTAGACAGCGCGCGAGGGAGCAGAGCAGAGAGGTTAGAGCTCCCTCGCAGCGCCTGATCGCAGCCCTGCCGCACTGGGAGCGGAGATGGTGGCCGGCAGGAGGGAGAGCTTCCCTCCTGCCGGTCACTGAAATCTTGCGCCCCCGGAGCCGGTGCGCCCTAAGGCGGCCGCCTGTGCCGCCTTATGGACGCGCCGGCCCTGCCCACAGCACAACCAGGGTGCTCTACCCGCACTGAGGGAGCACCGCTGAACAAAATGATGCCTCACAGATGCCCGTCGGAACCGGGTAGCCGGCACGCCGTGTGCGGCCTAATGGCGATGGAGCTGGGGGGAGGCAGCCGCTCTCCCCAGGGCCAGACCCAACAATCGACGCTGAGGGTCTCCTATCCCCCCCCCCTTTGGACCGGTGGGGGTTATCCCGGTCCGCCCTGGAAGCCCAGCTCCCACCCGACCGCCACTGCATACCACACATAGCAGACACGTGGCAGAGCCCAGACCACACAAGATGGCGGAGGCCCCTATACAGACATCTCACAACCCCAGCCTAACGCATGAGACAAATCTCGACTACTATGACTCCAGGCTGGAGGCAATCTTTCAAGCCTTCTGGGACAAGCTGCAGGCAAGTAACACAATCACCCACCACACAGGAGGTATGAAGAGAGGCCCACTGGGGTTGGCGGGGAAACTTCCCACGGGCGGGACTCTCACCCAGGCGACACAATATGCCATCCACCGTACCCCCAGGCAGGGAACTCACCCGCCGCATAGACCGCAAAAGCAGAAGATTACTCACCACAAGCAGCGCCGAACATCCAAGAGACCCGGTCACACCACCTCTAGAAAGAATCCTGTAACCCCACACCTGAGGAAGACCTGCAAAGCCAATCGGAAAACGGCACAGCTTCATACCAGCAAGCCTGCCCGGTTCCACTGCCTTCCACGACATCCCATCGATCCGATGAACACTGGTGCAAGGCTGATCAGAGCTCTACCCACGGCTGGCATCGGGTGAACTGGGACACAACCACACCGCACCCATGCCCCCCTAATTTACCACTCCGAGCTACAACAAGCGAGGGGACCAGGACATCACATGGTACATGGGGCTATCGCCCATAAAGGTGCAATGCTACGAAGTAAGGCTACCCGGTATTTGTTCTCCACGACTTGTTCCTCTTGAACTCTGGCCTGCTTTGCCTGGACTAATAGCTTTATTATTGTTTGGTTTATTGTTTTTTTATTATGTTTTCCCTCTCGTTTAGAATCATAATAAGGTCTCCTGAATCCCTCCTGCATAGATGCAAATGTATGCCACTCATAACTCTTACCTCACATGTTGCTGTTACTTTTGTTTCTTCCTGGGGAGAAGTAATGTTAAATATGCACCACCTTAGACCTAGGCAATATAATTGTAAGCTCGAGAGCCCAGGAGACGTGGTCACACACTTTAGTAAATGCGCCCTAATATGCAATGTTCCTGTTTAGAGTCGGTTACCATGTTCTGCCATTTTGACACCGCAGTGACTTGGTTATTTTTGCATAGCCTATAAACTGAGCATGTATATGTATACTATAGTTTCAAAATACTTACCCTTGATGTCAGTTTATATGCCAGTTGTTTATGATGTATGTTGCCAGCTTACTGACATAATCAGCGTTTAACTATGAACCAAGCATGACTAATATATACAAAAATTGTGCAGTCTAAATCTATGTCTATTAACCTAGAATCGCAGGTATCTGCTGTTGTGGCAATGCCTGCGTGTATGTACTCTCTATGCACACTAAAATAAAGAATTAAAAAAAAAAAAAAAAAAAAAGAAATACAGGCTTAAAATGAGGTCCAACCTCATTTTAAGCCTGTATTTCAACTTTTATTGCTGGGTGATGTTTCATCCTTAATAAATTGTTTTATTTTTTCCACCACCTTGGAAGTCCTGTTTTTTCACTTATCGTTTGGAGCAAGTGGAGAAAGGCATCAGCCCCCCATTATTATCGGGGGAGGCACCCTAGAACGCTATCTTTCATCTACATCTCGTGAGTGCATTTCATGATCACTTACTAAATATTAAATGTAGATTTACACTATGTACACTTTTGTCTTTCAATTGTAGACTTCTCAGCCGTATCCCAAATATTCCTGTTGTCTTGTAATTAGTACTCTATGTATGCAGAAGTGGTAATCTTGCCAGAGGTAGTATGATAGAGTTCCTCTATAGTCCTGTTAAGTGGACTAAGTGACAAAGGTAAATGCTTTTGTAAAATTATGATCTGTCAGTGCGATGTGACATATAACAGCTCGGCATTGTGCCCCAGGTGTATCTTTTAAAGTGAAAAATTAAATCAGCATCTAGAACCTGTGTTCTTGTTGGACCTGGGTCGGTTCAGCGAGGTTCCTTCCCCCGGGTCTATGTGTGTCTTTTCTTGGGTACTCCTTGGTTTTTCAACTTCTGTATGTCGAGCTTGCAAGTTTAGTCTCTGGATAAACTTCTCTGGGTCTTCGTCCGAAGATAGTGTAAGGGTCTTGTCTCGTTGTGGGATTTGTAAAGCACCGTCAGCTCCCCAGCGGTAACGGACTGAGTGGTCCCTCAGCTTCTTTGCAACTGGTGCCAGTTTATGCAGTTCTACGAGTGCAGCAAACAGGATGTCGTTAAAGAGTGACACTGATGCTCCTTCATACTGAACCGTCCCCTAACATTCTGGAATGACCCACAATTGCTGTGCGCACTCACCGCACTGTAATGTCTCTGGTGACAATAATTGTATCTCTGGGGGCAGCAGTCGGGGCTGTAGCTGCCTTACATACACAGAATGCAGTTAGTATCATGGAGGGATCTGATCTTACCTTTAGGCCCATTGAGGCAATGTTACCTCCTCTGGTATGCCTCTCGGCAGATATTGGGTGGCTAACGCACAGTGTAACTTTTGGACTTGGTGGGTTAGACCCTCCAGGTGGGTCTCATTAGTTTGTAAGCATGCGGCTCGGGCCTGTTCCCTCTCCTCCACTCCTCTGATTTTTTGTTTGGAGAGCTCTTACCTTCTGTTCTGTCTATTGGAGGTCTGCTCTCCTCATTGCACTCAGGTCCAGGAGTAACTTTTTTATGTCCCCCTTCGTATAGGAAGACAAATCATCCTCTGACTCAGTCTCCGGGGAGTTCACACTCTGTCTGGAGGAGGCAAGGAATCCTCTGAGGGTTCCTCCTCAAACCTCATGGTGGGCGCCATCTTGGGAGGTCCATGCAGTACAGGCCGCTCGAATGAGTGCCCTAATATCTGGTTGTTTGCGGATCTCTGGTGGGTAAAATTTGCGGTGCTCGTGCCCCATTTTGTCTCTGAGGGGGTGCGATCGTGGTTAGGCTTCCGCTGATTATTAATACGGTAAAATACCAGATAAATGCGGAGATCCACTGACATGTGTCTGATCAGTCACGCGATCAGCCACACCCCCCCCTACACATATTCTTCTAAAGGTAAATATGTCATGAAACTTGTTTTTGGCTTTCATCTATGATGCTGGCAGGTAAAGCAAATTAGATAATTTAAGTGGCAGGTAGTAAATTATTAGAAAGCAGGGCTGACTAGAATTTTCTAACTAGAGGGGCCCAGTGGTAGGGGGTGGAGCCAATTAGGATTGGTGTATTGCCATCACCAATTACAAGCTTGTCCCCCCCAAATGAGCATGTTAATTTAGTGTTCTTGCAGGGCAACCCATGGACAGAGCCCTGCTAAAGAGTTCTCACATGGGAAAAGGCCCTGTGTAATGTGCAGCACTGTGTTTGCTTGTAAATTGTCTCTGATGTGTCCATAAGTGAGATACCAGAGGACAAAAAAGCCAAGAAAAATTATTGTGTATGCGTTTGGTGGCTGCATGTTGTATTGCATTGTATGTAGAGGGAGAATGGTGTTTGTTCTCCAGTTACTGGATTAATAATTGATTCGAGCCTTATGTTTATTTGGAAGGATAAAAATGGAATACACTTATCTGCCTTTTGGGTTCCAGTTACTCCTAAATTGCACTATTGAAAGTAACCATTCAGCTACTTACTCTTTTCTAATTTAATTCATTTATTGCCAGAATCTAAAGGACTGTAATATATTTTCCCAAAGCAGGATATTTTATTTTTTGTTGCTATTGAAGCCACTTTATTTTTCACTACTGAAGTCTAATTATCTCTGTGAAGCAATTTCCAAGCGGGATCTATCTTTACTTATGCATTATTACCGTATTTTAAATTTTATGGCAAGACAGGAGGCTTCATATTTGCTTATCTTTCTTTACTGTAACTCCCAGCAGCAAAGAAATAGTTAACAAGTTGTAAATAAAAATTCAACCAATCATAACACATCATACAACAATATAGTGCTATCAGACTCCTCCCACTTCCTCTTGGTGGTGCCGATCAGCGATAGTAGTAGTCAAACATGTAAACTTGAGACTGTGGAACTTGAATTCCGATGTACAAGCAATCAACCATGTAAACGATTAGCCGAACAGGTACATATGTGAACTTCACACTAGGAGAGAAGAAGAGAAAGTTCGTGAAAGTATGGTCTCTTGTATAAGAGAAAAAACATAAACACGTACCTAGGTGACAGTTCCGTTTACTTGATAGGTTAAACCATAATGATAAGTGTGATACAGTGCTACAAAAGCCGGAGTAACATTAAACTAAGTGTGATATAGTACTACAAAAGCCAGAGTAACATTAAACTGTCTACTTACAACAACCAATTGTAAGAGTATATTCGTGCAATAGTAAGAGGAAAGAGACATACCCAAAGAGACTTACCCTGGGATGGGTTCCATAATGAACGAAGGGAGGGAAAATATTTGCCTCCTGTCTTTAATAAAATTTAGATTATTCGTTCACTGTAAGCTAGAAGAATCCCTAATTTTATGGCAAGACAGGAGGCTTCATATTTGCTGTTTTAACGCTCTTGAATAAAAGAAGAGGCCGCGTGTGACGTAGGTTTAAAATAAAAGGTTCGAAAACTGGATTCCCTTGACCAATCTGCGGCGGATAGAATATCCGCCAACGAGCTGCCTGCCTGAAAGGCAGAGGATGCGGCTGCTCCTCTAACTGAGTGAGCACCAAAGGTTTGATCGATCCCTGCTTGGGTAAGCAACCATCTTATCCAGCGTGTGATCGTGGGTGAAGAGACCGGTTTGTGGGGTCTAACGTAGGAGACAAACAGAGGTCCAGTAGGGGCACGCAGAGAGGTCGTGCTCTCCATGTAACAGCGGGTACACCTGGCTATGCAGAGGGACGGTCTGTCTGGAAAGTAGGGGTAAAAGACTGAGGAGGAATTAGTCTTAGTACGTCTAGTAATGGTAAATCTGACACCGTCCGGTGCATAGGTCACAGCATGAAAGTCAAAGGCCCGAACGTCTGAAATTCTGCGGAAGGACACCAGCCACAGGAGCAGGGCCAATTTCGCAGAGAGTTGGCGTAGGGATAGAGCCTCGTTAGACGGCCAGGAATCCAACAGCTGGAAAACTTTATAAAATATCCCAAAAGTTGGCGTATTTAGCCGCAGGTGGCCTTGTCAATCGTATGCCCCGTAGGAGTCTGCATACGGATGGGTGTTTCCCAACCAGGGAATAATCAACAGTGTCATGGGATGCCGAAATGGCGGAACGAAAAATATTAATTGACCGGTATGATTTACCCTGGTCGAAAAGGGATGACAAAAAATTTAAAATTGGTGAAAGAGGTGCTGAAACAGGATCGAGGTCCCTCTCCAGACACCAGCTGACCCAAACCCGCCATGTGTCGAGGTATGTCCGTCTGGTTCCTGGAGCCCACGAATGCCACAGGAGCGTCTGAGCAGTGCGTGAAAGTCCCGCGACATGCCAGGCTCCCCTGAAACTGTCCAAGCTACCAATTGGAGATGGCCCTGTAGAGCGAGCGGGTGGTAGTCGCCTGTTGGGTTCCTGAGAACCCGGAGAGAGCAAGGTAGTAGGATTGGGTAGTCTACCGATAGTTCCAGGAGGGTCGGGAACCAAGTCTGAGCCCTCCATAGTGGAGTGATTATTACTATCTTGGCCATTTGTGCCTTGACCCAGTGAAGGGTCCGTTGAATCATCGAGAAGGGAGGGAAAGCATAGGCTCCTCTCCACGGCCAAGGTTGGAGAAACGCATCGACAGCCAGAGACAGAGGGTCTGGTAGCCAGCTGAAGAAATAGACTGTCTGACGGTTCAGGCGGGATGCGACGAGATCGAGTGTGAGGGGTCCCCGTGCTAGATGAATATGGTGGAACAGAAAAGGGTCTAATTGCCAATCGCTGGCATCTCTCCAGTGATGCGAAAACCAGTCTGCGACTAGGTTGTCGGGTCCTGGGAGATATTCCGCTCGGATGGACAGATTCCTGTCCAGGCAGAATTGATATAGATCTTTGGTGAGATCGGACAGTAGTTTGGATTTGGAGCCTCCAAGGCGGTTTACATACCGCACTGCAGAGATGTTGTCCATCCGAAGCACTAGGGAGCAGTTGGACGCGTTCTTGGCAAAGCTGCGAATCGCGAAGGATCCAGCAATGAGCTTGAGACAATTTATATGGAGTGCTTGTTCCGAAGGGGACCAGAGACCCCTTGTGGAGGTTCGGGCGCATGTAGCACCCCAACCCAGAAGGCTTGCATAGGATTCCAGGATAAAATCTGGTTGAGATCCGAAGATCGCTTTCCCATTCCAGGCTTCCATGTTGCGAAGCCACCATTGGAGTTCGATGAGAACTTCGTCTGTCAGGGATATGAATTGGTCGTAAGAGGTTGAGCGATGCAAGTAGGAGGTTTTCAACCGTTGCATTGCTCTGTAGTGTAAAGGCCCGGGAAATATAGCTTGAATTGATGCGGACAGGAGTCCAAGAATGTGAGCAAGGTCTTGGAGCCGAGGCCGTTGCAAAGAGAGTAACTTTCGTATTTCTTTCTTTATGTTTTTGATTTTTGGGTAAGGCAGCTGCAAAGTCGCATGAACCGAATCTATCTGAAACCCCAGAAATTGGACTATTTGAGAGGGTTCCAGATCTGATTTCTGGAAATTTATAACAAAACCGAGGTTTTGAAGGACAGCAGAGGTCATGTTTGTGTGTTTGCGGAGCAAATGTCGGTCTTGGGCCATAATCAGGATATCGTCTAGATATATGATGGAGCGTAATCCTTGAGAGCGGAGTAGAGCTATGACCGGCTTCATTAACTTGGTGAAACACCAAGGGGCTGAACAAAGTCTGAAGGGAAGGCAGGTGAACTGCCAAACTTCGTCTTGCCAGAGAAATTGCAGGAAGGCACGATGAATCGGTGCGATAGGGACCGTTAGGTAAGCGTCCTTCAGATCGAATCGGGAGAACCAATCTCCCACGCAGAGTAGGTCTCTGAGAAGATGGATACCCTCCATCTTGAAATGACGGTATGTGATAAATTGGTTCAATGTTTTGAGGTTGATAATAGGACGGTGTTCTCCCGTCTTTTTTTGTACTAGGAAAATATTGCTGATAAAAGTTTGTGGGAAAGGCGAAGGCTCGATCGCCCTTTTTTCTAGAAGTTTGTGTAACTCCGAATTCAAAATTTGTTTGTCTACTCTCGACATCTCTAGAGGTGTCGGATGACCGTTTTGAATGGGGTGTGTAAGGAAATCTATCTTGAAACCCCTGACTGTATGAAGGATCCAGTGATCCTGAGAGAGTAGTTTCCACTGTTGGAAATGTACCAGCAATTGGTACATTTTTGAAATAAGTAAGGTCCATTACCTGAAGCAGTGCGTCCGCGCAGGGATGCAGAACCACGTCCTCGGAAGGAGCCTCTTGTATTGAAGAGCTGTCTGTGGTATGGTCGGGTGGGTCCTGAAGACCAGTAGTCTGTGGGGCGGGGTCTGTAGCCTTGAAAGGCTGCCCTACTGGTGCCTCAACCCTGAAAGCGACCAGCTCTCCCATAAAAACGACTAGATTGGGACCTAAAAACCTTTCGTAATGAGGATTGGGCTTTATTTAGGGTTGTAAAAACCGAGACATGCTTAGAGAGGTCTCGCATAAACTTGTCGCCGAATAAAAGACCATCGGCTTCTGGCCCCAACTCTTTGGAGCTTAAATCCACCAATTTGGCATCAATCTTATAGAGTGCTGCTTTCCGTCTCTCTACCGACATTGCCACATTGGCGTTACCCAACAGGCATAGAGCTCGTTGAGCCCATTCCCTGACTGTGTGTGGGTCAAATTTACCGCTAGTGAGTGCCTCATCTGCCAGAATAAAAATTTGAACTATAGGACCTGAAACATCCAACAGTTTGTCTTGGGTTGTTTTTAACCCTTGTTCGATACCCTTACGAGGGTCTTTGCCAGACTTGGTTAGATACGTGACCAGCATAGGATCAAATTCAGGGTTAGAGGCAACTTTGCCTGGTATAGTGGGTCTTGGGCATTCCGCCCTTAGTTTGTTCCTAATCTCTTTATCCAGTGGCTTACAAAGCCACATTTTGCAGAAATTGGCAATATGATCAGGAGGGGCCCACTCTGTAGAACGTGGATGACGAATTGTCCTAGGGTCAAACAAAGGGAGGCCTGAAGCATCCAGAAGGACGTCTGAAACAGGCTCCTTAGATGAGGGGCCACCTTTTATATCTGGATTAAGGAAGGTTTCCTTAATGAACTCCGATGTTGAGGACTCCTGGGGCACATTCGCCATGGAGTCTTCATTAGAGTACGTTAGGTCGTAATTATTTAAAATACGGCCAGCGAGTCGTGAAGTAGAGCCCTCAAGGGGATCAGTAGAATCCTGCACGGTGTGAGGCAGAGAATATTTTAAAACTTTGGCAGGGGCTTTGCCTTTGCCCGCTGTAGCGCTATTCCCTTTCCAGGGTCTTTTGCGCGGGGCACTTTCATGGTCAGAAAAATGGGAGTCCTCCGAGTCAGAGGGTAGGTGCGTAGAGGGGCAAACCTCTGGAGCAGTCTGTTCTTGATAGGCTGCTAAGGCTTTGGGAATGGACTCCGCTATGGTGGAGAAAAGCCATTCCCGAAGCTCTGCAGAGATTGCAGGTTCTTGGCGGTCTGACATAGTTATTATTATTAGAGGGATTGGCAGACTGAATAATATATGATAAATTTGAGTTATAGTAGGCTGTAAGACAAGAAGATGAGGCAACTCAGCTAGGGTATATGAAGAGAAAAGTGGGGGTCACCCACTATGTGGATTCAATCACTAATGTGGGCAGTGATAAAAAATATAGGTGTTACCCAGTAGATAAAGTGGTGTTCTACCACTGACCTTGAGAAGCAGGCATAAATATATGCATACAATAGCAAAATTATGGGGGTCACCCACTATTATTGAGCAGCTTATGAGAGATCACCCAGAAAATAGTTAATAGACTATGGTGATGAGGAGTGGGGGTCACCCACAGAGACAAGGTGGGGGTCACCCACAATAAGGAAATACAGTAAATGTATATAGATAGATATATAATGTAAAGGTGGGGGTCACCCACAGTAACAAGGTGGTGTCAGCCACTACAGTCGAATTATAATAATAATATAAAATTTATATTGAAATCAATTATTTATTAATAAGCAGGGAGGGGGTCACCCAAGTTTGAGCAGGTTATCCTTTGAAGCAAGGTACCTGCAATTTTAGAAAAAAGAAAAAAAATCTGTTCAAAAGGGATACAAAGATTTATTAAAAACCCTTAAGGAAAGGTTAAATCTATTTGGTTGTGACTTACCTTCTGAGACAGGCGATTAGAACGCGTTCCCTGTCAGAAGCTGCGGGGTCCGTCTGAAGAAACGCGATACCGCAATCCAAGATGGTCGCCGCGTGTGAGGGAAAGGCGTTGCCGGCCGCAAGGGCGGGAAGAAAAGGGCGCGAAGTCGCGGCGCAAGGTAACGGACTCCTGGGATCCCTTTCCCCTCCCCCATATATTTTTTTCTCCCTCCCTTTTACTACGGTCTCTTATACTGCACTAGACTGTTAGCCATGGTTAGGGAGATATGATTATTTATATGTTTGTGCTCATTCTTTATTTATTTCCTCATTAATAAAGTACTATTTTTAACTGCTTTTCCTACTCCGCTACTTATAGTTATATTTACTATTTCGAGTGACAGACTTCTCTCCTTTTTCTACTCACTTTATTAGGGTTACCCCCTCGTCTGTCCTCTTGGACATACCACTATCTGGCCAACTATTTCTTGTTCAGGAATATTTATTATAAACAAAAATAGTCACAGTGCATACAAATATTAGATGACAAACAAATTATTTACACGAACAACAGATAAAAACAAAAATGGTAAATTAACAGAAGTCCTTACTTACTCAATTAGGTTTTAAAAGTTAACTTCTGCACATGGGGTCTCCGGGAAGGTAAGATGGTGACTTACGCAAAATTAGATTTTGGCCCAAAGCAAGTACAATAGACATTTACATATAATTGGATATATGCCCTCTGGATTCATCTCAAATTTCCATGTCTGGCCAAGAGGTGGGGATAAGGTGTACCTATAGAAACAATAAGTGACCACCCCTTGTGTTCCAGACCAACATCAATCCTAATATAAACTTTTGTTTTATCTCCTCTTCTGTACTTGCCACAGAAATGATAATTTAATCTATGAATTGGTTGCCATATTTTTCAATCCATAGATATGTCACACTTCTTATTTGTGACATAATATAGAGAACTTCGTAATATCTTCCAAATGACAAATTGCGCTAATCATGTTCGTGCTAATTTAGAAGATTGAGCTTGTCCATTCTAAATATAATAAAAATTAGGCTTAATTATTAATCTGTAGGTCATTATTCATGTTTCTTTTGGATATGACACTGATATTACACTGGGACACAAGGGTCCTTTGATATGCTATTTACATATCAAGGAAATCCGCTATCTATTAAGAGTTACAGGCCATCTGTTCGAAGCCAGTTAGTTTACATTGAAACTAGACATACAGGCAGCTCAAGTGTAAAATTTCACACCTTGTAGAATCTTGATTGATCAAAGGAGCAATTCATGCTGTAAACCATCTGACCTCTATAACATTCCTATATTATTTACATTAACCCTTTCTGACATCTGTCCTCTACCAAGCGGCCAATACACTACACAAGCTACATTAAATAGCAATATTCTATAGTGCAACAATGGATTATGTACCTTTGCCATGACAGAGATACTTCTCTGGGTACAGGTGCTCCATTACAATGAGGAAAAGACAGAAAAGCTTGATCACTACATGAATCAGTTCGCTCAGGTGTTTTAGACCTTGCTGTCACCTACTGTCCATCTCCAGTTTGAAACATCTCCTGCTCCACATGTTCCACAGCAAGTAATTGTGGCAGTGTCTGCTGCCCACAATGTCCCGTCCATAAAGCCAATCTCTGTGACAAACTCCCCTTTTTACCTGAGTTTGCCACGAGCTCCTGGAGGAGCCTGCTTGCCAGCCTCCTGCCCACAGACTATGGACCCTGTGAAAAATAATGTAAATGTCTTTGTTCGTGCAATTGGGATAATATGGTTCGTTTATCGAACAACTGCACGAACCAGAGACCACCCTGGAGCTTGTTAACTCCTATTAACAACTTTGAACGTTTCTCACCGCAGTGTTCTAATTGTTCATCTTAGTGTTCGCAATTCCTATAGACAACCACGAGGTGGCGGCCATCTTGTTCGCATGAACGCAGGCAGCGATGTTTGGGCATGAATCTCCTGGAGCTAAAATCTGATACAGAAACTCTCAAACACCGCTTCCATCATCGCCTGCGTTCAGTGCTATTCAACTTAGAAGGGCACTGTGCGTGAGATCATTTGTTTGGATGAAGGGAACAAGCTCCAGGGTAAGACCATTGACTCTATTCGGTAGTTTGTTCGTTTTCAAACTACTGAACTAGACCGACCGCAAGCCCTGATTCTCTGGAACTGTTTTGGGCATGGGACTATGCCTGCGGTCAATCAAATGAATGACTTCCATAGAATTCCTGAACCCCTGAACTTGTCTTCAAAGAAATTTGAATTTCCATTTCTTTGAAGACACACTTATGTTTGGATCTACTATCAAGTCCAATACTGCATATACCCCAGGGGGGTGAGAGGCCTGATTTACACTTTCGTTTGTGAGTTCATTACTTGCTTCACATTTCACTATTATATTTTAATTGTGTTACGCTATGATATATATTCTTTATCATTCCAGATTTCATTATATTCTCACATAGAATATTCTAACTTTGGATATATTTTCCAGGTTCAACAAAACCCATGCTGAGCTGTTACCACCTCACAGGCCTTACGACTGTGCTATAGACCTGTTTCCTGTTACCAGGCCACTCAGAGGTTGGATATATCCTTTGTCCCCCATAAACGTAAAATCATAGAGGAGTATATCCAAGACCCCCTTGATAAGGGTTTCATACTTGTAGGTGCAGCTGGTTTTTCTCCCTGTCTCCAAGAAAGAGGGTGATCTACCCCTATGCATAGGAGTTTAAATAAAATTACTATAGCAATGTATTTCCTATCCTCTTATCACTGAGCTGTTTGATAGATTAAAAGGGGCCACAGTATTTACCAAACTAGATCTCAGGAGTGCATACAACCTAGTCAGGATAAAGGAAGGCCATGAATGAAAAACTGCATTTAACTCAAGAAGTAGGCATTATGAATATCTCATAATGTAATTTGGATTGTGTAATACTCCAGCTGTGTTTCAAGATCTTATCAACAATGTCTTACAAGAATATATCCATTCACGTGTTCTAGTGTATCTTGACGATATACTCATTTATTCTTCTGATATGTCCACTTACCGCAATCATGTCAACAAAGTACCCAGAACTTGAAAAATGTGTTTTACTGTAAATTAGAGAAATGTTTATTCCATCAACAAAGGTACAATTTTTGTTTTATGTAATATCAGCCAGTGGATCCAGGGCCGGACTGGCCTACCGGGATACCAGGAGATTTCCCGGTAGGCTGCCTGCCCAGTGGCCCGCTGTGTGCTGGGATCAGCCTCAAGACTGCTCTTCCGCGGGTCACTGCCAATCGCATGCTTTTGCAACCAGCCGAGGCCGCAAGAGCATAAAGTATTTGTCCACACCGGTTGATTGAAAGTGATCCAAAACGATTATTTAATTCACTAATTACTACTGCAGGTTCATAAAAGGGTTCTCCACTATCATTTTTCCTATCACCAACCTTACATGGCCCCCCGAAGCCATATCTGCATCCGAACAACTAAAGACCCTATTTTCAAATGCTCCTATTCCCACTCACCCTGACCCCTCTAAGCCCTTTGTTTTGGAGGTTGATTCCTCAGATAGAGGAGTATGGGCTGTCCTCTCGCTAAAGGAGTCACAAGATACCCCTCTTCATCTTTGTGACTTTTTCTCCAAAAAATGCCTCCTGCGGAAATCAACTATGACATCGGGAACAGGGAATTGTTGGCTGTAATTCCTGCACTAAAAGAGTGGAGATGTTTAGCGGAAGGATCTAAAGTACCATAAATTATCATCACAATCATAAAAATGTGGCTTATATAAGAGAGACTTAAAAATATAATTTATTGTGACCTACACATGTGGTGGGAATGTCCTAAAGCACAGACATTTTGGAAACTGGTGGTGGGACTCTTGAAGGATATCTTTGATAAAGAGCCTAATTTAGACCCCTGGGTGTTCCTCCTGGCTAGACCTATAGACAACTGGTCCAGAATGGAACAAAACTTATTACACAAAGTGAACTTAGCAGCCAGAAGAGCCCTTGCCCAGGTGTGGCTCCAGAGCGAGACCCCCCCACTTGATGTAGTCATACAAAAGATCAAAGATGCTTTCCTTATGGATAAACTGACAGCGCGGGTTAGAGGCACCCTTAAAAAGTTTGACAGGGTCTGGGCCCCATGGGCCGACAGCGGAATGGGGGATTAAGGAGGGAAGGGGACAGGATTATCCCCGGGCCCCCGCTTGTGATGTCTTTTTAATTACACACCAATCTCTCGTTCGAGCCTCCTGCGAGGGCCTCGTGAGACCCCGCCAGGTGGGTCTTAGCTTGTGGCCTGCGCCTGGGGTACCCTGAAATCCACCACGACCCGATACTATATTAAGTTTAGTTCACGGGACTTACTCATTGCGACTGTGTGCTGCTACACATTGTACCTCCCCCTCCCATCCCCCTCCCCCTCTCCCTCCCCTATGCTCTCCCCCTCTTTTCTCTACGCTCTCCCTTTCTATCTTCTTTATCCTTTTTACGTTCATCCCCATATACACCAAGACAATTTATTACTACATTCCCTCCTTGGAGGGCACCGCCCAATTAGTGCTCTAGACAACGAAGCAAACATGTATCGATACACCAGCATGGGTGGCACCCACTAGTGATATGAAGTCAATTGGATCACCTATGCTAAATGGTCTCGCCTAACGGATTTGAGCTACTAGGCTATTTAGGCGAGAGCCCGTGCCCGATACCCTAATGAGCGTGGGATATGCATAGGCCTGACAGGTGTACAGGGGATATCTGATATTTTCTTATTTTATTAAAATAAAACTAACAGGGTGTAATGCCATAAACTTTTACACACTTATGGCTATGGAACACTTATTTGTTATAACAACCTGGGATTGATTATTCTTTCTACTCTCCTTAGCATAAATGTTTTCAATGCTTTTATGTATTGTTACTCTCAGTGTTCTTATATATGATAATGTATTACCGCATTTCGTGTAATTTCTTACTGTTTTCACATGCTTGTGGTTTCACGCCTTGTAATAAATAAAGAATTTAAAATATATATATATAATTTATTGTGAAAACAACAATCTATGCGATACTAACACAATCTGCGACCTTACAACATGCAACAAGAAAACTGCTTTCAAACATGTCAGAATATAATTTCCAGAGCAGAAACAATGAAAATGTGGATAATGAGCAATGTAGTTAGTGCTGGAGTACTAGGCTATTACAGGTTTAGAATATACTGTGTATATAATTTCTTTCACTTCCCCTACAGGCCGCGTGGTGGCGCTTCTGCCTTGTTCGAGTCCAGGTACAGTACTTGGCTGAAGGTGACGCTCCGCCTCCTCGGGGCGCTGCTTTCCCGCCCTTTTCTGCTGCCACTCGCGCTGTCTCGGTTGCTGGGGGCAACGCTTGGCGGTGCGTGTCGCGCGCAGTTGCTACCGTCTGCCCTGCGCGCGCCCCCGGATACTAAAAAAAAAAAATGGCGACGAAGGAGGCGGGAGTCGAATAAGGCAGCAGAATAAATCGGGCCAACGGCAGCCATAAAGGTGACAGACAGACAGACCGAGAGAGAGAGAGAGACCCCGAGGCTGTGAGACTGGTAATCTAGAGACGGAGCGAGGCCTTCATCCCATCTCTGTGTGAGTTCCCCAGCTCTGTTTACCCCGCACGGTGTCCAATCCGTCACAACTCGCTGTATTGACTAATAATGCTCCAGGCACGGCCCCCCTGGGCTCTCAGTCTGCGAGGTGGGCTAGCCCTCCCAGGGCGCCATGTCAATACCGGGGGAGCCATTGTTTTGGCTGGCTGAGCATGATGGGATGCGCAGTGCACTGATGGCTGGAGTGCCCAGGGCTATTATTATTATTATCAGTGTGTGTGACAGGCTCTGCACGGTGACAGTGAGGGTGTTAAGGCGGTATATCGCCTGGGATCCATGTGTTAGGCCACATCCATCGGTGACAGGAGATAAGGCAGTGAGGGACACACGTCTCTGAATTACCCTGCCTATTATGCTCAGCCAGCCAGCCTGAGGAGGATTCGGCTCGTGTACTGGTGCTAAAATTTGGTCATCAGTGAGGAAGGGGGTGTATTAGTGCCTTGTTGGTGGGTACTTGTCACCTGGCTGTGGTACATGAACGCTAAGATGAAGCAGAGAAGTTATTAGTTTAACCCCTTAAGGACCAAACTTCTGGAATAAAAGGGAATCATGACATGTCACACATGCCATGTGTCCTTAAGGGGTTAATAAAGTTTACCATCTTACAGTTAAACCTTTGGAAAATTTGGTCTGCCGAGGCTAGGGATCGACCGATTATCAGTTTTACTGATATAATCGGCCGATATTCGGTATTTTCGGCAATATCGGTATCGGCCAATAGGGATACCGATATTGCCGATAATACCTCCCAGGACCGCCAGGCTCATTACAAGCCGGGCGGTCCTGGGGGGGCGGGCAGCAAGCGCTTACTCACCTCCCAGCAGCTCCTCCAGATCCCCAGTGTAAATCTCGTGAGACCCGCGGCCAGCTCTCGCGAGATTTACACTGGGGAGTTGGAGGAGCTGCTGGGAGGTGAGTAAACGCTTGCTGCCCGCCCCCCCAGGACCGCCCGGCTTGTAATGAGCCTGGCGGTCCTGGGAGGTATTATCGGCAATATCGGTATCCCTATTGGCCGATACCGATATTGCCGAAAATACCGAATATCGGCCCCCCCCCCCCCTGCTAAGCCAATGCCACTGGACCACCAGGGATTAACATATACCCCCTCCCTGGCAAGGCAACAAGCAGGGAGGGGGGACAACAAGAAATAAATAATAATAATGAAATATATATATAAAAAAAATTATTTAATATAAAAATAAAATTTTTAATAAAAAATGCCCCCTCACACACACACTATTATTATACACATACACTACACAAACACACTGTGTATATAATTCAGTGTGTTTGTATAGTGTGTGTGTGTATATATAATGCAGTGTGTTTGTATAGTGTGTGTGTATATATAATGCAGTGTGTTTGTATAGTGTGTGTATATATAATGCACACTACACAAACACACTGTATTATATACACACACACACACTATACAAACACACACTGCATTATATACACACACACACTATACAAATACACACACACTATACAAACACACACTGCATTATATACACACACTATACAAACACACACTGCATTATATACACACACTATACAAACACACACACACACACACACTATACAAACACACACTGCATTATATACACACACACTGCATCCACTACACACACACTATACAAACACACACTGCATCCACTACACACACACACTGCATCCACTACACGTGGCATGTATATTTTGTGCATTTACCTTTAGAAATAGTTTTTTATTTTCCAAAATGGTAAATGTACAGAATATCGGCAAATTATATCGGCTATCGGCCTGAAAGTTCACAGAGTATCGGTATCGGCTCTAAAAAATCAATATCGGTCGATCCCTAGCCGAGGCTATATCCAAAACCGCTAAACAAAAGTATATGTATGTATAAAGTAGACCTTCGTGGCCATCTAATAACATTTTCACACTTTTCCATTAAACGGTTTTATCATCAACCTCTGACAAATCTTCCTGTTATATTTAATTTCTTGTGTTTTTTATTTATTTAACTTAATTTCAGGGGGGATTTCACTGACACTTTGTGTGTCCCAATAGTGTGTAAAGTGCACAGATTTGTATTCTGTTACTGTTCCCCATGTGCCTCCCATTTAGACCGTGGCCAAAATGTTTGCCTATAGGGACATATTGCAGACGTACCAATTTTAAGTTTTCAAATTTCCTGTCTTTAGTTATTAATATATTGAGCCCATGTGACAAAAATGAAAACCCCCAACATTAATTTACGCTATCATCATGCCATACCATTTGCATAATTGTGAAGCAGTCCAGCAGTAGCTTGGTACTTGCTGGTGACGACATGGTCTGGCACAGGAACTGCTTTGCATCCCAGAAGTAGGGGCTAACATGCAGAGAACTTTATTATAAGACTGTCACAGTGTTTCAATGTTTGGGTATCATCTGGAACTCTATCCAGCAATGACCCAGTACATGTCCTCATCAGCATATATTCTTGGCATTTCTGTGTTACCCCCAATGATGAACTGTGGCAGTAGTGGGCATTCGATCGCTGTGAAATAGTGCAATTGGGTCCTAGGCAACCTCTCAGGAAGGATATTGCTGGACTGCCTCATTAGTGAGTAGTTTGGCATTATCCTGGTTTTGCCATCATCAGCAAAACCAGATCTTTAGGTGGAGGCATTTAAAGGGACACTATAGTCACCAGAACAACTACAGCTTATTGAATGTGTTCTGGTGAGTAGAATCATTACCTTCAGGCATTTTGCTGTAAACACTGTCTTTTCAGAGAAAATGCAGTGTTTACATTACAGCCTGGTGATAACTTCACTGGCCACTCCTTAGATGGCTGTTAGAGATCCTTCCTGGGTCATGGCTGCCTAAAATGCATCCCTGTATATAGAAAACACTGGCTCCGTATAAAGGCTTGTGTGCTGTTATGGTAGCACCACCCTCCTACTTCGGCTTGAAGAATTTCTCAGGAACACGAAAAAAAGGGAAGAAAGCAGACCAATGTGTAGACTTATGGTGATAAATGACACAGGTATGTGTTCAATAAATGGGGTGCTCACCTGGTCCTGAGCCTACGAATCCCGGCTCTAGGTGTGTAGGTTTTGTGCCAATTTGAATGGGGATGGCACTTCCCCTGTGAGGATTCCTTGGAGGCTCCAAAAAGGACTTGGATGAGGTTTTGAATGAAAATAATGAATTTATTGGTTTAAAATAAACATAAAAACAAAGATGATAAAAGTCCTCAAATAAAAGTCCTTTAAAAATGGCCAATACGCGTTTCACTCTCAAATAGAGCTTCTTCAGTCAGCTGACTGAAGAAGCTCTATTTGAGAGTGAAACGCGTATTGGCCATTTTTAAAGGACTTTTATTTGAGGACTTTTATCATCTTTGTTTTTATGTTTATTTTAAACCAATAAATTCACCATTTTCATTCAAAACCTCATCCAAGTCCTTTTTGGAGCCTCCAAGGAATGGCCAATACGCGTTTCACTCTCAAATAGAGCTTCTTCAGTCAGCTGACTGAAGAAGCTCTATTTGAGAGTGAAACGCGTATTGGCCATTTTTAAAGGACTTTTATTTGAGGACTTTTATCATCTTTGTTTTTATGTTTATTTTTTTTTTTTTAATTCTTTATTTTTCATTTCGGTGCATCAGTATCACATTTTTATACATTTGTGCATTAATGTTAGAGATAATTTTGTGTGATATTCGCACCATTTTGGGTCAAGCATTAAACAGTTAGATAGAACAGTAACATTTTGAACGATTTTTTAGCGATCTAGGAAAAGATGTTCGAATGTTTTTTGTGTACTTGGGTTTCAGGTAAGGCAAGGCTTGTGTTAACGATATGTATGTTCAGTAGGCTAGGTGGTGATTGTAGAGGAGTTGGGCTGTTCGTGAGGGAACAGGTGTGTTATAGTCCAGCGCTGTGGGCTAGCCCTATGTGCTGAATTATGTATGGGTGCCTGTATGCCTGTATGCCTTAGTGAAATGGTGCTTGTTGTCTTGAGCGGTTATCAAGCTTTAGGGGGTGGCGGGGGGGCGAGGGTTGAGGTGGTGTGGCGGACGCCAGGTGATTTGGGATTGCAATGTGTGTGCTCTGGTTACGTGGGTCCCTATGAGGTTGGGTTGGTCATCCACTATCCTGTGTGTGTGTGTGTGCAGGACCTAAATAACGGGGAGAAACGAAAGATGAGAATGTACGTTTGTACATGGAAACGCCTGTCTATAAGTGAGTAATCACTAGGAACTTAAAGGCATAAGTGTGCCACTGTTGTGTCGGCTAGTCTTGCGGCAGTTCATATCCTTCTTGGATCTGGATGTTGCGACCCGCTGGGTCCCGGTTCGGACTGGGTGTTGCTCTCAGGGTCCTGTGGTGTCTCGATCCTTTGTGGTGTAGTCGTTAGGTTAGACAGTCCCAGGGTGGTCAGGAGGGGAGATGCTTCTTCCACTGAGGTCAGGATATGGGTAGTTCCCTCATGGGGTACCTCCAGGGTCCCGTTGGCGCCCCATCTGTAGGTGATGCCTGCTGCTCGGAGTTGCGTGGTGAGCGGCCCATAAGATTTGCGCCATAAGAGAGTGGTTTTTGAGAGGTCTTGGAAGAACGTTAATGAAGAACCTTCGAACATTAGCGGTGTCTTTCCTTTCAGGCTCGTCAGTATGTGTAACTTGTTTTGCACTGTGACGCATCGGAGGATGACGTCTCTGGCTGCTTTGTTCTTTTGGTGAGGGGGTCCTGGCAGACGGTATACCCCATCGATTACTATTTTCTTTACCACTGTGTGTGGGAGCACTGTGCTTAGTAGGCGCCTGATATATTGCGGCAGTTCTTCAGCTGATGTTGCCATGGTGTTATGGTACTTTTTGAAAGTAAACCAAAATGTTCAAAGTCTATCTGTTCCTGTCCAAATCAATAAATTAAATTGCGTATATACGCTGAAGTAATCAAGTCTGACACACGAGGTTCAGGTTAAAATAACTTCGAGAAAGTTTATTGGCAAGTGAAGTAAAAGCGGGCGCGCAGGCCCTTTTAAGAGGCATTTTGCGTCATCATTGATTATTAGAATATCAGCAAATAAACATCATCAATTGGATTAATTGTTAAGTGACGGAGTTAGTGTCTTACCTATTGGTTAGTAAAATTAAGAGGTTAGTCCCGTGCCCACCCATCAGAGGTGGGATTATTCTGGACACGGGTGGGGGACAAGGGGGTCCTAAGCGTCATTTTACACAGTCAGTGATATCAGGCTTTATGTCCAGGTGCAAGGTCTCTTATGAATAGAACATTTCATTACTACTGTGTTCTGTGGCCTTCAAACTGTACTATCTTACAAGCTCTTAAGGAGTAGCCGGCAAGTCTTAAGGAGTAGCCAGCACCTCCTGGTACTTGTCCTTGAAGGAAACACGGTCTTTGTCTACTGTATTAATTGGGTTGAGAAGTTCAGTCACGTAATGTAGTTTTAAAATGAACAAGTTAAGTCATGAGGACAAAATGGAGGATGAAGAAGTCAGGTTAGGAGGACAAAATGGAGTTAGTACAATACTTCAATACAAGTACAATAAAGATTTTTAATAATTCCACATCAGTCCCCCCTATGAAATGTTAGATTCTAAGAGATAAAACTTTATTAGGTTAGTATCAGAAGACGTGTTAACCCAAAGACACAAAAACCCCGTGGCCGCTAGCTAGATGTTAATGCAAAGTGCAAGGCTGTCCCTAGATCTGACCCTAATAGGCTAACCATCCGTCAGTATGGCTCTCGAACGCTTCACACCCAAGGGTATCCCATGGCAGCTAACCCACCACTTCTCCACATGGGGCCTTTACCATTCACTGACAGATGCTGTCCCTGAGCTAGTCCCTTCCTAGAATTCCTGCACTTTATCAACAAAAGGGAACGTTTGCAGCGGCAGACAGGGTGAGTTGATGTCTTGAAATTCTTGATCATCAACTTCGAGATGGGTCAAAGTGGGTGCTGCTTGGTCAACAGTCTTCATGAGGGATTTTCTCAGACATGGGAGGACACAACAAAAGAGAAGAGCAAAAATAAAAAGAAAAATTAGTATAGCCATACCAATCTGCATTAAAGCCTTTTGCCATCCTGTCATCCAACCAAACCATCTTTCCCAGGGATCTTTTATCCCAGAATTCCTTTTTAACTCTTCAGACAAGTCATTTAATTTTTCTATAGCTAGTGTGACTTTACCATTAGGGCCTGTGTTTTCTGGGATGTAGGTACAACATGTCATAGTGTCGGGCAAAATCTTACAAACCCCTCCTTTTTCGGCTAAGATCATATCTAGGGCCATCCTATTCTGAAAAGTCATTTGGGATGTGGCCTGTAACTGTTCGGCCAATCCCTGGAGGGCGTCTCTGGTGTAATTGACAAAACGCTGTTGATTATAATAAATGTAATTTATCCAATTTAGATTCTTGTTTGCGGTAACTATGGTAAAAATTGATTCAAATCCTGCAGCAACTTCATCCCTAGCTTTAAACTCATTGGGCACCCCCCTGGGCACTCCAATGGCATCAATATATACATGAGGATCAAAACTTCCTTTCACTGGGGCGTCACGTTTAACCTTAGTGTGGCTGAACTCATGGGTGTTGAGGTGTGTGTCAGAAATAATATGTATAGGCATAATGGCCTTAGTCAAAGTACACTCTCCCCACCATTCTGTGTCCATTCTGGATCTTAGCTGTAAATCCCCACACAACCAATAAATGTCTCCTAGTGACCTAGTGTGATGTTGCAGCAAACGTACAGGGACAGTTCTGTATGTAGCACAATAGCCTTTGGAGAAGTTACCTACAAATTTACCAATACCATCGTACATGGCATAGCAAGTGTAATTACCTTTATATACGGTAATACCATCAGGGGGTTTGACGTCTTTGGCTAGAAGAGGATACTCCTTTGTCCATGCAATACATATGGACCTGTTAAAATTATAGTGATAGGCAAAAAGGCTTAAAACACATTCTTCTATATCTACGGGTAGGATTAAAGGTACGGTACCCAGGTGAGGCCGGGCACCTCCACACACATAACATGCGGTTCTATTATGCTTATTAGCATTATATTTCATCCATTCTAACCATAAATTTACATCATTAAAACCTGTTTCAGCGGCCATGGTATCTTCAAAAGTGGGGTTAGCAATGGCCATCATGTCCTGAAAGGTCTGGATATGGGGTTTTAATGGGTTAGGGACCATATGGGTGGCCCCTTGCCACTCAGAAGAGTTGCACATATCTTTGAGGTAGAAATGCCCTAATTTCTGGTAGGAACCCTTTTTCCAGTACATTCCCATCACATACTGGTCTGCATCTGTTGGGCTTGGGCGCTCAATGTTAAGGATTAATTTCATTGGTGTGCTCCCCCCAGGCTTTCTCAAAGTCATTCTCTGGAGGAGCGATCTACCATGATCATCTACTTTAGCTACGGCACTTTTTGGTTTGTAACCCCAGGCAGGCCCGGCATTCCACCCTGCCGCCCCCCAGTGATCACAATCGTGCCCCCATTGTTTGTCAACTACACAAACATATGGGTCTTTCGAATGAGGGATATCTCTATAGATGCTCTGGATTTGTGGTGTGGGAAATGGGCATTCTACAATATCACAGTAGTCAAAGGTATAAGTAGCCACCTGGGTGCATGATGAATTATACCAGAAGGTGTACCCACTAATGTCTTTGGTAATGGCTACTTGCTGGGCCTTCATGAGGCTAATTAAGGAGAAGATGTACCAGAGATACATGTTTGTGCGATATTCGCTTCCTCTGGGGCAGGAGATTTCTTGCAGTGGGAAGCGTGGATCCAATTTGGCCTACCGGCCAATTTGACGGAGGTTGCGGTAATCAGGAGAACTTGGAATGGACCGTCAAATCTCGGTTCTAGGGTATTTTTCCGCACAAACTTCTTAACCAGGACCCAATCTCCGGGGAGTAGGTTATGGGAACCTGTATCCAATTCGGGATCTGGAATTGAAGAGAAAACTTGGGCATGTATTTTGTTTAGGACATTTGCAAGTTCAGTTACATAGTCTACTAAAACATCTGATTGGAGTTGCAACTGCTGCGGATAATAACAACCTAGTCTGGGTGCTGTCCCAAATAGAACCTCATATGGGGACAGTGAATGCTTCCCTCTAGGTGTGTGCCTAACACTAAATAGGGCTATTGGTAGGCTTTCTGGCCAGGGCATCTTTGTTTCTTGTGACATTTTTAACATTCTGGTTTTTAGGGTGCCATTCATGCGCTCCACTTTACCACTACTTTGTGGGTGGTAAGGGGTATGGAAGGCTAGAGTCACCCCTAGAGCAGTCCAAATTTCTTTAGTCACAGTTGCTGTAAAGGCTGGGCCTTGATCACTCTCAATAACTTCTGGGAGTCCGAATCTACATACAATATCTGTAAGTAGGCGCTTTGCGGTTGTTTTTGCAGTGATATTGGCCACTGGGTAGGCCTCTGGCCAGCCTGAGAACATGTCCACTATTACTAGTGCATATTCATGGGGCCCACTCTTGGGCATTTGGATGTGGTCAATTTGAATTCGTTGGAAGGGGTACATGGGCTTTGCCAGGTGTTTCGCAGGCACCTTAATTGGTCTTCCTGGATTGCATTTTGCACAGATGACACAGGCCTTGCAAAAGCTATTGATCAATGTTGTGATTCCAGGTGCTTCATAATACTTCTGTATGAGGGCGGCCATCAATTCTTTTGACAGGTGCGCAGGCCCATGTGCCCATTGGACCACTGCTGGGTATAAATTTCTGGGAAGACAAAATTTGAAGTTGTTGTAATATATTCCGTCCTTTTGGACAGCTCCTTTCTTTTTCCATTTCTGGATTTCCTCAGGAGTGACTGCAGCTTGTTGTTCTTGTAAGATTCGCAAATCAGTAGGAAGAGTTTGCAAAGCAAAAATAGGGACTTCTTCTTCTTCTTCTTCTTGTCCGGACACTTCTTCGTCCACTTCCTGCAAATCCCTGGCCGCTAACTTAGCAGCCTGATCAGCCAAATGGTTGCCCTTTGCTTCATCTGTATCCAATTTCCCATGGGCCTTTACTTTCAAAACGGCCACTTCTTTGGGGAGTAGGAGGGCATCCATTAGCTCCTTGATTGCAGTGCTGTGTTTGACTGGTGTACCGGCGGTGGTAAGAAATCCTCTAGTCTTCCAAATTAGGCCGAAGTCATGTGCCACGCCTAGAGCATATCTTGAATCTGTATAGATGTTGACACGTTTTCCTTCGGAAATTTTGCAGGCTGAAGTCAGAGCCTGTAATTCAGCTTCCTGTGCAGACATTGCTGGTGGTAAGGATGATGATTTAATAACTTCATCTGTTGTGGTTACGGCATATCCTGTATGATATGTTCCTCCTTCATCGGCATATCTCGATCCGTCCACAAACAGGGTAAAATCCGGATCTGATAATGGGTTCTCATGCACAGTTGGTAAGTGCACTGTTTCCATTTTCATCTGTTCAAAACAGTCATGAGGTGTTTCTGGGTCATAATCATTCTTTATGACCAGATCTTGAAATTCCTTTTCCAGGAAATGGCGTGGCCACGCTTCTAGAAGGTCAGTTGTTGGGTATTTGACAATACCATTTTCCTGTAGCTGTTCTTCGTTCATGGTGGCCCATAGTTTTGCCATAGGCCCAAGATCATTCCATGACCTTGTCTTCAACTTGGTAACAGGAATATGTGGGATAGCAGTATCCCAATGACGGTAAAGGTAGTTAAGTTGTTGAGGTAGCTGGATCAAGACCATGCTATTGCCTTCAGAGTCACAATAGAAGTCTTGTGCAGTGAGCTTTACATCGGTCCGGTGGTAAAGCTCATCTTCATAGCAAGGTTCAGGAGTAATGTTCGGTTTGTACCACATGGTACAGAAGGCGTGATCTGGGCCCTCACAGAGAGGTTTTTCGCCTTCATAAAATGTCAAATGTGGATGCATGACTTTCTTGATACATCCACAGAGCAGGTGAATGTAGGTTTCATCCGTGATAAATCCATAATAGATACCCCCCTCAGGGAGTGGAAGAAGAGTGGACGGATTAAGCACCTGACATCTTTGGATGGAAATGTTGTCAGGCAAAAGGAGATGACACTGTAAGCGCAGGTGTCTGGCTGGAGACACGTGCTTGAGCTGGACTTGGTTGACGATGGCAGAGATGTCATGAGGGGCCAAAACAACCAGAGGGTGGCCAAGGACCAGGTCTGAGGTCCTTTCAATGAGTTCTCTTGCAGCAAAAACAGCCCTGAGACAGGAAGGAGTCCCTCTGGCCACAATGTCCAGTTGACATGAGAAATATCCAATAGGCCTCTGGCGACCTCTTAAGTCATTAGTTTGGGTGAGTACTCCTGTTGCGTGGCCTTGTCTTTCAGAGACAAACAATTTAAAGGGTTTGGAGTAGTCAGGTAGGCCCAAGGCAGGAGCAGAAGCAATGGCCCGTTTTAAAGCATCGAAATTGGCCAGGGCTTCATTGGTCAGACAGAACGGGTCGGACTTAAGAGCATCATAGAGAGGTTGCATAAGCAGAGAGGCTTCAGGGATCCATGCTCTGCAGTAGGAAATGAGGCCTAGGAAGGCATGAAGAGACTTTGAAGTCCTCGGAGGTGGAATGTCCAAAACAGCTCTCACCCGGTCCCGAGTAAGATGTCTGGTACCTTGAGATAGGCAATGTCCAAGGAAGATCACTGAAGATTGACAGAATTGTAGCTTGATGAGTGAAGCTTTGCATCCTTGTTCTGCCAAATAGCAAAGGAGACTAAGTGAACACCTTTCAGTAGTGGGTACATCATCTCCACATAGCAAGAGATCATCCACATACTGAAGCAGGACAACTTCTGGGTGCTCAGCTTGCCATGGGTCAAGGATGGTGCTCATGGCCTTAGCAAACTGACTTGGAGAATTTTGTGCCCCTTGGGGCATGACAGTCCAGGTATACTGTTGCATTTCATGAGTGAAAGCAAACAGGTATTGACAGGATGGGTCCAGTGGGACACTGAAAAAGGCATTGGCCAGGTCAATAACTGTAAAGAATTTTGCAGATGGTGGGACTCCAGAGAGCAGAGTATGAGGATTTGGTACAAGAGGGGTGTCCAGGACGGTAGCTTCATTAACAGCACGGAGGTCCTGGACCATCCTGTACTTCTCTGGTTCACCCTTTGGAGTTTTCTTTTTCACAGGAAATAACGGGGTATTGCATTCAGATTTACATTTTACCAGGGCACCCTTCTCCAAGAGTGCCTTGATGTGGACAGAAATTGCAGCGGACTGTGCTGGTTTTAATGGATATTGTGGTTTCCTTGGTAACTTAGCTCCTGAAATAAGCTTTACCACCACAGGGGGAACATTTAGGTGACCTATGTCCTCTGGGCCTGAGGACCATAACTTTGCGGGCACCTGTGTTTTTAATTCCTCTGGGAAATTAGACCTTAATTCTGCTGCCTCCTCACGGGGCTTTTCTAAATGCAGCATCAGAGGCAAAGAGCATAGGGCTGAAGTGTCTGATACAGACAGAGGTGTAAACATTTCTACCTGCCCATCCGGGGTAAAGGTGATGGATGCTTGCAGGCGTGAAAGAACATCAGCACCTAACAGGTTAATGGGGCACGTGGAGGATACTACAAAGCGGGCAAGCAGGCTAGAGCCAACTCGTAGTGGAGTTGTTAAAGGGCTACGTCTTGGCTGGCCATCCACTCCAACACAAGAGACATCAATACTGGACAGGAAGGATGGGTCTGGCAGGTCTTGTTCTCGTAGAACACTACGGGCTGCACCTGTGTCAACTAGAAATGTAGTAGGATGGTCTTCAATGGGCAAAGTCACTGTGGCAAGTGGCCCTCCCTTATCCCCTATAGACACTGCCATTACAGGGGTTACAGACACAGGCTTGCCAGTCTCCTAATCGTCCGGTTCTTCAACAATTGGAACCTTTGTCTCGGTCCTGGGGCCTGGGGCAGGCTTAGAGAACTTCTTGGGTGCCCCTGGTTCCTTTTTAGGTTCCGGACAGTCGCCTCTGTAGTGTCCCTGAGCCCCACAATTGAAACAGGTTACATCTTCTAACCTGACTTTCTTGGTGCCAGAGGTGACGGGAGTAGCGCGAGCTACCATGAGGGGAGCTGGATTGGATCTTCTTGGGGTCTGAACAGATTCTAACCCTCTAGCAACTAAAAGCAGGGTATCCAGGGGAACAACCTTGTATTCAGGACGTGCAGCAATAATTCCCTTGCGTATAGAGTCTCTAACACCTTGGACAAACGCACCTGACAGCATTTGTGAATGAATCTTGTCAGTAAGATCAAACCCCAAATCTGTGAACATTTGATACAGCCTTGCATGAAACCTTTCCACTGATTCTCCTTTTTCTTGAATAACATCAGTAAGGCCAGCAGCCTGATCCGCAAGTTTGTCCTTAGCCCATTCTCTTAGTTGGGTGCAAAAAGTTACTCCAGAGGGGTAATCAACATCACTGGTGAGCAGATCTGTACTGAGGTGTCGGGCCATACTTGGCCAATACGCATCCCCTGCTTTGATAGCACAAATGCTCAGTAAATCACGCCATGCGGCGGAATAAGTCTTTTGAATTTGAACTATCCCTCGGTAGAAGGGCATAGGCTGCTTTTCTGGGTCAGGGAGTGATTTCATTAGAGCACTAGCTTGAGTGGGATTAAAAGCAACATATTTAGGAGGGGCCTGTTCTCCCCGACCCTTGTGGCCAAAGGGGTCATCGATAGAACGATGAGTTGGGGCTCCCGCGGCAAGTTCCGATGAGACATGGGACACCCTGTCCATCTCGTCATCATCGAATTCTATGATATTGGCTCTTTTACGCGGTGCAGGGCCCGCATGAGGTGAAAGGGTCGGTGGTTGGGAACGAGCCCCGGATGCAGGGGTGGCTAGCGAGTCATAACCTGGGGATAGGTAGTCACCGGGAATTACCGGCATCAGGGCCGAACTGGGGGCCGCCATATTGGTGGCCGGAAAAGGTGTTACATTAGGGTTAAGGGAAGGAGTGGCGGCCATGTTAGATGTGGGCACACCCGGAGCAACCTGTGCCGGACTGGGCATAACCGGAACTTGGGGAGTGGCTTGTGGAAGGGGTAGTGGATATCCGGGATAGGGCAGGGCCATTGGATAAGGGAAGGGGTAGGGCCAGGCTGGGGAGGGAAAGGAGGTGGGGTATTGGGCGGGGGCGGAGATGGGAGGGGACGGAGAGGGATTGGTAGGGGTGGGTGTAGAGGGAGGAGCCGGGGTGAGGGTGGACGAGGTGGTTGGCTGGGCGGATGCAGAGGGGAGGGGATCATTAATGGAGAGGGATTGTAGGGAAGGGATGGCAGATGAAATGGTAGGGGAAGGTATAGCAGGTAGCGTAGGGATGGATGAGGATGATGGGAATGTCAAAGATGGGGAAGGGGAAAAGAAAGATCCATCAGAATTCAGGACCGGGCAGACAGGGGAGGTAATGGGATGGGTGTTAGGAGGATTGGGAGTGGGGAACATAGTCGGCTGGCTATCACTTATGGCTGACTGAACCTTGGGGATAGACATTCCCTGGGCGCCGGTTTTGGGCGCTAGCTGAGGGTAGACCCCAGCAACACAATTATTATGATACACAAACAATTTCACACCTTTGTGATTTATCTCTTCCTCAACCCAACCTTCTAGCTGAATAGCCTTCGCTACTCTATACCATGCTTCAGCAGTTTTTAATAAACCATTATCTGTAAGTTTGCCTTTCTTTTCTGTCAGTAACCTACGCCAACTTTCTGGTTGCAATCTTCCACATGTCGGTACAGCAATTCTACATACTTTTGCAATCTTTTCAACACCTTTAACCATTTCCTCACCCTCTCTATCTTCGACTAAATCACATGCTAACCAGCCCTTACTGGGCTTGCTTAAATCCTGTCCCATAATCCCTTTACCCCTATACCAGCGTCCTAGATATAGGGAGAGAGAAGGAAAACTGAACAAGAACGTCTACAATGCTCGACTGCCACCCGAGAATCGTGGGATTTTCTCAGGTGCGTCTTCCCAAAACGTAGACTAGTCACTGGATCCGCCTACCCGGGGTGGTAGACACGGATTGGAGCGAGGTGAGAAGTGTGTGACCAATCACTTCTCTTTCAAGAGAAATGGGAGTGGACAGTATAATAATATAGGAAGTTTAGAAAAGATGAAAGGTAAGGAAAAATCCTTAGAGACAGACACAGGAGTTCATGAGACTCCTAATAAAACAGACAAGACAACAATACAATTGAAATACAGTGCATGCATTACAGTTCAAATAAAATCAGCAATAATCCCTTTCCTTCTACATGTGCTTACTCCAAAGTCACCTTTCTCAACCTCGTAGTGTCCCCGCTCGGAGAACGACTTTCATAAGTCTCACTACCAGCGGCCAAGGATAACAGCTAACACCGGTCCGAAATCCTTTCCAGCCTCCTTCTACTCTGCAGTCCACAAGAATGTGGCCACGTCTATCCTCACTCCCGTAGTGCCCCTATAAATCCCACTTTATAAGTCTCACTACTACGTGATGCGAAAAACAAGCAATACCTGCCTGAATCCCCCCCGGAAACTGAGTCCCCTGCCACAAGGCTCAGTCTCCTACCACAATTAAATAACCAGTGGATCTCCGGCTCAACTAGAGCCGAAAGGTCCGGGCCAGGACGTCCCCAACTCAACTAGAGCTGGATGGTCCGAACGTGCACAGTGAAGCTAGCTAGGCTATCAAAGTGACACACCATTGGATCACAGAAACCTATGATTCTACACAGATCCCACAGTTCCACCAACTTCTTTTTCCTTACAGCCACAGCCACGAGGCTCCTAAAAGAAGTAAACAGGCAACAGAAGACCCCCAGGAACACATCCACAGGTCAACCCCCCTTTTTCCTTACAACCACAGCACAGTGGTTCCTAAAAGAGGTAAAACAGGCAACAGAAGACCAAGGCAAATCCCCTCAGGTCCACCCCCCTTTATCCCAAAAAGGGGAAAACACAAACAGATAGACAGTCACACCGAAGACCCAGGCAAATCCCCTCAGGTCCACCCCCCTTTATCCCAAAAAGGGGAAAACAAGCAAGACAGAGAACCCCAGGCAAAACCCCTGCAGGTCCCCACCCCCCCCCTTTATCTCAAAATGGGGAAACAGGCAAACAATTCAAACACACCCAGGCAACAGATAGACTAAAATGCAGGTAAACAAGTGAGTAACGAGGCACCGGGCAAGATATTACCTGTCTTTGATGTCCTCCCGGGAAGCAGTCACAGACACGTGGACGGGTCAATCAAAGGGGCTGGAACGTACCGGTGGCTCTGCAGAAGTCTCTACCGTGTATCTGGAGGTGATCAATCTCCCTTCCTTCCCCCTGGATTCCTCCGTCCACCCTTGTCTTCCTTAGGACGGCTCGCCGGCCGGACATAGCCCGATGCCCCACGTTGGGCGCCAAGTTGTTATGGTACTTTTTGAAAGTAAACCAAAATGTTCAAAGTCTATCTGTTCCTGTCCAAATCAATAAATTAAATTGCGTATATACGCTGAAGTAATCAAGTCTGACACACGAGGTTCAGGTTAAAATAACTTCGAGAAAGTTTATTGGCAAGTGAAGTAAAAGCGGGCGCGCAGGCCCTTTTAAGAGGCATTTTGCGTCATCATTGATTATTAGAATATCAGCAAATAAACATCATCAATTGGATTAATTGTTAAGTGACGGAGTTAGTGTCTTACCTATTGGTTAGTAAAATTAAGAGGTTAGTCCCGTGCCCACCCATCAGAGGTGGGATTATTCTGGACACGGGTGGGGGACAAGGGGGTCCTAAGCGTCATTTTACACAGTCAGTGATATCAGGCTTTATGTCCAGGTGCAAGGTCTCTTATGAATAGAACATTTCATTACTACTGTGTTCTGTGGCCTTCAAACTGTACTATCTTACAAGCTCTTAAGGAGTAGCCGGCAAGTCTTAAGGAGTAGCCAGCACCTCCTGGTACTTGTCCTTGAAGGAAACACGGTCTTTGTCTACTGTATTAATTGGGTTGAGAAGTTCAGTCACGTAATGTAGTTTTAAAATGAACAAGTTAAGTCATGAGGACAAAATGGAGGATGAAGAAGTCAGGTTAGGAGGACAAAATGGAGTTAGTACAATACTTCAATACAAGTACAATAAAGATTTTTAATAATTCCACATCAATGGGGATGCCTCGGATTTTTATGTGTGAACGGCGTTGCCTGTCTTCCATGGATGACATTTTGATTGATAGATAAGTTTGTTGTTGTTGTAATTGTTTAATAGCTGCACCCATCGTGTTCATGTGAGTGTGGACCGACACCACCTCCTTCTCCGTGGCGCTCACCCTTTCCGTGACGTTGCGTAGTTCGGTCTTAAGGACTGCTGAGTCTGCCGCTAGGAGTTTGTGGATGTCGGCTAGGAGGATTTTTAAGTCCCGTTTAGTAGTTGGAGCAGAATCATCTGCCGTTTCCATCAGTGGTGGCAGTTGTACTTGAGTGAGTGCCTGGGTGAGTCAGGTCTGGGCTGCGCTGGGGAGCGTGTCCCTTCAGGCTGTGCTGCTCGGGGGTGCCCCTGCGGTTCAGAGCTCTGTATTGCCAGGCCGTGTGGCCTTTCAGGCTGTGGCATTTGGGAGTGTTCAGGGTGGTCAGGCCCTAGTCTTGGTGCTCTTGGCGCTGTGTCTGGTTGTCTTGAGGGGGGGCTCCCCGTTTGGTCTGGACCCTGCCAGGTGGGGGCAGGGGTCTGGGTATGCTCCAGCTGGGCCGCCGTGGATGCAGGCCTGGGTTGGGCTGGTTTGTGGAACATGGCCCCTATATCTCTGTCCCCGTTCGTACCTTGTTGCCTTTGGGAGCGGCGCCCCATAGCTGGAGTGCGTTCCGGAGTGCCGGGTAGTTCCAGCGGGTTCGGGTATCCCGTGTATGCTGTGAGATGTCCGCGTAGGATCTCCTCGAGGCCCAGGCTCGGAGGTGTGCGGTAAGCCCCGGCTTTGCGCGTCCGCTTCTGCAGCCTTTGCGGCTGAAAGAACGGCATCGACCGGTGCGGCTCGATCAGCCGCAGTTGTCTGGGTGAGCGTTGTGGCTGGATGGGTACAGGAAAGTAGGATAGAGTGTGGATTCTATTTGTGCTGTTAGGGAGCTATTAGAAATGGCGTCCGTCCATGTCAGGTTGCAGCGTTTTTATGTTTATTTTAAACCAATAAATTCACCATTTTCATTCAAAACCTCATCCAAGTCCTTTTTGGAGCCTCCAAGGAATCCTCACAGGGGAAGTGCCATCACCATTCAAATTGGCACAAAACCTACACACCTAGAGCCGGGATTCGTAGGCTCAGGACCAGGTGAGCACCCCATTTATTGAACACATATCTGTGTCATTATCACCATAAGTCTACACATTGGTCTGCTTTCTTCCCTTTTTTTCGTGTTCCTGAGAAATTCTTCAAGCCGAAGTAGGAGGGTGGTGCTACCATAACAGCACACAAGCCTTTATACGGAGCCAGTGTTTTCTATATACAGGCTCCTTGAAATGTGAGTGTAATATTCAGCACGATAGCATTATAATCACTGTGAAGCCATTTTTCAGTACCATCTACACTATATTGTATTTATACCGCACCAATATCTACTAAATTTATTCAGTGGAATAGAGGATATTTCCACACTAGTGTATTGAGCTGCCTGTAAATCACTTTCCGACTTTTTTGAGCACTTTTGTTATACACACTCCTCTGTAAAAAGAGGCAACCTTTGATTGGTATTCATAAAATACATCCCTACATACAGTATCTCCTCTCTCTGCATGCAGACACTGAACTTTCCTCATAGCCTCTTTGTCAGTCTTAGCCAATCCTATGGGGAAGCACTGTGAATGGATCAGGCTGCCACTTCTGATGATGTCAGCAGACACCTTTTTTTTTTTTTAAACAGTAAGATTTTACTATATTTATGAAGGCATGAGGGGCCCAGGGGGGCTAGATGGTGGTTTTAACACTATAAGGTCAGGAATATATGTTTGTTTTCCTGACCCTATTGTGATCCTTTAAATGGCCCACATACCCTGTACTCACAGCTACCAACATTTTAGAGTTTTATGCAAATAAACACCTGTAACTCTTTACTGTTTCCAAAAACAAAATGTTTGATTTGTTCTATTTTTAACAGAAACTTTTATTTGTTATTGATGTCTATATTGTGCTAGTCGAATTGGAAGCAAATATGCACTTTCAAGACACACATGATATCACAAAATAATTTAAGTCAACAAAGATTGGGACTCCTTCCAAGAGACCTGGACAATTACAGGGCTATTTGCTAAACTAAAAATTAAATCTGAATGGGGGAAAAAAAGAGGCAGAAATAGCCAACCTGGAAAAATCTCTAACTCTGCGGTAGTCAAAACAGGTCTATTTCTGTTATTTGGATTTATTTTACAAAAATTGAGTTTAGTGATCTACCTTGAGTATCTCACCATAATCTCCTTTGTCATAGTGTGTGTAATATTTGTAGGCTGCATTTCGTGAGTGCTGACTATGCTTGGTGTGTATTGCCTGTATGTGATTGTGATACACTGAAAAACATATCTACTAACGTACACACAAACTACAGATTCTCTGACGATCACAAACTGCAAAGTCTCATTAAAGGGACACTATTATCCCCAAAAAACTTTTAGCTTAAAGCACCACTATAGTGCCAGGAAAACATACTCATTTTCCTGGCACTATAGTGCCCTGAGGGTGCCCCCACCCTCTGGGTTCCCCTCCCGCCAGGCTCTAGGGGGAGGTAGGGGTTAAAGTTACCTCTTTCTCCCGCGCCGGGCGGGGAGCTCTCCTCCTCCTCTCCGCCTCCTCGGCTGAATGCGCATGCGCGGCAAGAGCCGCGCGCGCATTCAGCCAGTCTCATAGGAAAGCATTTACAATGCTCTCCTATGGACGCTGGCGTCTTCTCACTGTGATTTTCACAGTGAGAAGCACGCAAGCGCCTCTAGCGGCTGTCAATGAGACAGCCACTAGAGGCTGGATTAACCCTAATATAAACATAGCAGTTTCCCTGAAACTCCTTTGTTTATATAAAAAAGGGTTAATCCTAGCTGGACCAGGCACCCAGACCACTTCATTAAGCTGAAGTGGTCTGGGTGCCTATAGTGGTCCTTTAATGAAGCATCTGCAGTCTCACTCCTCAATTCTCTGCCATTTAATAGTTATATCATTTTTTTTCATGCAGCCCACACCTCCTTGCATGTATCTTGCACAGACTTCCTGTAAAGATGCATCTAATGTTTATAGTTCCTTTTTTTGCAAATTCTATTTGATTTAAGAATTTCCTATCTCCTGCACTGTTAATTGCTTGCTAAACTTTTGCAGGAGCGTCCTGTATGTTATTAGAGTTCAGTTTGCAGAGCAGGAGATAAAAACTTTTACAGTAACATCTGATTGAAAATAACTTTTTTGTTCATGCTGTCTGTGACAGTTAAAGCCTAAGAAGGTGTGAGTAGGGCTGCATAAACCGAAATAAACGTGATTTTAACTCATAAATGGCAGAGAATTGAGCAGTGTAACTTCAGAGGCATGATTTATACACAAAAAAGTGCTTTATTAAAGAGACATTATAGTCACCAGAACAACTACAGCTTAATGTAGTTGTTCTGGTGAGTATAATCATTATATGCAGGCTTTTTCATGCCAGGCAGTGTTTACATTGCCCCTAGGGACACCACCAAGTGGCCACTCCTCAGATGGCCACTGAAGGTGCTTCCTGGCCCAGTGCTGCACACTAGGCAGCAGTGCCATTCAGCGTCTCCATGATTTGCATGGGGACGCTGAATTTTCCTCATAGAGATGCATTGATTGGCCAAAACAACTTTTGGCTCCACCCCCTTGCTGATTTCAGCCAATCCAATGCTTTCCCCGGTGTCCCTATTCCCTATTGTTACTGTGTCATTGCATTATTTATTGTAAATTTCCCCCTTTCATAATATTGTAAATTTCTGCGGAATAAATTGGCACTATATAAATACTACTACTACTACTGCTACTACTACTACTACTACTGATGATGATGATGGTGATGGTGATGGTGATGGTGATGGTGATGATGGTGTTCCTGACCCTATAGTGTCCCTTTAACCCCTTAAGGACACATGCCATGTCATGATTCCCTTTTATTCCATAAGTTTGGTCCTTAAGGGGTTAAGCTAAAGTTGTTTTGGTGACTATAGGGTCCCTTTAAGTATTTTAACTAACAGCATACAGTTCTCAATATGTTGTCTCTCTCTGCCATATGTAGTGTGTTGACCGCCAGCGTTTGACATCGCAAGTAGCTGCTGGCTACTGCAGCTCCTTGCACCTTCCTGTAAGCTACAGGTAAGCATCCGTACCCAACAAGGCAGCACTATGTGTAAAAATTGTAAAACTTAAGTGTGAAAATTACTATTAGGCACTCCGTGTAGTTTCTGCAGATACCCTTGGCAATGGACACTTCTTAAAAAGAGCTTTGCATAACTATAATTTTTGTACTTTAACTGTAGGGAGATTTTGCTTTGGTCTCACTGCAGTCTTATTGGTACCTAGCTAGATCTCTAATTTCAAATTGCAGATCCGAGCCAGGCCAGTGTTGAAGATCACAAATTCGAAACGCAATCCATGACTTGTTTCTGTTCAATGATCCTTTTGTATCATAGCCTATGCTTTGGGTAGATATAAATAAATAAAAATTTTCTTTTTTCTTTAGGTGTATTTATTATTCTTTTTTTTAAAGGACCACTCTAGGCACCCAGACCACTTCAGCTTAATGAAGTGGTCTGGGTGCCAGGTCCAGCTAGGGTTACCCATTTTTTTTTTTATAAACATGGCAGTTTCAGAGAAACTGCTATGTTTATAAATGGGTTAATCCAGCCCTCAAAGCCTCTAGTGGCTGTCTCATTGACAGCCGCTAGAGGCGCTTGCGTGATTCTCACTGTGAAAATCACAGTGAGAGCACGCAAGCGTCCATAGGAAAGCATTGATAATGCTTTCCTATGAGACCGGCTGAATGCGTGCGCAGCCAGCCGAATGGGAGGAGGAGAGGAGGAGAGGAGGAGAGGAGGAGAAGAGCTTGAGAAGAGCTCCCCGCCCGGCGCTGGAGAAAGGCAAGTTTTAACCCCTTTCCTCTCCCCAGAGCCAGGCGGGAGAGGGTCCCTGAGGGTGGGGGCACCCTCAGGGCACTATAGTGCCAGGAAAACGAGTATGTTTTCCTGGCACTATAGTGGTCCTTTAAACATTGGCTCACTCTTGGCATCTGGTGGGTCCTCTTTAGCTTTTTGATCTTCATCTGCCAGGAGCCTAGGTCAGTGTGGGAGCCTCTATAGATATCATCTTGTGAAGAGTGAGACAATGCCCTAGTACTGCTAGAGAAAACTGAGGAAAGTGACAAAACTTGACAAAAGTAACTTGCCATTTGTCAAGTGGAGGAAAAATCATAAATTTTTACTTACAGTAAATTTATTTTTCCATTTTAAGAATATCCCCCAATACCTCCCCTGGCACTATGAAGTGCCATTTCACCACTAGGTTCCCAGAAAATACAAAAGCCGGACAACTGCAAAAAATAATTTTATTGTGTACAATCCTCAGTAAAACGAAAATTACAGTGAGTAAAAATGTATTCTTTTCCCTTCAGCAGTGCATGACAACAGGGACAACAAAGCAATCCCTAGACAATCGAATTAACAAACTTTATGATGCCATGAGATTTTCTTGCACCTTTAAACAGGACAAAACGTTTGTTTGATCTTTTAAAGGAGCCTGTACTTTCTAAGTACTGAAGTAAGGAACTTTTAACGTCAAGGCAGCAAAATGTTTCTTCATAATGGCAGAATAATTTCTTGATTTGAAGTTAGCTTATGAGCAAACTTTGGGAATAAATGAGAGGTCAAACTTCAACACCACTTTGTCTTGATGGACAATTAGAAAAGGATGATCCACATTCAGTGCTTGAAGTTCACTCAAACACTTTGCCGAAGTAATTGCCACTAAAAATAGTTTTAAAAGTAATTATTTTGAGTGACTTCTTTTCCAATGGTTCAAATGGCGGTTTGCATATTGCTGATAAAACTAGCTTATGTTGGAACAATTTCTCTAATGATTGGAACTGAAGAAGCTGATGGTGGCAATTATCAGATTTTACTAATTACATGACTTAAAGTCATGATTTTATTAAGGACATGGAGGTGAGTATTAGGCTTTATTTCTTTCTTTATTCCTCAGCAGCAAAGAAAGGATATTAAAGGGGTACCATTTAACATTCTAGCACATTCAACCAATGGGATCAGTCCTTGTTCCATGTTCTCTCATGTGACCTAAGCCAGTCCCTCTTTCTTGATGATGCCAAAGCCGAAAAATCAACAATAAATGACCAACATGAAAAAACGATTCGACACGACCAAGATTCCAACTTCCGAAAGATTTGAAGATGTGATTTGCTGGTAGAGGGTTCTAGGGAACATTCTCCATTGTAACCAAGAGAAGAAAAATTTGTTCCCGATTGGCCCATTGTAAGTTTTTTTTTTTTTTTTTTTTTTTTTTTTGTAAATATATTTTTATTTGAATTTTTCAGTTTTCAGTGGTAAACGATTCAACCAGGACTCGCAGGTCCCACATTTTCGCTTAGTTACCATCGATTTGTCTCGTGAACAGAATTGGTGACTCGCAGGTCACATTACATCAGTGGTAGTCAACCTTTTTCTAACTACCGCCCACTAATGCATCTTTTTGGTTGAAAAAATTTCCTTACCGCCCACCAGTTTTCGCGCAAGTGCAGAATATTTTTTTTCAAATGGAGGGTGTACGTACATTTATCTTTTTATTTCCAATTAATGCATGTTTATAATGTTTTTAACTTTATAAAGTTTAATGAGAAAACAATAAAGTAAATTGAAATTACCTTTACTAGTGATTGAGACCCTTGAGTTTGATGCTGCAAGACTAAATATTTGATATCTGGTTCGATTTTCGTAAGGAACAAACAAAGGTCTCCTCTTTCGGTGATATTCAGACGACTTCTCTGTTTGCGCATAATATGATTTCTCATCTGTGCGTCAGCTCCCCTCTTCTCCCTCCTCAATTCCCCTCCCCACCTTTTTTTTGCCTTTTTTTAACCTTCCTTATAGCAATGCCCATTAGGAAGGCTGAGCTAGGTATCCCACTATAACAGACTGGCACACATACATACATACAGACATACATACAGACAGACAGACAGACATACACACATACAGACAGACACAAGAAACATATACATACAAAAACAAGACACACATACATACACACACGACATATACAAAGACACACATACATACAGACACACAAAACATACATACAAAGACACACACAAGACATACATACAAAGACACACAGACACACACACAAGACATACATACAAAGACACACACGCACAAAAGACACACACACAAGACATGCATACAAAGACACATACATGCAAAGAAGACACACATACACACAGACATATACACACACAAGACACATACATAAGACACACAAGACATGCATACAAAGACACATACATACAGACACAAGAAACATACACATACAAAGACGACACACATACATACACACATATATACAGACACACACGACACATACAAAGACACACATACAGACAGACACATACAAAGACACACATACAGACAGACACATACAAAGACACATACACACACACACAAGACATACATACAAAGACACATACGCACACAAGACACACACACGACATACATACAAAGAAACACACACAAGACATACATACAAAGACAAGACACACATACACACAGACATATACACACACAAGACACATACATAAGACACACATACAGACACAAACAAGACATACATACAAAGACACATGCATACAGACACAAGAAACATACATACAAAGACAAGACACACATATATACAGACACACACAAAGACACACAGACAGACAGACACACACACACAAGACATACATACAAAGACACACACACACGACATACATACAAAGACACACACACACAAGACATACATACAAAGAAAAGACAAATATATACAGACACACACATACAGACACACACAAGACATACATACAAAGACACATACACAAACAAACACACATATTTAAGTCACCCTCCTGTTTCCTACCTTTAAGGTGCAGGAGGGTGACTTTCCCTGGGGTCCAGTGGTGGATCAGGTGGATGGGAGTCAGAGTTCCCACTCTGACTCCCTCTTCCTTCTTCCTCCCGCGCAGGCTGTCTGTATGCTGTGAGGAGTGACCGGGGAATCACTTCCTCCCAGCAGAGATGATGTCATCACAGGGGGCCCGGTCACGCTGTTAAAGCGCCCAGCGCTGACCGGGCCTCCTCACAATCCACATCCATCGGGTGGCCCTGACAGCATGGGCCACCCGATGGACCCCTCCATATTCGGCCCCGGCGGTTTGCCGCCGGGGCCGCAAGTGGGTGATGGCGGTACCCGGTCGCAGGGGTACCGCAGGCTCGCACCCACCCGCTCACCCAATCTGTAAAAAAATTTGAAAATCCCTACCGCCCACCTGGAATCCTGAAACGCCCACTAGTGGGCGGTAGGGACCAGGTTGACGACCCATGCATTACATCATAAGTTTCTAACTGTGGGACGCGCAGGTCCTCTGAGTGAAGAAGAGTATGTAACAGAAATGTTATTTTCGCATGCTACGATAACTAGCAGGGCGGACACGCAGGTCCAGACGTTTTAGACTCACATGCTTCGTAAAATTGCAGTATAGTGGTAAGTCGGGATGATCATATCCCATGTCTAGGTTACGTCCTGAGGCGTATGTGCCCAAGTCAGATTTGTGTGTTGTGTATCGTAGACCTATGTCGCGGTGGTCTGTAGGTCATCTGGGCGTTGTGTTTCATGTGTCCTGTGATGGTGTGTGTAGTGTGAGGGGGTTGGGTGGGGGTCCAGTCCGTGGGGGGTCGGTCTCCGTCGGGGGGGGGGGGGGGGTGTCACCGTCTACCTCTACTTGGGTCTCGTATTGGAGTCTTTGTGTGAAGTCTGGTTTGGAGGTCGTTAGTAGCCAATAGGCCCAAATTTCTAGGTATTTGTCGGAGGCGTTAGTGGCACTCATATTGAGTTCTTCTATTGCCCTGAGTTCTTCCATTTGGGAGAACCAGGCCGTCAGTGGTGGGGTGGCTGTCTGCTTCCAGAATTGTGGAAGCACCTGTTTGGCTACGTTTAGGATCCGTATGGTTAAGGATTTTTTGTATCGTGATCTGGGAGTCTGCGTGTGGTGTAGGAGCATGGCTTCGGGTGTGAAGGGTGGTGGTGCATCGGAGAACGTGTGGAGAAGACTGTGTATGCCATTCCAGAAGGGTCGGATGGCCCTACAGTCCCACCAAAGGTGAAGTGTGGTGCCTATCTCTGTGTTGCATCTCCAACAGAGCTCTGAGTGTTCTGGGTTTATAGCGTGGAGTGCGGCTGGGGTGCAGTACCAATTTGTAAGTAGCTTAAAGGCTGTCTCTTGCGTCTTGCTAAAGACCGAGCAGTGATGCGCTAGATAGCACATTTCCTCCCAGTCTCCGTCGGTGAATGTCTTACCTAGTGCCCGTTCCCATTTCCCCATGAATTTCGGTTTCTCTGTCGGGGTTTCCCTTTGAAGTGTGGAATAGATGAGTGAGATCCCGTGCGGTTGAGGGTCTGGGTCTAAGCACAGTCGTTCGAATGTGGTGGGTTCCCTTGTCAAGGCTATACCTCCCGGGAGAGTTCGTGTGTAGCTACGTAGTTGTCTGTATTTAAAGTGGTGTAGTAGTGTGGGGGTGGCTCCCTCCAATAGGTTTGGTAGCGTCTTGCAGTCAGGCCCGTCGAGTAGGTGGTGTAGTTTGGGGGCTTTGTGGTGTAGCAAGTCTCTGAATGCGTTAGGGTCCGAGCCAGGTGGGAAACTATCGTTGTGGGTCAGAGGGAGGAGGGGGGACGGGTAGGGCGCCAGTCTGCCACCCTCTTCCAGACCTGCAGTGTCGTGGCCGTGTAGGGTGAGTATTGCCCCCCCCCCCCCCCCCCCCCTGCCTGCCAGGGCAGAGTGGATAGCGGTCTCCCCGCCTCCACCTCTTCCACGGTCTTCCAGCTCTTGAGTACCTTTCCCTTTGTCCACTCCATGACTCTTTGGAGGTGGCATGACTCATAGTACAGGGTGAGGTCCGGCATAGCCAGGCCTCCCCTGTCCTTGGGCAGAGTCAGTATGGTCATCCTAACTCTCGGCCTTCTTTGGTTCCAGCCCATTGTAAGGTTTATGCTGTAGGAGACAGAGAAAAATGTGGTGAAATATGTTAAAATACTGTTGTCATACATTTATAACTGACAATTTAAAAGTTTATAAAATTGAATATGTCACAATGAGTCCATTCAAAGAAATAAATAATTCTAAGTATTCGGCAACCCACATTAAAATCCAGACAAATCATACATACAATCGAAAATGGGTGGGAAGACAAAGCGTACAATTTACCTGTCTTTGGGTGGGCTAATACTCGCCTCCGTGCCCTTAATAACATCATGGTTTTACGTCATGTAATTAGTAAAATCTGGTAACTTTATTAAAGGACACGGAGGCTCATATTAGGCTAGTTTGAAGCTATGAGATAACCATAGGAGAAATGTGTTCTGCTGGACGAAAATAGTACTCTTTGAATGTTGATTCTCGAGACCAAACAGCTGTGCGGAGAAGGCCTTCCTATTTACAGCCCACTGTAAATGCCTTTGAAGCCATAGCGCCTCTAGTAGAATGAGCTCTGTAGACTGATGTGTCGATGTTAGCAGCTGACATTATCCATTTCACCCAGCATGCCAGAGTCACCGTGGATACTGGGTGATGAGGTTGCTTCAGAGCCAAAACTGTTGTGTGTTGTTGGTTTCCCGAGTGGTTGGGTCCGTAGCTCGTACTCTTGGAGGCATGCTACCGGGCAGAGGTTAGCATTGTGAGGAAAAGAGGGGTAGAAGACTGAAGTGGTCTTCGACTTTGTATGTCTGGTGATATTAAACAAAACACCGTTTGGAGTAAAGGAAGGCGTGTCGATATCCAGAGTTTGGACGTCCAACATTCTTTTACAGGAAATTAAACACAGGAGCATAGTCAAGGTGTAGACACTTGTTTGAGTGTAAGGTCCGAGTTCGTAGGCCAATCTTCCAATAGACAAAGAACCAGATTGACGTCCCATAAAGCCGTGTATCGGGGGTGTGTTGTGTGTGCGAATCTGATGCATTGTAGAAGACTACAAACCAGCAAGTGTTTCCCAGCCGTGAAGCCATCCATTCCGCCGTGACCCGCTGCGATCGCTGATCAATGCACGTTTATCGTGCGGTAGGCCAAGCCTTGGTCATACAGGGTGGGAAGGAAACTCAAGATGTGGTTTAACCCCTTAAGGACCAAACTTCTGGGATAAAAGGGAATCATGACGTGTCACACATGTCATGTGTCCTTAAGGGGTTAAAGAAGCGCGTATGGAATCCACGTGCTCCATGCACCAACCACTCCATGTGTTCCAGGCATGGGTGTAGGATCTTCTTGTTCCTGGAGCCCAAGCTCCTCCCAAAAAGTCAATAAGCCAATAAGCCATTGAGAAAATGGCATAATCTGCCCCCACATAAGATAGAGAGAGACCGACTGCCATAGGAGGATCCTCTGATTCCACGGGGTTGCACAACCTGCCCATGGTAGGGCAGAATGGTGAAGGTACTCTGGGTTCCGGAGGTTGGAACCTCATTGTGTTGGAGCCTTGGTAGCCCCGGTACGAAGTCCGGGAGGAGCGGCCGGACAGACTGCCCCGCTGAAAACCTTCTGGGAGATCACCCATTTCATACTCATTTGTACCTTGTCTAGTGCCGTGAAGGTACTGACATACTTGCCCAGGTCTTTTACGAAATAGTCTCTGAACAGGAGACCTTTTGCCTGTGAGCCAGGCTCAGATATTGCAAGGTTTTGGAGATTAGGCTCGATTTTCATAAGTATGGCTTTACGACGTTCGGTGGCCCAAGGGGTGTTAGCGTTGCCAATCAGGCATATGCCCATTTGGATCCATCCTCTAATGCCCAACATGTCTATTGGTGTCCCCTCAGTCAGGGCTGCTTCGACCATGTCGAATATCTTAGCTACAGGCCCTAGTATGTCCAGGAAATTGTCCTGACCATGTTGTAGGGAGTAGTCTAGTCCCTTTTTGCTTTCCAGCCTGATTTTTACCCAGAAATTGGGCGATCTTAGGATCCACACAGGCCATGTTTGGGGGAGTGGGCCCTCTGCTCTTTACTTCATGTGGCCTTATCTAACCCTATTCGCGATATATTCGGCCACATGGTCAGTGGGGTACCAGTCAGCCGAGCGAGGGCATCAGGGTCAAAAAGGGGTTCCCCTTGAGGGTCCAAGAAGGTGGCTTCGTCCACCTCCTGCCTAGCCTCTATAGCTGGCGGCGCAGTCACACTGCATTCGGGGGAAGAGTCCTCTAAGTAAACTGGGTCGATGGCATCGGACTCGTCTGAATCCTCCTCCGACGAATCAGACAGGGGCTCTTCTATGTGGGAGCAACATGTCCTCAATATCAACAGGGCGCAATCTGTCCGTCAAAATCATTTTTGGAGGCAATTTTTGTCACATGGTGAGTTTTGCTCGTAGCCTTGCGGCTGCTAGAGACCATTGGCTTATCAGAGACCATAGGGGGCGTTGTGCCAGAGGCCCGGCCAGATGTCATGATAGCTGAAGAGATGGAGTGGGACATGTCCAAAATCACCCCCATGGCAGTGTAAAAGACTTGGGTAACTGATTTGCTCATGGTGGCATCTAGGAGCGAGTGGAACTCTTCCGAGTTCATGTGTTCCTGGGACGCTTCCACACCCTTACCAGGGGTGGTAGGACCTGCGGACACAGCGACTATGCAGTGTCTGCTGGGCTTAGCAGAGGAATTAGGAGCAGAAGCCTGCATTTCAGAAGGGTCTTGCATAGTGGTTATGGTACCAGGAATAGTCACCACAGAGGGCACTCAGGGGTTAATCCTGACAGTACAGTGTAGCTAGGGTTGAGTTAGGGAGGAAAACCCAGAGCCAGCTGATAAAGGGCAGCTTGCACACAGGGGGTAGCACCAGACTTAAAAGTTGACAATCGCAAGATGGCCGCCGCGATGCGCGGGAGTGAACTACGCATGCGTTGGCGGCACTGATGGCGTTTTTTACCGCGATCCGGAGGGCGGCCAGGGGTCTTGTTCTGAGGTAGGGAGAGGAGGGGGAAGGACATTAGAGCCCCAAGGTCGTCCTGCAAACGGTGGGAAACCAGGTTATAAACAACCCGAATAGCAGTGGAAAGGGTTTGACCCAGGTGAGGGGTAAGGACTCTGTAATGGAAAAATTAAACAGCATACAAGATCATATGAAAACAGACCAATACAGTAAAATAATGTACAAATATCCTAGTAAAATTGGCAATTACAACACATCTGTAGCGCAAAAAGTTACAAGGTACTTGGCTGAGGCAGCAGCAAAGAAAGAGGGGAGTGGCTTAGGTCACATGAGAGTACGTGGAACAAGGACTGATCTCATTGGTTGAATATGCTAGAATGTTAAATGGTTAACCCTTTTAAGGGGTATTTGTTTTGTATTTTATATTAATACATTAATATTCTTTCTTTGCTGCTGAGGAATAAAGGAAGAGATAAAGCAAATCTGAATCCTTTAGCAAAGCCCAGTTGGATACAGGCTGTAAATCTTTCTTTGCAGACATCAGAATATTAATAACTTCAGGAAATAAACCTAGGTCCTTCTTTTTCTTTTTTCTTTTTATATTCTTTCTTTTATTGAGACATTGGCATTTGCGGTACAGAGTATAATGGAGATACATGAATAAAAGGTAACATTCCTCAAGATTATACATAAATTTTTGCGACATCAGTCTCATTTTATGGGGGGTCGCCATTTTGTTGCATCGTATCGTGTACAATGTGTCGAGCTAATGGTAATTGGCATCAGGGCAAGATAAAAGCATAATGAAATAAACTAGAAACATTAAAACTCTTTGGCAGAACTGTGAAGGCTATGAGTCCCTTGGATAGGTGTCTTTCTGCCTTGTTCTTTTGCGTCAGTAAGTCGAATGCTCATACTTTCAGGTCTCTGGAGCCCTCAACGAGGTAGCTTGCGGTGTGAATGTGGCTGTGTTGGAAGGGTCCCAGGAGCTGGTGGGCATTGCTGTAGATGTTCTCATTGGCTGGTCTCCTATGCCAAGCTATGTCAGGAAGGTGGGTATGTCTGCCCTGGATTCAAGTGTGTGAACAGTACCTAGCAAAGTTCCTGGGGGGGCCCCACCTGTAGACCACGCCTGCGGTTCTAAGTTGAGATGTAACCGGAGCCAGGGATTTGCACCAAAGCAGGGTGGCTTGTGTAAGGTCTTGAAAAAAGGTTAGGGATGCACCTTCAAAGGGTAGTGGAGTTTTGTCTTTTATGTCCTGCATAATATGGGCGTTATCTTGAGAAGGTGTGCAGCGGAGTATGACGTCCATTATCTGGTCAGGTTGTGCCTTGGGTGAGCCTGTTATGCGATAGACATCATCAATGGACAGCTTTCTGGCGACTGGGTGAGGTAGTATAGTTGCCAGCAACCAGTGTGTTTAGTTTGGAAGCTCTTCTGCGGCAATATTAGCGGGGGACACCCCTGATCTTGACATGATTACGGCGTTGTTTGTCTTCAAAGGCTGTCATTCTGAGCGAAAGAGCAAACTGGTGAACCTGTAGCTGCATAAAAGCGGCTTTTATTGTGGCCATATCTGTGTGAATGTTAAGAATGTCCTTTTCAGACGTTTTCACTCGACCTGTGACTGCCAGTATATCAGCATTGATTAGTTTTAGGTCTGCGGCCCAGACCTTGTGTATGTCTGCCAGCAGCACTTTTAAGTCATCCTTTGTTGTGGGAGCCGTGCCGTCGTAACGTTTGGGGATGGAGTCTGACAGGGTTGAAGGTCGTGTGTGGCCCTTGCCTCTAAGCTTCCCCCTGTGGCGTCCGGATGTGTATGCCACGGTGTCTCTGCAGGAGGCTGTTTGGGCTGTGCAGGTCTCTGCAGCATGGAGCCGATGTCTCTGCTCTCTGCCGCTTGATTAGGCTTTTGGGAGCGGCTTTCCATCGCCGGCATTTGGTTCGGTCACGGGGGCGAGGTGGTGCAAGTGCTCGGGTTGTTTGCTGCCATGATACCCTTGACGAGAGCCTCCAGGCTTTGGATTGGAAGTGCGTGGTAGGCCCTGGACTTGCGCCGTAACTTTGTCTGCTTAGTCGGCTGAAAGAAAGGCATCGGCAGGTGAAAACTCCTTAAGTCACTTACCTGAGACCCCCGCCGATATCCCTCGGCGGTGGTTTTGGGTCACTTCCGCTCGTCCTCTTCATTACGTTGGCCGGTGGGCGAGACTGATCCCGCCCACCGGCCATGGAGACCTAATGCGCTTGCGCGGTAATGCCGCGCATGCGCATTAGAGCTCTCCTTAGGAAATCATTGAAAATGCTTTTAAATGCTTTCCTATGGGAAACTGAGCGACGCTGGAGGTCCTCACACAGTGTGAGTTAACCCTGCAAGGTGGAGTTAACCCTGCAAGGTAATTATTGCCGTTTATAAAAAAACTGCAATAATTACACTTGCAGGGTTAAGAGTAGTGGGAGTTGGCACCCAGACCACTCCAATGGGCAGAAGTGGTCTGGCTGCCTGGAGTGTCCCTTTAACCACTTGTGGCTTATTAATCATTCAGAAGCTACTCTGAGGTATTGATAAAGTTGTTCTTTTGAGGAAGCTATTAAAAGCCAGTTGTCTAAATACGGAATCACTTTGAGTCCCCTTCTTTTTAAATTTTGTGCACACTCTTGGCGCTCACGAGAGGCCAAACGGGAGCACTCTGAATTGATAATGAAGTATCTGCTCTTAAAATTTTAACGGCAAACCTTAAGAATCTCTTGCTCTTTTCTGCTATAGGAATGTGCAAGTATGTATCCTACAAGTCTAGATAAATTAGCCAATTTCCAGGTTGGATCATGTGAGTGGGTAAACTTTTTATTTTTTTTAAATCTTCAATTTGTGTACGGTCTTCAGATCCAGAATGTACCGTCTGGTTTTGTTACAAAGATTCTTGAATAAGTACGAAAGAACATTTCTTCTTCCAGGTTGCTTTCTATGACTATTTATTTTTTTTATACGCAAACTTGATCCTTCTCTCCTGAGTGCTTCTTCTGTGTTAGCAGAATGGACTGGAACACAAACATTTTCTTTTTGGGATACCTTCTAGTTAATACCCATTTTTTACTGCTGAAAGCACCCATCTGTCTGATGTAGTCTGTTGCGATTTTGCCAAAAAAGTGTGTCTTCCTCCAACAGGTATTGCATCATAAATTTCTACTTTGTATTTTTTTTTTACATTTATTTTTAAAAGCCTTTCTCTGTTAACCTCAGTAATTGTTTCTCTTTGAATGGAGTCTTTGTAAGTAGATCTGTCACCCCCTAAAAAAAAGTCTTATTCCAACGTTTCTTCCTTTATTTTTCTAGCATTGCTTTTTTTTACCTTTAGACATCTGCTTCAATAAATCATCTAATTTGGAATCAAAAAGTGTACCTGGTTCAAGGGGGAGTTTTACAAAGGGAATTTTTGGAAGCTGAATCTGCAGACCAGCTTCTTAACCAGACTGCTCTCCTTGCCACCGTGGCTAATCCCATAGATTACACGGTGGCGTTTCTCCTACACTGCATGGATCTGAGTTCCAATTGGAGAACTTGGGCGCTCAGATCGGGGCTATTTAAGGATGTAATTTTTGTGGAGTTGTTATATTTTTTTATGATGTTTTGGGGCATTTTTATGTTTTATGCTTAGTCATTTATGGGTGTCTTGTGTGAGTGTCATGGGCGTGTTTGACTATAACCCTGATGTGCATAAAATCAGGCTATCTGGCCAGAATAAATTATTCCTGTTGTACCCTTCATCAAGTTTAGACTGATGTTTGGGTAGCTCAGTGCTTTAATCACTGCTTCACTTGGGATTTGGGAGAACTACAGCGGATATACTCAGTCGGAGTATAGGGGATATGTTACAGGGATATCTACCACTGGTATATTCTCTATTATATACTGATTCATTTTTAATAGAAAATATAGTTTTGATATAATTCGTTTTTTTTTTTTTTAAACTTTTTTTTTTGAGAATTCCCATGTTTTATGTTTTACTGTTGGTTCATAGGAAACAGAAGGATGTGCAGACTGGATTTTATGTCCTGAAACATTTGTTGTACATTTTGCTGGCACCTGCTTAAAAATGATGACCCTTGAGTGTAGAGCAAGTCTTTTGGCTGTAAGTGTAAACATTGACACTGAGTTTCTGGCTCTCATTGAGGTAGGGAGCAGTTCCCAGTGGATCCTAGGTTTATCAAACTTTGTCAAAATTAAAAAAAAAAAAAAAAAAAAAAAAAAAAAAAAATCTTTAGGCCTGCTTACATGTACTAGCAGCGTTCTCCAACACAGTCCTCATGGACCACCAACAGTGCAGGTTTTTTTAAGGAACTCCATTAGAATAAAACAGGGAAATACATTGGTGGTCGTTGGGGACCACTGGACTAAGGCACCTGGCAACAGAAAACTACAGTGTTAATGGTGCTTTGAGTGTTCCGTTTGAAAGCTTTTTCGATTTAAGGTTATGTTTTGGACTTCATTAAAGTGGCTGTCACTGCTCAGTATTCCATAGAGACCCCACAGCCTCTTAGGGATAACCAGAGATGTCCTTTGGGGGCCTTGACAAAATGTCTGATGTAAAAATATTGCAGGTGTTTCTGCTAAATGTTGATGCCTAATCTCTTGAGAACTTGCAATCAGTCTGAAAAGATAAAGATTCATATAGTCTATTATACTCAAATTAAAGCAACTCTGTCAATTTTTTTCTTTACCTTAAGTTAAGGGGGGAAATAACTAGGGACTCTGGCATGGGGATCTTTTATAGAAGCAGATTAGACAGCTCAACTTTAACACTATCTGATTTTCTAGCTACTATGTATGTTCACATTTTAAAGTAGTTACCACAATCCAATCGTAGATTTAACCCTTTACAATAAATGTCCCAAGTACTGGTGCTGTAGTAAATCCCCTAACGTAATACTCATTGTAATCCTAATTTTACAGATCTTGCAGGACCACCGTGAGCAGACTCCTTAGCCGGTGTGCAGGTTCTAGAGGTCAGGTAACCATATATGGCAAGAGCAGTACTGACATACTCAGTCCAGTTGTTAGTATGAAGCCTGGCCATAAACTCATTCGCATCAACGGTTACAGGAAAAGGGACATTAGCGCAGAAACTAAAAATATATTTACATTTTTTTATTGTCTTCCCTTCTCCAAAATAAGTACTGTTGGGACGTACGTGTATACATTAGTGAGAAAGGACTAAAGTATTCCTGTATGCGAAATTCCACAGTAGAAGTTTAATGGTTTGCCTCATTGCATGAGACAAGGAAATAACCTTTCCAGCACCCGTTGAATGGAGTATGCCTGCTGTTCCGGGTATACTAAACGGAGTTGCGAGTGTTCTATTGAAGAATAACCGCACTGATCGCTGCCCTGATAGAATGCAGTCTCATTGTATCTGCTGCAGGTGTCTGCCTCGATCTCCGTTAGTTTGAGCGCCGCTCTGTGGCGGGATCTCATTCTGTTTCCCAGCCCCTCCTGTGCTCACTGCCCGCCCTCTGTAGCTGCAGGCATTGCTGGTTTGAGTCTTCCATTACAGCCAGTTCACGATCTAGTGCTCTGTCGATCGGCGTAATACACACAGCGTTTGTCGGGGCATCTGATCTGGAGGCCGCAGCAGGTTAGTGAGGTATCATCGTATGTCTTTCGGTTTTTTGTGCTCACTGTCAGAAAGGACCTGTCTCTCTCCAGCGCGCTACATACTTGATCCAAAAATAAGGCTTTCTAGCTAATTCGATATACAGTACAGTATAACTTGAGTTGGATATGGTCTTTTTTTTTTTTTTTTTTTTTTTTACTATATGGTAAAATGGTTGTAAATGCAGAATGCTGTAGCCGTTTTTTGTTATATTTTGTGTGCCAAATTCACAACGCTTTTTCTAATTACTCTGTAACTGACAATGTGTTGCTGTGGATACTGTAAACATTACACTTACCTGAATTATGGAGGAGTGCTTACATACTATGTACAGGCTGAAAAGTTTTGCCCAATGTTCTTGAACATTTTTGATACAATTCTAAATGTAACTTTTTCCATTGAGTTTGTTCTCAATTTAAATAACTTTTTTTTTATATGCTAGTTGCATGTTCTGAATTGGTTTAAAGTGTAATCTGTTTAATTTGAACAGTGCCCTGCTTTGCTCAGCCTGTCTGACCCTTAAATAGTCAATCAGCACATTTATTTATAGTGCAGTTATAAGAGCCCTTGGTTTTCATTATTTTTATATGGATCTATTTTGTTAGAATTTTTTCACATATACTAAATAAGACATTTTACTTTCCAAAAAAAGGATCAGTTCTGCAATTTTTATTTTCTTGAAATTGAATTGCTTTGTACAAACTGTCATGCCAAGTTGGAGATGGCCCATATTTCTTAATGTATTTGGATAATCAATAGTAAAATTCAGGCTCACATTTAAAGTTCATATTTCCAATAGCATTCCTAAGTATATATCATAAACCTCTATAAAGTAGGAGTCTGGGTAAAGTAGTGATTCTTGGGAGATGATGCTAACCTGTCTGCTTTTAAAGCGGCACTGTCATGCCGAACTTACCTTTCCTCAATCTCTTCCTCTTCTCCCCCTCTCTCAGGATCTGTTCTTCTTTTCTTCCTGTCTTCTTTAGTTTTCTTTAAAACCATAAGACAAAGTAGGGACTCTTTGTCTTATGGGATTCCTCCGCTTGACCAGCTCTGACCAGCGGAGGAGCAAAGTGTGCTTTATTTCCGCTGGTCAGAGCAATTTTCCCATGATCCCTAGCTTTCCTCCCTGTTCCCACAATGCTTCCTGTCAGTATTGCCGAACGTCCTGTCACTTAGACAGAACGCCGGCAAAACTGCCGAATTGCATCCTAACAGAATGAGCACTGTTTCTCCATTGGTGTTAGGATGCAATTCGGTACTTTGTTCGGATCGGAATTTCATTCAAATGAATGAAACTCCGATCCTATTCATTGCTGTGGCTGCATCTTGCAGCCGCTTAGTAGATAACTCCCTAATTCCCACGGTATCAGGGAGCGATCTACTAAAAGGCTGAAAGACCTGAATTGGTCTTTCAGCCAACTTTACTAATACTAAGTAAAGATTACTTAAAATTAGTAAATAATATGCCCCTACTCGCTATACCGCGAGTAGGGGCATGTCTAGTAAGCAGTGAGCAGCCTGTGGCTGCTCACTGTAAAAAACAAAAAAAAACTAAAACACCCCCCCTCCCCTGCGCGGGGGTTAAAGATTGGGGGGGGGGAGGCTACTGTCTTCCCTCCTGGCCCCCACCCCTGCGCGGTGGGTGGGGGCCCTAATAAAACAATAAGGGGGGGGGGACCTACTGTCCTCCCCCCCGGCCCCCACCCCTGAGCGGTGGGTGGGGCCCCTAATAAAACAATAAGGGGGACCCCTATTGTCCTCCCCCTGGCCCCCACCCATGCGCGGTGGGTGGGGGCCCTAATAAAACAATAAGGGGGGGGGACCTATTGTCCTCCCCCCCCGGCCCCCACCCCTGAGCGGTGGGTGGGGGCCCTAATAAAACAATAAGGGGGGGGACCTACTGTCCTCCCCCTGGCGCGGTGGGTGGGGGCCCTAAATGACCCCCCCCCCATCAAGGTGACTAGGGGTCCCAAGCCCCTAGTCACCCCCCACCCAAAACATTCTATCCCCTACCTACCCCCTCACCCTAAAAATAGTGAGGGGGGAATAAAATAACTAACCTGTAAAAAAAAAAAATAAAAAAAAATTAAACTTGCCATTTGACGTCTTCTTTTTTCTAAATTCTTCTTACTTCAGCCCCCCAAAAGGCCAAATAAAAATCCATAAACCCGTCGCACTTTAAAAAAAACAAAACCCAAAAAACCGAGCGCAAACAAAAATTAATCCATCTTCACCCATGGAGGGCACGCTGCGTACTGAGCTCCGCAGGGCGGGTCAAGGCTTATAAAGCCTTGCCCCGCCCTGCAATTAGGCTTAGAACACAATGATTGGTTGGTTTAAGCCAATCAGAGTGCTCTGTGTCATTTTACACAGCGTGGGAAAATTCTAAAGAACTTTCCCACGCTGTGTAAAATGACAGATCACTGTGATTGGATGGTTTTCAAGCCATCCAATCACAGTGCTCTGTGTCATTTTACAAGCGTGGGAAAATTCCAAAGAACTTTCCCACACTTGTAAAATGACACAGAGCACTGTGATTGGATGGCTTGAAAACCATCCAATCACAGTGATCTGTCATTTTACACAGCGTGGGAAAGTTCTTTTGAATTTTCCCACGCTGTGTAAAATGACACAGAGCACTCTGATTGGCTTAAACCAACCAATCATTGTGTTCTAAGCCTAATTGCAGGGCGGGGCAAGGCTTTATAAGCCTTGACCCGCCCTGCGGAGCTCAGTACGCAGCGTGCCCTCCATGGGTGAAGATGGATTAATTTTTGTTTGCGCTCGGTTTTTTGGGGGTTTTTTTTTTTAAAGTGCGACGGGTTTATGGATTTTTATTTGGCCTTTTGGGGGGCTGAAGTAAGAAGAATTTAGAAAAAAGAAGACGTCAAATGGCAAGTTTAATTTTTTTTTTTTTTTTTTTTTTACAGGTTAGTTATTTTATTCCCCCCTCACTATTTTTAGGGTGAGGGGGGTAGGTAGGGGATAGAATGTTTTGGGTGGGGGGTGACTAGGGGCTTGGGACCCCTAGTCACCTTGATGGGGGGGGGGTCATTTAGGGCCCCCACCCACCGCGCCAGGGGGAGGACAGTAGGTCCCCCCCCTTATTGTTTTATTAGGGCCCCCACCCACCGCTCAGGGGTGGGGGCCGGGGGGGGGAGGACAATAGGTCCCCCCCCTTATTGTTTTATTAGGGCCCCCACCCACCGCGCATGGGTGGGGGCCAGGGGGAGGACAATAGGTCCCCCCCCTTATTGTTTTATTAGGGCCCCCACCCACCGCTCAGGGGTGGGGGCCGGGGGGGAGGACAGTAGGTCCCCCCCCCTTATTGTTTTATTAGGGCCCCCACCCACCGCTCAGGGGTGGGGGCCGGGGGGGAGGACAGTAGGTCCCCCCCCCTTATTGTTTTATTAGGGCCCCCACCCACCGCGCAGGGGTGGGGGCCAGGAGGGAAGACAGTAGCCTCCCCCCCCCCAATCTTTAACCCCCGCGCAGGGGAGGGGGGGTGTTTTAGTTTTTTTTTGTTTTTTACAGTGAGCAGCCACAGGCTGCTCACTGCTTACTAGACATGCCCCTACTCGCGGTATAGCGAGTAGGGGCATATTATTTACTAATTTTAAGTAATCTTTACTTAGTATTAGTAAAGTTGGCTGAAAGACCAATTCAGGTCTTTCAGCCTTTTAGTAGATCGCTCCCTGATACCGTGGGAATTAGGGAGTTATCTACTAAGCGGCTGCAAGATGCAGCCACAGCAATGAATAGGATCGGAGTTTCATTCATTTGAATGAAATTCCGATCCGAACAAAGTACCGAATTGCATCCTAACACCAATGGAGAAACAGTGCTCATTCTGTTAGGATGCAATTCGGCAGTTTTGCCGGCGTTCTGTCTAAGTGACAGGACGTTCGGCAATACTGACAGGAAGCATTGTGGGAACAGGGAGGAAAGCTAGGGATCATGGGAAAATTGCTCTGACCAGCGGAAATAAAGCACACTTTGCTCCTCCGCTGGTCAGAGCTGGTCAAGCGGAGGAATCCCATAAGACAAAGAGTCCCTACTTTGTCTTATGGTTTTAAAGAAAACTAAAGAAGACAGGAAGAAAAGAAGAACAGATCCTGAGAGAGGGGGAGAAGAGGAAGAGATTGAGGAAAGGTAAGTTCGGCATGACAGTGCCGCTTTAAAAGCAGACAGGTTAGCATCATCTCCCAAGAATCACTACTTTACCCAGACTCCTACTTTATAGAGGTTTATGATATATACTTAGGAATGCTATTGGAAATATGAACTTTAAATGTGAGCCTGAATTTTACTATTGATTATCCAAATACATTAAGAAATATGGGCCATCTCCAACTTGGCATGACAGTTTGTACAAAGCAATTCAATTTCAAGAAAATAAAAATTGCAGAACTGATCCTTTTTTTGGAAAGTAAAATGTCTTATTTAGTATATGTGAAAAAATTCTAACAAAATAGATCCATATAAAAATAATGAAAACCAAGGGCTCTTATAACTGCACTATAAATAAATGTGCTGATTGACTATTTAAGGGTCAGACAGGCTGAGCAAAGCAGGGCACTGTTCAAATTAAACAGATTACACTTTAAACCAATTCAGAACATGCAACTAGCATATAAAAAAAAAGTTATTTACCGTATATACTCGTGTATAAGTCGATCTCATGTATAAGTCGAGTGCAGTTTTGTGACCAACAATTGTGAAATATGCTATGCCTCGTGGATAAGTCGAGGGTAAAACTTGGGGCTATGAAATTCTGTGATTTTTATAATTATATACACACACACTCATACAAACACACACACACTCTGCATTATATACACACACACACACTCATACAAACACACACACACACACTCTGCATTATATAAACACACTCTGTGTGTTTGTGTGAATGCAGAGTATGTGTTTGTATGAGTGTGTGTGTATATAATGCAGAGTGTGTGTGTGTGTGTAGTGTGTGTGTGTGTGTGTGTGTGTGTAGTGTGTGGGGGGAGGGCATTTGTATTATTTTTAATTTTTTTATTTAAATATTCTAATTTTTTTATTTTAATTTTATAATTATTTTTTGTTTTAATATTTTTTTTACATTTTTTATTTTATTTTATTATTATTATTTTATTATTTAAATTTTTGTTTTGTGCCTGGTGGTCCAGTGGTGTGTACTGTGCAGGAGGGGGGCTGGCAGGAAGCGTTTACTTATCTTTCCTGCAGCTCCTGTCAGCTCCCTTCTCCTGCGTTCCGGTCAGCTCCCCTGTACGTCTCGCGGTCTGCGTGCCGCGCGGAGCGTTGCCACGGTAACCCGTGGCAACGCTCTGACGCCGCGGCTCTTGCGAGATTTACAGGCGAGCTGACCAGAACGCAGGAGAAGGGAGCTGCAGGAAAGGTAAGTAAACGCTTCCTGCCAGCCACCAACAGGACCGCCGGGCTCATTACAAGCCCGGCGGTCCTGGTCTGAATTATGGCAATGTAAGTATCCATAATACAGACATTGACTCAAGTATAAGTCGAGTGGGGGTTTTTCAGCACAAAAAATGTGCGGAAAAACTAGACTTATACTCGAGTATATATGGTAAATTGAGAACAAACTCAATGGAAAAAGTTACATTTAGAATTGTATCAAAAATGTTCAAGAACATTGGGCAAAACTTTTCAGCCTGTACATAGTATGTAAGCACTCCTCCATAATTCAGGTAAGTGTAATGTTGGCTGGGGGGGAGGACAATAGGTCCCCCCCCTTATTGTTTTATTAGGGCCCCCACCCACCGCTCAGGGGTGGGGGCCGGGGGGGAGGACAATAGGTCCCCCCCCTTATTGTTTTATTAGGGCCCCCACCCACCACGCAGGGGTGGGGGCCAGGGGGGGAGGACAATAGGTCCTCCCACCTTATTGTTTTATTAGGGCCCCCACCCACCGCTCAGGGGTGGGGGCCGGGGGGGAGGACAATAGGTCCCCCCCCTTATTGTTTTATTAGGGCCCCCACCCACCGCTCAGGGGTGGGGGCCGGGGGGGAGGACAATAGGTCCCCCCCCTTATTGTTTTATTAGGGCCCCCACCCACCGCGCAGGGGTGGGGGCCAGGGGGGGAGGACAATAGGTCCTCCCACCTTATTGTTTTATTAGGGCCCCCACCCACCGCTCAGGGGTGGGGGCCGGGGGGGAGGACAATAGGTCCCCCCCCTTATTGTTTTATTAGGGCCCCCACCCACCGCTCAGGGGTGGGGGCCGGGGGGGAGGACAGAAGTCCCCCCCCCTTATTGTTTTATTAGGGCCCCCACCCACCGCGCAGGGGTGGGGGCCGGGGGGGGACGACAGTATGTCCCCCCCCTTATTACCATTTTTTTTTTTTTTTTACAGTGAGCAGACACAGGCTGCTTACTGTTTAGTGGACATGCCCCTACTCGCGGTATAGCGAGTAGGGGTATTGGGGAGATTTTAATCTCCCTTGTGCTATTATGGGGGTCATATTGACCCTCATAGAGTGAGGGGGGGACATGGGGGGCTTAGGAAGTGGCGAGGAGCACTGCTCCCTGCCGCTTCTATAGTTACATATTACAAGGAGGGAGCTGCACGCCGGTAGCTCCCTCCTTGTAATAAACTGAACGAACAAACGAACACTGATACTCAGTGTTAGTTTGTTCATCTGATTTTTTTCTATTCATTCATTCGTCTGTCTGATGAATGAATGAATAGGTGAAATTCCCGTTCGCATGTCCAGGTGTTTCACTGGGCATGTGCGGGAATCTCACAGTCTGTGTAGTGTGGGTAGATGACGTGTCCCACAGGGACTTCACTTACCCACACAAAGATGGCGGCGCCCTGAATAAAGATCGGGGCAGAAGATAAAGAATTAAAAAGAGGTAATGTGGGGGGCTTAGGGGCATTTGGGGGTGACTAGGGGGTCGATTGGATGTAGTGGAGGCGGGAGGGCGGTTAAAAAAAAAACGGGATTCGGCATGACAGTGCCGCTTTAACTGTAAAAAGCTGAACTGCATCTCTCAGAAACTTCTTCAGGGAAGATAATCTGGATAACATGGCTGCCTAGGATAACCTTTTGTGTTAAGTTGTAGTGATGGCTGCAGGAGAGATTTGGTCGAGCGTTTGGAATTAAAACACAAACAAGCATGCACGAGTGTAAACTAATCTTTTACTCTTTGTGTGTGTCCTTTATTACTGAATATGAACCTAGAATTTGTTGGCGGCATGATGGTAGTATCTGTGAGAAAAATTACTTAGTACTGCAGTCTGGTGCCACAAAGATTTAAAAAAGTTAGAGTTAAAGTTAATAATAAAAAAAAATAATGGTGCAGAGATTAAGGGCCAAACTGTATTTAACACAACCCCTGAGAAGAGTCTCCCCAAAATATCGACAAGTGCCATGTTTATTTTTGCATTGTCCTCAAGATGTCCTTTAGCAATAGAGCAGACACATTCACCAACAGACACACTCAAATGAACATAGCTAACCTACATATACACCCATTTTAAAGCCAGATAGCCCTGTAAACAACATATGCCTACTTGCAGCTAAAATACGAAGTTAACAGACATACATTAGGTCACCAGGATTGTTTATGAAAATTGTAATTGGTGAGAATTAAACAGGTAATTAGGAATTTATAGTCTAGAAAACTGAACTGAAAATATAGCTTGATTTGTAGAATCATTCCAATTTGGCTATACTGGCCTAAACTTTGCAAATATCTAAATTCCAACAATTCTCTTTTTAGTGAATACCCTTGACAGACTTACTCACAGCCTCTGAAGTCCCTTTTACAGACTGCAAGTAACCAAAAATCAACTCTCATCTATACAGTAAAGCATAGATCCTCTCACCACCATGCAGTAAAACTTAGATCGGCTCACTGCAGCAAAGCATTCTCAGTCACGCAGTAAAAACAAATCTAAGGTCCCACTCAGAAAAATATACATGCCTAGTCACAGTATAACACACAAATCTAATCGCACAATAAAACCTACCGTATCAATTTCCAGCCAGACAACCAAAAAACTATTCATGACACACGCCAATAACATACATTGTTAGAAATATGTCACTGTCTTTGCGTGTTTAGTTTTTTGCAAAGACCACCCAAGGTAGCATGTCTAATTAAATGGTGGGGGAGATTAGTTAAGAAAGATGTGCAATTCTCCTTCACTCACCTTAAGAAAAGAAGGTGCTGAGGGCCCTGCTCAAATGAAATTCTGTTTTGTTAATCATACTTGTCTTGTTGCAGCTATTTGCTTGCTAGTCCACCTATTCTACAGTGCTGTGGAATTTTGTTAGCACTAATCTCTGTTCACATCAGCTGCTGTGATGACAAGATGTGGTGTCCATGAGCTTGCTACTGAACTGAAACTAGTGACTGTAAAATGTTCATCTCTCTTTCACATTCTAAAATGCAGTAGGGACTTAGTATGTGTTTTCTTCCTTTTCACAGGCAGCTTGTTTTATCATGGCTACAGGAGGTGGTCCCCCAGAAGAAATAATCAGTGACCAGGAGCTACCCAACTGGAGCCACGAGTCTTTTGATGACAGACTAAACAATATGGTACAGATTTTTATTTGATATAGAAAATTGAATGTAAATGCTGCTCCTATATAGGTTTAATTTTTTCATTTTATTTTTTGGTTTATAGTCCTTTCATTTGCAATTTCAACAATACAAAACACATGCATTTGATAGACGTCACATATTTATACAGATGGATGCTTACAATTGTTGTTTCTTTTGTTACGTTGTTAAAGTCTGAGGAGGGTTCTTCTTCGTTTCATAGGCTTTATACATTTTGACAACAACCCTTTTATTTATTATTTTTTAAACAACTGAAAGAACAAAGCAAACATTTCAATTGCATAAAGTGTTTGTATTTTAATAGATATAAGAATGAAAAGAGAGGGGATAAACAGATTGTTTAGATAAGGAAATAGTTATATATGTTCGGGATTTGGAGTTTAGAGTTTTATTGCTTGGGGCTTCGGTTAGGGTTCAGCATTATTTTATAGGTGAAGTATCCAGTATGTGTCCTGGCAGGGGTGTGCACCTGCTCCTGTGTCCTGCCTTGCCGGAGGGTCAGGATCGGGATTATTATTACTGCGTGTGGGAGTTTATGGTTTTTCCAATATAAGTTTAATTCAGGAACTTTTCAGATGGCATATTTCTTTTGCATTGATTTGTGATGGTTGTTTTGCCTTGTGGGACTGATATGTTATTATGAGATATATATATATATATATATATATATATATATATATATATATATATATATATATATATATATATATATATATATATATATATATATATATATATATAATATAGGAGACTAGTCAACCATGTTTTGTGAAATCCTTAAAAGGACACTCTAATTGCAATAACTGCTGTCCCTTAATGAAGTTGTTTTGGTGAACAGATCCTGTTTCTACAGTATCACTGCTCAATTCTATCCTGCTTAGAAGTTAAACTACGGTTTTTGCAGTGCATGCAACTCTTCTCTTGCTGTGAGTACCACAGCTTTCCTGCACACCTTCTTGAAAAAAGGTTTTATTGTCAAACCTATCTTTGGAGAGTATGTATCCTATTAACCCCTTAAGGACACATGACGTGTGACATGTCATGATTCCCTTTTATTCCAGAAGATTGGTTCTTAAGGGGTTAAAGTTCTTCTCTCCTGCCCTCTCAGTTGCCAGTTGGTGCACAACAGTTTTATGGGTGAGATTATTGTTAAAGAATGAAGAAATCAAAACTTCACAGGAAGATTCTCATTTTTATTTATTTTTTAAAAAATGCAGCTTTGTCAAAGAAGCAAATGTATTCTAGCACAATGCATTTTATTTAATTCATATAATTTGTAAAATAACTTCCAGATGAGGTAGGATTTTAGGGACTTGGGAAACTACTAAGTAATAATTAGGAAAATAAGGCACTTAAAGTTATCTACCTTGGGGGGCGGAGTCTGACCGCCAAGCTGAATAGACGGGGGAAAAAAAGCTCCTGTCGGGCGGGCAGCACACTAGGCACAAACGGCAGCTATAAAGCCCAAAGTCCACCTAGGGAGCACTACCCACATCGGGGATGCACTCCTGTATCGGATGATACCTTTCTTGAGCCAGTCGGAGCTACGTGACCGAATCGCAGGCTGCGGCCTACTGGAGTTGGAGCCAGGGAGAGGCGGCCACTCTTACTGGTACCGGACCCCCCAGGACACGTTGATCTCCTACCCCCTCCCCCTCAGGACCGGCGGGGGTTATCCTGGTCCCCACTGGACAAGCGAACCACGACGGCAGACGAGTAATGTCAGCCACAAAGCATGCAGGGGCACAGGACCGCCGAGGCACATCCAATATGGCCGTCTGGCAAGAGCCAAAGAGAGGGTGCACGAGCAGTCACCTACCCTCCCACCCCCTGGAAACCCTGGACCGACTATGCCTGCGCTTCTGTACGACACTGTGTAGCAGGGGGGAGTGCCTTATTGTCGAGCAGCCCAAACAGTGGCCTCATGGATCTGGCCTACAACCCGCAGGCACCAATATGAACTTCCAGACGGCCATCCGGCCGCGTGGGCACCGCAAGCCGCAATGGCGGGAAACAAACTTCAGCCACCCAGGTGCAAGTACCGGCTCCCACTTGCATCCGAGAGAGACCGCCGAGCTACGCTTCTGTTCTGGCAATGCACCCGAGCATAGAATCTCGGACCAACGAGACGCCACTCAGCGCCATGGCCGCGCTTCACACCGACGTGCGGAAGAAACCTATGCAGAACCAAGCCGGAGAGAGGCTAGAGCCCGGAGACGCTCACTGCTCGGGCGCAAACAATGACCCCCACACACGAGAACGGGACTACCAAACCAGTCTCACGTGCGTGCAACTCACTGAACCTGTACACCCGCGTCCAGCACGGATCATCTCCATACTCTCCACTAGCGGATGCGAGCCACGGTGCCACACGGGCGAACACATCACGGATTACCACTGAATCTGAACCTCCGACTGGGGAAGCCATCGGCGAGACACGCCACAAAGATAAGAGACCCTCCCATGGGCATAGGCCCCACTACCCTCCCAGTGGACTTGCCTCACTCGCAACAGTCTACACACACAACAGGCGCTGCACAGACTTTCACTAACCAGCAACTCAATGAATCGCTGCATGGACAATAGAAATTAGGCAACTAATACTAGCCATACCCTTAACCCATATCAACCCTCTGACAGGCAAAACCCACAATGACCGCTACCAATAGCGCCGAGAGAAATGGCGGTACCCCTGTTTTAATAACCCCCACTTGGCTTTACGCCTGTTTAGCTACCGCTTCATGCTAACGTGTCCTGAGGCACCTACTGTAATGCGGCACAACTTTAGCAATTCAAAACTCCTGTGTGTGTGTGTGTGTATATATATATATATATATATATATATATATATATATATATATATATACTCTACGTTTATCACGACTTACTCTACACTCTTGTATCGTTGACGCATACTACTGTTATTACTTTATTAACTCCTTAAAAAATGTGCACGAATTGCCTAAATGTGTGTCAATGCATGGTACGATCTCTAGCTCGTCAATTGCTTTTGGGGCATGACAAGCGTATATGTAATGTTGATATGCACAGCAAAATAAATTTATCTACCATGTATAAAGTACATTTAAAAGGTTGAATTTTTAACCTAGATTTTCTTTTTAACTCAAGTATCGGTGAAGTGTGTTTTTTATAGATACTCCTTTCTCTAGCACATGCTGCTGATAGAACAAAAACATTTTTGAAGTCTGTTTTATATGTTTTTATTTACATTCATGTTTATTTAGGACTGGAGTGGACAGAAGAAAGCCAACAGGTCATCTGAAAAGAACAAGAAAAAGTTTGCAGTAGAATATGAAACAAGGCTTACAAATACTATCTCCCCGGAATCGTCTCCTGGTGTTGGTCGGAGGAGAGCAAGAACACCACATACATTTCCTCACACCAGATATGTATCGCAGATGTCTGTACCAGAACAGGCAGAATTGGAAAGACTCAAACAGAAAATAAACTTTGACCTGGATCAGGTTAGTTTATGTATTTCACATTTTGCGGTTGAGTTGTGGGAGGTAATAAATCTATAATATAATCTTTTTTGTGTGTTTTATTAAGGAACTTTGTCTCCTCCCCACCCCTTTGTGTTTTGTTTTGGTGTTTTACAGCAGAGTATAGGCAGCGATTCACAAGGCCGAGCAACAGCAGCAAACAACAAACGCCAGGTTGCTGATGCCCGAAAGCCTTTTAACTTCCTGCCACTTCAACTTAACACTAACAAGGATAAAGCTCCTTCTCCAAGTCCTCCTAAGCGGGAAACTAGTACCAGCATCTTACCAAAAGACTTCCTGTCCCCCACTTTTAAGAAAGAGCTTCTGCGGAATTATCAGTTTTCTTTGGAAGAAGATGGTAGAGGGGAACAAGCAACTGATAGCAGTCAGGTAGTATTTTGTTATGCCTTCTCTACTTAACTGACACAACTGCAAAACCCCCGTCTCATCTGTGAGACACATACCGCAGTCATGTGGAGCACTTTGCTCTAATTCTACTTGTATGTAGCTACTACTTTGTTTTGCCAGCAATACACCTTTTGATCTTTCCATTTGATTTGAAGCATATAATGCTGAATTTATCCTTTCTATTTATTTTTAGAAGACATCTTGGCCTATTTTTTTTCTTTATTTTAATGGTTTTTCTTTTAAGAAGGAGAAAACGAGCCTCATTTGCAGCTAGTTCAAAGATTATGCTTGGTGTATGCCCATTTATAAAGCATGATGAAAGGCCCTCCTTCCAAACCACATAATGGGGCATATTTTTTCAAATATTGTTTCCTTTATGTGATCTGGAATATAACACATTTTCTTTCTGGAAACCTGCTTTTTTTTTTTTTTTTTTCTAGATAATTTCAGGATTTAATTTCCTAGTAGTTAAAAAAAAAATAAAAAATAAAAAATAGTACTTTTCCTTCCTCTTTTTATCATTAACATTGTGGTTCAGAAGGATGTATCCTTCCTAAATTACTGTTTTTGGGGTGTGTTGCTTATTCACGTCTATCACAGCATTTGTTTTCCCTATGTAATTTCTTTCTTTAAACAAATACAGGAGCAAATACTAGTTTCTCATGTAGTTGCAATTCATACCTTTTCTGTAGGTTGTGAGTAGACTTATAAAGATTCGTGACTATATAACCAAGGCCAGTTTGCTGAGAGATGACCTTATTGAGAAAAATGAAAGGTGTGCCAATGTTGAACGCTTAACACAATTAATTGACCACCTGAAAGTCCAGGAAAACTCATACCTTGTGTTTCTTCAAAAAATGCTTGTAAGTGTAATATTTTTTGGAAGCATGCAATATGATACATTTTATCATTCTAATGCATAGTGTTTCCTTTTTAAACTTTTTTTTTTCTTCCCCCCCATTTCCTCTTGATTTTTATAATAATGCAATATTTTAGGTTAGCGAAAATGAGGAGGATGTTCCAACTATAGATTCTGCAGTGGGATCTGGTTCTGTAGCTGAGAGCACATCATTAAACATTGACGTGCAGTCTGAGGCTTCAGATACCACGGTAAGCAGCTTTTCTGAACCATTAGAAATTCAGACTTTATGCAGGAGTTTTATTTGTGCTTTATAGATACTTGTAATCTCCATATGCATAGGACATCATTTTAGAAGGGATATATTGCAATTGCCTAGCACAGGGATAGGCCACCTTCAGCACTCCAGATGTTGTGGACTACATCCCCCCCATAATGCTCTTACATCCATAATTCTGGCAAATCATCATGGGAGGTGTAGTCCAAAACATCTGGAGTGCTAAAGGCTGCCTATGCCTGGCTTAGATTTATCGCTCTTGTTATTTATCAGTCTTCTAGGGAGGAATGGTTTAGCATCTTTATTTGTGCAGTAACAGATGAGTTTACAAGTAAACATTTCTTGGCTGCAAATTTTTATTGGTGATATTGCAGAAGGTCTTGATGGTAAGGTATGTCTTTTTGCTGATGATACTAAGATATGTAACCGGGTTGATGTTCCAGGAAGGATAAGCCAAATGGCAAATGATTTAGGTAAACTAGAAAAATGGTCCGAGTTTAGCAACTGACATTTAATGTGGATAAGTGCAAGATAATGCCTCTTGGACGTAAAAACCCAAGGGCAGAGTACAGAATATTTGATAGTCCTAACCTCAACATCTGAGGAAAGGGATTTAGGGGTAATTATTTCTGATGACTTAAAGGTAGGCAGACAGTGTAATAGAGCAGCAGGAAATGCTAGCAGAATGCTTGGTTGTATAGGGAGAGGTATTAGCAGTAGAAAGAGGGAAGTGATCATGCCATTGTACAGAACACTGGTGAGACCTCACTTGGAGTACTGTACACAGTACTGGAGACCATATCTTCAGAAGGATATTGATACCTTAGAGAGAGTTCAGAGAAGGGCTACTAAACTGGTTCAGGGATTGCAGGATAAAACTTACCAGGAAAGGTTAAAGGAACTTAACATGTATAGCTTGGAGGAAAGACGAGACGGGGGATATGATAGAAACATTTAAATACATAAAGGGAATCAACACAGTAAAGGAGGAGACTATATTTAAAAGAAGAAAAACTACCACAACAAGAGGACATAGTCTTAAATTAGAGGGACAAAGGTTTAAAAATAATATCAGGAAGTATTACTTTACTGAGAGGGTAGTGGATGCATGGAATAGCCTTCCAGCTGAAGTGGTAGAGGTTAACACAGTAAAGGAGTTTAAGCATGCGTGGGATAGGCATAAGGCTATCCTAACTATAAGATAAGGCCAGGCACTAATGAAAGTATTTAGAAAATTAGGCAGACTAGATGGTCCGAATGGTTCTTATCTACCGTCACATTCTATGTATCAATATGACCTCACTGGTCCTGAAAAAATCCACAATCCAATACACAGTAGAGTATCCTAGACACTAATAATTGATGGAGAGTGGGGGGACCAAGTGGTGCTGAACTATGTGTCCATAGATGCACGGCCAGTCTTTAGTCAAAATATAATTCACTGGGGTTAACCATTACTGTATTAAATGAATATAAAGAAGGCTGGAATACTAGATTTTGGTTCCACTTTAATTCAGTTGTAAATGGGTCTGTAGTTACCTTGCTCAAGTTAATCTATTCATTGAAATGCTGCATCTGTCTAGTGTTTCTAAAATGCTACTTTAAAGAGACACCGTAAACACCCAGACCACTTCAGCTCAAGTGGTGTGGGTGCAAACTCCCATCACCCTTAAAGGGACACTATAGTCACCAAGACAACTACAGCTTATTGTAGTTGTTCTGGTGAGTATAATAGCTCCCTTTAGGCATTTTCATGTGACCACTCCTTAGCCAATGGAGGGGCTTCCTGGCTCAAGGCTGCACAGTAAGCAGCCCTGCCGTTCAGCATCCCCATTTTCAGCTTAGAGATGCTGAATTTTCTTAATAGAGATGCATTGATTCAATGCATCTCTATGAGGAGGTCCTGATTGGCCAAAACGGCATTTGGACCCGCCCTGTGCCGATTTTAGCCAATCCAATACTTTTCCTATGGGGAAGCTATGGTGCCAGGAAAACCAGTTTGGTTTCCTGGCACTATAGTTTCCCTTTAAGAGATTTCAGTCACACCGCTGAACAACTCCTCCCTTTTAGGTCAGTCCTCTGTGATTAATACACAAATCTAGCAGAAAGATGGGCTAGTAATATCCCTTCTTAAATACTACTTTTTTTTTATTTTTATATTTTTTGCTTGCGTATATGTAGGATAATAGAATCTGTATTGTTTGTAATAGCAACAATATAAGCTGTGATGATGTTAAAGAGACTAAAGGTAATATAACAGCTGTTTTCCCCCTCCTTAGTATTTCCTAAAATAAGACAAAAAAATCCTAAAGAAATTGGGCAAACTTAAAGGGAATGAGTTGGACAGACCGTGATGTTTTCAAAATAGAAACTTGTATTTCAGTAACTTAACCCCTTAAGGACCAAACTTCTGGAATAAAAGGGAATCATGGCATGTCACACATCATGTGTCCTTAAGGGGTTAAATTGTTTATCATCTAGGGGTGATGCAAAAATGTAGGTTATGGTGTTTAATATGTTTAATATTTAAGTGCATTGAAAGGTAGAGAGATAAGTGAGATGTCCTTGGTGTTTGCTTTTATCTCTAGGTATGGGGTGGGGGGGCCGGACTAATAAAGAAAACTGTATCAATGTAGCAAAAATAGTCAGTTAAAGGAACACTGTATTCCTAATACTATAGTGTACCTCTGCACTCCACCCCCAGCAGTGGTTAAAGGGTTAAATATCCCTTTAAACACTCACCTCGGCACTCTCTCCGCCTCCACCGATGTCAGTGCCAAGGGAAAAACTTAATGCTTTCCTATGGGGGATTTAAAGATGCTGGATATCCTCCTGCTCAGCTTAAGGATGTTTAAATGTTGTTTCACAGAGTTAAACTCCTTGAAAAGGTAGGGAGGCTCTAGTGGCCCTTTGGTAAACTGCCATTAGAGGCAGTCTTAACTTGCAATGTTTTTTGCATTGAAGGGTTAAGGGGACAGGAACACTTCCTTCAAAACCATTTCAATGAGATCAAATCTGGGTGTCTATAGTGTCCCTTTAAAGTAGAACAATTAAAAGGATAATTAAACATCTGTTTTAATTACTGGAGACAATGTAAAAATCTCAAGCTGCTGGCTTTTAAAAAAGGCCAACTGCTCTCTAGAGACTCCATTGAAAAAGTTTGGATGTTACAGGATTCATGAAATTCTTATGCCCCTTTTGGTAGAGCAGTAAAAACCTTTTTTGCAAGTGTGAGTAAACAAATATACTGGTATTAGGTTTACCTAGTTTAATGTTTAACTTTAACAAAATAAATTTATATAGTGTTACTATAAACTCCATTTATGAGAAGCATTCAAACAGCTTGGCTAAAGATGAATTTTTTTTTTTATTCTCTTCAATTATGCTATTACTTTTTAGCTTGATGCTTTGTTATACTTTAATGACAATTAGCAATACTGTTCCGTAGTTTAGATGCAATGTGCAGCAGAATATGCACGCAGTACAGTGTGTTCATTCAAGGCTGGTGATACTCCAACCAGTAATCCAGTACCAACAATTATGCCTGAATGGGGTTCATAATGAATAACTTTTTGAAGCAATACATAATAAACATTATTTTGGTGTATATTGTGATTCTTCAAATGTAAAGCTTTCATAGTGTCTCTACTCTCTCCCCTCCCCTAACAAATCTGATGTTTCATGAAGATAAATGTGTGAGGGTGTTTGTGTATAGTTTGACAGTAAAGCTGTTTGCAGATCTAAATTTTTTATTTTTTTTTAACAAATTGAACTATTTAATAAAGGAGTTATCTGTTAGTCGACCCCGAATTGAGGACAATCTAGGGAGCTCAGCTTCACAAATGACGGTTTCAAAGTTTCAAGTTCATACATCTCCAAAAAATCAAGGTGACAGACTCTCTTGGAATGGGAGAGACATATGGCCACAAACCCATTTTTCTCAACACCATGAATTACACTTTAAGGTACATATATAATACAATTTTGAAAGATTGCAACCATTAAACTTTTTTTGCGTCTTTATTTTTAAATTAAACAGATTAATACTTATAAAAGAGCCTGGGAAAAATGATTATCAATGTTAATTGCACCAGATTGCTTGAAGGGTAGAAAATCTACTATGGATGTATCCGCATTGAGCAAAATAAAATATTATATATAATTTTTTTAATTGATTTATTTTGTTTAACCCCTTAAGGACACATGACATATGTGACATGTCATGATTCCCTTTTATTCCAGAAGTTTGGTCCTTAAGGGGTTAAAGCTATGCCAAAAATTAGGTTATCGTGCCTCCAGATAGTTATAACCTCTAAAGAAAAATAACTGAAAGGAGATGAGGAACTAAAGTTGCTGATAAAGAAATTCACCAATGGATTTTTGAAAAAACATTTAGTAGATAGATATATACACACCCAGTGAAAACTTGCATGTATTTAATTATGATTTTTTATTGGGGGCATATATGAAAACAACTTGCAAAAGCTTCAGATCTCGTCTGTAGCTTTTACAATACTTTTTCTCCATACCAGACGGTCTATGGCTGTCCAATCACAGACTTCCCAGTGCAGCTCATTGAGAAGTCTTTGCACCGCAAGTTCTCTGAGCAATTGCCTGTGTTTTGAATTTAGCTCAACTCCGCTAAACAACCAGGAAGTAAGAGGGCCTGGTTGTCTGACAGCCAGAGGGGCGTATCACGATTAAATTCTAAATAAAGCTAAAGTGCTTTAGTTGTGTGGAGTGTCCGTTAAAGTTGAGTTTTTTTGTAGAATGAAATGAACATCCTTTAATGTTTTAATCTATCTTTCAGTGATTTGTAACTTGTTTACCAATGCTTTATGTGGTCTATAATTCATTTTTATTCAAACATATAGGATCGCGCACTCTCACAGTGAAAACCAGGTGCCTCAAAGACCACCGGGTTGGCAAAACCCAAACCTTGTCAAAGGCCTCTGTAAAGTCCGAAACATTGCACATTCAGTTTTAAATAAATCTTTTCCTTTGAAGAAACCTTGAGTGCCTGGATCTACTTTCTACTATTATTCATTTTGAAGCTGTCCCCATGAGACCTTAAATTATATTGTAGTTTTTGTGCCCTCTTTTGGGCACTGATTAATAAGGATTATTTAGATTTTTATTATTGCACACTATTACTTTAAACTCCAATATAAAAGTGAAATATGTCAGAGCTCTTTTTTTTAGAGTTCATATGTTTTGCTAATTTGCAAGCAACTAATGTGATTTCCCTCTGCAAGTGTATTTGTCATTTGTGAAAAGGCAGATAAAGGGAAATCTCTCACTATGTTTAAAAAAAAATATAATTTGTATTTGTATTATTCCCAGGCTGTAGACCCTCAGAAGGAAGCTAAAGAGGAACTTAAAAATATGAAGAAGCAGCATGCCTTATTAACAAGAATGCTTCAGCAACAAGAACAGCTCCGGGCTCTCAAAGGAAGGCAGGCTGCTCTCCTCGCTTTACAGCATAAGGCAGAACAAGCAATCGCTGTGATGGATGAATCTGGTAAATTTACACTTTTAAATCTACTTTTATATAACTTTCACCTCAAAATTATGATTACTGTATGCCAAGTCCATAATTTTACCTGAGAATGTATGCTGGTGATCAGGTATTATCTAGAGGTGTGTTTGTTTAATCTGTAAACATAAATTACAGATTATTATTTCTCTGGAAAGCCTCATTACATCTTTCATTCCTATATACTGGTATGTCTGCATACAGACCTGTGCCATCCTAACTGAAATGAGTAACCTTTTTGCCCCATTTTAATCAGTTGACTTTTTTTGGTGCTTTAGAGCAGCAGTAATTGTAGGCCTTACAGGCCTATGTAGAGTACCCAGTATATATATTCAAATGTATCTAGATTCTAGATTTATTTTAAGAAAATTAGTTTCATAGTCTCTGGACTTAAGAACACTGACCAAAAGAAGCTTAAATCAGCGTTGTTTCCTGTGTCAATGAGGAGGGTGATTAGTTTCTTTGACACAGGAAATGGAGCTGACTTAAGCTCTGACTTGTGTCAGAGAATGTCAGGTGTAGGAAAAAAAATACATAAGACAAAGTAGTCCCTATATCTTTATATTTGAAAGAAAATTAGATCAGAAATAAAGAAAAGAACCGATTCTAAGAAAAGTAGAGAAACATAGGAGAAAGGTAAGTTTGACGTGGCAGTGCCGCTTTTAGGGGTTAAATGTAGAGCACTCTGTCTCTATTCAAAATAAACAATTGTGATAGTTGTACTATGTGTGGCGTCCCGTTCTTTATTGTAATAGGTGCCCCACCATGGGGCATTTTATTGAGTTTAGTGGGAGGGTCTTTTTTTTTTCTTCTAACATGCCCCTACTCGCTGCATAGCGAGTAGAGGTAGAAGGGATATTTTAATCTTCCTTATTTACTTATACGAAGTAATTTTTACTTAGTATAAGTAAAGTTGGCTTTTTAGTAGATAGTCCCCTAATTCCCACAGTATTGTGGAGCTATCTACTAAATGGCTGCAAAATGCATGAATAAAATTCCAAAATGACCAAATTTAATTCGAAAAAAATTGGACAAATTGTGGGCTTTCGATTCACACGAAATTCAGTGAATTTGCCAGAGCCCAGTTAATATGAGAGGATGTTTGGGAAAAGTGAAAGAAGGCATCACGAGAACATGGAGGAAGGTGAATATTGTGGGAGACTTTCTTTGACCACAGGAAATGGAGTGCACTTAAGCTCCTCTTATGGTCAAAGGATGTTAAGCTTACACAAGACAAAGTAGTCTCTACTTTGTCTTATGTTTTAAAGAAAACTAGATCAGATAGAAAGAACATAGGTGTAGGAAACAATAGGAGAAAAGGAAGTTTGGCATGACAGTGCCTCTTTAAAGTAGAGACTACTTTGCCCTATGTAGGATGCAGTTTTAGGCAATGGACTGACATTCGCCATGTTTTGCCGTGGGAACTTGCATTCGTTAAGTAATCTTCCTACTTCTGCTACTACTCCGTGAGATCCCCTGAGACAAGTAGAAATGTCTCCCCACGAATGACCATGCATTTCTATATCAAATGTTGATATGTGAACAAGAATTTATTGAAAGCATTGCTAAAATGTCTTTAAGTGACTTGCTAATTTGACAGATTATTGCCATAACCAGGTATCCGGTCCTGGAGTCTCTTTGAAATATAAAAACAGAAATGTTACGTCTCATCTATTTTGACTAATCCAAATTATATCATGACCTTGCTAACAAATATTGAGCATTCCTTTTTAGACCAATTGGAGTTTGATTGTTAAATGTGGTGCATATAGTGATGTATATTCGATCCCACTCCCCTCCCCCTAAATGGACTATGTATGTGTCAGTCTATTCTATTAAGTAAACACTTGCAAAAATAAATCTACATATACGCTCTAAAATGTACTACTGGATTTGATAGTTCTCTTTTCTTTGTACATCTATATAAAAACAAATTATTTTTTATTTTTATGTTAGTAGTTACCGAAACTACAGGAAGTGTTTCTGGTGTAAGTTTAACTTCCGAGCTAAATGAAGAGCTAAATGATTTGATCCAGCGCTTTCATAACCAGCTTCATGATTCTCAGGTAAATTTTGGTATCTTATCCTGCAATTATTCTCTTGGTAGAGGGGTACACTAATGTTTTCCTGTGTATTTTGTCATGTGTGGTTTGGATAACCACATGCCTTATAAATGCCCCACTCTCAACCTCCCCCAATTTCCATACTTTTATAAGAGGAACTGGCAATGCTCTGCACACCAATAACTGCAGTTTGACTCTGAATGTTATTGTCCACAGCAGGTGGAATGCTGAGCCTTTAATCAGACTTCACTTGACCTTTTAGTACAGAGTAGGCAACCTCATGCATTCAAGATGTGGATTACATCTACCCTGATACTTTGCTAGCAATGTGGCTCTTAGAGCATTATGGGAGATGTAGTCCACATCTGAAGTGCCAAAGGCTACCTACCCCTGTTTTAGTATACAAAATAAAAAATAGAAGAAGATAGATGGGAGTTTCTTTTATTTATATACTTTATTTTCTCGCTGGAATAAAATTCTTCTAACTACCGAAGTCTGTTGTTGCCGCTGTTCTTCTTTTTATTTTGTATCTTATGGGACTGGAGTAAGGAGGCATCTAGATTTAAAGGGACTCTCCAATGCCCCTCTCCCTCCCACCCCCATCCCATGTTGCTGAAGGGGTTAAAACCCCTTCAGTGACTTGCCTGAATCCAGCGCTGAAGTCCCTCGGCGCTGGGTCAGGGTCAGCCGGCGGGGGAGACCTTATAGGCCGCGTGCATTAGATCTCCCTATAGGAAAGCATTATTCAATGCTTTCCAAGGGGATTCCAGCGATGCGCGAGGTCCTAATGCATAGCGTGAGACGTCCAGCGTTGTTTAACCCCTTAAGGACCAAACTTCTGGAATAAAAGGGAATCATGACATGTCACACATGTCATGTGTCCTTAAGAGGTTAAAACACTTTGTGTTCTAAGAAGACTGAAGTCCCTGTAGTGCCTGTCTGATAGACAGCCACTGGAGGAGGACTTAACCCTGCAAGGTAATTATTGCAGTTTATAAACATTTCAATGGGCAGAAGTGGTCTGGGTGCCTGGAGTGTCCCTTTTTATTTCTTGGAAAATTGGGAGAATAGTGTGTGAATTGAAGAATGCAAAATCACAGCGGAGGTTCCCAACAGTAGATTTTTTTTTTTTTTTTTTTTTTTTGGTGAAAGTGACTATTTTTGTTCATATCGACATGTTCTGCAAGACCTTTTCTTCTCAGACTCATTATAGTTGTATACTTATGTGCCAGATGATTGCCAGGTGTTAAGCTACAACTTATGATCATCATATACAGTCAACACGTATTTCTTTTTTTCTGATGTGATTATTTAGGTAAAGAGGTATGAAATAAAGTTTCTTATCCGTCACAATCAGGAGTAAACTGAGCAGCTAATCATATGAAGACGCTGTTCCACTCTGTCTTTTACTCAGGAAAATATGAGGGATCACCTGTAAATCAACGACCACATGTCTCTGAAAAGATAGGGATTACTGATAAAGCCTGACTTATACTCACCAGAACAATAAGCTGTAGTTGGTCTGGTGACTAGTGTCCCATTAAAGTTAAAATCAAAAATTAAAGTGTAGTGTCGTATGACCAAATACATTTGACAGAGAAATATTGTTTACCCAAGACATGATTTCATTTTGAACTCAGTAAGATGAGATTTTTAACACTCTTCTGTTGCTCTAAGAGTCCACCTGTGCCAGATAACAGAAGACAAGCTGAAAGTCTTTCACTTGCAAGAGAAGTTGCTCGAAGCCGAAATTCTTCTTTATCAGAACCTGTGTCAGAAGAGCGAGGCCCACTCTTTAGCAAGGTTGGAGTACTGCTAGAAAAGAAACAAAAAATGGACTCCCTACTAGGAGAACTTCATACACTACATGATACCCAACTGAATAATAATGCATGTAAGTGGATTGATTATATCAAATTATTTGTGTCGAAAAATTTTCACCAAAATTATTTATTTTATTTGTAAATATGCATTGCTGGTTTCTGGCATGTATAAATTATAAATTTGGTTTTAAGGGCATGAGCTAATATGCTGCATACTTTATCCAGAAACTTCTGTTCCAATATTTAACTCTTGTTTACTTAGTGATTGTTTAATTGCAATTGCCAGACTCGGTGACATCAGCAGGCAGGGGTTAAGTCAGGTTAACCCCTTCACGACACTCGATGGAATTTTTTAGGCAAACTTATCCTTGCTTTAAGGACCCTTGATGGAAATTTCCTTCATTTACTAAAGTTAACCCCAGATCACGGAGTTAACGCTCCTCTGGTCTGCCTTTGTATTCGAGGCAGACCGAGAGCACCCAATCACGTTGTACCTGCAGTTGTAATCGCTCTGACAGCAGAGCGAGCACATGTGCTGCAGGGACTTCTGATCTGCCTCTCTGCTCTTCCGTGGTCAGTGGAATTAATTATTAATTGATTTTAATATTTTAAAATTATATAGTTAGCTAGCTGGGATGGGTGGAAGTTAGTGGGTAATTGGGAGATTTGGTGTTAGGCTAGCTAGGGGGGGTTAACGTTTAAAAAAAAAAAAAAAAAATCCACTCCCCTTTACCCAGTCCTAATAAAAACTAACCACTTCCTTGTCAGTTAATCACTGCTTACAGTGATCAAAATACCGATCACAGTATTATACTGTGATCTGATTTTTATTTATTTATTTTTTTACCCTCTGGTTCAATTTTTTTTATTAAAATATTTTAAAATTTATATATTTTGCTAGCTGGGGTGGGTGGGAGTTATGGGAAATTATGTAATTTGCTGTTAGTGCTGCAAACTGCTAGTTAGGGGTTAACGGTAAAAAAAGGTTTTATAAAAATGTTATAAGTGTAAAAAAAGTTTATAAGTGTAAAAAGAAACTAATAAAAAAATTCATAAGTTTAAAAAAAAAAAAAATATATATATATATATATATATATATATATTTTTTTTTTTTTTTTTTTTTAAATCGTAAAACAATACATTAGAAAATGCTCAGTACCACTACACCTGGAAAAAACTAGGGGAAAAATGATCCCATGCTAAGGTTCAAAATATGCATTTTGAAATACCCTGTGGTGTATTCTTAAAAAAAAAAAGTATGTGTTTGTGCAGTAGTTTGAATAACAAACCAGCTAAACTACTCCAAAATGGAACATGGACACAGCGTAAAAATTCAAAGTTGGAAAACAAACTGGAATGGCTGTGTCTCAAATGTGCCCCTTCAATATCCACATATACCTGGCAAAGGTACATACGGTATTGCTGTTCTCAGACGACATAACTGAACAACATATGAAGTATTCTACAGCCGTAGCACACATAAGGTTTGCAAAATATACTGTGCAAACTCACTATTTGTGTCAAAAAGGCAAACAAATGATTATCACTACACATGGTACAAGCTAGCGGAAAAAATATCCCATGCCAAGGTTCAAAATATGCCTTTTGAAATACCATGGGATGTCTTCTTTGGTGTAGTTGGAATATGCAGCCTGCTAAAGTGCTCCAAAGTGGGACACGGAAAATTCACACTTAAAAACCTGAACTTGTCACGTCTCCTTTAACAGCACTGTAACTTCACAAAATAGTGTCTAGGTCATACATTGGGCATATTGTTTTACTCAGAAGATGTAATTGAGCATAATTTGGAGGATTTTATCACCGTGGCACATATCAAGTGTAAGTCATACTCAGCAAAAAATGCAACATTTATGCCACAAACATTGGCATAAATTGGTGAAAAAATGGTGACAAAATAAAGGACCACTATAGTGCTCTGAGGGTGCCCTCACCCTCATAGCCTCCCTCCCGCCGTGCTGAAGTTGGAGGAAGGGGTTAAATTCTTACCTTTCTCCAGCGCCGGGCTCCCGGGGACTCTCCTCCTTCTTCCGACATAAATGGCTGAATGCGCGGCAAGAGCGGCGCGCGCATTCAGCCTGTCCATAGGAAAGCATTCTCAATGCTTTCTTATGGACGCTGGCGTCTTCTCACTGTGAAAATCACAGTGAGAAGTGTGGAAGCGCCTCTAGCGCCTGTCAATGAGACAGCCACTAGAGGCTGCATTAACCCATATGTAAATATAGCAGTTTCTCTGAAACTGCTATGTTTACAGCAGGCAGGGTTAACCCTAGATGGACCTGGCACCCAGACCACTTCATTAAGCTGAAGTGGTCTGGGTGCCTATATTGGTCATTTAAGGCACAATGTACACCATATAAGATACCCTGGGATGTCTGCTTCATCAAATAAAAGCCCTTTGCAGGGTTATTTGAACAGTCAAATATAATGCCCCAAAATAAGACATATGCCCGTCAAATCCATCTATGAAAACTTTAACTAAAGAAGCTGAAATAGCCTTGTCTCTTATATGGCATTGTAGATTCACAGAATAGTGCCAAAGGCATACAATGAGTGTATCGTTCTACTCAGCAGATGTAACTGAACACAAGATGGGGTTCTGTGCAGGAATAGCACATTATAAAAACATTGTTATATGTGTATCTGCCAAAATAGAGAAGAACACAATCTTACTCCAATATTTAGCAGAGATTGATGACGAAATGGCTACATAAAGAGTAAAAATAACCTTAGGTAAATAGCGTATGATGTCTACTTTATTTAAATATATACTTTTCTGACAAGACAAACATACCAACTTCTAAAATTGTTTCACATTGAAATTTAATTTTGTGTCCTATAACTTTCAAAATAAGCTGAAATCCTACACACATGTACTCTATAAATCAAGACACATGAATTTATTTTTAATTACTTTTGTAAGCTGGACATATTATGCACACGCTGTTATTGCCAAAATTGTGCTATTTGTTGGCATTTTTTTTAATGTTTAATGAGAATTGATCTATGTATATGTGACATCAAATTAAAGCCCTTTTTGCCCTCTAAACAACGATATATAATATGTGTTGCAATAAATGACAGAGATGCAAAAACTGCATTTGAACACAAACCACATAAAATGCCAAACTGTCTGCAGTGCTTAAGGGTAAGACAAGCTTTAGAAGCTGTGTCCTTAAGGGGTTAAAGGTTGCTGGTGGCTATTATTATTTTTATTTTTGTCCTACCCTAGGAGAGTAAGATATTAATGAGATCTTTTACATCTGACGCTAGCCTGTTTTTAAGAACTATAAATGTATGTAGACTATAAGAGAATAACTAATATATTGACTGAATATGAACCCTGAGCAAAGCAAGGTACTTTGAGGAGATATTTTTGTTGTTGATTAGATTATGAAGTATATTTCAGGTAGTATTCATTTTAGATAATATACTGTGTAAATCCCTCCGTGATTGCACTAACCAATGGATAAGCTAAAATATAAAAATGGACACACCGGTTGGAGGTCTGTATGGAGAATTGAAATTTGTGCTAGGAGGCTTTAGACAGTCTCGATTTTACTACCTCTAAAGAAGTCGCAAAAAGAGCAAACATGTAGGGGCTTGGACTTTGTGACCAAAGTAGAGCAATTATCTATAGGTGGTGGATGAATCCATTTACTTGGTGGATGGATGTCAGTTTTTTATTCAAATGCTATAAATAGTGATTTGGTATACGTGGAACTAGTTGCACTATATTTGTTCTTCATCTGCCTATGCTGCCTAATTTTTAACCTGCTCATAAAGAAAGGAAACCAGATAAGTGTATTTGCTGAGTAAAAGAACAAAGCTTCTTGGTATCCGTTCGTTATAAGTTGCTATATGACTAATGTTTATTTCCATTAATACAATGGAATGCTACAAGTAACTTTCACATTTCTTTTTATTCCTTTTTTTTTTTGTCTGTATTTTTATGTTCTAGTTCTGGGGTGAACAAAATGTAAAACTACTACTCCCATGGTGCTTTGTGTAAAGGCATGCAAAGCATCATTGGAGTTGTAGTTTCAAAAGATCTGGGGACAATCACAGCACTGCACTGCATTCACGGTGTCCCGTGCCTCCATGTTACACATGATGATGCCGTTCATAAAGATTTTAAATTATTGAAAGCTTTTACTAGATAGTGCCTCTGGTGTCTTTCTGACAGCCACTAAAGTCATAGTTTGACACATGTAAACATTTCTGTTTATCAGAACTGGCAATACTTGCATTTAGAGTCCCTCTAAAGTGATGAAGTAATTTGGGGGATTCTAAAGGCTTCTCCTTACTCCTTTATTGCAGTGTGTGTTTCTTTTTCACTATTTTATTGATTGTTTACTAATTATTATCAACTGACTCATAGATGACTAGTAGTTACTGGGATTATGTTTTACATTTTTCCATGTTGTTCCCACTTTTGTTTCGATATAATCATGTTGGTGCACTAATCAGTGCAGGCTCACAAGTAGAACAATAATACATTTGAGTTTATATTACATTATTATTGTTCAAAAGTGCCAACTGAACATCAAAAACATCCTACATTAAATAATACAACAAATGATACCCTGAACTGCCTAACAAGATAAACACATGTTAAGAAATGTATTGAGGATTAAGAGGATGTTTACATCTGCCAAACCTCACCAGCAAGCACCAATAAGCTGCAGTTAAAAAGCAGTGCACGGCTGGTGCACTGATTTGTGTAAAAGTTTCGTTCTTGCATCCTCTCAAGTACCCCTGGTCCTAATAAAATGAAACAAAAAACACAAAACTGCCACTTTTGCATATTTTGCTAAAATCCTCAATGGTGACTGCTTCACTTGCAGAGCATTGGCTGCGAGATGCAAGGAAAGGAGTTTTACAGCTCTGAACTCGTGTTGATGCTCTGCATCTTCTGAAATTATCAGTACTGATAATTATCAATACTAATCTGAGTCCATCCAGTGCTTCTCATTAGGGACTTAAGGCACATTCTAACCATTCGGCAAATGCTACAAATCCACTACCTATTCTAGAGAAACACCGAATCCTTTTTTGCGCTTATGTAGCAGGGGTATTTGGTGTCATCATCATTAACAAGGAAGCGCTTCTAGGGATTTCTGTCCGAAATCATACTTTCAGTGGTTTCAGAAGAAAGTAAACATTGCCATTGGTCTGGCCATATTTTACAATGTCAAAAAAAACAAAACAGGGCCTCTGCACCAGTTAATTAAAGAGAACGTGTAGTCCTAAAAATAACAATAGTTATTTCTGGACTACAGGTTCCCTACTGTCCACCCTCTTTGCTGACTTCTTTTTTACTAGATTTACTTAATTATTTTCTAGTGCTGATGATGTCTTTGCAATTCTCTTAGAGAAGCAGTGGGTTGGAGGTGCACATGAACAGCCGAACACCGCACTCCTTCAAATACTGCTATCCGCAGCTTTTTATTCCCGGACTGAGTTTTACATTTTCTTGAAGAGGAGAAGCGACTGTAGTTGCTATCAGGAAGACCGTTACTAGAAGTGGATTTAAATATGCACGGTGAAAATTATAAGACCAGTGCACCCAGACCACTAGATTGAGATGAGGTGCTCTGGGTGATGAGTGTTCCTTTTAAAACGTAAAACTTCTATTGTGGGCTTTTATTTGTCTCTTGAAAAGCAACACATTTTGTTGTCTGTTTTTCATTTGATTTATTTTGTTCTAATCCAAATATTCCATTTTATTTTAGTTATGGCATCCACAGGTTCCCCACAAAGGAGCTTGGATCAGAGAAGCATAGGATCAGCTGCCTCTGGTCCTCTCATCTCTGACAATAGAGCAACAAACAGCAGTGCATTAGCCACTGCTTATCCACCTGTACCTGCTGTATCTCGTAATGACAGTGAAGATGGAGAGAATCAAAACCCAGCAGAAAAACTCAAGTATGTGTGTTCTATATTTCATAAATAATTTTCAACTTAAAACGTTGCAGAAGCTGATGCATTAAAGCCTTGTTTCTCAGTAATACGCTTACCCCAGGGGTACGTGCACCAAGGGTAGGGTGTACGCAAAGAGCTGGCAACCTTTGTGTCCTCCAGGAAATTGCTGGCTGTGTGCTAATGCAGAGTATGCACCTACTTACCTGGATGGCTGTGCCTACTCTACCCAAATTGTGTCCTGAGGGAGAATGGAGGCAAAGAAGGTGAGGGAGTTATCTTCCAGCACTGCTCCCTCGCGTGCCCTATGTTGATGCGGTAGCAGAGTCACTCCGGCCCCAGCATCACTAAACTGCACACAATGTTGCAGTGCTGAAAGAGCGCGAAGATTACACGAACGCCACTGGACATCAGTGAAACTATCTCCACTGGACCCCTGGAACTATTCCAGCTCTCACAAAAGTAGAGGGGCAAAGTGGAATTAAATAAAAACAGATATTTGTGTGTTAAATAATATGTATGTCTGTCAGTGTGTGTCAAATTGGTAACATTATGTCTATAAGTAAATGATTGTCTCTGTGAATCTGTGTGTTTTTATCTGTGTGTTAAAACTAGTGACTGTGTGTGTCCCCTCTGTGTTAGTGTCCTCTGTGTTCGTTACCCTCCTATGTATATTTTAAAGGGGTTGTAACAAACTTGTGTAAATGGTCAAATGCCAGAATGATGGAAAAGTTCTGCAAGTCTGCTATGCTTCCAGTTTGGCTTCTTTTAGCCTTCAAAGTGAAATTTAAACTTATGATGAATTACACTTTAGTGAATAACTCCATATGTGTTTTCAACCAACTGAAATACAGCTATGTGTCAATAGTGTCAATCAGTCCCTAGCTGCTTTAAAATGCTGCCTTTATGCAAAAATAAAATTTAATGAGAGATGATTGCTTTCATGTGCATTTGAACATCTTTTAAATCAACCAAACCTAAATTGATCTTTCCTGTTTTATTTTATTAGTGTATTTGACTAAATATGTATTGAAAATAAATGTTTTTTTGCAAAAAGTCATATTTTAAATATACTTTCTTATTTTTTTTTTAATTTCAATTGTCAGAAGTTACTTGTGGTTTTTTTTTTTTTTTTATTGTAATTATTTTATCCATTTAAATATTTATTTACACTTTTACGGACTGTAAAAACATAGAACATGAAGTTATGATCAAGAGTAGACGGAATTATGGATTAAAGGGACACTGTAGGCACCCAGACCACTTCATCTAATTAAAGTGGTCTGTGTGCAGTGTCCCTTTTGCCCTTAGTGCTGCAGTGTTAAACATTACAGTTCTAGAAAAACTACAATGTTTATGTTGCATCTCTAAGTCTGCCCACAGTGGCTGTCTCCAAGCCAGCCACTAGAGGGTTTCCTGAATCGAAACAGACATTTGGTTCGGTATATGACGCTGGATTCTGCATGAGACCATACAGCATCAAATTTTTTCCTTTTAGCAAATCATTGATTCACCCGCTCGTCATGGGCTGTCGGAGGGGGCGGAGCTTCAGCCCAACGCCGAATGACATCGGTGCTGGGAAAAGGGAAGTAAAAAAAGGAGAGGGGGGGAGAGACAGAGGGAGCTATAGTGTCAGGAATACAGCTTTGTATTCCTGGCGCTATAGTATCCCTTTAAATAATTTCTAGCAGTCTAAAATCATATTTGCTACTCCAACAACTTGCCATTACATTTTTGCTTAGTGAAATAAAATTTTCTTCCCCTAGGAAATTGCAAGAAGTTCGAAAAAGATTAAACGAGTTGCGTGATTTGGTTCATTATTATGAGCAGACATCTGACATGATGACAGACGCTGTCAATGAAAACACTAAAGATGAGGAAGAAAGTGCAGATTCCGAGTATGAATCTGATTCGGAGCAAGAGTTAACTCACCCTATCACTAACATAAGGTTAGGAAACATTTATTTTGTAGCTTTTGATTGTGTAGTGTGTGGTTAAAGTGCATTACATACCATATCTTATTTGTTCAAAGAACATGTTTATTTGCAGACTTGTATTAATACCTAAAGGGGGAAAAGACACTTCGCCGAATTTTTCTTTTTCGTTTACTTATTCAATATATTTAGCAAACATGTATTTATGAGGATGCCGCCATTTTAGCTCCTTGTCAGTCACTATGATGTGCCTTGTTTTTTGCACCCAGCTGTCAATAGAGAATACTTTCATAGAAGAGGAGAAAAAAAAAATTGCCCTATAATTTCAGTGTTCTGAAATGTGGATGAATTGTATCACTATTTTGGCCATTTTTTTTTTTTTAAAGTAATCTAAAAAAAATACTATATATTTTTTATATAGCTCTTTCCATTTCAGAAGACTTCCAAATGCTGCCTTGTATTTGAGACTGTACTGTGGATATAACTGGAATGTTAGAATAAATTAACTTTTGTGAATATGTGGAGAACGGCTATATGTGCTGTGGGAAATGTTGGGACTTAAATGCTAATATGTAATTGTAATACTAAAGTTTGCTGTAGATATGTACAGTGTGATAGTGGATATGTTATTTTAGACTGCTATATAAATCTACACAACTTGTACCCCTGCATAAATACAGGCTTGTTAATATTGCCCTGATATGCTGCTGTCCAGATCATGTTAACCTGTCTACCAGTAATGTAGATCTCATTTTGCTTTAGTTTAGTATTGCTTCTAAATTGGCATACATTTGGCTACATCACATTAACCTCTTAAGGACACATGACGTGTGACATGTCATGATTCCCTTAAATTTCAGAAGTTTGGTCCTTAAGGGGTTAAACTGTGGCCCTTTGGCATTTTGGCCCTTTGATGATTTTCTATATTATAGAGTAAAATTGAAGGGAAGTTTTAAAGTAAAGGGATTGAGTGCTTTGTAATGCAGTGATAGCAACCATGTCTGTGTAGATGTTATACAACATATCACATGTTGTTCAGGATCATTATTCTGTGAGCATTTTGGGAAATGTTGGCTGCAGTGCCACATTTGTCCACTACTGTACAAATGCAAATTAATGACTGAATTATTTGTTTCTGCTTTTTTTTCTTCTTCCTATTAATAGAAATCCACAACGCATGCATAGCTGGGGACAAATGAATAGCCTCACCAACGTTCCATCTGGTACAAATAACAGAGATGAAAGACCACTTAACACCGAATGTGAAATAAACAACAGATCTTCTGTTAATTTAAGACCCTTCAATGTGTTGTCTTCATTAGGTATGCTTTAGTACTGAACTGTACAATCACAGACTGGAATCAGAAATCTAAAAGATTAAAAATCTTGAAAGCCAGTCTCTTGTATAATATAAATGTACTCTCCAAACACCTTGTATAGCATATGGTACAAGGAGCTCCAAAATCTGGGATTACTTAGAATTGCAATTTAGAGTAAGAAGAATACTATAGTTAGTTTCAGGGTGGGGAAGTTCAGTTTTATTTTTTTTAAACATGTCGCTTTTAAAGTGGCACTGTCATGCCGAACTTACCTTTCCTCAGTCTCTTCCTCTTCTCCCCCTCTCTCGGGATCTGTTCTTCTTTTCTTTCTGTCTTCTTTAGTTTTCTTTAAAATCATAAAACAAAGTAGGGACTCTTTGCCTTATGGAGGTTTCCTCCGCTTGACCAGCTTTGACCAGCGGAGGAGCAAAGTGTGCTTCATTTCCGCTGGTCAGAACAATTTTCCCACAATTCTCACCTTTACTTCCCACGATGCTTCCTGTCAGTATTGCCGAACGTCCTGTCACTGTGACAGAACGCCGGCAAAAGTGCCGAATTGCAACCTAACAGAATGAGAACAGTTTCTCCATTCGTGTTAGGACGCAATTCGGGACTTTGTTCGGATCGCAATTTTATTCGAATGAATGAAACGCCGATCCTATTTGTGCTGTGGCTGCATCTTGCAGCCGCTTAGTAAATAACTCCCTAATTCCCTCGGTATCAGGGAGTTATCTACTAAAAGGCTGAAAGACCTAAATTGGTCTTTCAGCCAACTTTACGAATGCTAAGTAAAGATTACTTGGTATTAGTAAATTCAGCCCCTACTTGCTACACTGCGAGTAGGGGCATGTCTATTAAACAGTGAGCCGCCTGTGGCTGCTCGCTGTTTAAAAAAAAACACCCCAAAAAACCTAATAACAATTAGGAAGGGGGGGGTGGGGGCCATAAATCACAATGGGGGGGACCTATTGTCCACCCCCCCACCCCTGCGCAGCGGGTGGGGGACCTAAATAAGGATAAGTGGAGACACACACAACCTACTGTCCTCAAACCCCCGAGCGGTGGGTGGGGGCCCTATATAAGAATGGGGGGGGGGGGGGGGGACCTACTGGCCCCCACTCCTGAGCGGGCCCTAAAAAACGGAGTGCTCTTTGTCATTTTACACAGTGTGGGAAAATTCCAAAGAACTTTCACATGCTGTGTAAAATGACACAGAGCACTGTGATTGGGTGGCTTGAAATCCATCCATCCCCTTACTGTTATTCTTATATAGGGCCCCTTACCCACCGTTCGGGGAGGGAGGACAGTAGGTCCCCCGTTCCCCCCCTTATTGTTTTTTAGGGCCTCCACCCACTGCTCAGGGGTGGGGGCTGGGGGGTGGGGGAGGGAGGACAGTAGGTTCCCCTCCCTCCTTATTGTTATTTAGTATTTTTTTTTTTGTTTTTTTTTTTAAACAGTGGAGCCACAGGCTGCTCACTGTTTAGTGGACATGCCCCTTCTCGCGGTATTTTAATCTCCCTTATGCTATTATGGGGGTCATATTGACCCTCATAGAATGATGGGGGGACCAGGGAGGCTTATGAAGTGGCAGGGAGCCCAGCTCCCTGCCGCTTCTATCTTTACATATTACAAGGAGGGAGCTGTGTGCCGGTAGCTCCCTCCTTGTAATAAACTGAACGAACAAGCGAACAGTGATACTCAGTGTTTGTTTGTCTGACAATGCTATTCATTCATTCGGCTTTCTGATGAATGAATAGATGAAATTCCCGTTCGCATGTCAAATGTTTAACTGGGCATGTGCGGGAATCTCAGTGCTATCTAGTGTGAGCAGATGACGTGTCCCACAGGGACTTCCTCTACCCACACAAAGATGGCGGCGCCCTGAATATAGGCTTAGAGGCATTTGGGGGTGACTAGGGGGTCAATTAGATGTAGTGGAGGCAGGAGGGGGGGGTTAAAAAAACAAAAACAAAAAACTGGATTCGGCCATGATAGTGCTGCTTTAAGTAAAGCATTTTTGCTTATCAAGAGTACAGTTATCCAGCAGTTGATCGCTTTTATTTACAATTTAGATTGTTTGTATAAAAGTGAAGTTGATAAGGATAGAATTCGTGAAATGGAGCTGGATGAAGAAGATATAGAGGATGACCAAGCAAGCCGGGCATCTGTATCCAGTAGTAGCAGTGTTGCTGATGAAAACAGTAGCGATTTCCAGCAAAAATTTAATCGACTCATTGCAGCTAAACAGAAACTTCGACAGCTACAGGATCTTGTTGCAATGGTACAGGTATAATCATATTAAATGGAAATGCAATATTTGTTTTCAACACCTAGTGCTAAAATGGTTAGCTTTATTTTTAAATTTAAGAACTTAAAATATCTACATTGTTCATCCCTTTCAATTTTTTAATTCTTATTTTTATTTTTAAACAAATGTCTGGAATATTCTAATATTGATATCCAAATTTTGCATAATTATACACCCCTTATTTATGGCTTGGCTAAAACTGGCAAATCTTACCCACTTTATATTCATTTTGTGGAAAACACAAGCTAATATGGACAAGCCAGGAGACAACGTAGGCAAAACCAGTTGAGATATTTGGAGTTCCAAATTGTATAATTAAATACAAATGTCCCTTCTGTTTGTTGCAGTAGTGCCCTAACTATGTAGATATTTGTTTAGAAGACTAGTCTCCATTTAGTCTGCCTGGTTGATATTCATAATTTAATTGCATACATTGTTAGATAGTAAGTTTACATGTTCATTCTATCTTTTTGTCAGTATGGTGATGATACAGAGTCTGAAACCATTGCAGCTGAGAGATCTGGTAGTGATCACCTTTTAACAGAGGCCTCAAACGCTACACAGCAACCAAATAACACTCGTCAAAATTCGTCTAAAGTTCAAAAAGATATAGCTTTAAAGGAACAAGCAAGGTAATGGTCTTGTTTTTGTACTTGTATACAAAATTGTAATCCATTATCCACCACACCCCCATTATTGATATTTTCTTATTTCAGAGAGAAATTCTATGAATCTAAGCTTCAGCAGCAGCAAAAGGAACTAAAACAGTTACAGGAAGAACGGAAGAAACTTATTGAAATTCAAGAGAAAATACAGACTTTACAGAAAGCTTGTCCAGACTTACAGGTAAAGAAACATCAGCCACAAAAAAAATGCATCTTAAAACTACTACTAAACCAAAACTAATGAAAGTGAAACAATGCATATTTATGCTTATCATTCCCATCCATGAAAACTCCTCCCTTAACAACTGAGTTGAGGTTTCTCTGTCACCATGGTACCAGTAGTCATAACTGTGGCTTTCTATGCCATCCTTCATAAAGTGGGCTTTAATACAGCATTGAACGTCCTGCATATTTGGTGTGCATAGGGTTAAATCCCTCCTCACACGGGAATAAATAGTTACCTGGAAACCCCTCTGTCTGCTGGGGCCATTTTCATTGGCCATAGTCTTTTTGATGAGCTGTTTACAGCACTGAAAACAGCTCTTTAAATGCCTATTAAAAAGATCATAGTCTGATTGGGTTAAATCCCTGCTCACACCACTAAACCCAGGTAACTATTCAATATCTTGAACTTTATTCAGAATTACAGTGTAATTCTGAAAACTGCCACATACCACCATCTACTGTTAAAGTAAAACCCATTTCTAATATCAATTGATATTTGCAGTGGGTTACTTTATTGGTGGGATTAGGGGTAGGGTTAGAGTTAGACAAGTGGTGTGAGAGTAGGCTATGATTACACATGGTTTTAGATTAGGGTAAAGGTTAATGCTAGAGCGTTAAGGGAAAGATTAGCAAAGGCTAAAGTGTGTGTGTGCTTGTCCTTGTCCTTATTAATGGCCACAGAGGAATCAATGAAGTATTGAATTGGATTATGAAAAATGTGAATAATCTGAGTATCAAAAATACCAGGAAATTCTTCTTTGTTCTAATAGGAATGGTGAAGTGCGAGAGAAGCTTCAAATAAGGAATTGTTTAAGCAAAGAGTATATTTATTTAAAGTTGCACTAATATTTTTTTTGGCAGATTATTATAAATGTATTCTCTTTATGAAACATTCATATTGACTATTAGAATTTCACTGGAATTCCAATATATATGTTGTATCTTTAGGTGAGACCCCAAGGCGTTTTTAACACAGTCCTTAAATAGTTTAAGCAGAAAAATGATCTGTTTAGTTGAACAGTTTGTAGAGTAAAATTGTATACATTCCATTCTTGTTGGCGTGCACTGGAAATAGACCTCCTTTTAGAGCCTCTTTTATCATATGCAATCAGACAAAATAGGGACAACTTATCGAGAATGCAGAGATTGAGAAAAGCAGAGAAAAGGCAGAGCTTCCTCTGTCAACTTTTGTCATTTCCCAGTCACATTCATTGGTAACAGATGAAACCGCATCTTTTTGGGCGTGCATGCGTTTGTGTCTCTGCCCAAAAAGATATATATTGCAAACCAGTGCAAGTGTATACTCTATGCAAGTGCTTACGCAAATGGGATATCTGTAAAATATATGATCTATCTGATTCTGATGAAGTATGGAAAATCACTCAGAGGTCTTAAGTAGGGATACAGTTTGTGTAAGCACCTTATTGGGCAGTAAAATTTATGGGAAATTCTGCACAAGAATATAACTTTGACACAGGCTTCTGACAGATTCAGGCTTTCCTGGTAGAATGAAATATCCCCTTTTAGGGAAAGAGAAAAGAACTGGTAGAAAAGGCCTTTGTTTCTGAGTTTTAGAGTTGAAGACAGATGTGAATGTAGATCAAGCATGTCCAACTCAAAGGCTAGCACGGGCCCACCAAACACGGTTTAAGTTTATGCGGGCCGCAAAAAAAACCCCAAAACCTTAAATTTTCATAGAAATGTAGGTTTGTTTTGAAAAGTACAGTATAAAAAAACAAAACGCATTCTCCCCCCCCTCACTAAATCCCAGTCTCTCCCCCCCCCTCACTAAATCCCAGTCTCTCCCCCCCCTCACTAAATCCCTGTCTCCCCCCCCTCACTAAATCCCAGTCCGTCCCGTCCCCCTCTGTGCTAAATCCCTGTCGCCCCGTCCCCCTCTGTGCTAAATCCCTGTCATCCGTCCGTCCCCCTCTGGGCTAAATCCCAGTCGCCCCCCAGCTCGTCCCCCTCTGGGCTAAATCCCAGTCGCCCCCCAGCTCGTCCCCCTCTGGGCTAAATCCCAGTCGCCCCCCAGCCCGTCCCCCTCTGGGCTAAATCCCAGTCGCCCCCCAGCCCGTCCCCCTCTGGGCTAAATCCCAGTCGCCCCCCAGCCCGTCCCCCTCTGGGCTAAATCCCAGTCGCCCCCCAGCCCGTCCCCCTCTGGGCTAAATCCCAGTCGCCCCCCAGCACGTCCCCCTCTGGGCTAAATACCAGTCGCCCCCCAGCCCGTCCCCCTCTGGGCTAAATCCCAGTCGCCCCCCAGCCCGTCCCCCTCTGGGCTAAATCCCAGTCGCCCCCCAGCCCGTCCCCCTCTGGGCTAAATCCCAGTCGCCCCCCAGCCCGTCCCCCTCTGGGCTAAATCCCAGTCGCCCCCCAGCCCGTCCCCCTCTGGGCTAAATCCCAGTCGCCCCCCAGCCCGTCCCCCTCTGGGCTAAATCCCAGTCGCCCCCCAGCCCGTCCCCCTCTGGGCTAAATCCCAGTCGCCCCCCAGCCCGTCCCCCTCTGGGCTAAATCCCAGTCGCCCCCCAGCCCGTCCCCCTCTGGGCTAAATCCCAGTCGCCCCCCAGCCCGCCCCCCTCTGGGCTAAATCCCAGTCGCCCCCCAGCCCGTCCCCCTCTGGGCTAAATCCCAGTCGCCCCCCAGCCCGTCCCCCTCTGGGCTAAATCCCAGTCGCCCCCCAGCCCGTCCCCCTCTGGGCTAAATCCCAGTCGCCCCCCAGCCCGTCCCCCTCTGGGCTAAATCCCAGTCGCCCCCCAGCCCGTCCCCCTCTGGGCTAAATCCCAGTCGCCCCCCAGCCCGTCCCCCTCTGGGCTAAATCCCAGTCGCCCCCCAGCCCGTCCCCCTCTGGGCTAAATCCCAGTCGCCCCCCAGCCCGTCCCCCTCTGGGCTAAATCCCAGTCGCCCCCCAGCCCGTCCCCCTCTGGGCTAAATCCCAGTCGCCCCCCAGCTCGTCCCCCTCTGGGCTAAATCCCAGTCGCCCCCCAGCCCGTCCCCCTCTGGGCTAAATCCCAGTCGCCCCCCAGCCCGTCCCCCTCTGGGCTAAATCCCAGTCGCCCCCCAGCCCGTCCCCCTCTGGGCTAAATCCCAGTCGCCCCCCAGCCCGTCCCCCTCTGGGCTAAATCCCAGTCGCCCCCCAGCCCGTCCCCCTCTGGGCTAAATCCCAGTCGCCCCCCAGCCCGTCCCCCTCTGTGCTAAATCCCAGTCGTCCCGTCCCCCTCTGTGCTAAATCCCTGTCGTCCCGTCCCCCCCCCCTCTGTGCTAAATCCCTGTCTTCCGTCCGTCCCCCTCTGTGCTAAATCCCTGTCTTCCGTCCCCCTCTGTGCTAAATCCCTGTCTTCCGTCCGTCCCCCTCTGTGCTAAATCCCTGTCTTCCGTCCGTCCCCCTCTGTGCTAAATCCCAGTCGCCCCCCAGCCCGTCCCCCTCTGGGCTAAATCCCAGCCCGTCCCCCAGCCCGTCCCCCCTCTGGGCTAAATCCCAGCCCGTCCCCCCTCTGGGCTAAATCCCAGCCCGTCCCCCCTCTGGGCTAAATCCCAGCCCGTCCCCCCTCTGGGCTAAATCCCAGTCGCCCCCCAGCCCGTCCCCCTCTGGGCTAAATCCCAGTCGTCCCGTCCCCCTCTGTGCTAAATCCCTGTCGTCCCGTCCCCCTCTGTGCTAAATCCCAGTCGTCCCGTCCCCCTCTGTGCTAAATCCCAGTCGTCCGTCCGTCCCCCTCTGGGCTAAATCCCTGTCATCCGTCCGTCCCCCTCTGGGCTAAATCCCAGTCGCCCCCCAGCCCGTCCCCCTCTGGGCTAAATCCCAGCCCGTCCCCCATCCCCCTCTGGGCCAAATCCCAGCCCGTCCCCCTCTGGGCTAAATCCCAGCCCGTCCCCCAGCCTGTCCCCCTCTGGGCTAAATCCCAGCCCGTCCCCCTCTGGGCTAAATCCCAGCCCGTCCCCCCTCTGGGCTAAATCCCAGTCGTCCGTCCGTCCGTCCGTCCGTCCGTCTGCCCCCCTCTGGGCTAAATCCCAGTCGTCCGTCCGTCCGTCCGTCCGTCTGCCCCCCTCTGGGCTAAATCCCAGTCGTCCGTCCGTCTGCCCCCCTCTGGGCTAAATCCCAGTTGTCCGTCCGTCCGTCTGCCCCCCTCTGGGCTAAATCCCAGTCGTCCGTCCGTCCGTCTGCCCCCCTCTGGGCTAAATCCCAGTCGTCCGTCCGTCCGTCTGCCCGCCCCCCTCTGGGCTAAATCCCAGTCGTCCGTCCGTCTGCCCCCCTCTGGGCTAAATCCCAGTCGTCCGTCCGTCCGTCTGCCCCCCTCTGGGCTAAATCCCAGTCGTCCGTCCGTCCGTCTGCCCCCCTCTGGGCTAAATCCCAGTCGTCCGTCCGTCCGTCTGCCCCCCTCTGGGCTAAATCCCAGTCGTCCGTCCGTCCGTCTGCCCCCCTCTGGGCTAAATCCCAGTCGTCCGTCCGTCCGTCTGCCCCCCTCTGGGCTAAATCCCAGTCGTCCGTCCGTCCGTCTGCCCCCCTCTGGGCTAAATCCCAGTCGTCCGTCCGTCCGTCCGTCTGCCCCCCTCTGGGCTTAAATCCCAGTCGTCCGTCCGTCCGTCCGTCTGCCCCCCTCTGGGCTAAATCCCAGTCGTCCGTCCGTCCGTCTGCCCCCCTCTGGGCTAAATCCCAGTCGTCCGTCCGTCCCTCCGTCCCTCTGTCCGTCCGTCCGTCCGTCCGCCCCCCTCTGGGCTAAATCCCAGTCGTCCGTCCGTCTGCCCCCCTCTGGGCTAAATCCCAGTCGTCCGCCTGTCTGCCCCCCTCTGGGCTAAATCCCAGTCGTCCGTCCGTCTGTCTGCCCCCCTCTGGGCTAAATCCCAGTCGTCCGTCCGTCTGCCCCCCTCTGGGCTAAATCCCAGTCGTCCGTTCGTCTGCCCCCCTCTGGGCTAAATCCCAGTCGTCCGTCCGTCCGTCTGCCCCCCTCTGGGCTAAATCCCAGTCGTCCGTCCGTCCCTCTGCCCCCCTCTGGGCTAAATCCCACTCGTCCGTCCGTCCGTCTGCCCCCCTCTGGGCTAAATCCCAGTCGTCCGTCCGTCCGCCCCCCTCTGGGCTAAATCCCAGTCGTCCGTCCGTCCCCCCCCCTCTGGGCTCAATCCCAGTCGTCCGTCCTGTCCGTCCGCCCCCCTCTGGGCTAAATCCCAGTCGTCCGTCCGTCCGCCCGCCCCCCTCTGGGCTAAATCCCAGTCGTCCGTCCGTCCGCCCGCCCCCCTCTGGGCTAAATCCCAGTCGTCCGTCCGTCCGCCCGCCCCCCTCTGGGCTAAATCCCAGTCGTCCGTCCGCCCGCCCCCCCCCCCTCTGGGCTAAATCCCAGTCGTCCGTCCGCCCGCCCGCCCCCCTCTGGGCTAAATCCCAGTCGTCCGTCCGTCCGTCTGCCCCCCTCTGGGCTAAATCCCAGTCGTCCGTCCGTCCCCCCCCCTCTGGGCTCAATCCCAGTCGTCCGTCCTGTCCGTCCGCCCCCCTCTGGGCTAAATCCCAGTCGTCCGTCCGTCCGCCCGCCCCCCTCTGGGCTAAATCCCAGTCGTCCGTCCGTCCGCCCGCCCCCCTCTGGGCTAAATCCCAGTCGTCCGTCCGTCCGCCCGCCCCCCTCTGGGCTAAATCCCAGTCGTCCGTCCGCCCGCCCCCCCCCCTCTGGGCTAAATCCCAGTCGTCCGTCCGTCCGCCCGCCCGCCCCCCTCTGGGCTAAATCCCAGTCGTCCGTCCGTCCGTCTGCCCCCCTCTGGGCTAAATCCCAGTCGTCCGTCCGCCCCCCTCTGGGCTAAATCCCAGTCGTCCGTCCGTCCCTCTGCCCCCCTCTGGGCTAAATCCCAGTCGTCCGTCCGTCCGTCTACCCCCCTCTGGGCTAAATCCCAGTCGTCCGTCCGTCTGCCCCCCTCTGGGCTAAATCCGTCCGTCCGTCCGTCCGTCCGTCCGTCCGTCTGCCCCCCTCTGGGCTAAATCCCAGTCGTCCGTCCGTCTGCCCCCCTCTGGGCTAAATCCCAGTCGTCCGTCCGTCCGTCTGCCCCCCTCTGGGCTAAATCCCAGTCGTCCGTCCGTCCGTCTGCCCCCCTCTGGGCTAAATCCCAGTCGTCCGTCCGTCTGCCCCCCTCTGGGCTAAATCCCAGTCGTCCGTCCGTCCGTCTGCCCCCCTCTGGGCTAAATCCCAGTCGTCCGTCCGTCCGTCCGTCTGCCCCCCTCTGGGCTAAATCCCAGTCGTCCGTCCGTCCGTCCGCCCCCCTCTGGGCTAAATCCCAGTCGTCCGTCCGTCCGTCCGCCCCCCTCTGGGCTAAATCCCAGTCGTCCGTCCGTCCCCCCCCCCTCTGGGCTCAATCCCAGTCGTCCGTCCGTCCGTCCCCCTCTGGGCTAAATCCCAGTCGTCCGTCCGTCCGCCCGCCCGCCCCCCTCTGGGCTAAATCCCAGTCGTCCGTCCGCCCCCCTCTGGGCTAAATCCCAGTCGTCCGTCCGTCCGCCCGCCCCCCTCTGGGCTAAATCCCAGTCGTCCGTCCGTCCGCCCGCCCCCCTCTGGGCTAAATCCCAGTCGTCCGTCCGTCTGCCCGCCCCCCTCTGGGCTAAATCCCAGTCGTCCGTCCGCCCCCCTCTGGGCTAAATCCCAGTCGTCCGCCCGCCCGCCCCCCTCTGGGCTAAATCCCAGTCGTCCGTCCGTCCGTCCCCCTCTGGGCTAAATCCCAGTCGTCCGTCCGTCCGCCCCCCTCTGGGCTAAATCCCAGTCGTCCGTCCGTCCGCCCCCCTCTGGGCTAAATCCCAGTCGTCCGTCCGTCCGTCCGCCCCCCTCTGGGCTAAATCCCAGTCGTCCGTCCGTCCGCCCGCCCCCCTCTGGGCTAAATCCCAGTCGTCCGTCCGCCCCCCTCTGGGCTAAATCCCAGCCGCCGTCCAGCCGTGGCCATCGCAACACTGGCGGACTCGCATATGCATGGCAAACTCGCGGCTCGCCGGGCCACACAAATATTCATTGTGGGCTGCGAGTTTTACATGCTTGATGTAGATGTTTGGATTCTTGTTTGTTGGCATACTCTGGGTTTTATTTTATTTTTTTATTTTTTTGTGAAACTAGCAACTTTTAAAGGGGAAACATGAGTTTTTCAACGTCATTTAATTTGAAAGTTGATGTTTAACAGCAGCAGATAGACAGATGTGTGCAGTGCTTATGATTTTAACTTGGTACAAAAGGCAATGCCAGAATGTATTTATTACTGAATGAATTAGAGTATTGCTAGTAATAATTTGTATTAAATACGGTGATTGAGTAATTTTGTTGTGATGTTTTTATATTGTGATGTTTTAATGTGATTATCCGTCTTTTTCTTAATCTTGTATCATTTTATGTTTTTGGTTCACCATTTAGCTGTCCACCTCTAGTGCTGGAACCTTTCCCACTAACAGACATTTACCAACAACTACTTCAACTCCTGAGGTTGATGATCCTAGCAAAGCAATAATTCCGACTATGCCTGACCCTGAAGATTCTTCATCTGTGGATAATGAGGTAAGCTACCCGTTGTGTCCAGTATAGCATTACAGATTTTATTACAATAATTAGTTTCACATTGTCCAGCCTGTTTTTTTGTGATTGATTGAGAACTTTGGGACAGGTTAGCCCAGTGCTTTCAGCCGATAATGTCAATTTGGGCAAAACTGATATTGCAGAAACCTTAAGTCTGCAATATCAATGTGGCTGAAAAGGTGACAGTCTGAGTGCCCAGACAGACATGAACCTTAAACCTGAGGACAGCAGTAAGGCATTGGAGACTAATTATTTTTGCTAATTGTGCCTCATAAATAATTAAAAGGATCTGGACAATAGTTGTCTGTCTACCAGACAAGTATGTTAATTTAGTTTGCCTATGCCAAATAATTTTTGCTGATATACAGAACTGCTCTTCTCTCATGGCTTGATGTTGTGCTCATTTTCTAATTTATTTTCTGTGAAGGTGTGGTCAGAAATTCGAAGGCACCAAATTGTACGGGAGGACTTGAGACAAAGAAGAAAGCAGTTAGAGTCCCTGATGGCAGAGCAGCAGCAAAGACATGGATTAACAGATACAAATTCAGCTGCATCTCTGAGAAGTGAAGACTCTGAAAATCAGGGGTATCAGCACCAAAGCCGGACAGAAAAGTGAGTGTGCCCTAAAAAAAAAGTATATATATATCAATATTTTGTACCTTGTATTTATGCTCTATTTATGCTACAGGCACCCAGATCATTTTTGCCCATTGGAGTGGTCTGAGTGCAAACTCCCACTACCCTTAACACTGCAAGTGTAATTTTTGAAGTTTTCATAAACTGCAATATTTACATTGCTGGGTTGAGTCCTCCTCTAGTGGCTGTCTACTAGAGGGACTTCCGTGTTCATGGAACACGAAAAGTGTTTTCAGTGATGCTGGACGTCCTCTCGCTCGCTATGTGAGGACCTCCAGCGTCACCGAAATCCCCATTGGAAATCGCTGTATAAGGCTTTCCTATGGGGAGGTCTAATGCGCGTGCGTATTAGGTCACCCCGCCAGCTGACGGCAGGGGAGGAGAGTAGGTGGAGCCTGACCCAGCGCCGAGGGACGTCGGAGTTGGACTCCGGTAAGTTGGGATGGGGGTGGGGGGTGGGAGGGAGAGGGGCACTGCGGGAACCTGCAGTGCCAGGAAAACGAATGTTTTCCTGACACTGGAGAATCCCTTTAAGAATATCTGCCCCCCTCTCCCCCTCAAAACTGTATAGCTTACTACATGACTGATGAATGCTGGACTATTTCTTAAAGTGATTTGTACAGGGCAAAACAGGGATATTGAAACAATTTCTTCTGAGAAGGAATTAACAAATGTATAAACTGGACAGACGTGTGACCTTTATTGAAAATACTAAAAACCATGTTGCTTATGATAAAGACTGATGTGTTTCTTTACAAAAGTAAATTTAATAAACTTATGCAAAACAGGAAGTGAAAATTTGTTAACAGTTGACCTATTTTACATCACACTATTCTTTCATTTAAAAGTGAGATACTTTTTGATTTATTTGCTATCTGTACTACTATATTGGTCTTAGAAACTATTTTAAGTAATGATGGGTCAATGCATTTTTTTAATTTATGCAATCTTTGCAATCCACTAGAACAATGGCAACCTGGGGTGGATCCACCCAGTGTGCACTTGATGAAGAGGAGGATGATGCTGGAGTTTCAGATGTAAACCAGGTGGAGGAGGAGGAGGAGGAGGAAGAAGAAGAAGAAGAAGAAGAAGAAGAGGAGGAGGAGGGTGATGATGATGATGATGATGAAGGAGATGAACAAGATGACGCCTTCCATGGAAATGTTTCTTATCGTCAAAATAGCAGGAATCAAAGTGCTTTTAGTGAAAACCGCAATGAACATTGTAGCAAAAATTGGTATGTGCGCTCATATTATTTAAACTGTAAAGGGCACTTTAGAACAACCAAAACGTAGTAGTTCGCTAGATGGGTAGGTCATACTCAGGAGTATCTTAACTCCTCCATTCCCAATGATTTGTGTCCCTGTGCATCTATACTCCAACCTACTGTATACATGTTTATTTCCATTTTAACCCCTTAAGGACGGCGGGCGTTCTATGCCGTCCTTAAGGAACCGGCTCTAAACGCCGGAGGGCGGCATAGAACGCCCAAACCAGCCTTTCTACTTACCCGGTATGGGTACTTGCTTAGATCGCGGTATGGGGACTTACCTGGGAGCCCAGGGAGTCCCTCTTCGGCCCCCCCATGTGATCGTGAGGTCCTTGCAAAAACTGTATGCTTATAAACGTTATGGAGTCTTAACACCAAACACTTCAAATAATTGGATAAGGTGAATTTTGGGCCTCTGGTTTTTTTTTTTTTTTTTTCCTCCTCTGATTGACTTTCTCATGATGCTCTCATATTTATTTCTCAATTTCCCTAATCTTAGTTGTTTTTTTAAACCTTGTACTGGGAACAAGTTAACCTGTAAATTCGTAATTTAATGGAATTTAGCTAGGTTAATATTCTTTGTCACCTGACAACTGCTGCTGGCTAGGCAGTAAACGTTGTCATTCATAAATAACCTAAATTATGTTCTCTGGCTAAGAAAATAACACTTGCTCTTTAGTATTAACTAAGAAAATGTGTAAGTATTATTCTGTGCTATAATTGTTTGACCTACTTTACTATTACTTTTGGTTCAGTATATCTGTGACTAAATGTGTGTGTATGTGTATGTATATGTATATGTATGTATATGTATATGTATATGTATGTGTATGTATATGTATATGTATGTGTGTATATATATATATATATATATATATATATATATATATATATAAATAACTTAAATACGTATGCACTATTTTCAATAAGACTTTGCAGAAATTAACAAAATGTAACTATAGTCCAGTGTCACACATTCCTCTCTCTTGCCTTATCTCCATGGTGAGCTCATCAATTCTAGACAAGAAAAATAATTTTAACACTCCAAGTAGGTTGATGTAGACTTTAATTGTACTTAACACAATCACAGCATCTAAGCCACACTTTGTCAAAAGTATTTTATAAGATCAGATTTGACAAAGGCCACATAGTGTGACTGAATATTATTTGCATCACCCTACTTGAAGTGCTGGGATCCATTTTCTTGTTTGGATTACATCTGGAGGATTGGCTGCCTTGCATCCATGGTTGCACTGGTGGGAAAGATAAGACGTAGGAAAATTGGATTGTGTGCAGTCCTTTCTCTTGTGGAATATATGGTCTAACTTAGTACTTCTCATAACATAAAGGGCACATGTGCAGCGGTCACTATAATCCTCAAGTCCCAGTGCTTATTAGAAGTATTAAAGGAACACTACAGTGTTAAAGTCCCACCTTTTATTTATAATGCTGGACTGTTTTTTTTTTTTTTGTTTTTTAAACACTTTTTTGCATTTTTGGCTCTCCATTTGCTACCCTGAAATAGGTTACTTGCTTCTAATCCAGCAGTCCATCCCTACAGCTCCTCCACAGCCCAGAGATCATCACTAGTGGTGATCTCCTGGCCCATCCATTTCTCAGAGAAGCATTGTTAGCAAGGGTACATGCATGGCAATTGCAGTGCTGCTCTGGTAATGTTTATTACAAAGAAATCATGAAACCATCTGAGAAAACCTCACATCTGCTTTGAACAAATTCTCCAAGCAAATGAGAGTGCGTCTTACTGCCTGTCTGACTGCTGGAATTGTGCAACTTGGGCACTTTTATAACAGTGCTGAATTATCCTGAAGTGTTTATAGAGGTTTTCAGTGTTTCTTTAACTGTGTGAAAGTAAAGACCTTTGAAAATTGGTCTATCCAGAAGCTTGGTCTGTAATGAATGACAGCCTCTAATGGTTTAACAGCAAGTAGATGGTTGTTTTCAGACAAATGTAAACATTTAACATATTAAGTGATTCATTACGCTCACAGGAAGTCCGTGTTTTTAATCCATAAAATACATAGTCACAAGCTTTCAACATTTGTTGAATGTATACATCAGTGCATGTTAGCAGACCATGTAATTATTACTTGATATGTCTGCCCAAGTGTTCATAGTAAAGTATTTTAGATTGTTCAGTTGATTTAATGATTTAAAAGTGTGTAAAGCCTTGCATGTAACATACTGCTTGTTTATAGGTCAAAGGGCCAGCGTACATTTTCAGTTGATGGCAATTATCGTCCCTCACCCAAAACAAGACAACAGCAGAATATTAGTATGCGGCGCCAAGAAAATCTCCGCTGGGTATCAGACCTCTCTCATGTGGAGGAGAAAGAACAATGGCAGGAGCAAATTGATCATCTAAGAAAACAATTGGACTTCAGCACAACTATTTGTCAAACTTTAATGAGAGATCAACAGGTGAATCATAGACCAAGTCATATTCTCCAAAATGCGTATATTTTTCTCAAACAAACCTTTATTTTCTCTTGATGCCCCACAAAATGGAGCCATCCTAATTATTGTATCTCCATGAACCAGTTAGTGGTCAGCACCGTATTGATCTGTCAAACGCACATTCTGCCTGACATATGCACCAGTTCCCATTTTATTCAGTTGCCTACATATAGTTGCACTAATATTTTTATTTATTACTAGTATTAAAGCGCCAACAAATTTCGCAGCACTGTACAATTGGAATTGAATTCAGATTCATCCATTTTGGCATAAATGTTTAAATTCACTTTGAATTCCTGTAATTTTTCACTTTAGTGAATAACCCTGATTTAGTATAAATAGACTGGCAGCCTTGCTGCAATAGTAAGCAGTAAAATAATTGCCTTGGGGGGGAGGGAATACACCCCTAGACCAATGTATTAAACATATGTGTATATGTTTTGTTCCTCATTTAATCCTCTAATTGCATTTCATTCTACTTTTTTTTTTTTCTCTCATTAGACCCTCTCCTATCTGCTCCAGAGCTTTTTAGCAAATCCTTATAATGTAATGCCAAATAATGCAGGGTCATCCCAAGTCCAGCTTCTTACTCATCAGCTGAATCAGTCCTATTGTCAACTTAACTGGCAACAAAACAATGTCATGAGGTAGGATTTCATTTACATTTTATGTCATACCCCTCCAAAACCTCTCTCCTTTGTGAGCCTGATATCTGATATTTGTTTAAATAAAATGTTGCATATTTACTTTAAAGTGTTAAAGGATTACTCACTTATTTATAGATTAAGGCAAATGCTGAATGATGTTATTCGGCAACAACAAGAACACTTGCAACAAGATCACCAACAGCAAAGTGACAGAGGCAGCAACATACCTCCACCTACATCTTCCAATATGTTTAATAACTTAAGCTTCCTTCCTCCACACATGAATTTCTTTAATATGTCTCCTTTTGGAAACCTTCCAAACTTGGCACCAGGTATGTAAAAATTGATCCCAATCCAATGGTACTAAATGCAGTGCTAGTTATTAGCCCTTGCAGAAAATGCTTGTGAATCTAGCATCATCTCCAAGTTCGTAAGAGCCTTCTTGGCCCAATTATTGCTTAACCAGTCATATATATATTGCTCTAAATTAATTAGCCAAGCTTTATGTAGTGCCACCGATATTAAAACCATAATCTGTCCTTTATCAGACATGAAATTTCAAGGAAAGTACGTATAAACCACTTTTGTAAACTAATACAATTTTCTGAATAAATCCTCATGTGTTTTTGTTAATGTATTTATTATATATTGGCGTTTTCTTTATTTATATTATATGTTATGTTAAAAAAACCTACATAATGCAACTTGCTTGTCTCCATTAGTTACCAAATGGCCACCAATCACTTAAACTGCAGTTTTAAGTCTCTTTTCATGCTACAAAATGTCACTGTTATCTGGTAATTGGTGGCTGCAATAACTTTTAACATGTCACAAACATATTAATGGGAGACTAGATATTTAAAAGCCTGGTTTCCATGCTAGACTAAAAAAATTACCACCTGGTCAGATGCAGTCACTAACTCACAAAGGGACACTATAGTCACCTGAACAACTTTAGCTTAATGAAGCAGTTTTGGTGTATAGAACATGCCCCTGCAGCCTCACTGCTCAATCCTCTGCCATTTAGGAGTTAAATCCCTTTGTTTATGAACCCTAGTCACACCTCCCTGCATGTGACTTGCACAACCTTCCATAAACACTTCCATTAAAGAGAGCCCTATTTAGGCTTTCTTTATTGCAAGTTCTGTTTAATTAAGATTTTCTTATCCCCTGCTATGTTAATAGCTTGCTAGACCCTGCAAGAGCCTCCTGTATGTGATTAAAGTTCAATTTAGAGATTGAGATACAATTATTTAAGGTAAATTACATCTGTTTGAAAGTGAAACCAGTTTTTTTTTTCATGCAGGCTCTGTCAATCATAGCCAGGGGAGGTGTGGCTAGGGCTGCATAATCAGAAACAAAGTGATTTAACTCCTAAATGACAGTGAATTGAGCAGTGAAATTGCAGGGGAATGATCTATACACTAAAACTGGTTTATTTAGCTAAAGTAATTTAGGGGACTATAGTGTTCCTTTAACTTTACACCTACTTGAGCCTGGTGTAAAGTGGAAAATGCCTATTGTGACCATATTCTGATACCTGGCAAACCTCTGTAAAACTATTCCTTGGTGTCTCATGCTTCTAACATCCTCATATAGTCTGTTACATGCTGTGATCGGTATGTACAAGGCACAATTTGTCTTTTTTTTTAATTGCCTTACTTTTTCTCCCTTCTAACTAAATAAACAGATTAATCTGCAAACCTGAATATAATTTGAAGTCCTCAGGATACTGGCCACTTGATGTACCTTTATGAAGGCAATACAAAAAAAGTGAAACTTTTATTTGTTGTCTCATTTAGGTATGAACTTTAATCCTATGTTTCCATCTGGTTTTGGAGATTTCACGCAAAGTGCTGCTTCTCACATTGATACACCACTCCAGCCTCCTGATCCTAACACTTCTGCAAAGACTGAATACATGGCTTTTCCTAGACCATTTGAAAGTAATCCTTCAAGTTCAACGGACAAACAAAGGTAACGATTGTTGTAAAACAGGAATTTGTAGTATTTTATTTTTATTTTCTATTTTTAATTTTCTATTTTTTTGTTATTTAGTTTTTTTATGTGTGTGTGTGTTCATAAATGTATTTTGTAAAGATATACACCATAAAATGTTATTGTTTATTTGAAATCTGCTTGCCAGTTTCACAAAAAAGTCTCATGGAATGTAAATATATTGCATTTTTGCTCTTACATGATTGGCCCTAATGGTGCTAGAGTTTCTGATTCTCTTGATTAATTGTAAACGAAAATACAATTATTATAAGAGCTGTGTGCTACCACAAACACCTTGGTTCTTTTATGTCCTATATCAGATGACTTGATAAGCTATATATCATCTGCAGAGATGACCTCAGGTATTTTGTAAATCAGCTGTTTGAACATGTTTCAGTGTAAAAAAATATATATAATGTGGATATGTGTTTTTTATTTATATTTTATTTATTAGTGGGACATGGACTAGCATATTGTGGATAACTTTAAACATGAAATTACCAGTTTTTACATGAATCTGTATTTTTTCTTAAAGGAACCCACCACAGGCACCAGTAGATGGAGAGAGTGGTAGAGGAACATGTGAAGACCAAAATAATGCTCTGGGGAAAAAATCCCCATTTTTGAACCCTGGACATTCAGCCTGTTGTACCACACTTAAACAACCAGAGGCATTAAAGAGAATAAAGCGGTTTGATGAAGAATCCCTGGATAGTTTGAGCAGTATGCCAGATCCAAAGGATCCAACTACAGTAACTAAAACCTTTAGGAGTCGAAAAGCATCAGCCCAAGCTAGTTTGGCATCGAAAGATAAAACGCCGAAAGCAAAAAACAAGAAAAGAAAGATTTCACATCAAAAAAGCAGAGCAATGAAAAACTTTGGTAAGCACTTTTTTTATGGCTTATTTCAAATACTTTTTTGATAAGCACTTTTTTATGGACCCACTTTGTGATGAGAGCTTTGTTAAACCTTTTAGTAAGGGCAACTTGATCGAATTTAAAAGTAATTTTTATTATTATTATTTTTTTTTTTTTCAAGCTTAATAATTTATTCTCTGGAGCCCTTGCAATGGGCAGCCGTAGATAGGCTTAAAATATCAGTCACCGGCCACCAATGCAAACCTTTTTGATCCCTGCAACAGTCAGAGGAGAAGACAGTATTCGGTGCGGATGGGCGCATGGGGGGGATAGACTTCTAAAGGGTTAAACCATTTGAAAATAGATTTTAAACCAGTAAGATGAGTTTCTTATTAGGGTTCGAGTCCTACCGCAGTTTACTTTTAAATATAAGACAGTAATAATACCAATCACAAAACCTTTTCAACAGTTGACATTATGGTTGTTTTATGTGGTCCACTTTTCTACAGACGCATTATACCTACACAATTTGCAGTTTCTTTGCATACTTCTTACTGTGAGCATTGTTACACATTAAAAGTAGATAAATGTTAGCGCTGTGCAATAGCCCCAAATAAGTGTTTGTGGGGAAGCTGGGTATTGAGGTAAATGTGTATGATTTCCACCTCCACAGCGGTGGTTTAGGAAATTAGGAGTATTCTGTGTAAACTTTGTATCCAACAGCAGTGATCACAGTAACGTATCTTCAAAGATACAAACCAAACAGAGAAAGTGCAACACCGTTTATTAATATCATGTAAAAATAAAACTCCAAATCCTTTAAAAAACTCATACACAGTAAAAAAATATGGTGTTTAAATCCTACTTCCCATTTAAGGATCCAAACAGAGTCTAGGATATGTAGCAGATAAGCAGTGTGCTGAAAGTATTACCACTCCCGTGGTGCAGTAGAAATCCAGAAAATGTCCAAGGATCTAGCCGAAATGCTGTAAGTTCAAATGGAGGGATGACAATGCACTTGCTGCCAAAGGTGCCTGAAAAGATAAGATGAAAGGCTTCTAACTCATCCACGCGTTCCGCCCGTACTCAGGGGGCTTTTTCAAGATCTTGATGGAAATCATACACATTTACCTCAATACCCAGCTTCCCCACAAACACTTATTTGGGGATATTGCACATCGCTGACATTTATCTACTTTTGGACATTCTATCACATAGGTTTGCAGAATAACCTTTTATGTCTGGCAGCTAAAAATTTTTATCTTTGGACTTTAATATTTGGTGTCATACAGACGAGTTAATTTTATATTGCTCTTTTTTTGTTCTATTTTTTGTGTATTCTAATTGTTACACATTAAACCTTGTTTAGTTGTGCCCTTTATTGTTTACATGTGTGATCCTTGCTTGTGTGTGTGTGTGTGTGTATATATATATATATATATATATATATATATATATATATATATATATATATATATATATATATATATATATATATAAAAATATTTTTTTTGTGTGTTTAGGCTTTCACACTGTGGACGCTTCCAAGACACAGTGTGACAAGACAGCTGAAGCTAAACAGAGTCACAGTAAACATGCCCAGACTGAGGAGATGACTGCAGGCCATGTGACCCCCAGCAATAGTGAGCATTTGTTGAGAATGAAAAAAGACAACCAATCTGCAGAGATGACCTCAGGTATTCTGTCAATCTGCTGAAACCTAAAAATAAAATATAATATATAGATTGAAAAGTTGACACTGATGTGGTGTATCTATATTGTACAATAAAGTAATTGGAAAATAGTCTACAGAGTCCTGTTAGTGCACTTTTCCTGCATTATGTACATTTTGTCTGAAGTAAGCACCCAGGCAAGTACAAGACCGTGAGACAGAGTGCTGGTCCCGTGTGTGTGTGTATGTATATGTGTGTGTGTGTATATATATATATATATATATATAATATATATTTATTTATTTATTTATTTATTTAAACACACTTATTTATTTTTCTGAACCATTACCTACTTATTTTTTTTATTTAATTTTTTTGTCAATCTTTGTCTCAATTTTTTTTGTTCATGAAGTAACAAAAAGCTTGCCAAGCCATAGCATAACAGTTAGGCCACCGATGCCCTACACTCCCTGTCAGGACTGCCTTGAAAGTTAGTCATGTAACGTGCCGGCCACCCAAACCCAACATTTCACTGTTGATTGTGCTGCTCAGTCTGTGCTAGACATAGGAAAGTAAACCAAAGCAAAATGGGTGAGCCCTACATACTTATTAACCTTAATAGGGAACACATGGGATGGGTGGCAGCATTGTAACATGTAACTTCTTAAATAGAATATATGTGTAGAAACAAACTGTATTCAGCTGTACATCTACAAAATAAAACTGTGTCGCATTGTTATACCCGTGAAAGATAAAACTATTGGTAACACTCAAAGTAGTATGGAATATACAATCGCCTCAAAGGTGCCTCCCCTGAACATATTGGGAGGGGGAGGCAGGCATCCTTTCTCTTTATTGCCCAATCAAGGAACCAGACTCTGGGATCCAGCTAAGTAGGTGGTATGAAACTCTTATTTTCAGCAGCCAATAAAAATAAATGTATAAACAAATTAAAATAGTGCTACCATCATTTTAATTTGTTTTTATACATTTATTTTTATTTGATTTATTAGATTCCCTACATATTGTTACATATAAGTAATACTTTCTATCTAAATACATACAGAGGCATGTATTTCTTGAAGTTTTGATTCATATGTATATTTTTCTATAGTGTGTACATATATTGTTAACACAGTCTGTATGAATTATTTGAAGGAGCACTGTGAATTAAATCTAAACAAAAACAAAAACTTTGCTGAATGGCATTTCATACTGCTTGTTAAAAAGTGAATCTGAATAATAGGTGTTTTCATTGGATTATTTGTACTGTGTGTCATTGTAGTAAATCAATAATGGTGTCCTTTTTTTTTTTTTTTTTCCTCCCTCAGAGGCTGGTAGTGACTTTTCTATGTTTGAAGCTTTACGTGACACCATCTACTCCGAAGTCGCTACACTGATTTCACAGAATGAATCGCGCCCACATTTCTTGATTGAACTCTTTCATGAACTGCAGCTTCTGAATTCAGATTACCTTCGGCAAAAAGCATTGTTTGCATTGCAGGTAAAAATGTTCTGCTTTTCAATTTGTACAGTACCTGCTGTTGAAGTTTGTAGACTAATAACCTCTAATTATTTAGGATATTGTAACAAGACGCATCACTGAAAAGAAGCCAGACTCCTCAAAAACATTGGAATCTGCTTGTTGGATTGCTTCTAGTGCTGAATATACTCCCAGCCAAAGTCTGGTTACAACTGATGATGTAAGGATTTTTTTTTTTTTTTGCTTTTCTTTATTTGATTTGTGTTTTGACTTCTTTATTTCTCCTAACTTGTTTCTTGAGTTATTAAAGCATTGTGTGTAAGAATGGAATATATAGTACAATATATAGTACAAATTGTCATAAAATCTTTGATTTTCTCTTACTCGCTAGACAAATGTAGTGAGTTGCTCATTCTGTAAAAACACTTTTTAAAGGCACATTTCAAAACATGGAAACCATATATATTTTAATCATGTTATTTCTTCAGGGCTTTATTGCCCCTTGATGGCATAGACTGTGATGCAATATAAGTACTAGCATGGTTTAAACCCCTGCTGAAACTAAGAAGCCACAGGCATTATTTGATACCTGAGGATGCCCTCTGTCAGCCACATACACAATACCCCAGACTGACTGAGCTATGTGCAGCCTTTTAAATCCTTTCAAATACTGTGGCTGTATTTCTAACATTGCCCCTCTCAAAGAATTAGACACCCCCAGTTATATTTCAATACTTAAGGGTCCCCTCTGTTAGTTGGATCTGCAGTTAGTGGCTCCAGACTGACAGAAGAGCTATGTGCTTGCGCGTGGCACATACCTTTTGAAATGGATAGCTCTTTAATTGGGTGGCGTTCAGCTGTGGTCATTTTCAAATGTGCTTCTGACATTTAGTGGAGCGGTTTTCTGTGACTACTATAAAAGCTGTAATCTCAGCATGCCAATTTTAGCAAAAAGTTTAGCTTAAAAACTGTAATTTACTCCTTGCAATTTTTTTTCATTTTATTTTATAAATTCTAAATGTATTGAAATTCTAGACATATTAAGTATTTTACCAACCAGAACTAATTAGTTACTATCTTGTTAGTAATTGCAAAACGGAGAGAGTTTTTTTTATTTATTTTTAACTAGTTTATTCATTTTTAAGGTATCCAGTAAAAGCCCAATTTCTTATATATAATAAGCGCGGAAGCAAAATGATAATAGTCCACAAGCAGCTTAAACACCAATACGGAGTCCCTCTTTTCCGATCAGAAAACTGGATAAAAACAGGGGGGTAGGTGCAGTGCTTCAGTAATCCTTGACAAGGTATATGTGGATACTAAAGTATTCTCTGGTTCTCTCCACATATACCTTGTCAAGGATTACTGAAGCTCTGCACCTATCTATATATAATGGTGTGTATATCTATATATCTATATGGAGATATATACACACCATTATATATATAGATAGGTGCAGAGCTTCAGTAATCCTTGACAAGGTATATGTGGATACTAAAGTATTCTCTGGTTCTCTCCACATATACCTTGTCAAGGATTACTGAAGCTCTGCACCTATCTATATATAATGGTGTGTATATCTATATATCTATATGGAGATATATACACACCATTATATATATAGATAGGTGCAGAGCTTCAGTAATCCTTGACAAGGTATATGTGGATACTAAAGTATTCTCTGGTTCTCTCCACATATACCTTGTCAAGGATTACTGAAGCTCTGCACCTATCTATATATAATGGTGTGTGTGTATCTCTCTCTCTATCTATATCTATATCTATCTATATTTATCTATATCTATATTTATCTATATCTATATTTATCTATATCTATATCTATATCTATATATATCTATATCTATATATATATATATATATATCTATATATATATATATATATCTATATATATATAGATATATATATATATATATATATATATATATATATATATATATATATATCTATATATATATATAATTGCCAAAAAACTGCCGCTCACCGGTCTTGTAAAAGTCCGACTTTTACAAGACCGGTGAGCGGCAGTTTTTTGGCAATTATATTTCTATTGGAGTTCATGCCAGGCACCCGGCGAATTGGACACAGAATTAAGCGTGAGTGCGGGGGATTTTCAAATTTTATATATATATATATATATATATATATATATATAATCTCTGTCAGTATTTCACTGACAGAGTGAAATTGTTGTAGAATGAATGCATGTCAAAAAGGCCTATGTCACAAAAGTGTTACATCTCAAAATAGCCTTGTTCCTTAACCCCTTAAGGACACATGACATGTGTGACATGTCATGATTCCATTTTATTCTAGAAGTTTGGTCCTTAAGGGGTTAAAGGACCACTCTAGGCACCCAGACCACTTCAGCTTAATTAAGTGGTCTGGGTGCCAGGTCCAGCTAGGGTTAACCCATTTTTTTTTATAAACATAGCAGTTTCACAGAAACTGCTATGTTTATAAATGGGTTAATCCAGCCCTCAAAGCCTCTAGTGGCTGTCTCATTGACAGCCGCTAGAGGCGCTTGCGTGATTCTCACTGTGAAAATCACAGTAAGAGCACGCAAGCGTCCATAGGAAAGCATTGTAAATTGAGGAGAGCTCCCCGCCCAGCGCTGGAAAAAGGTAAGTTTTACCCCTTTTCCCCTTTCCAGAGCCGGGTGGGGGCACTCTAATGCCAGGAAAACAAGTGTTTTCCTGGCACTAGAGTGGTCCTTTAAGGGGTTATATACAATGTATCTGACAAACGTAACTTTGCCATATGTGAGATACAGCAATGTTAGCAGGATGATTTCAAAACAGAAACACATGCCTGGAGGAGATTGGAAATGTTCATCTTTGGTGTAACTGAATGTTAATATAAGCAGTGAATGAAATGTGCTATACAAGGGGATCGCCTTTTAGTAAATAGTGATTTTATTTTTTATTTATTTTTTTTGTTACATTTCCAGAACTCGGTAATATTACACTGTGCATGAAAAGTGTATGTATCTGATTTATGAGTTATAGGATCATCCTAGTTATTTCTAATATTTAATAGAAGTTACAGTTTGGGAATTTACAGTATTTAGCGTGGAATGTGCTGATCTAAATTGTCACTTAATAATCTGTTTAGGAAATTTATGAGAAAATCTCTGATGGGCCGGTTCTTCATGAGAATGTAAAAAACGAAGGTGATAATGTTAGCAATTTATCAACGTCCTCAAATTTTGAACCATTTGCAACTGATGACCTTGGTAAGTAGGTTTTTCTGTTTGTTTTTTTAAATGTATTTTTTTTTTTTTTTTTTTTTCAAAGGGTTATCACTTTCCAGGATTGTTTGTTTTTGGGGAACAGTCACCTCAGAACTATGTTTAATATATTAATTATTCATCAAGTTTTTTTTGAAAAGCAATGGATTATTTTATCTATTTATATATTTGTATATTTCTTGATGAAGTTTATGTAAAAAAAACAAACAAAAAACAAATCTCAGTTGTACTGTTTTAGTATATGACCTGCACCTTTGGTCAGACAGTGTTAGAAAACCAATGGCTAGTCTCCATGATGTTCCCTACTCCTAGCATTGGTGCAGGGAAGACTTACTGTCTGACCCAAGGTGCATCTATATGGCTCAAGGACTCTGTCATATGCTAAAGGTAGAGATGTGTTTTTCTTGTTTGTTTATATATACATATATTTGCCTTCAAAATTTGATTTAAATAATTATTATATTAAAAAGGTTTTGAGGTGACCGTTGTGCTTCAAAAGGACACTTAGGCATAGGAAACAGCTGTAGCCTAATGAAAGTGTTTTCAATTCTCTTCCATTTAGGTGTTGAATCACTTTTGTTTCTGTCCATGCAGCCTTTGCCACAACTCTCCTCCTGGCTGTGACTGTCACAGCCTGCATGGAAAAGAAAGCAACGGTTTCATTTTCAATCAGATGTCAACTTGCTTTAGAAGTGTTTGTCTCCTGCTCTGCAAATTGAACTTTAATCACACAGAGGAGACTCCTGCCGGTTCTGGAAAGCACATGCAGAGAGGGGATGTAGAAACAATGTGATTCAAATTCTAAATGGAAGAAAATTGAGTAGTGACATTGTAGAGGCATATACTATACACCATAACTGCTTTATCATGCTAAAGTTGTCTTGGTGCCTATAGTGTCCCTTTTATATTGATTACTTATCCATATATTTTAACAAACATATGTTTTTGTGATGCATGAAATTTAGATATTTTTAAAAGTTTAAATCTTTAATGAGATTTTTAAAATATTACATGTACATTCATAGCAAACATTTACCAGATACAATATAGTAGGGGGAGAAAAACTTCAATAATAAGGCTAAAACATCTAACAAATCATGGCAGGTTGACTAAAAATATTAGATGTGAGGTAAGTACAAAATATAAAGTGTAGAGGATTAGCGCCACTCTAAAAAGACACTGGTGAGAATAATATAACCAACATAAGATGCCTTAAATAGTTCTACTGTAGATAGATACTTAAAAAATGGGATAGAATAAGAGACCAAAATACAAATATATATAAAATAAGATAAATAGAATAATAAAAATAAAATGAAAATTTTTTAAAATATATATGCAATTAAAGATGATGGTATATACTTTCTGGAGGAGCAATCACAAACTTGTTCAAGGAAAAATTTCTTGTTGGAATATCAGATGTGGTCCGTATGTGGAAAGGAGGAGAGGATAATGGTGCATTATGTCCAGAAAATATAAAAATAAGAATAAAAGTATATATTGTCCTACTCACGTTTTTTTTAGAGCTTTAAAACAGCTCTAGTATGAAAGGCTTACAGTGGTACAATCCCCACTTATAGGATACGTCAAGAATGGTTTCAATGATGGGTGAACCAAAAAATAAAAAAACAATAGTGCTCACTGTATAAAATCAACCTGAAGAATAAGAGCATATTACTCACATTTGCCAGAGCAGACACTTAAGGATTTCTTGAGTAGTTCTTGCTGGGAGTAAAATCGGGATACCAGGCAATAAAATAATAAAAGAATAACGGAGTAAAAAGAATAAAATGGCACACTCAATGTAAAAGTAGCCAAAATACCTTTAACACAGTAGTAAACAGTCCACAACGCATTGTACACTTGAAGAAGCCGCTGTAAATCTCTGTAAACTTTGTTTTGAGGGGAATCAGTAAGTCGCATTCCCACCAAATATGGAAGTGTGTATCGTTCCTGATAAGGTATTGCCAGTATAGGTCTGATTTAAAAAATATATAAATAAATAAATAAAAAAAATACAAAATATATATTTTTTTTATTTATGATCTATTTTGTTTAAATGCAAAGGAACTAAATACCAGCAGTAAGTTAATTTTATAATCTTGTTCTTACAGTTTGATACAATAGGTAGCTGTCCTAGTATTTGACCAGACTGTAAACCAGCTTTGAATAGGATATTTGCATACAAAGTCTTGTTCCTATTTATGTATATAATTTGATTTCTCCATGTTATTTTCTGATGATAGAATGGTAATATTTTTTTTTAATGAAGTTAGGAGAATAAGAAATACATTTGTCCCATACATCCATTTCTCTTGAATTTGTATGAGAAAGTAAGTTTTAAAGTCTTAGATAATTAAAACGTTCACTTAAAGGAAGATTATAATTTTTTATTAAGATATTTGTAAAATATAGAAGATCTCCACTGTTATAGAAATCCGATATTATATTAATTTCATGAACTTTCCATGTCACAAATGAAATGTTTATGTATGACAGTACGTCAATATGGGGTGCATATGAGACAAATGTACCCTTTTTCCTTCCTCTATTGATCATGTAGAAAGTATGTAGAATAGCTTTGATTACTGAAGACCTTATATTTTAATTTATTAAAATGCTTTAAAGAAATCCAAGTAAATAAGAAAGGATTAAGGCCTCTGCAACTAGACCTCTCTTTAATATAGAATTAAAAGAAAATGGAGCATCTCATGAAATAAAAAATCGATCGATAATGTTCAATGTTTTAATAAGTGTAAATTCTAGAATGTGATTTTTTTCCTTTTGATGTGTCTAATATAACTAAAGCCACTATCTGTTTGTGGATTTCAAGAAGCATTCTATTTTGGATTATACACATGTTCCTCTACCCACAGGTAATACAGTGATTCATTTAGATCAAGCATTGGCAAGAATTAGAGCTTATGACCGCATGAAACTTGAGACTGAAAACAATTTAGCTGCTGACTGCTGCAATAATCTTAACCGTTCTGTTACTAATTTGGGAGGTAATTACTAATTAATGTTAACTGCATTTTGAAAATCTGCTTACTGCCTAAAACGGCATTACGGAGTTGTGTAGTGGATTGAACTTGGAAAACTACATTATTGTGAGTAAAACATAAAGGATAATTTTTGGAGTAAAATATAAGTACTACTAAGTGTAAAGTCTAGCAGAAGTTAAAGGGACATTCCACTATCCAAATTCAAAAATATTCACTATTTAGTAGATATACGTCAAATGCATGCATGCATTTAATTATGCTTTTTTTTTTTTTTTTTTTAAATTGCATTGAATTCTGATATTTTATACATTGGGAGTATATCTCAAAACAGCTTGGAAAAAATCTAGTCTGCAACCATACAACCCATCCCAAACTCTGTGTGTGTCCTATCACAGACTTTCCAATGAAGGTCAATGAGAAGTCTTTGCAAGTCAGGTGCTTTGGACTATTGCCTGCCTCTTGAGTTTAGCTTCACTGAGCTAAACAAACCAGAAAGTAACAGGACCGGTTGTCCGTCGTCCTGGGCGATATAATAAGGTTAAAGGGACACTATAGGCACTAAAACAACTTTAGCTTAAAGGGATTCTATAATGTCAGAAATCGAAAGTTGTATTCTTGACACTATAGAGCTCACTGGTCCCCCCCCTCCCTTACCCGCTCACCTTTTAACTCTCACCTGATTCAAGCTCTTATCTCCCTTAGCACTGGGTCGAGACTGCATCTTTGACCGGGTGGGCGCTAATGCGCGTGCGTGGCGAGTACCACAAGCGTATAATGCCCCCCCTCCCCCACCCCCTCCCCCCCCCCAATCCAGCATCAGGTGACCAAAAGTCGGTTAGCCATCACTGTGCAGAACTCCCCCAGGAAGCACCTCTAGTAGCCATCTGAGGAGTGGCCACTGTAGATGTCCCTAGACTGCAATGTAAACACTGCCTTTTCTCTGAAAAGACAGTGTTTACTAAAAAAAAACCTGCTGGGACTGAATTTACTTACTAGAACTACTACATTAAGCTGCTGTTGTTCTGGTGACTATAGTGTCCCGAGATAGGATATTATATCAAAAATGATTAATGTAAAAAATGTTGTTGAAAAATAATTTTCCTCTTCCCCTTTCTGATTTTAAATGGTAGCACTGGTAAGATATGAGTGAGCTTGTGTTGTTTATACAATGCACGTTGTAATAATGCAAAATGCTTTTGTTGCGGAGTCTAACACTTTAAAGTGGCTATGTCAAGTTTGTTTAAATATATACATTTTTTCTTTTCTTTTAGTTTGCCTTTAACTAATACCCCTTGCATCTTAATGATTATACTCCCATTTTTGCCACTTGCCTTTATTTAGATTTTTATTTTTTTCCAACATTTTTTTTTTAATTCCTGGACGCCTACAATTTGTTCTCCTCTGTCCATAATGTCTGCAACTTCCATTTATGTGGGCTTCTTTTGACTAAGGAACAATATGTGTGATTAAACCAGGGATTTGTGAAAATTAATTTTTCAGCACACTGTGGCTGTGTAACTGTTCTTTGTTTATAACAAGACAACATTTCTTATTCAACCATGTTCAAGTGTTCCATTTATTATTTCGACTCATGATAAGAATGTTATACTGACCTTTATATGCCTTTTCACATATTTGCATACAAATGTCTGAAAGAAAGGCATATAAAATACAGACAGTCTAAAAATAAACAAATGTCAGCACTCCGTTGTCTAATCAAATAAGGAACTGGTGTCCAGGTAACCCTCCAAAAAGACCCTAGCTCTTAGATAATATATCTGCCAAAGATACCATACCCTCTACAGTAAATGGTATCGAGATACAACCAAAAGGATATAAAGTATTGCATACGTTTTTCTACTTTAAAAGATTACTATAGGGTCAGGAACACAAACATGTTGTATTCCTGACCTTATAGTGTTAAAACCACCATCTAGCCCCCATGGGCTCCTTATGCCTCCATAAATATAGCAAAATCTTACTGTATTCAAGCCTGAAGCTGTATATCTGCATGCTGTCTGCTGACATCATCAGAAGTGGTGGCCTGATCCAATCACAATGCTTCCCCATAAGATTGGCTGAGACTGACCAGGAGTCAGATCAGGGGCAGATCCAGCACGATTCAAACACAGCCCTGGTCAATAAGCATCTCCTCATAGTGATGAATTGAATCAATGAATCTCTATAAGGAAAGTTCAGTGTCTGCATGCAGAGGGAGGAGATACTGAATGTTTGGATGCATTTTAGGCAGCCATGACCCAGGAAGATCTCTAACCGCCATCTGAGGAGTGGCCAGGGAAGTTCTCACAAGGCTGTAATGTAAACACTGCATTTTCTCTGAAAAGACAGTGTTTACAGCAAAAAGCCTGAAGGTAATGATTCTACTCACCAGAACAAATTCAACAAGCTGTAGTTGTTCTGGTGACTATAGTGTCCCTTTAAAGTGGGAGGAAAAAAGAAAGATGCAATCCCTTCCCCCAAAGATTCTTACAGACATTGGGTGCTTACAGAAATGTTGTAGTTCTCATCCGAATCGTAGAAACCATGGCTGCTTGCTATTAGCTGTTGAAATTCTCTAATGGCTGTGACTCCTTTGTAAGTCCGTGTTCCAGGGCTCCAAGTTCGGGACACGTTTGTCTCTTATATAGCCCTGGGCCCATAGGAACATGTTTACTTATGAATACAGATAAATTTTTCAGTATTAACATGTTATTCCAGAGTAATTATGCAGAATAAAATATATAATCCATTAAAGTGACACTACAGTCACCAAAACAACTCTAACTTAATAAAGCGGCATTTGCAGGGGCATTATCTATACACCAAAACTGCTTAATTAAGCTAGTTGTTTTCTGTGACTATAGTGTCTCTTTAAGGAAGGTAATTTGATTCCACTTTCTAATCATGGATGAACAGTAGTCTCTCGATTACCAATAGAGTGAACTAGCCAATTTATGTTTTGCTTGCATTTAAGATGGTCCAACTGACCCGGAAAGCGCCAATGCTGAACAATCAGGAGATGACGCTTCTATGGTTCCCTGCCCACGCATTGATACTCAGCAGCTTGATCGACAAATAAAAGCAATTATGAAGGAAGTCATCCCATTTTTGAAGGTGAGGGGCAAGTTATTTTTTTTCTTTTTAAATACTTAAAACTACCAGTAACCCAGATTTGAGCAATCTCTTCCAATCAGCTATCCCTCCTCTTTTGAGATCATTCTGACCCAATAGAAGCAGTCTGACTGACAAATGGAAAGATTGACAAATGTGAACATTGTAGCTTGTGTGAAACAACAGACAGTGGGCACAATGTCTTTAATCACTAGAATTATTACACTAAGATGTAGTAGCTTTAGTGCTTGGTGTCTAATATTTATACCTAGGTTTTGAGGGATTTTCCCTCTTTATTTTAATTCACTCTTAAGATGCTTTTTTTTTTTCTTAACAAAAAAAACCTTGCAGAAAGAAAGTTAGTGAGTTTTTATGGTATTTTTAATGTGTATATTTATGTTTAGAATTCTTTATTTTTGGAAAGCCATGCTACATTGCATACAGCACAATCAGACTTACATAGATGTGATCTAAAATGGTTTGCTACGTATTCTAGGCAGCAAGGTTTATGTTTAATCTAATCTAATCTAGATATGCTTGTTTGTATGCCCTGTCATATGAGGATCTGTAGATACGGTCATGTCTGCAACAATAACAAACACAAAATGAAGTAACAAAACAATGAAGTCAGGAGGATTTAGGGGAAGATCGGGGAAAGGATATGTAGTGTAGGTGACTGTTACATGGTTATATAGCTGAAAAAAGAGACTTGCATCCATCAAGTTCAGCCTTCCTCACATTTGTTTTTTGCTGTTGATTTAAAAGAAGGCAAAAAAAAACCAGTTTGAAGCACTTCCAATTTTGCAACAAACTAGTGGAACAAAATTCCTTTATGACCCCAGAATGGCAGTCAGATTAATCATTGGATCAAGCAGCGATTACCCTACATTGAAAAATGATATCCTTGAATATTCTGTTTTTGCTGTTTATTATAATTGATCCGGTTTATTGTGCATGTTTCAATGCAAATTAATAAATGCCGACATACTTAGATTTGTGTGTAAGGTATGCAGTAACTCATGCATATTTACATCCACCCACACCATCCTGTCCCACTTTCTGCATCTGTATAGGACACCAGAACGTTTGGAAATTTATTTTCAAATTGGAATGAATGCTTTGTGTAGCATGTGACTGACCTTATTGAAATAATCATCTGATTTTATGCAAGGGCCTTACTTTGTATAAAATCAATGTTTGTGTGTATGATGAAACAAACTGATTGAAAGGTTGTTACTGTTAGTATGTTAAAGCATTTGGGCAAGTGTTTGCTCATGTATATGTATAACTTACTATCTACATACTTATTGATCTAACATGTAATTTTGTATTGGTATTGTAATGTAGTATTATTTGAATTATAACTAACACAATCATATAGCTGAATAATATTTTGAGATTGCATCACAGTATTTAATAAACTAGTTACCAACCTATGGGTTTTAGGGGGTTGCAATTGTTTACCTATTTGTGCGCACTGAGCATGTATAAAGCGCAATTGCGTTGCAAAATTCTACTACTGAAGGAATTGAAATAAAGCTATAATGGAATGCACCTGCTGATTTACTGTTTTAGTACTTTCCCCTACAAATATTTTTTTTTAATTCTTTATTTTTCGTGCATTGATAAAACGCATAACATGTGGTCTAGCAATGTCACAACAGCTGTTGCCAGAGTTTTCAGAGACAGAGAATCACAGTTGCATGGCATGAGGAACTGTGGACATTTTTAAAGTCAAAAGTCAGTAGTATGTTATGTCATTACGTGTGCATGAACGATTATATGGTTTAACATTTGACTGTGCTATGAAAGATGATTAACGATTAGCTGACGCTTCCTACTGCTAGCATAGGGTATAACAAGCTGATAGTGAGTGTTGGGTATCATGCTCATATTAAACAAATGGTATTATCATGCTTAACTGGTTAGCGTAGGTACACTCTGGTGCCAGTCGCTATAAACTACAGAGAAATAGCTGCCCACATGACAAGAGTAACGTTGTTGAGGATGCCTGAACAAGCTTAGTAGTTCTGTCTGATAGTTTAGTGAGTGAGCTAAATCAGGTGTCATGGGTCGACATTTACTGCATATGTGACTGACTAGGTAGCTGAGACAGGACCGGCATAGATTATGTGGGCCCTCGCTAACGTGCGATACCGTGGCGCAGTGTAACCACCAAGGGACAGCAGAGCACTGGACTGGCCTGGTTGTAATGTACATGCAGACTCTGAAGATATACGTGTTACAAGTGAGAAATTGCAGAATTCAATTAAACTGTAAGAAATACAAAAAGAAATGTAAAATAACAAGGATTATGCAATAGTCTGCTGTAAATTTAAGTTTAGGTGGCAAACAGCAGCTTGATCGCTCCCGTGTCCGCGCTGGATCAGCCGGTGTCCTGACTGGGACCTGGTCCTGTGTAGTTCACGCCGAGTTGTTTGAGTGCTTTGTCAGCCAGGATTATGTCTCTACCTGTTGGTCTGCTGGCATCAACCCTGGGCAGAGGGTAGGGCTTGTGCCCCATGTCCATTATTCCCCCAAGTATGGGCTATGTCAGAGTCCCGGTCAAGTCCTCATATATCCGCCAGTGCGGTCATAAACAATGGAGGGTGAAACCTTGGATGATGTGGACAATGCTCCGAGATGTCTCCCAGCTTAGGTGTTGAGCTGTCTTACGGTGGATGGGGAAAACGGAGAGGTTGCGCTGTCTGCCATCATAGCCAACATGTGACCCCCAGAAGTGCACACAACCGCTGCCCAGGGGGTGCAGCCGCTACACTCCATCTTATAATAGACGTGGTGGCCATCTTGGCTTGTCCATGTGGGCCCAGGCTGGTTTCTTCTCTGCCCGGATACCATGAGTGTGCATTGCGTACCTGGTGGGGGCCGGGATAACCCCCCCGGCCCACAGGGGGAAGAACGGGGCCCTGGATAGGCGTGAGAGAGGTCCTGCCGGACCAAGCACGGGAGATTGCCCGTTTCTCCCGTCAGAGCCTCACAGCAGGCCGTAGACTCATCAGCCCGCCCATCGGTGCCACCAGCCGGACGGGAGCCGACATCAGCTCAAAAGTCTGTTGCTTGTGTTCCCCTTGTCAACCGACATCTGCTTAAGGTTGTTTCAGGTAAAAGGGGGTAAGTATAAGCTGGTTATTAAAGATTTGTTGCGGAGCCGAGGTTCACCACGTCCGCTCAGCTCGGCGGCCCGGCCCCCGCCCCCCTACAAATAATTTTGATACATCATTCTACTCTGTATACAGGTATAGAGGACCTGTCTCTTTCATGGATTTTACTTATTTTTCACAAGGACCCCAAAATGACACATCCGGTGGCTTTGGGGTGGTGGGGGAGCAAGATTTACTTACCTCAAGCTGTCCCTTGTGGCCACCACCATCTTTGTCCAGCAGATCCTCAACTGCTGACTCTTCAAGCGTGAGTGCAACAGTGAGGTCTATGTAGGATACCACAATGCAGGATCCTCCATAGACAGAGCCTCAATCCCACAGCTGTAAATTATTATGACTGCTGGGGTTGGACAAACGTTAACGGCAGAACTTTGACTTATTGCTAATCTCAGGCTTTACCATAAGACAACATAGTCCTTCCTTTTAATCTTTATATGCTCTTTGGGGTTTCAAATGCAGATCTTTAGTGATTTTATTGGTAGTTAGTTTTTTCAGAAGTTATGGTCGGTGGGATCAGTATTTAGTTATTTATTTTGTGAGGTAAGGATCTAATAAAGAGGAGATATCTTCCTAATGAAAGTTAAATGAACTGATTAGCTGGTCACTAAAATAACTAGCTAATGAAACTTTGTGTATAGATCATGCCTCTGAAGTTTCATTGCTCACATCGCTGTCATTTAGGAGTTAAGTCACTTGTTTCTATTTATGCAGCCCTTGCCACACCTGCCCTGTTCGAGACTTGCTCAACCTGCGTGGGGAAATAAATGTATTTTCGATCTGATGCTGACTTATTTTAGAATATTTTATCTGCACGGGCATGATCTATACACCAATACTGCTTCATTAAAGGGACCCTATAGGCACCCAGACCACTTCATGTTATTGAACTGGGTGCAGTGCCCATGTTCCCTTAACCCTGCAAGGTAAAACATTTTCATTTTTTGAGTGTTAATATTGCCTCTGGTGGCACTTCCTGCAGTTTCACAGAGTTTGTATTCCTAACACTATAGTTTTCCTTTAACCCCTTAAGGACACATGACATGTGTGACATGTCATGATTCCCTTTTATTCCAGAAGTTTGGTCCTTAAGGGGTTAAGCTAAAGTTGTTTTGGTGACTATAGTGTCCCTTTACCACAAAGCAGCTAATCAAGTAGATGTGGATTCAAGTAGAACAGGGACATTTAAGCATGCGATTTCACCCAGCAAGCAGAGGTTGAAATGTTTTTTTCAAGGCATAAATTCTAAAAAAAATGCTACACCGTTATGTCCTAGACAGATGGCATTAACCCATTAATGACAGAGGCAATTGTCCAAGTTCTGAACCAAAACAAAACTAGAATTTGAACTATGTCTATTCAACCACAAGTGCACCCACACTTGTTATATATAATTTTGTTCAGGAGAAATAAGGCTTTAATTTCACATCAAATATTCATGCATGACATGTAATTAATATGAATAAAATAAGTGTGAGAAGTTTAGAAACTTTATTTTCCAAGTTCTTCCTGAAGTTTTAACTGTGAATCACATAATACTTTTGGCTTTTACTGCAGTAAAGCAGCTAATTCAGTTGATCCGAGTCATATGATCACTGTCACTGCAATCACATGACTTAAATCAGCTGGATTGGCTGCAGGGGGTCTGCCTGTTTGCCAGACAGGTTCCCTGATCTCAGATTGGACCCATCCTAGCATCGTTAAAGCCTTTCTTTTGTAGGACTGCATAGCACGCCATAACGTCAGGGAGTTGTTAGTCCCTCGAACATTTAAAAGTTAACAGAAGCCAATCCTTATTTTCCCTGCCAAACTTTTGTTTCCATATAGGAGACTAACTCATAAGGTTATGACAAAAATTAGAATTAGTCTGTTGGGAGAATCTCTTTAATTCAGTTTTGATTCCAACTTTAAAGAATTATATATATGTTTTAAACATTCAGTGTCTCTCTCTCTTGGATAAACTAAATGTATATTGGTAACAAGTTAAAACTTTACCCACTGCATTTGAAGATGGCCTCTTTTGTCCCAGCTTGCTACGGAATGTTGCCTCCATTTCTTTAGTTATAGTGATTCAGCTAAGTCACTCAGTGTCACAGTTTCGTCTCTTCCCGTTTGTTCGGTTTGGATCAGATAGCCAGCCACAGGTATCTGTCTACATATATTATATCACCCACCATCTTTAGAGGCCAAAGTATTCTATTAAATTCATAGTACTACTTGTAGGAGCACTGTTCTTAAAAGTTAAACTGAAATTAACCCATGAACATCTGTACAATGGGGGAAGCTTTGTGTGCACGACACTTGCCACGCATGCCCATCAGGTCCTCCATCGGCGTGACACCACAAGAGAGAAACGAGCCTGTGCCAAGGGATCCTTGATGCTGGAAAAAGTTGAGTGTTAAAAGTTTTTTTTTATTTTTTTTATTTTAATACTTTTGTGCTTGCAGTGGGGAAGGTGGGCCTAGTAAATTAAGAACATGTGCACATTGTAGCGTTATATTTGTATTTCTAACGCTATGTGTTCCTTTAACCCTTTCCTGCTGAGAGCAGTCAATATATAGAAATGCAATGAATGAATAGAGCAATTGTGATGTTGTTGACTATAGTAGCAATGCACACTATATATATCACATGTTATACTAGCTTTTCTAATATAGGCAATATTGTAATATACAACAGATATTTGATAAAGCAACATGAACATAATTCTCATACATTCTTAATTAATCCACCCAACATTATAATTGTGGTAAAAAACATTTAGTTATACCTTTAAAGGGAAACTTGGCACAAAAAAAAAGTTATCTTAATGGAATGCTTTTGGTGTATAGATCATGCCACAACAGTCTCAAAATAGATTTCCTGTAAAGTGCAATGTAATGTAATAAGGAAGTTAGAGATCATCCCCTGCTCTGTTAAAAGCCTGCAGGAGCTTCCTGTGTGTGATTAAAGTTTAACAGAGCAGGAGACAAAATAAAGTTCTAAATTAAACACACTGTGAGTTACAGCTAGGTGAGGTCAGGTGTGCATTAGAATAAACAAAGGAATTTAAATCCTAGATGGCAGATAATAGAGCAGTGGGACTGCAGAGGCATGATCCATACACCAAAACTGCTTCATTAAGCTAAAGTTGTTTTGGTGCCTAGATATCCCTTTTTTATATTGAACATTTTGTGGTAGAAACACATTACCAAGCATTAGCGTTTTCTGGTTAAAGTCTTCTGTAGACAAAAAATTCTATGTGTTAGCAGAGACATGGCATACTCCATATATTTTAAACGTCTCCACTGTCATTCCTCCCGTCTTGGACTGAAGAGACCCCCCAAACTTATAGCTTGGGAATTGGTATTTGTAAAGTCTTGGTTTTTAAAATGAACTTTGTTTCACCTCTACTTTACAGGATAACAATATATCTTCTGGTGTCCATGTTGCATTATAATTTTGAATATTTCTCAACGATTCATTAATGTAACTGCCACCTTGCTGGTGGAGAGGTTTCCGCCGACAGAGACTTACTTTTCCCCCTAGAGTAGAGATCGCTGAAGTATTCCCCATCATCAATCCAAGCAGTGAAGAGTAGGTATAGCTGTGAAGCTCTTATAAGAGCTAGTGGTTATAGCATGTATAGCAAGTCCCTACAAACACGAGGAAAGGCTCTGTTAAAGGTAAAACTGGTCTTTTATGCAAGTCCACAAGCAAGGGGTACGCCCACATCCAATAATAACAGAGTTACAATGTAAGGAACTCTCCCACACATGACATACAATACATTCCCTGTGCCTGGGAGATAATTAAGTCAGATGCTGTATTAACCCAATTATCTCATATTACAAAACCCCAAAAGTACCCCCAAAACACATGATATCCCCACAAACGTTATATCCCCAGAATAGTTCCATAGAACTGTGCTCTGCAGCCGGTCTATTTCGTGGATTTTCAATTTAATGAAAAGTCTCAAAGAACGGTTTGTGGGAAAGCTAGACGTGTGCCCCTTGTTCTGGGAGTTGGGTTTCACCAAACACCGCCTCTTTCGGATGGTTTGAAACAAAGCTAAGTGATCCTGGAAGTCTCAGCAGTGTTCAGGCCGTTGAGGATCCGAAAATAGTTCCATACGCTCGACGACCAAACGCCGCTGGATGCAGTCAACAAAACAAGATGGCCTCCGCCACGTGTTCGTGCATACGAATCGATGGCCACCCAGCGCTCCACTAAAGGGGAAGGTGGTGAATCTCACCACCCAACCCCTTATTTTATATTAATTTGGTCAATATGCCTAACAGCTTGCAATTTTTTTTTGATTTTTTTTTTTGCACATGTTGACTTGTTTTCAAATGCATAATATTAATTCCCCTTTCTGCTGTGGAATTTGCTAACATCAAGGGTAATGACAGGCAAAATTATCTCTTTTCCACCTTCATTTACCTGGTCTTTAATTTTGGAAGCAAAACCTCCTCGTTGGCATTCGAAAACCTTAAAGCTAGTGCAGGTAAGAAGTGCACTAATCTATTTTTAATTATTTTTAATTGTCCAGGTATAATTTTATTTGAAGTAATTTTTATTTATAATTTTTCTTTTGTGGTTTAACTGTTTAATTGCAATTTATTTTTTATTTTTATTTTTAGGAACACATTGATGAAGTTTGCTCACCAAATCTGCTAACATCTATCAGGCGAATGGTTTTGACCTTAACACAACAAAATGATGAGAGCAAAGAATTTGTGAAATTCTTCCACAAGCAGCTTGGCAGCATTCTACAGGTATGCCTTTATTAAACATTTTGACTTCTTAGGCTTGAATATGGATATTAAGAATGAAATTAAAAAGTGTAATATAAAAAAAGAAAACCACAAATTCTTTTTGTAGTGTGTGAATCCAAATCATTTTAGAGGGTCAAATATGACTATGAACTATCTCATTATTGGATTGAGAAATATAAATCGTATAAAGGAAGTGTGGACTGATTGGAAAAAGTTGACATTGTTACTTCTATTTTCTGTCATAAATATTTATTTGAAGCAGAGAATATTATGGGTTTTTGTTTTTTACAGGATTCACTTGCAAAATTCAGCAGTAGAAAACTGAAGGACTGTGGTGAAGATCTTCTGTTGGAGATTTCTGACGTCTTGTTTAATGAGTTGGCATTCTTCAGACTTATGCAGGACCTGGACAGTAACAGCTCTGCACTTCAAGACAGATGCAAGCGGACGTCAGATGCTGTTGGAGTCTTCCAGTCTTTTACCAAAGAGGTTGAAAGCCTACTATACATTGCATATTTCATGTGTATATAAAGTAATTTTTGCAAAGTTTTGTGTAATGTTTTTTGTTTGCCGAGTACATTCTTTAATGATGTGGTGTTGCTGTAAATGCATGAGCAAATCATTGTGAGTACATTAGTGAACATATTATTTTTACTATATATTTTGTTTAAAGGATTTCATAGTATTATTATTTTTTATAAAGCGCCAACAATTTATGCTGCACTGTACAGTGGGTGGACTAACAGACAAGTATTTGTAACCAGACTAGTTGAACACACAGGAACAGGGGTCTGGGAGTGGGCTATATACATTATATGGATGTAACGTAATGTAGCACTCAAAACATGAGAGCCCGGAAATATATTGAAAATATATTCGTACAACCATAAAATACAACAATTTAAATGGGTAGCATCACAGAATACATCCACACATATACTGATAGTGAAAATTGTGATGTAGGTTAAGTTGTTCTTCTTTATATACAATTTGTGTATTAACGACAGGATATTCCGGCTAGAATGGTTCTGTCACTTTCTGGAGTCTCTGCATATTTTTCAAAGACCCCTCTAATGGTGACATTTGTGCTTGGTGTGCGGTGGCCCGGTGTTGCAGTGTACTTGCCTGATGCCGTCCCTTGCACTCACTGTTGTCTTAAATCATCAGCTCCTGGTGCTTTATCAACTATGAGCCCATGTCAGTGCTTCACTCCTGTACATGCACAAGATTATATAACTGTCTACTGAGGATCCCACAAGACTGCATGATCCTCCATAGATATTATCTCAGAATGAGTGAGATCAGGTCTTATCTTATTCCCACAGCTGTTGCTAGTAAAACTTGACAATGGTAGCTCCATCTCTTGTCAAGGTTTGTCAAGCTCTACCTTTCCTTTTATCAACATTTGTCTTATAACTTTTGACTGCATTGGCATTTTAATGAAATTCCAGCACAGTCTTCATGAACGCATCATGAAGATGTTATATTTATAAAATGCTTAATTTTGGGGAAGGAGGGAATTGAGTGATCTGCTTTCAGAAAGCAATAAAAAAACAAAACTTTATTCTTTTAGGCTCAGAAAACAGTTGAAGATGAAGAAAGCTCAGCTCCTGGACATATGGATGATGAAGATAAAGTATGTATATTTAATCTTTATACTGGTGTCAATTAACTTTAAGCTTTCTGGCTGCTATAGAATATCAGTTGTCTAAGCCAGACAACTGTTATCCTTAACATTTCAAGCTACAGTATTCCTTAGTCAGCGTTGAAATGAAAACCTACAGGATCATTTACTAAAGTGAGTTGCTTGTATTTCAAAATGAAGACTAAAGTAGAAAGCATAGATGACATGAGTATTTTTCCAATGTGTCTATTTTGGCATTAAATTTGAAATTCACTTTGTATTTTCAACATTTTTCTATTTAGTGAATGATTCTGTAAGTTTTGAGTACCTGAACATTTTTCTTTAGTGAATTATCTAAATAGTTTTTATCACATTAAATACATCCACCTTTTAAAACATGACAGTGGGAAAACCTTTCTATATGTAGTATTTATATCTTGAACTTGGTGTATTTTGGTTCTTTGATTTGTGAAGACCTAGTTATGATGTACTGTACTATATGTATACTGAGCAAAGGCCGTAGTGTATTTATTTATTTTTTACAAAATTCAGTCTGGTATTCCATTTTAATGTTTTCCTGTGGGTCAATGGAAATTGGACTTATAGTCTGTAGGCCAGCAGGTTAAACATGTTTCAAGTGTTGAGTTCAAAACTGGGTGTCCATGGTAGTTCATTACTACATCATTGTGATCAAACTTTGTTCTACTGCTATATTATAAAGCATTCTACTTTCTCAAACGACACACATTTAATATCTTAAAATACTGATTTCTATCTCTTCTGGTTTGTTAAAATGTTTCTCTCTCTATTAGATCTTATAAGGAAATAAGGTTTTAAATGTCCTTTTTTTTGTAAATTCTTTGTCATTTTTCAGATTTTTGAGTGGTATATTGGGATACAGAATGTAAACGGGAGGGGGGTAACCGTATGCAAATATCCTGGTTTTTCACAGCTTTTCTGTACGGTATTAAGGTTTCAAAATGCATTTTTGGTGCATTTTTGTTTGTATATTTCGCATATACCGTGTCTTTACTAATAAACGAGCCATGGGCTGCTGAGCTCGGTGGTCTGTCTTGTCCAGTCTCGTTGAAAGGTAGTTTTTGTGTCCGTACATCTTGGCTTTGGCATCGGGGGGAAGGGGGTTTAAATGTCGTTTTTTTTCCCCCCCCCCCTGTATAATTTATTTATTTATTTTCAGGATAAAGATGAATCGGAGACCTTACAAAAAGCACAAAAAAGTGAAAATGTGGAGGCTACTCTTGTCCACAGTGGGAGATCAGATGTTTCTGAGGAAGAAGATGGGAATGAAAATCTTCCAGTTTCCATAAGTATGTTTTTCATTTTTACAAAAAGTACCAACAGTTGAAAGTAAGCATTGCATGGGTGTTTGTGTTTTAATTTTGTATTTATGTATTTTGTAGACCTCTTTAAAATGCAACTGCAGTTTCAACCTTTATAAACGTTTTTCCACTCTTATTGAAACCTCTGTCCTTCATGCTGACAGGAGGCTGTTTATCCATGTGGTACTTTAAAAGCTTTATTTTAGTAATTCTCAAAACCCCATGTACCTAATTTACACATTTCAAACGATTCTGGCTAATGTCCCAACATAAATTTCAAACTACATTGGCCGCATATGGAATGTAAAAAGAAAAATCCTTAAACATAGAATGTGACAGCAGATAAGAATTAGTCCCTGGCCTTATCTCATGAAGAGTCTTGCCTATTATATAGGATGAGTGATACTGGTATGCAGTCAGGTTTACAATTTTGTGAATCGTGTTGTGTGCAGAAATCTGCCAAGTTCATCTTTCTCTTTGAAGGAGGGAGAGGGAGATTATGCCTTGTGCATGTGACATCTCTACATACAAGATGGATGGATTTGACTGAACAATAGTGGGGAAAAAAAAAATATCCTACTCTTGTCTCTCCCCACTTACTTACCTATACACTCTTATCATATAGTCACACACAGTGACATACAATCACACAAAAAAAAATATTTGTAACTGATGTCGATTATTGCCAAATAATCCTCCCAACCGATAATCGGTCCATCCATACTTTGTTGTTAGCATTTGTGCATTCCCCCATGGTCAAATCACCTTGCGGTAAAAAACATTTTGATAGCTTTTTTTTTTTTTTTTTTTTACACTTTAAAAAAAATATGTGTGTGTGTATATATATATATATATATATATATATATAGATATAGATATAGATATAGATATAGATATAGAGAGAGATATAGAGATAGATATAGAGAGAGATATAGAGATATAGATATAGAGAGAGAGAGAGATAGATATAGATATATATAGAGAGAGAGATAGATATAGATATATATAGATAGAGAGAGATAGATATAGATAGAGAGAGATAGATATAGATAGAGAGAGATAGATATAGATAGAGAGAGATAGATATAGATAGAGAGAGATAGATATAGATAGAGAGAGATAGATATAGATAGAGAGAGATAGATATAGATAGATATATATCTCTAGTTTGAATTTCAATTCACTACAATATGGTATTTCATGACTAAACAGGCTTTCCAAATTGTACAATTTAGGCAAAATAATTCTCCAACGCCAATATAGTCATGGCTTAGTTATTTTTGCTTATATGGCAATTTGGTTTCCAGTCCACTTTGCCAGGGAAAGCTGACCTAACCTGTGATAAAGTGCGGTAATAGGCACAAAACAAATTTTCCCCTTTTGCATTCTATATGTAGATTTGTTACTGCATCTAAAGAAAGGCCTTAATAAAATTATTGGAGGCACGCAATTTTGTATAGATACAGATACTCAAATCCCCATTGTATCCTTTAGATTGTAAGCTCACGGGCTATCTTGCTTAAGCACTTTGTGTAAGCTTACAGGCAGGGTCCTCTCTACCTTTTGTATTTGTCTGTGTATATTGTACGTCCTCCACTAATTGTACAGCGCTGCGGAATCTGTTGGCGCTTTATAAATACCAGTAATAAATAAAAAATACTCAGAGCCTGCATTTAAGTTATATTGAAAGCTGGCATGTTACATTTACTATGTACTTTGTTTGGTGGTCCAGGTTTATCCAAAGCTGAAACTCAAGCTTTAACAAATTATGGTAGCGGTGAAGATGAAAATGAAGAAGAGAATGATTACTTTCAGGCCATACCTGTTGATGTCCAGACTTCTCTGGAAGCTAGCAATGAAGCTACTGCGGAAAATGAAAAAGAACAGGTATTTTACATAAATTGTAGTATCATTTTTTTTTTTTTTTTTAATTTAATAATTGCGCTGGTAAGCTTTGCTTCTAACTATATTTCTCACATTCCTTTGCTTTTTAGGTGTTTAAAGGCACAGTTGAAAAAGTAGCAGAGTGTGAAAACAATGGATTGTTGGGCAAAAATGATAAAGGTAGAAGCATTTTAAAACTATTTTATTATAAAGAGACTATAAAGTAGTAAAACATAAAGGGTATAGAAACCTCCCATTTGTATTCTAACTTAAAGGAAATTTCTAGATTACTAAATGCATATTTTTATTGCCTGTGAATAAGGCATTAATGTATACTTTTACTACATTGGTGTTGCAAGTCTGCAGCAGCCTCATCCTAGTAGCACATGGCTTGCCCAACATTGCCAACACATTGGCACAACATTGCCAGTGAGGGAGCCTGATGAATAAGGAATCATTTTGTTCAGTTGTTGCACAGACATTTTATGAAGCTTCCTCATGCGCTAGGATATGAAGTCATTCCAGAATTACTACAGAGCAATCAAGAATGGGAACATGTATTGCATGTTACATTCATCTATCCATCTACACACATACATTCTTAGTACTCCACCTGTTACCCTTCCCAAACTCGTTTCTCTTTGTACCCTCCTGTTTATACATAAACCACATAAATATTGTTTTTCTGAGCAGATCAGTGTGTGAACAGTCACATGCTTATTTACAAAACTGGGAATTTCAATTTTTAGGCAAAATAGATGAGCTGTAAAAAAATTTTGGAGTGCCATGTTATCCTGAAATTTTAATTCCTGGCAATTGTTGGATTAGTGATTCACTGAATGCTTCCCATAGCGATGCATGTACTGAACACATCTCTGAGGATCGATTGGCACAACGCTGCCTTTTGCCCCTTTTGCTATGCACAATAGCTTCCAATTGATTTCCTATGGGAAAGCATTGGATTGGCTGAGATCATAAAAGATTGATATTTTGGTATTTGCATTAATAACACCAGAGTGTTCCTTTAAAGGAATAATCTGAAGTCTAAGACATTCCCAATGCGCTGCCTTCTGACAGTTGGCCCTCCATGCTAAAACCTTGCACTCTGTAAAGTTGTCCAGGGAAGGGCCTGGCACAGAATTATTTCCATGGCTGGTTTTAGCCCTGACCCTGGTAGAATAATACCATTGCAAGAAAATGAAAATCTCTTTATTGGCGGCATTTGAAGCAGTGTGATGCTCATACAAAGTCCTAGGAAAAGAACATGTGAAGTACAAATGTAAATTCCTTTGATAAACTTGCCAGCAGCAAGCATTTTATGTACCAAAAAAATATATCTTCTTGTTTTATTACAGGAGAAAGGGATGTGTCACATGAAGATCCTGTAGACGATGCTACTGCAATTACTCCTCCACTTCTGCTTAATAGTGACGATGCAAACACATCCACAGAAATATCAATTCATACAAAGTTGCCTCTTGCTTCATCTGATAGCTCTGGTGCTGGAAGCCCTGCCACTGATTCCCCTGTACTAGTTAATGAATATGTAAGTTTTTTGATTGAGTGTTTTTCATCCTCTCTTCTTTACTCCTAAAACTAAACCATGTTTGTGATCCTTTTTTTTTTTTTTATAAATAAAAATAATCTGTTCTTACTAACTTATTTTCTGTCACCAAATCTCCTCTGCTGTCTTTGAACTAGTATTACAGGCCAGTATACCCCACTGAACTTTGACATTGTTTACTTAAATACGTGCAATGGTAAAGTTCCTAGAGCTTGTTAGATCCGGGTATGGCAGCTGGTACTCTCTAAACCAGTGTCTCTTTTCTCTGGTTGTAACTAGGTTTAGGTCAGGGAAGCAGCACCTTCTGGGTGTCTTCAAATTCGTATTGTAATGAGTCAATATGGAAAATATGAAGCCAAAAACAGAATACATTCTATAAGTGGTGAGGTAAAATAAGAGAAATGCCACTTACAATTTTCTGGAGCTTATGTTCAACTCCAGATATATGCATCTGGGTGGTTTAATCCCGCCTGTGGATATGTTGCTTAGCTTGGTTCCTTGTAGATGTTAGGTCAGGGTCAAGGGCCAGTTGAGGTGTCCAGTGTTCACAGGTATTTCCCTCTAAAGTGCAGTGTGACAGATATTCACCAATTACATAAAGAATACAAATTGGGCTCTCAGTTTTGTTGGTGTAAGAAGAAAATAAAAGTAGGTATACTCACATAAGGAGAAATAAAATAAAATCTGCAAGGTCCAGATGATGTAAACTAGTTTTATTTAAAAGAAGATAAAATCAATTACATAAAAACACTAATTTCACCTAAAGGGGCTTTTTTTAAAGTGTTACAGTACATGAGGACCTGTCCTGTTTAAATAGCCTACACAATTAAGAATGAGAGGGTCAGGTGGTGTCACAGGTCCTGTTTAAATAGCCTACACACCACCTACAGAAGATACTGCACTATATTCTGTTTTCTTTCTTCATATTTTCCATATTGACTCACCACCATACTAATTTGAGGACACCCAGAAGGCACTGCTTCCCTGAATCCTTTCCTGACCTATACATTGTTTGCTTAAAGCTTAACATCTACCTAGAACTTTTTCATGAAATGTCCAGTTTAAAAAAACTAAATTTTAAAAATTACTTTATAATACCAAAAAATAAGTCCTGCATTCAAACTCCCACTACTCTTGGGCAGCAGCAACGACCATAGTACACATCGGCCCCAATACATACAGTAAAAACCAAAGAAGAAAAAGTTACCTGCGCTCTCTCAAATCCCTATGTAAATTTAAACAGAGGTTATTTAGTTACTCCAACGGCCATTAGAGAATGCCCACCTGCCACGTCAAGGCAAACCTCTTAGGTGGGTCCTACACTAACCATTCGACTTGCTTCCTTGAGCTTCTGACAAAGATATCTGAGACAAAGAGGGGTATTTTTAATCTTTGTATCTTTTGATATCTTTGCCAGAAGCACAAGGAAGCAATGTGAATGGTTAGTGTAGGACCCACCCAAAAGGTTTGTCTTGATATGGTAAGTGGGCATTTCCTCTAATGTCCATTGGAGTAACTAACCTTTTGTTAAATATACATAGGGATTTGGGAAAGATCGCAGGTAAGGAGCTGAGATGGAGGTACACAATTGCAGGTTAAAGAGCTGTGGATTTCTGCATTTAGTTATTTTCACACCTCACAATTACATTTTTATTTAAATATAAAAAATATTATTTCTGAGAAGTTACCGTTACGGTCTTCTTAACTCAAAAGCATTTTTGCGTCTAGCAGCCAAATGTAGCTTGATGCAAATATTTCATGTATATGGTACATTATGTAATTTGCAAGTCCCCTTCGGTTTGAGATGTTACAACACTTTTTATTTGGATGAAAGAGTTATGTTCATAACTAGTATGTATTATTGAACAACAATTATTGAAGTATTTATTATTGAACAACAACCATGTTCTCAATGAACCAAAAAAACTTATTAATATCAAAGCTGAATATTATTGGAAGTATTTTTTAGTTTGTTTTTAGTTATAGCTATTTTAGGGATATCTGTGTGTGCAGGTGACTATTACTGTGCATAATTATTAGGCAACTTAACAAAAAACAAATATATACCCATTTCAATTATTTATTTTTACCAGTGAAACCAATATAACATCTCAACATTCACAAATATACATTTCTGACATTCAAAAACAAAACAAAAACAAATCAGTGACCAATATAGCCACCTTTCTTTGCAAGGACACTCGAAAGCCTGCCATCCATGGATTCTGTCAGTGTTTTGATCTGTTCACCATCAACATTGCGTGCAGAAGCAACCACAGCCTCCCAGACACTGTTCAGAGAGGTGTACTGTTTTCCCTCCTTGTAAATCTCACATTTGATGATGGACCACAGGTTCTCAATGGGGTTCAGATCAGGTGAACAAGGATGCCATGTCATTAGATTTTCTTCTTTTATACCCTTTCTTGACAGCCACGCTGTGGAGTACTTGGACGCATGTGATGGAGCATTGTCCTGCATGAAAATCATGTTTTTCTTGAAGGATGCAGACTTCTTCCTGTACCACTGCTTGAAGAAGGTGTCTTCCAGAAACTGGCAGTAGGACTGGGAGTTGAGCTTGACTCCATCCTCAACCCGAAAAGGCCCCACAAGCTCATCTTTGATACCAGCCCAAACCAGTACTCCACCTCCACCTTGCTGGCGTCTGAGTCAGACTGGTGCTCTCTGCCCTTTACCAATCCAGCCACGGGCCCATCCATCTGGCCCATCAAGACTCACTCTCATTTCATCAGTCCATAAAACCTTAGAAAAATCAGTCTTGAGATATTTCTTGGCCCAGTCTTGACGTTTCAGCTTGTGTGTCTTGTTCAGTGGTGGTCGTCTTTCAGCCTTTCTTACCTTGGCCATGTCTCTGAGTATTGCACACCTTGTGCTTTTGGGCACTCCAGTGATGTTGCAGTGATGTCTGAAATATGGCCAAACTGGTGGCAAGTGGCATCTTGGCAGCTGCACGCTTGACTTTTCTCAGTTCATGGGCAGTTATTTTGCACCTTGGTGTTTCTACACGCTTCTTGCGACCCTGTTGACTATTTTGAAGGAAACGCTTGATTGTTCGATGATCACGCTTAAGAAGCTTTGCCATTTTAAGAGTGCTGCATCCCTCTGCAAGATATCTCACTATTTTTGACTTTTCTGAGCCTGTCAAGTCCTTCTTTTGACCCATTTTGCCAAAGGAAAGGAAGTTGCCTAATAATTATGCACACCTGATATAGGGTGTTGATGTCATTAGACCACACCCCTTCTCATTACAGAGATGCACATCACCTAATATGCTTAATTGGTAGTAGGCTTTCGAGCCTATACAGCTTGGAGTAAGACAACATGCATAAAGAGGATGATGTGGTCAAAATACGCATTTGCCTAATAATTCTGCACTCCCTGTATTCTTAAATGATCTTGCGCCTCATCCATGATGGTTTATTTTATTTATTTAATTTCACAGGAAAGTGGCTCTGGAAACCATAGTCAGAAATCCGATGAAGAGGACTTTGTTAAAGTTGATGATTTGCCACTGAAACTTTCCATACCCAAGGTATGTATTGCACTGCAACACACTAAAATAAGCATTCACAAAAATATATGGAGGTCCAGCAAAAATGTAGTTTGTGGTGCACTATAAATTACTACAAAAGAGAATAGGAACCACACTCCGTTCCACTTAATCAGTGTGCACTTAAGCAGGACTAGCAAATCCAGAATATGTATAACCGAGAACAGGAAAAATCTCCAGACACTCACAGAATTCAAGTCACAGGGAGGTTTATTGAATCAACAAAGAAACTTTTGACCTGCTAAGAGGTCTTTATCTTTATCTTGATAAAGACCTCTTAGCAGGTCGAAACGTTGCTTTGTTGATCCAATAAACATGCCTGTTACTTGAATTCCGTGAGTTATAAAATGTAGAAAGTAATCCAGGCACTCCAACGAATTCCAAAATATAGGCAATTTTATTAGAATTCCGTGAGTGTCTGGAGATTTTTCCTGTTCTCTGCTGCTATAAATTACTACATACCATCCTAGTATACTTAAAGTTGAACTGCCACTTCCAACAGTGGCGCTTTTTTGTCAGTCAGTTATAAGCTCTGTCTTTTGTACCGGACAGTCTGCATAGAGAAAGCATAAAGAGAAATGAAACCACTACTCTTTATTTGCCCTGTTCTAAAACAGAACACATTTATGTATGACTACAGCCAAGCTTTAACTAAACTATTTATTTTTTTCTTCTGAAGTCTGATCTAATGAAAGAAATAGAGAAAGAAGAGCAGAAAAACAATTTGTGCAATGAGATCCTGAATTTGCATGGACAAGCAAATGGCACTGTCGAGCTAGCGGGAGATGCTCTGACATTGAAAGATCCTGGTAATTTTCTTAGACGCAGATTTACAAAATACTTCATAATAAAGAACCTCACACAGTGAAGTAATTGTACACTTTGAAAAAGTGTCACGCTCACAATTCATTAGATGTTTTATAGTTGATGTGCATATATTTATCACCCTGTCCCTCTTTATTGTGTTGTTGTAACATTAAAAGATAAAACAATTTTATGAGCAACCTAATTTAATGGGACATTGTATTCATATCCTGTTGTCTGTTTCATGTGCCATTGCTAGTGTCTAGACTCAGGGATAGGCAACCTTCGGCACTCCAGATGTTGTGGACTATATCCCCCATAATACTGGCTAAGCATCACGGGAGGTGTAGTCCAAAACATCTGCAGTACCGAAGGTTGCCTATGCCTAGTCTAGAGTCTGTGTAAAAGATTGTACCAGTTCATAGTAATTTGTTTTCCTTTCATTTCAATGCCAGACTCAAGTTAGTTTATTTTAAAATTGCTTTGTAACTATGAAGATACCAGACTTCCTTTGAATGTAGAACACTTGACAGCTCAACCAACCTAATGTGGAGTAGTTGTAGGGTTGCCATATCTAAACGTACTTTCACATTAATGTGGGTTACATGAATTTGGTGGATGATTGTCACATTTGATTTCTATAAATAAAAAGATGATTTTAATAGTGTTAAATGAAAACTCCAAGCACCATAGCCACTACAGCACCCTGTAGTGGCTTTTGGTACCAAGAGGGACATTTTTAAAAAAAACTTTTTACTTTTAACCCGAGGTTTGCCAGATGTCTCTTCCACTACTTCAGACTGAAAGCTGGAGACTACTACTTGTAAGTAGTGGAGGCAGCATCCGGCAGATCATAGGTACACACACGTTGTTATAAATATTAGAATGCCTGTGCATGTGTGCCTTACTAATAGAAATTATTTCATGGTCACGTGAGGAACAAAAGCTGGTTGTTAAATTGATTTAAAGTAGTCTAACATGTTTTCCCCTTCATTTTCAGCTACCTTTGGCTCCCATTCTGCATGAAAACTGTGGCAGAGCACATGATCTCCTTCTGCAGAGCTGAAACATTAACATACGGCACCTTCTAAGTTTCAAGTTGTTTAAAATGTTTTTATTCTGGAAACTGCTGTAAAGGTTTTGTTAAAAATAAAATCTCCCAATGGCAGTTATGTTGAATCTAATAAAACCTGTATTGTTTAAAAAAGACAAAAACACAAACTCCATGCTCTGTCCTTTTCCTCACGGTCTTATTTTTTTTTTTCTTTTTTGTAATTTCTGAATTGTTAGAATGAAATTCTAAATAAAGTTTTGGCTTGTTGCTTTTTTTTTTTTTTATTGAATGTAACTGCTTTGAAATTTTGTGACACCTCTTTATATTCAACATAGGAAACTTAAATAAAAAAATGCTGCTGTTTTTACCAAGGATACTCTTATCAAAATAAGTGATGTAAATCTGGTAATGCTGACACTGCACATAAATAAGCAGATGTGCATACAGCTGTGATTTCTACTCATGTTGTGGTAAATGAAGACTGTAATCACTTTTATCCTGGAAGAGTTCCTATGAGGGGTAGGGTTTGTGATATCTGAAAAGTAATACATTATGTTTTATTGTATCTTTTAAAGGTAATTGAAAAAGGATATTGTATGCAACAAAGTATCATATTGGAAATGAATAGGGTAACTGAACACCCAAGTACCTGATTTTATATTGGACCACCCAGGACTCTACAATTGATTGGATTTTGTAATCTATTTGTGCAATTTCTCTATGCAATATTAAGTGTTACCTCTGAATACTATTTCGGGAGGTTATTCACTTAGAGCTGCCACTTGTTTTTATGAATTTAAGACGTAACCAATGCAAAACTTAGTTTGGAAGTTATTTCCACAAGTGAAATGGACCACTTGAAAATGTAAAGAGAAGTCAAGGAACAAAGTCTCACGTGCCTGATTTGCAGAAATAATAGGGGGCTATTACGTTAACATGTTCTTTACCCAGAAAACACATGTAAGGAGAGCACTGCTGTTAAAGGAACACTATAAATACCAGGAACACAAACTTATTCCTGACCCTATAGTGTTAAAAACAGGATAGCTCCTCTTGCCCCCCCTAAATATAGTCAAATCTAACCATTTATTTCAGTCTGCTGCTGCTAGCTCTGCCTCCTTGGCTGGCATCAGAAGTGGTGATCTCGGCCAAGCATTGGATTGGATGACACTGTCAAGGAGAAAGATCAGGGGCAGAGCCAGCACAAGCCTAACACCCCTGGACAATCAGCATCTCCTCATAGAGATGCATTGAATCAATCCATCTCTATGAAGAGCATGTTAGTGTCTCCCTGCAGGAAGCGTTCCTAGTAGCAATCCATAGGCTGTAATTTACCTCTTCAGAAAAAAGGCAGTGTTTAGTGTTTTACCTCAAAAAGCCTGAAGGGTCTGATTACACTCACCAGAACAAACAAACAAGTTGTAGTTCTGCTGACTATAGTGTCAATTTAAGTGATACTTACACAGTGCCTGTTTACAGGTAAAACAAAGTAAATGTAAAGTTTGGATATTAACTAGCATCATTGAAGAAGTGATTATAGTTATAAAGGGACACCCCATTGCCCAATTAAAACTATTTAATACATCTAAACCCAGTGAAAACATGCATGCATTTAATTGTGCGTTTTTCCCCATTGGGGTATATGTAACACGGCTTGCAAAAAGCTGCAGTACTCTTGTCTGCAGCCTTTGCAATCCCTCTCCCAACACTGCCCAGACTTCCTGTGGCTGTCCAGTCACAAACTTCCCAGAATTACATGCAAGGCAGGTGCTCTTGGCAATTGCTGTCTTTTGAGTTTATATCCACTGAGCTAACAAAGTAGGAAGTAACATGACTGGTTGTCTGATGGGGCAGGTGTAACAAAGTTAATTTGTATAAGTACCATTGAATCTGCACTTTTTTTTGTTAAAGTTAAAAATGAGGACATACTCTACACACAAAGCACTTCAGCAAGCTAAAGTGTGCGTTGTTTTGAGTGTCCAAATGGAATTTGAATATTTATTGAAACAGGGCTGCCAAAAGTCCACGGTAAGCTGTACATTGTGTGGATTCTGGTCATTTTAATCCTACCCTTAATCTGGTTGCTCGGGGTTTTAAAGGAACACTTCATGTCACATAACTGCTATAGATCGTTGTAATGGTTATGCTAACCTGATGCCACCACCTCCACTCCATTGTCGTTAGTAAAACAGTTTTTAATAACGCTCTTTCTGCCTATGGTCTGCTGAATGCTGCTACCTGCCTCTACTACTTCCAATAGAGATCTGGAAGCTCCTAAGTAGTAGCTTCAGACTTTGTTTAACCCCGTAAGGACACATGTCATGATTCCCTTTTATTCCAGAAGTTTGTTCCTTAAGGCGTTAAATTAAAGTAGTGGAAGCACATCTGGCAGCCCTCAGGTAAAAGTGTTTTTAAAACTGGCACTCGACACCAAAACCACTACAGTGTGCTGTAGTGGCTATGGTGCTTCAAGTTTTACTTTGTCACATTTGATTTATATAAATAAAAATATGATTTAAATAGTGTTAATCATTCTACCAAACATGTTACCCTGGATTTAATGCAGGAAAGTTATTTTAGATATGTCAACCCTATAACTATTCCAGCACAAAAAAAAAACTGCGTTTGAGAAGTATGTATGCTGTATGACTTGACCTCTAAAAGAGGTCAACTGTGTTTTAGTTGGCAAATATATTAAACAGATTGCATATTAGATTATATGTAAAATAATCAAGCAGAACAAAAAGGCCCCAAAATTAGAAATCTTAGTTTACACAAAAGGATATCTTTACAATTTTAAAACAAAGAAATTAGAACATAATTGGTAACCTTGCAACTGCAAATTAAAGAACTTTCCTATTAAAATGTAATAGATTCAAATGGTTTTGTTGGGCTTTATACTCTAACATGTCTGCTCTTCATTACCAATTGTATATTCATTCAGTATGCCACATGTTCTTGACATGCATGTAAAAATGTGCCCTAGCTGGGTTGCCAGAAAGTGTACAAAATTACACTACGGTTAAAACTCTTGCATTAAAGAAACACTCCGGGCACCAAAATCAGATGAGTGATATGAACTTGCCTTTATGCATTAGTGTTCCTTTAAATAAGAACTGCACCACATAAGGCCTGCAAAAAAATGTAGAGGGCACAGAGGAGGAAGAGCCCAGCAGGCACCACCAGGTGCAGACTCAGGTAGAGGTCAGTGAGCTCCAGTCAATCAGAGCGTTGCTGTGGATTACCACAGCAACGCTCGGATACTTCCAGTTCCAGGGCTTGCAACACCTCTACCACATGCTCTGCAGCTCTGCAGACTGGAGACTTACCGGACCACTAGGGAATGGATTACGGCATATTCATTTTTATATATTTATGGGGAGACTGGGGCTGGTCACATTGTTACTGCACCTTCCACACAGTCACCAACATACAGTTACTCGCTACCTACTGTCAAGTTGTGCAAGTCTGTTTTAAATAATACTCTAACACTTAACAATCAACCTTTAAATTAGCTACCGACTTGAATTAAGCAAGTTTTACAGATAACAGAAAATTTATAAAATTACTAATTGTCATTTTCCTTTTTTTCCTGGACAAAATCCAGGTCTGCATCACTAATGGGTTAAGTTCCTCCCTCTCAGCTGATAGGACAAATATAAACTTTAAATTAACATGTATAAAAGGACCCTCCTCCCCAATACCAGCAGTCTAGTTTCCAAATAAAACCAAATGAGAGGGAATTTTGATGATATGGATAGTAGACGGGAAAATAAAATTATGGTATTATTTACATTTTCTGTTTCCCTGACTAATCCATGTCAGCATCACTAATGGGACTTCCAAAGCTAATTCGGTAGGAATTAAATAAAACCAAACAGAATGCTGCAGAAGTGAGAACACTTTCCCCAAAGGATTGTGAAGCTTGAATTGAAACATCTAGGCGGGAACGTCTAAAAATGGCGGCGCAGCCAGAAAACCACGACGACTCCTCAGAACCCGAGGAATTATTAGACGCCCCGGACCCAATACCTGAGACTGAGCAACCCACACCCCACATACTATCAGGGGACATTATGGACCGTATGGTCCACCTAAGGGCCTTTTTTCAGGCCGATCTGGTGGTGGTACAAGAGGAGATCACGGCGATCACGGATAGAATACAAGCAGCAGAGGAAGACATTACCTTGCTTTCCCAAACTCAGGCTGGGACAACAGAGCAGGTTACCAGAAGAGGCTAAACTCGATGGACGATGCTCACCGCCGCATGAACCTTAAGGTACGGGGCGTAGCGGAGTCAGTCACCCGCAAGGAACTACCTCATTATTTTAGGCGCCTATTTGCAGCCTTACTGCCGCACAAACATACCAAGCAAGCTCTGGTGGATGGCATCTACAGGCTGCCCAAATCCCAGAGTGCTCCGACCGCAGCTCCCAGAGACGTCCTTATCCATTTTATCTCCTTCAAAGACAAGAAAGCGATCCAGGAGGCATTAAGATCCAAAACCCCATTCAAATTTGAAGGCACGCAACTTACCTTCCTTCAGGACTTGTGCAGAGCTACGCTTGATTGGAGGCCATCGGTTCAAGGGGTTACGAAAGCACTGAGGGAGGCAGGCATCAACTACAGATGGGGACCACCCCACACCCTGACAGCCAGCAAAAATGGCACTAGCTTCAAGCTTACAGCAACAGAGGCCTCCCAATCGTTTCTGACTCAGCTTGGACTGGCACAGGAAACTGCCTCCATGCGCAGTGGCGTCACTAGGATTCATTTTTAGGGGGGGCACATGGTGGGCCAGGGACAAAAGTAGGGGGGCACATTCATCCCCGCCCTCGCCGCAGTTTGACCCGGCCCCTGCCGCATATTAAGCTCCGCCCCCAACACAATGTGTTGTGTTGTTTTTTTTTTTTTTTTTTTTTTTTTTTTTTTTTAATATATAATCCCTGGTGGAGGATTCATTATTTTCCACCAGGGATTATTAAAAAAAACAAACACATTTCCTTTGATACAGTGCCATAGTTGCCAACATTTGAAAAAAAATTCCAAGGACATTTTGCAGCACAGCTATCAATTACTGTCTGTATATAATATCCCTGGACAGTCAGTGCTCTCTGTATAATACAGGGTTGTGTGTATAATAAATTGGGACAGTCAGTGCTCCCTGTATATTGCTGCTCTCTGTAAAATACATGGCTGTGTGTATAATATCCCAGGACAGTCAGTGTTCCCTGTCTAGTGCTGCTCTCTGTATAATACAGGTCTGTTTGTGTATAATATCCCAAGACAGAGAGCAGCACTATACAGGAACACTGACTATCTCGGGATATTATACCCACACAGATCTGTATTATACAGATAACAGCACTATAATATTATACAGATAGCTGAGCATATACCCCATGTCCCAATCTCTAGACTACTAGTACCTGTCAACAGCAACTCCAGACGCGTGTAATAGGGCTAAAGTGTGCGGCAGCTCACACAGATGATTCAGCGGTAAGCGCACTCGCTGGCAGAGCCAAACTGAGAATCCAAAGCAGCCCTGGAAAAAAATGTATGCCATTTCTATAAGTCAATATGTATATATTGTACAGTAAGCACACAAGCTCACTGACATGCGCAAATAGGCTTACTGACAGACAAAACTCTCTGACTCACACACAAGCTTACTACAGACAAACTCACTTGTAAAAACACAAGGCTCACTACAAATAAGTTCAGGGACACACACAAGCTCACTAAAGACAAGCTCGCTGACACACACATGCTCACTAAATAGAAGCTCACTGACCCACACACAGTACCATCTTAACAGCGTTAAGGGCCCCCGGTCAAATCGGTGCACTGGGGCCCTTCGTACACAACAACTCACAGAAATAACATTTGTAATTATTGATAGACTGCATACAGTACATACACACAGTACACTGAATACATACACACACACACACACACACACACACACACACACACACACACACAGATTTCTGAATGCACACAGGCGTTGCTGAATGCACACAGGCTGATTTATACACGTACACACAGACCATACACACACAGACACAGACTGCTGAGTCCATACACAGACACACACACACCAACTGCTGAGTCATACACACACAGACACACACACTGCTGATTCCATACACACACACACAAACACTGCTGAGTCCATACACACACACACACACACACACAGACTGCTGAGTCCATACACACACACACACACACACAGCTGAGTCCATACACACACAGACTGCTGAGTCCATACACACACACAGACTGCTGAGTCCATTCACACACATAGACTGCTGAGTCCACACACACACACATACACACTGCTGAGTCCATACACACGCACAGACTGCTGAGTCCATACACACGCACAGACTGCTGAGTCCATACACCCACAGACACACAGACTGCTGAGTCCATACACACGCACAGACTGCTGAGTCCATACACCCACAGACACACAGACTGCTGAGTCCATACACACGCACAGACTGCTGAGTCCATACACCCACAGACACACAGACTGCTGAGTCCATACACACGCACAGACTGCTGAGTCCATACACCCACAGACACACAGACTGCTGAGTCCATACACACGCACAGACTGCTGAGTCCATACACCCACAGACACACAGACTGCTGAGTCCATACACACGCACAGACTGCTGAGTCCATACACACGCACAGACTGCTGAGTCCATACACCCACAGACACACAGACTGCTGAGTCCATACACACGCACAGACTGCTGAGTCCATACACACGCAGAGACTGCTGAGTCCATAAACACACACACACACACACACACAGATTGCTGAGTCCTTACACACATACAGACTGCTGAGTTCATATACACACACACACACACACAGACTGCTGAGTCCTTACACAAACACAAGCCAACAATTAGTAAAGTTTACATAAACATATACCACCGGGGGGGGGGGGGTGCCACAATCACACACGTGTGAATATATTTACCAGATGTTGGGCACAAGTATTCATGAAAAGAGATAAAAAAAACAATAAATATAGTGAAGTATTTAATAACAGAGATACAAATAATGAAAAGTAAAAAAATAACACTCACAAATATAGTGGCACAATAAGGACCTATGTCTAAATTGTGCTAAAAAAAGCTTGTCAGCCCCTTCCTGGGCTAAATTCCCCTTTGTGCTATGGATCTCGTTTACCCAATTCCGAGGTGGTCAGTCCGTATATGGATGATCTCCAACCTTGTATTATGATCCAATATTTCTGTGGGGGTGCTGGCAGGCTTCAAACTGCTCGACGCATTTCGTCTCACCGACTTTATCAAGAGCTGGTTCTTTCTTCCTGCTTCCGGCTTTTAAGTCCTTGATTTCGCGCGTTTATTTCTATTCCACGCATGCGCACTGTGGCTAGCGTATCTACGCATCCAGCCGCGCATGCGTGTACCCTTTGGAACGCAAATAGCTTTATTGTTAATCTCTGCCGATACACACTTCCGTATTCGACCACTTGGTCTTACGGACAAGTGTGGAAGCATTAGGGGCCATTACATTGACCCAATTTTTCAGTTCAAGCACTGTAATGTTCTTTATAAATAATTTTAAAAAAACCTATATTCAGTCCGTTCTAATATATCTGTTATTCCATAACATATATGAATAATTTAAAAAAACATATATTTTAAAAACATATATTCTGTCAGTTCTAGTCTGTTATACCCATAACATTTCAATAACGCTTAAAGGTACAGATCAAATTGCGCATAGTAGTACATTACAAAAGAGGTTTTTTTTTCTCCACATATTCTCCATACACACGCACAGTCCATACACACGCACAGACTGCTGAGTCCATACACCCACAGACACACAGACTGCTGAGTCCATACACACGCAGAGACTGCTGAGTCCATAAACACACACACACACAGATTGCTGAGTCCTTACACACATACAGACTGCTGAGTTCATATATACACATACACACACACACACACACACACCCCCCCAGACTGCTGAGTCCTTACACACATACAGACTGCTGAGTAGGGCTGCCATCAGAAATTTTAGGGCCCCTGACACAGATCAAGATCTGGGCCCCCGGGGCCAGCACCGAGTCCGCCCACAAGGATGAAGTGTGTGTGTGTGTGTGTATAGTGGATGTAGAATGTGTGTCATGGATACAGTGTGTATAGTAGATGTAGAATGTGTGTAGTGGATGCGGTATTTGTGTCATGGATGCAGTGTGTATAGTGGATGCAGTATGTGTGTCATGGATGCAGTGTGTATAGTGGATGCAGTATGTGTGTCATGGATGCAGTGTGTATAGTGGATGCAGTATGTGTGTCATGGATGCAGTGTGTATAGTGGATGCAGATTGTACATTTTGTGTCATGTATGTAATGTTTGTATGCATGCATTAGATGCAGAGTGTGTGTGTAGTGAATGCACAGTGTGTGTTTTTGTAGTGGATGTAGTGTGTGCAAAGCTTGTTTAGTGAATGTAGTGTGTTTGTAGTGAGTGCAACCTGTGTGTATAGTGAATACAGTGTGTGTGTGTGTGTTTGTGTGTAGTGCAAAGTGTGTTTAATGAATGTAGTGTGTGTGTGTGTAGTACCGAGCGTGTTTAGTAAATGTCGTGTGAGTATGTGTAGTGCAGAATGTGTTTAGTGAATGTAGTGTGTGTAGTGCAAAATGTGTATAGTGAATGTAGTGTGTGTAGAGCAAAGTGTGTTTAGTGAATGTAGTGTGTGTGTGTGTAGTGCAGAGTGTGTTTAGTGAACGTAGTGTGTGTGTGTGTGTGTGTGTAGTGCAGAGTGTGCTTGTAAGGATTCAGTGTGTGTGTAAATTAGGGGGGAGGGGAGTATTTTTTTGTGTGTGTATATTTCAATTTTATTCCCCCCTCCCTGGTTCTTACCGTGCCAGGGAGGGGGGAGATCGCATTCCCTGTTGGTCCAGTGGCATGGTGGAGGGAGCCAGCCGCGGTACATTGAAGAGGGGGCCCAGCAGCACACACTGTCTTCCTTTCCAGCTCCTCTCTGACTAACTCTCGTGAGACAGGCCTGCGTGCTGTGCGGAGCGTTGCCATAGTAACCCGTGGCAACGCTCTGGCGGCCGCAGGAAAGTTAGACCGAGAGCAGCTGGAAAGGAGGACAGAGTGTGCTGCTGGGCCCCCCTCTGCAATGTACAGGTAGCAGGGTGCCCTCTGTGCACATATATATAGCGAAAATCGCTATATATATATATATATATATATATATATATATATGTGCGTGCACATAATGAATGTGGGGCTCGGGCCCCCCAGGACCGCCGGGCCCATGACAACCGTTATGGTTGTCATGCCCTGATGGCGGCCCTGCTGCTGAGTCCACACACACACACACACACACACACACACAGAGACTGCTGAGTCCATACATACACACAGACTGCTGAGTCCATACACACACACACACACAGACTGCTGAGTCCATACACACACACACACACGCACACAGACTGCTGAGTCCATACACACACACACAGACTGCTGAGTCCATACACACACACACACACACACACAGACTGCCGAGTCCATACACACACAGACTGCTGAGTCCATACATACACACACACACAGACTGCTGAGTCCATACACACACACACACACACAGACTGCTGAGTCCATACACACACACACACACACACAAGCTTCCTCACTAGCAGACACACACACAAGCTTCCTCACTAGCAGAGACACACACACACACACACACACCTGAGCACATCAAGCCTACCTGTTGCTGGGGGTCAGACATTCAGACATCTTCTGGCCTTTGCAGCAGCAGCATGGGCTGCTGCTTAACGGCGGGGGCGGGGGTTATTTTCAGGAGGCGGGGCTTCATTTGGGGGCGGGGCCTGTGCCAGGGAGCCTGTCAGTGCTCCCTCCGGCCACAGACAGCCCCCAGCACCGCTCCAGCTCCTCTCTCCTGCATTCCCTCGGGCTGTCACACACTGTTACAGCCCGAGGGAATAGAATTTAAACACATGGCCAGCAGGTTGCTGGCATTTGGGGGGGCCCAAGGCGGGGCACAGCATGATGTAGGGGGGGCCATGGCCCCCTCTGGGCCCCCCCTAGCGACGCCACTGTCCATGCGGGCGGCTCCCACTGCATGGGACGTACGGAATATTGTCCCTTTTGTCCCATGCACAGGAACCGACACGGGCTGAGAAACCTCTGGCAGGTAAGACACAGCCCACGGGATAATCAGGCTGTGAAGGCCGACTCCAGAACTATGGCGAATCTATACACTATCCACCCATAATGGCGGACTGCTCTAAGTACTTTTTAGTTTACAGTTACCATTGTTAACTTTGTGTTGTTTTCCTTGGTTCCTCATAATCCAACGAAGAAGGGCAATACTCAAGCTAGCCCATGCAAAGTTAACTTCCCCCTTCCTCCCCCCCCCCGACGCCCGGGGGTTATCGGGCGCTGCAAACGTAACGGCTTACATCAATAGTGCCAGGCCTCTTGATACCAACCATTAAATCACACCATAGGTCTCCCCCCCTTACTGGCGCTTCAAGATCCCCACCACCTACCCTTAAATAGGAGCCGCTCAGCGGCTCAAATCGCAGTACAGAGGCTCTCAGGGGACACAATCTGTCCCCTTCCTCGGTAATAGCCAACGAGAGGATCCCTGGGGATATCCAGTGGGCCCCTAACAAACCTTAATGACCTCTGTGGCTAAACCAACTACGCCACTGTGAACTGGAGAAGCCTGGTTGCTCGCCTGCTTCCTTTGGACTATGGACCAGACTTTAAAAAGCTTATTTTCCCTGCAGAAAGGCTTAATCGTGCCTTTTCTGCCGGGGTGTTCGGTAGATTTTATCTACCGAACAAACTAACAAATGCGGGACCACCTGGGAGCTGGAGTGTGCCGCCAATTGACCACCCTGAAGCTGCGGTTAACCGCAGCTTAATTGACAAAGGCAGGGTGGTCTTTGTTCGTCGACCGAACACGTGGCAGCGGCCATTTTACAAGTACCGTACGGCCAGCGGTGTTCGGTACCTAACTTATGGAACTGTAAACAGACGCTTATTTGCACGAACACCGCTGAGCCGTCCGTCTCCTGGTTCCTATTCGTGGGGATGTGGCCGAACAGTCGTTCATACGGTAGTTTATTTCATGTGAATTGTAGTAACCCAGATAGCTATGCCATGGAGCCTATTTGTGTGATTAAAGACTTTGGCTCCATGGCGATTTAACTGTATTCGTGTGGTCTGGGTGCCATTCACCTAATAATGTGCACCCAGACCTGAGCTATCTGGAGATATGTAACATGTCTGTGTTTGGTGGAATAAAAGTGACTTTATATATTTTAAAACATAATACTGCATTTAGGTCCCCACATGTGTAATGGAGTTTTGTCTCTGGCCTGGGAGATAATTGGATTACTTCTCCAATTATTTCCAGGGCAGAAGGGAGTAAGCCAGGATGCATTGTGGGAATGTATACTGCTGTGTGTCGGTAATTGGTTTAGGTCTGTCCTTTGTTACAGTCTTCCATTTGGTCCCCTAGGGGAGTGTCCACCAGGTGGGAGACCTGCATAAATACTGGGCAGGTAGCCCTGAGTAAATGAGTTCCTGCTTAACCCTGAAGCTGAAGTGTTGTCTCATTCTTGGGGGGAATTTGACTGTAGGCCGACTGCCAGGAGTGTAAGCTGTTCGTATTGCTTTTCCTGTTCGGCTACTTCCAGGGTTCGTGTGTCTGCTGTTCGAGAGTTGGTGAATCCGTGCAGTTTGGGAGTTCAGGAAATTGGTGCTTACAGTAGCTGCTGGTCTATGGAAAAGGGGATTATCGCCTAAATGGTTTTTATCCCCTTTTGAGCGAAACGGTCCGTTACAATTGGTGGCAAGCGACGGGATCGTTCCTACAACCAGAGGGACAGCTACAGACAACACCATTCCTGGATTACAAAGTGAGGGCAACGCCAGTACCCGTACAGCGCCCCTATCTACTAAGGAACCAACTTCAGCAGAGCAAGCATGGCACCCAGCTACACTCAAGAGGCGTATGACAGATAGGTCACCGCGGTGCTGGCTTTATGCGGACCCAACCCCTCAGAGAATATAGTGCAGCGTGTGAAGAAAGCAGTGCGAGAGTACTTGCCATGGGAATCAGAGTGGGCAAGGGGGTTTGCAGTCCTTCCTCCCCAGCGGCAGTGTGTACCCCAGGGAGCAGAAGGTGCCGTCCTTCCTCCCCAGCGGCAGTGTGTACCCCAGGGAGCTGATGGTGTCGTCCGTCCTCCCCAGCGGCAGTGTGTGTCCCAGGGAGCAGAAGGTACTGTCCTACCTCCCCAGCGGCAGTGTGTACCCGAGGGAGCTGATGGTGTCGTCCGTCCTCCCCAGCGGCAGTGTGTGTCCCAGGGAGCAGAAGGTATCGTCCTTCCTCCCCAGCGGCAGTGTGTACCCCAGGGAGCTGATGGTGTTGTCCATCCTCCCCAGCGGCAGTGTGTAACCCAGGGAGCAGAAGGTGCCGTCCTTCCTCCCCAGCGGCAGTGTGTACCCCAGGGAGCTGAAGGTGCAGTCCTTCCTCCTCAGTGGCAGTGTGTGTCCCAGGGAGCAGAAGGTATCGTCCTTCCTCCCCAGCGGCAGTGTGTACCCCAGGGAGCTGATGGTGTCGTCCGTCCTCCCCAGCGGCAGTGTGTAACCCAGGGAGCAGAAGGTGCCGTCCTTCCTCCCCAGCGGCAGTGTGTACCCCAGGGAGCAGAAGGTGCCGTCCTTCCTCCCCAGCGGCAGTGTGTACCCCAGGGAGCAGAAGGCGCCGTCCTTCCTCCCCAGTGGCAGTGTGTAACCCAGGGAGCAGAAGGCGCCGTCCTTCCTCCCCAGCGGCAGTGTGTACCCCAGGGAGCAGAAGGTGCCGTCCTTCCTCCCCAGCGGCAGTGTGTACCCCAGGGAGCTGAAGGTGCCGTCCTTCCTCCCCAGCGGCAGTGTGTACCCCAGGGAGCAGAAGGTGCCGTCCTTCCTCCCCAGTGGCAGTGTGTACCCCAGGGAGAGAAGGTGCCGTCCTTCCTCCCCAGTGGCAGTGTGTACCCCAGGGAGCCTAAGGGGCCGTCCTTCCTCCCCAGTGGCAGTGTGCACCCCATGGAGCTGAAGGTACCGTCCTTCCTCCCCAGCGGCAGTGTGTCCTGCAGGGAGCAGAGACCGTCAGTCTCGCACCCCAGCAGCAGGACAAGAGAATGAAAGGGGAGACAGCTGGTCTCCCTTTCCACCAGCAGAGAGACTGGCAGGGAGAGGAGCCTGCTAACCTCTCTCCCCAGTGGCAGTTTACCGTCCAGAGAGAGGAGCTTGTTACACCCTCTCTCCAGCGGCAGCTTAACCCACCCAGGGGAGATGTTAAGCCCCACGACTGTGCAGATGGGACCGTAGTCTCTGCACTTACAGCACAAGGGGTAGGGACGGTCGGTCGTGTCCCCCAGCCACAGAGCGGTGTATCCAAAGGGGAGACAGTCGGTCTCCCCCTCCGGCAGCCGAGCTATGCACCTACAGGGGAGACAGTCAGTCTCCAGCAACCAGGCTCCAACCAGACTACTCCCGTGGTAGTGCTGGCACCAGGACAGAGTACCGCTGGTCTCTGCACCCTCAGCAACCCACCAAGGCAGCCTCCCAGTCCCCCACACAGCCGTGGTAAGGCACCTGGACATGGACAAGATTCTCCCTTACTCAGGTGTAGTAACCGTTTAGTGTGGGTGGGCTGTACTGCTGTTTCTGTCTTGTGGGTGGGCTGCTGGACTAACAAGGGCACTGACCGGCAGGAGGTCAGGTACCCTGTTAGTCTAATTGGTAAAGGGGAGAATTGTGGCGAAACCAACTTCGCCACTGTGAACTGGAGAAGCCTGGTTGCTCGCCTGCTTCCTTTGGACTATGGACCAGACTTTAAAAAGCTTATTTTCCCTGCAGAAAGGCTTAATCGTGCATTTTCTGCCAGGGTGTTCGGTAGATTTTATCTACCGAACAAACTAACGAATGCGGGCCCACCTGGGAGCTGGAGTGTGCCGCCAATTGACCACTCTGAAGCTGCGGTTAACCGCAGCTTAATTGACGAAGGCAGGGTGGTCTTTGTTCCTCGACCGAACACGTGGCAGCGGCCATTTTACAAGTACCGTACGGCCAGCGGTAATCGGCACCTAACTTATGGAACTGTAAACGGACACTTATTTGCACGAACCTCGCTGAGCCGTCCGTCTCCTGGTTCCTATTCGTGGGGATGTATAATAGTCCCAATACTTTGTAGGCTTCTTATGGGTTCCAGTAGGCTTGTAGAGGCTTAGGTATGTAGTGTTTTCAATGAGAAGCTGGATCCTCTATTTTTTGGGGAATCTTGACTCAGTGATGAACATACTGAAATAGATTATTTTGCCCTCTGTTGTATATTGTCAGTCCTAATCAATACGTTCAAGGTATAGCTCATGCATGAGGAGAGAAAATAATCACACTGACACGTAAGTTCAGTAGGAAAATCCTTCTGTATTACAGCAGTCTGGACGTGGCTTTTATAGCCATAAATTGTCCCATTCAGCACATATACATTGTATAACCTAAGCTGTAAACATTTTGTTGAATTGTGTTGTAAGCTTTTCATTGGATACTTTTAGTTGCTATGTGTCTTCTCATTTCTTCCTTTGTTGACACATGGCTTATTCTTCAAGGGTATAAGGGTGATAAGGGTGTTTGTCTCTGGGGGAGGTATCGTCATTCTGTTGAGCTCAGCAAATTCCATAGCCATCGGTCATCTTAAAGCATTGAAAAATATATCTTTAAACACGGTATACAAAACATTGATTTTCAAAGTACTTGGTTTGGGTATTTAAGATGGAGAATATAAAAAGGGCATTTCAGATCCTACACAGCCTTCTATCACAGTCCCCCCTTGAAATGACCATTTTATCTTTCCACTGTCCTAAAACACCTGGCCCTTCCTGTCTGGAACTCTTTTTACATACCATAGGGGTTGGACCCGTGGCTTGCCCGCGGGTCGTCCCAAATATGTTACAGGAGGGGCAGTCAGGTGTATCTTTCCCTCATCATAGCAAGCTGTTCATGGTCACATCGTGAGGGACTAATGACCGGAGTGGTGTGTAAGGCCCTGAGTCCTGAAATGGTTCGGGGACTTGATTCAAAAAGACGGGGGATGTCCCCTGTGTCATTTTCTGAATGTATCCTCTAATATAAGGGACAACGCAGCAGGCCAGAATCATTATTATAATTAGGACTATGCCTATTATGGAGCCAATTTGCGCTGCAAGTTTTTTCCAACCGCTCAGCCAACTGAACCACTGATCCCACCCGTGGTCAAAGCCAGAGTTCTTTTTTAGCTCTTCTGACAGGTCCTTCAATTTCTCTATAGCTAGGGTCACTTTACCGTTTGGACCTGTGTTGTCGGGGATAAACGTGCAGCAGGTGCTAGTATCAGGGAGCATTTTACATACCCCCCCTTTTCAGCTAAGATATCTAGTGCCATTCTATTTTGGAAGGTCATCCGAGATGTGGCTTCTGGTTGTTCTGCCACCCCTTGGAGGGCATCTCTGGTGTAATTCACAAATCTTTGTTGGTTGTAATATATATAGTTAATCCAATCAACGTTCTTGTTAATAGTAATAATGGGGAGTAGTGACTCGAAGCCCGCTGCTACCTGATCCCGGGCTTTAACCTCATTAGGGACCCCCCTTGGTACACCAATGGCATCTATGTATACATGGGGATCAAAACTTCCTTTGATTTCCCTCTTACTTCGAGCACTCTCTTCAGGTGTGTTGGGCTTGTTTTTCACACTCATTATGTGTAAGGGCATAATAACCTTGACCAAGGCGCACTCTCCATCCCAGTCTATAGGCAATTTACTCCTTAACCTCATATCCCCACATAACCAATATATGTCACCCAGAGATTGTGTCTGATTCCTTACTGCACTGTATGGCACAGCAGAGTATGTCCCACAATATCCATCAGTAAAGTTACCCACTTTCATACTATTGGTTCTATTGCCTCTATGACATGTATAGTTGCCTGGGTATATAGTGACACCTTCATTTAGTTTAGTAACCTTCATCAAGATAGGATACTCCTTCTTCCAACTTTCGCATGTGCTCTGATTTGTGTCTGTGCTGGTGTACAAACTTAAGAAGCAGAGCTCCACATCGGGGGGTAAAGTGAGAGGTACGGTGCCCAGGTGTGGCTTTGCTCCCCCACACACATAGCAGTTGGTTTGGTTGTGTTTATTAGCATTGTATCTCATCCATTCTAACCATATGTTAGTGTCTGAAAATCCTGTTTCTATCGCTATGGTATCTTCAAACGTTGGATCTGCTATGGCCATCATGTCCCCAAGGGTTTGAATGTGGGGTCTCAGAGGATTAACAGGGGTCTGAACAGAGGTTCGTTTAGAGATTAGATTCTCCCACTCACTTGAATTATGCATATCTTTAAGTTGGAATCTACCTTGTGGTCCTCTTGTACCCCCCCTTAGCCATGTGGACAGTATGTATGTGCCATTGTCCATAGGCCTGGGATTTTCTATGGCTAGGGTGTATTTCATCTGACCTGGGCCTCCATGGGGGGGGGGGGGGGGGGCATTTACCAGTTTTAAGTAATGTCATTCTACTTATCAGGGATTTTCCATTCAGGTCTTTCCTATTTAAGGCACTCTGTGGTCTGTATCCCCAGTCTGCGCCTGTGTTCCATCCTACTGCCCCCCAGTAGTCACAGTTCTTTCCCCAATAACTATCTGTGACACAGATATAGGTGGACCTTGAGGAGTCATGTATAAGTGACACTGCCAGTAGATATTGGGGCATTTCACGATGCTACAATAATCAAAGGTGTAAGTGGCTACGTGTGTATTGGAAGAATTATACCAGAATATAACCTCATCATTTGTTTTTGTTATTGTCACTTGTTGGGTTATAGCTGACTTTATTGTAAAAAGGATATATATCAGGTGGATCATGGTCTCTGCTGTACTGTCGGAGCTTGCGTCTTTTTGCAATGAGAGGCGTGTATCCAGCTGCTTTTTCCTGCCAATTTTACAGATGTCGAGGTGGTAAGCAACACCTGGTATGGCCCCTCGAATCTGGGTTCTAGAGAGTGCTTCCGCACGAACTTCTTTACCAGGACCCAATCCCCAGGGCACAGGCTGTGAGACCCTGTGTCGGCTTCAGGATCTGGAATGGAGGAAAACACTTGTGCATTTTGGTTATTGGTTAATTGTCGAGACAATGCGATTACATAATTCATCAACGCATCTGTACTTAATTGTAATTGTTGGGGATAGTAACACCCTAACCTTGGCACTGATCCAAAGAGGATTTCGTATGGAGATAGGGCATTTTTTCCCCTTGGAGTATACCTTACACTATATAAAGCTATGGGGAGGCTCTCTGGCCATGGTAGGTTTGTTTCTTGGGCCATTTTGAGCATCCTTGCTTTTAGAGTGCCGTTCATACGTTCTACCTTCCCACTGCTCTGGGGTGTGGAATGCAAGGGTCACCCCTATTGCTGTCCATATTTCTTTTGTCACTGTGGCCGTGAAGGCTGGACCTTGGTCACTTTCTATCACCTCTGGGACTCCATACCTACAAACTATCTCAGTCAGTAGTCGTTTTGCTGTGGTTCTAGCAGTCATGTTAGTCACTGGGTAGGCCTCTGGCCATCCTGAAAACATGTCTACTATAACTAAAGCATATTCAAAGCGGCCACTCTTGGGCATTTGAATATGATCTATCTGGATACGCTGAAAAGGGTAGAGTGGTTTTGCCAAATGTTTGCTGGGAACGCTCTCGGTCTTTCCTGGGTTACATTTGGCACATATTACACAAGATCTACAGTAGTTGTTTGTCAAAGTAGTGATGCCGGGTGCCTCGTAATACTTGGTTATTACTGAATTCATCAAGGTTTTTGACAGGTGGGAAGCTCCATGTGCCCACTGGACGACTGCTGGGGATAATGCTCGAGGTAAGCATATTCTTCCTCTGTTGAGGTACAGACCATCCTTTTGTATGGCCCCTCTCTTCTTCCATTGTTCAATTTCTTCGGGATCTGCATCTGTTTGCAATTTTTTTAGCAAACCTTCATTGGTAGGTAGATTCATCATGACGTGTGTAGGATGTTCCATGATGTCTATCCATTTCCTGTTGGCCTGCAGCTTGTTTGGCCGCTTGGTCTGTTAGGTGGTTGCCTTTTGCTTCCTCTGAGTTTAATTTGCCATGGGCTTTTACTTTTAGTATTGCCACTTCCTTTGGTAATAGTAGTGCGTCAATGAGCTTTCTGATGGCTTCGCTATTTTTTATGGGAGTGCCAGCGGTGGTGAGAAATCCTCTGGTTTTCCAGATTAGTCCAAAGTCATGGGCCACTCCTAGAGCGTAGCGAGAGTCTGTATATATGTTGGCCCGTTGTCCTCCCGATAGTTCACATGCTATGGTGAGTGCATGTAACTCGGCCTCCTGAGCAGACTTATGTGCTGGGAGTGGTAATGCTTGAAGCACTCGATCAGCAGTGGTGACGGCGAAACCAGTGTGGAATTTTCCTTGGGTATCCGCATATCGGGATCCATCCACATATAGGGTGAGGTCTGGGTTCTGTAGCGGAACATCATATACTGTGGGGAGGTGTGTGGTCTCAAGGGTCATCTGCTCTATGCAATCGTGTGGTGGTTCGTCCTCCGGCATGGGTTCTGTTATTTCTTGACCCTTGTGTACCTGGTATTGGCAGGTCATTGCCCAGTCTAGTGTGTGTTTTGTGATGTTTCTGTCCTTCAGCCAGCCATTCTTCTTTCTTGGTGTCCCACAAGTTTACAAGAGGTCCAAGAGTTTTCCATTTTCCGTAGTTAGGTTTTGTCAAGGATATGTGTGGTATTGTAGATTCCCAATGGCGGTAAAAGGGCTCAGCCTCGGGCGGTAGTTTGACGGCGTTTCCCATTTGGTCATAGTACAGGTTGACCACTATGATATTTATTTCTCCCAGCTTTAAGAACTGTTCTTCATACTGAGGATCTGGCACATGGGTTGTGTCATACCACATTGTGCAGTGTGGTGCTGTTTGTCTGGTAGTCTCTTGTTCTTTTGGTATTTTCTCGAGCAATAATGTGAAGCTGTGAGATAGTGGGTTGATGTCCAGGCCGTACCATGTGGGGGTCTCCCCCCTCAGGAAATGGTAGAAGGGTAGACGGATTGAGGACGTAGCATCTTTTCAGGGAGATGTTATCGGGTATCAGAATGGAACATTGTAAACGTAGGTGATGTGCCGTGGTTAGGTGTTTGGGTTGGACTTGGTTGATGATGGCAGCTATATCATGTGGAGCCAGGATGGTAAGGTCATGCCCCAGAACAATATCACATGTTTTATCAATCAGGGCCTGTGCTGCAAACACAGCTCTCATGCAGGATGGGCTGCCTTTCGCTACTGTGTCCAGTTGACAAGAGTAGTATCCGATAGGCCTTTGTCTGGACCCATGTTGTTGTGTAAGTACGCCAGTGGCATGACCTTGTTTCTCCGTCACAAACAACTGGAAGGGTTTCTCATAGTCCGGGAGGCCGAGTGCCGGTGCTGAGGAGATAGCCTGTTGAAGAGAGTAAAAGCAGGACAAGGCCTCCTCAGAGAGCGAGAAAGGTTCTGTCTTCAGGGCGTCATAAAGGGGCTGCATCAGGAGAGAGGCTTCTGGGATCCAAGCCCTGCAGTAGGAAATGAGTCCCAAAAATGCGTGGAGGGGCTTGTGTGCTGTGGGTGGCTTGATAGCCGATATTGCTTTCACTCTGTCGCGAGTTAGGTGTCTGGCGCCATGTGAAATGCGATGTCCAAGGAAAACAACCATTGGGCTGCACCATTGAAGTTTCTGTTTAGATGCTTTGCAACCCTGGTCAGCAAGAAAACATAAGCTCAAGGAGGTGGATTCCGCCACTGGTTTGGAATCGGCACATAGGAGTAAGTCATCCACATATTGAAGTAGTACAATCTCTGGATGCTCCTTCTGCCATGGAATCAAGATTGAGGCCATGGCCTTCGCAAATTGACTGGGGGAATTCTGTGCTCCTTGAGGCATGACTGTCCAGGTGTACTGCTGACCCTCATGTGTGAAGGCAAAAAGGTAACAGCAGGATGGGTCCAGGGGAACGCTGAAGAAAGCGTTGGCCAGGTCAATAACTGTAAAATATTGTGCTGAGGGAGGGATGCCGGATAGCAGGGTATGCGGGTTCGGGACAATAGGAGTGTCTAGAACAGTGGCCTCATTGACAGCGCGTAAGTCCTGGACCATCCGGTATTTGACAGGCTCACCCGGGGCAGATTTTTCACAGGAAATAACGGTGTATTACAAGGTGACACGTAGGGTATGAGGGCTCCGTTCCGGAGTAGGGTTTCTACTTGTTTGGAAAGGGCATCAACTTGAGCTGGCTTAAGAGGGTATTGGGGGCGACGTGGTAGGGAGGCACCCGGTATCAATTGAACCAGCACAGGTGGGACTTTCAGTTTCGCAATGTCATCTGGGCCCGTGGACCAGAGGTGTGGAGGCACTAGGTCTATAACTTCAGGGGGAGGGGCAGAGGTGTCGGGGATTAAAGGTAGTGTATCCAGATGTAGCAGCAAAGGCAACGCACAGAGTGCAGAGGCATCAGTCAGAGATAGTGGGGAAGAGAGTCGGACCTGTCCGTCTGGAGTGAAGGTAATGGTAGCCTGTAAACGGGAGAGTATGTCTGCACCTAGAAGGTTGAGAGGGCAAGTGGCGGAGACTACAAAACGGGCTAGGAGGTCCGGGAAGGCACCTACTTGTAAGGGTACTGAGAGAGGGCAGGAACGTGGTGCACCATCAACACCTACACAGGAGATGTCTATATTGGAGAGGTATGATGGGTCTGGTAATTCTTGTTGTCTGATTACACTTCTGGCTGCACCTGTGTCTATCAGGAATTTAGTTGGCTTCCTAGCTATGGGTAAAACTATAGTTGACAAGGGGCCCTCACATTTGGTTGTGAGGGCCGACAAGTGCATAGCCGGGCAGGGCGACACAGGCTTGCCAGTATCCTAGTACTCCTGACTAGGGGGTGGGGGAGGGGGAGAGTATGCGTTGAAATTCTCCTCGCGAGGTTTGCGAGGTTCCCTGCATTGGCGGCGATAGTGACCAGGTTTGTGACAATTAAAACACAGCCGCTGGCCTATGCGTGGTCCTTTGGGTGGGCAAGGAACGTAGGGGTAGTTATCAGGGTATTCTGGGGGGCTAGGGGCGTTTATGAATCCCGTAGTCGTGTCTGAATACATGAGTGTGGGAGTTGGTTTTTTGCATAGTTGTGCCGTCTCTAGTCCTTTTGCCACTAATAAAAGAGTATCAAAGGGCAGGACCCTATATTCCGGTCGTGATAATAGGAGGCCTCTTTTTATGGTTTCCCTGAGTCCGTCTACAAAGGCAGCGGACAACATTTGGCTGTGTGCTTTATTGAAGATGGTGAAACCTAAATCACTAAAAACTTGGGACAGCCGTACGTGGTACTTTTCTACGGACTGTCTTATCCTGTTTGATATCTTGTATGCTCGTGGCTTGATCAGCCAATTTGTCTTGTGCCCACGCTTTTAGTTGGTAGCAAAACTCTACCCCAGAGTGATAGTCAGTGTCAATACTGAGGAGGTCAGTATTAAAAGCTTTTTCTAAAATTGGCCAATAAGAGTCTCCAGCCTTTATTTCACATAAACTAATCAAATCCCTCCAGGCTGCGGAGTATGTTTTTTGTATCTGTGCGATTCTCCTATAGAAAGGCATCGGTTGACGCTCAGGGTCAGGTAACGAGTTAACTAAGGTACTGGCTTGGGGTGGGCTGAACGCCACGTACATTAATGGGGCATCTTTAACTTGTGTAGGTGGGGAAGGGAGAGCGGGAGGGAGGGTGGGTGGTGGAGGTTCATTGTTGTTAAGGATGGGGGGTGAATGTTCGTTCATGTATCTATGTGAACCGGTCGTGTCCCAAGATCCAGACTGGGTGGGGGTGGAAACATGGTTGGACCAGGCCGGGGAAAGGGCGGGCATGTGAGGGGTGTGTTGATCAGAATGCAACACGGGGGTGGGGTCTGGTGCTACGGTAACTGCCATCAGAGTAGCGGCGGGAAGAGGGGTTGTTGGGGAAGGGGTGGGGTCGGGCACGTAATATCGCCCATCAGTTTGCAACACCGGATATAATTTAGTTTGTGGATTGGTAACATCGTAAGGAGGGGGTTTCACAGTTCTTGGAGGCTTATAGTACACATAAATGGATTGTTTGCCACAGTCTCTTTTTTGTTCAGCCCATCCCTCACTATGGATAAGTTTTGCAACTCGAAACCATGCTTCCGCTGTATCTAACAGCTTTTTGTCTGTTAACTTGCCCCGTTTCTCTGTGAGCAGTAATCGCCATTCTTCTGGTTGTAACCTTCCCCCCGTCCTTATATCTATCCCACACATCTTAGCAATTTTTCCTGCAGACTTTACCGCCTTTTTGCCCTCCCTCTGCATTACAATGTCTACTGCTAGGCTGCCCCCGGCAGGGATTGAACATTTTTGACCCATTGTCACAGACAAGAAGAGAAGAGAGACAGAAATATAGAGCAGAGAAACAAACAGAACGTCTACTGTGCTCGACTGCCACGGGTGACCCCGTGCGTCTTCCCAAAACGTAGACCGGTCACCAGATCTATAGACTCAACTGAGTATAGATCTACATACGGTTCGAGGGGAGTATGACCACTCTCCCCTCTTATCAATAAGACATAAAACAGAAACAGAAACAGATACACAGAAATCCATAAACAGGTAGGTGATTTCTCCTTGTTCCCTTCAGTAAAAACTGATTCTTAAGAATGTTCCTTAACACCCAGACGTATATCTCTTGTAACTTCAATCCCGGGGTCCAAAAGGGAGACCTGCCCCTGCACAGACGCACTTATGGGCTCCTCACCTTGTATAGTTAGTCCCTGCACTCACGCACTTGTGGACTCCTTCCCCTCTGTATAATTAGTCCCTGCACTCACGCACTTGTGTACTCCTTCCCCTCTGTTATGAAGTACTCACTATAAAACCGCCTGTTTTATTTGTTTTGGAAATATCTATAAGTATCTGGAACAGTTCTCACATAGGGAGTAAGAGACAAAACACTGTCCTGATTTAACCTAACATAGTGACAACATACAACAGGCAGGTAATGGGTTCTGTAAATAACTGGACCAGAGCCAAGATATACCTGTCTTTGGTGTCCGCCGAAGCCGACCTTGGGAGTCGTGGACTTACTTGCAAAGGACAGACAACGGCTGAATAAAATACAAAGGGGGTTATTCTTACCGTGTCACGGAGGTGATCAGTCTCCTATTCTGTCCTTCGCAGCTTGTCCCCCTCCTCTCTTGTTCGGCATCGACCAACACAGGCTACGGCCCCACGTTAGGCACCAAGCTGAAATAGATTCTTTTGCCCTCTGTTGTATATTGTCAGTCCTAATCAATACGTTCAAGGTATAGCTCATGCATGAGGAGAGAAAATAATCACACTGACACGTAAGTTCAGTAGGAAAATCCTTCTGTATTACAGCAGTCTGGACGTGGCTTTTATAGCCATAAATTGTCCCATTCAGCACATATACATTGTATAACCTAAGCTGTAAACATTTTGTTGAATTGTGTTGTAAGCTTTTCATTGGATACTTTTAGTTGCTATGTGTCTTCTCATTTCTTCCTTTGTTGACACATGGCTTATTCTTCAAGGGTATAAGGGTGATAAGGGTGTTTGTCTCTGGGGGAGGTATCGTCATTCTGTTGAGCTCAGCAAATTCCATAGCCATCGGTCATCTTAAAGCATAGAAAAATATATCTTTAAACACGGTATACAAAACATTGATTTTCAAAGTACTTGGTTTGGGTATTTAAGATGGAGAATATAAAAAGGGCATTTCAGATCCTACACAGCCTTCCATCACAATACAAATGAAAAAACAGAAAGACTCCAATAGTGCAAACTGCGTGTAGATAGGTGAGAATTAGATCAATACCAAGGAGGTAATTCACTCACCTATTTGAGAGCATAGACTCGCTCAAGTATGATAAGCGTTCAGTGGCGTTTGCCCCCCACTGGTGGGATATAGGTGTTGATAATTCCGCGGTATGAAAGAGAAATAAGAGCCAAATATAGTGCTCACTGTTATATAGTAAAAATGAGTCTAAAAAGTAGGAATAAAAGTACTCACATTTAAATGAGCAGGGAATACTGCTCAATATAATAGCGTGGGTGGTATTATCCCCACCTGGGATTCTTGGACAAATGTCGACTTCAAAGTGATGTATGTCCAGGTAGAACAAAAATTAAAAAAGTATAAAATAAAAGGTATATGGCAAATATATAATTAAAAAGCCAATATTCCTTTATTAATATGATTAAAATATGAAAATAGCCAAAACGCGTTTCGCCACACAGGGCTTTATCAACTGGCAATAGTAAAAGTCAGCCTGGTACATAGATACTTATATAAACTTTGAAAATACATGATAATTCAAATTTTGGCGCCAAAATGACGTCATCCATACAATGTGTGAAGTACAAAGATATTACAAATCTTAAATATAAAAAGAGCATGATGCTGGTAACTAAGAATATAGCTAAAACCTTTATTTATAATTTAAAAACGAATGTTAGTATTAAAAGCAGGAAACAGAATGAATAATCATGTGATCGCGAGCTACCGCAATCACATGGTGTATCCTAGTGTCTATTGGGAAATGTAGTATAGCGGAAGGCCTTTGGGGAGACCGGAAGGAGAGAGGAGAACAGTGAACACGTGATCGCGATCGTCCGCGATCACGTGACGTGGCGCAATGCTCGTTGGGCAATGTAGTACCTAGACGGAGGCCGGCCTCAAAAAGGCACGCCTCCGTCTGATGAAAGCAAGTGGGTGTAGTGGATACGATCTCCACACCACACATGTGGGTATATAATGAGGAAGAGTGCCAAATATAAATAGCATATCTCTGGAAAAGATGATACTTAAAGTGGCACAAAAAATGAAAAGAGAGGATCTCCTCTCACAGTAGGAAAATGGATGGATATGTAAAAAAAAAAAAAAAAAAGAAAAGGTGTAATGAATAAAACAAATATAAGTAAAAAATAGTAATATATGAGTGGCATAATAAAAAAATTATATGCTAATATATAAATGTAGATAAAAGAAATATAAAAATGGGTAGAGGTGTAGATAAAAGAAATATAAAAATGGGTAGAGTATTCCCTGCTCATTTAAATGTGAGTACTTTTATTCCTACTTTTTAGACTCATTTTTACTATATAACTATATTTGGCTCTTATTTCTCTTTCATACCAAGGAATTATCAACACCTATATCCCACCAGTGGGGGGGCAAACGCCACTGAATGCTTATCATACTTGAGCGAGTCTATGCTCTCAAATAGGTGAGTGAATTACCTCCTTGGTATTGATCTAGTCTCACCTATCTACACGCAGTTTGCACTATTGGAGTCTGTTTTTTCATTTGTACGTTCATCACTGAGTCAAGATTCCCCAAAAAATAGAGGATCCAGCTTCTCATTGAAAACACTACATACCTAAGCCTCTACAAGCCTACTGGAACCCATAAGAAGCCTACAAAGTATTGGGACTATTATACGTATATATTTTTATTTTTATTCTATATTTACGCTTTTACCATATGTGATTATTTTATATTCATTTTCACTTTTCTGTATAGCGCGACCTATTATTGTATTTCTGCCTTTTCTTTCTTGAGGACATTAGAGGGAACCTCATACCTATAGGTTGCAGCTTCTCTTCTGTTTTTCGCCCCCAATTGATCACACAGCGCTGATCCTATACCCATTTTTACTTATTTTATATTACTTTATTATTAATTACTTTATTATTACTTTATTATTACTTTATTATTACTCATATACCAACATACCCTCAGCTCACACACACGATGGAACAGAAATATACAGGGCACTACAGATGTTATTTTCTACGTCCCACATGTATTTCTGTCCATGTCAAAAATAATTTAATATAAAATGTACTGCGTAATGTCAATGCTAACCAAAATGTCCTGTACTCACTGATCATTGTCTGTTTATGCTGTTGGGGCATCGCGGACGACACTGTTATATATGTGCAACAAAATAAAGAATTTAAAAAAATTAAAAAAATGTGGTCGTCAAAGACGCCCATGATTTTCTAATATTTTTAGTTCTCTCAAAGTAGGAATTTAGGGTTCTTACTACATCAAATTTAGGTCAATAGGTATTATCCTCAGATAATGGATTTGGGATTAAAAAAAAAAAAAAAAAGGTAGAATAATTTCTTGATTTTGGTGAAATCTTGAAACTACCTTCAGCAAGAACTTTTTCTCTCAGGAATTAAGCGAAAGGAGATTAAGAAGATAAAGCCTGTATGTTCAAAGCTCTGCAAACCGACTTGATTGCCATCAATAAAATGCATTTCAATATGAATCCTATATGGGAGGATTCAATAGGTTCAAATGGAGGGCTTGACATACTGTGCAGATCCATTGATCCCAGTATCAAAATTCTTTATGGAGGGTTGGATACGCATTACACCCCTCATGAAATGCATAAGAGTGGGATCCAGGGCCCATTGTATATTAGATATAGCTGAAATGACTGATGTTTGGGCTTTTCAGGAGATTAGACCAGGCTTCCCCAAACTCCAGCCCTCCAAATGTTGCTGAACTACAACTCCCATGATTCTCAGTCTGTCATTCATAGAATCATGGGATTTGTAGTTCAGCAACATCTGGAGGGCCGGAGTTTGGGGAAACCTGCCTTAGACCTTTTTCCAGGCCTTTCTGCAAAAATGACAACATATCTGGAAGGTTAATCGAAACATGTTTCTTTCCCCATACAGCTTGTCCAATCCGAGAAGGCTTTCCAAATTTTATAGTATAGATTAAAAGTATTGTTCTTTTTTGATTTTAGAATAGTTAATACCACTTTATCAGACAGACCTTTTAACATTAGGATGTTCTTTTCAATTTTCAGGCCCTCAGTTGAAGTTAAGTAGGATCATCGTGATGGATCGGACCTTGCGACAGCATGTTCCGAATGAGGGGAATTTCCCATGCAGTTTCCTGGGATAATTGGAGAAGAAATGGGAACCATAGCTTCCTGGGCCAGTATGGTAGAATGGCAATGACCGTCACACATTCCTTCCAGAATTTTCTCAGAAGTCTTGGGATAAGAGGGAAGGAAGGAAATATGTAACTCGGGTTGAAGTTACCTTTCTGAAATAGTGCATCTTGCCCCTTCTTTTTCTCCTGGAAAAGAAGATGGGAAGTTGCTTGTTTTTGTCATGAGGTCTATTATCGGCTTTCCCCATTTTGTGCATATTTCTTGGAATATCTTTGAGTCTAGTTTCCATTTTTCCGGGTCTATATAGTTCTTGCACTGATAGTCTACTACTTTGTTTTCTTTCACTGGAAGGGGGATAGCTGAGAGACCTTCTTGTGTTTTGTTTCTTGCATTAACTTTTGCTTCCGCCTTGGTGATTATTGTATATCAAAGCGGTTATGTTGTCCACTTGTAATTTAACCCATTTGTTCTACACCAAAGTTTTGAAAGCAATCAAGGCTTCGATATACTGCTCTCAATTCCAGCATGTTGAACTGTAATTTCCAGATGTTTAATGGACAAAAAAAAAAAATTGTATTAAAAAAAAAAAAAATATCGTGCCAGCCTTTTGCTCCTGGCTTCAAGAAAACCTACAAAAACCTTTATTGTAAAAAGTAAAGAAAAATAAAGCTACCTGCGCTCTTTCCACATCCCCATGTATTTTTAAACAAATTGAGGTTTTTAGTTACCTCCAATGGCCATGAGAGGGTATGCCCACCTGCCACTTCAAGGAAGTCCTCTTAGGTGGGTCCTAAACTATCCATTCGCCTTGCTTCCTTGAGCTTCTGGCAAATATATATCTCTAATGAGACAGAAAGGGGTATTTTTTTTGTTTTATGTACATCCCTACATGCTTATTAACCCTTAATGGGATGGGCAGCAGCATTGCAAACTGGCTGTGTGATACAAAAGTGAATACAAATACAAAGAAACTAGTCCTGCGCTCAAACTCCCATTACTCCTGGGCGGCAGCAACGACCATAGTACACATCAGCACAAATACATATAGTAGATGTGGAAAGCGCGCAGGTAATTTTTTCTCTTTGGTTTTTACTATATGAATTTGTGCGGATGTGTACTATGGTCGTTGCTGCCGCCCAGGAGTAATGGGAGTTTGAGTGCAGGACTTGTTTCTTTGTATTTTTATTCACTAGGTCCTTTCCATTCCTTCCTTCTCTTAAAACAATGCCCTGTTCGATTTGGTAAACCGCTGGAAGAACTTCTAAAACAGATCACTGAAAGTAAGAGGCACAAGAAAAAAAAAAATGAATAGGATTTTTACATTTTTATCCTACAAGAATGCTCTTTTTAGAGGACAGTTCATATTACCTTCAATAGAAAACTGTGGGATGTGCAAGGAAGGAGAGTGCCTGATCTGTTATACTGTCCTGCCGAGTCACACAGCCACTTGGACTATACTAAATAATTTACGGTGAGTAAAATTTAGTTTTTCTAACATGAAATAAATTAATATAACACAGCAGCCATTAGGATGATACATAGTTTAATTCATTGCATTAAACTATAAGCAGAATAGCATTAACCAAAGTAGGTTGAGTAATTATAGAATACCCAAAAAGAGAACAAACCAAGGGAAAATGTCAAGGTGCACACTATAGGAGCAAAACATGAACGGCATCTCACTCGAAGGCTGATTGGAACATTTTTTGTCCTACTTGGATATAGATTTCCCTTTCTTCATCAGTCATGAAAGATACAAGTTCTGGGTTTTGACTGACCTCGCTGTAGGTATGTGGTTGGCCACCAACCAGGATTACTGGATCAATAGCCTCAGACTCCTCTTCTTGCTCAATGTTGGCACTCTGCTGAACCAGTGCTGGCTTTGAACGATTCTCTTCTTCAGAATCACTAGTGTCACTCCCTGAATCGCTTTTAGAGAGTGACGTAGCAGCAGGCCCAGTGGCAGATTTCATTTCATGAATTAATAAGGTTCGGATAACTTCATTATCCATATTGCTATCCTTCACATTGTCATTTTCATCGACCTTCACAGATTCATTGGGGGCTGCAAATAAAAGAAAATTACTCCAAAAAGTAATTATTTGGAATGAAAGGGGGTGAGTGGGAGGACAAACAAAAACATACACTCGGAGGCAAATATTGTTCATCTTAAAGGACCACTACAGGCACCCAGACCACTTCAGCTCAATGAAGTGGTCTGAGTGCCAGGTCCCTCTAGTTTTAACCCTGCAGCTGAAAACATAGCAGTTTCAGAGAAACGGCTATGTTTCCTGTGACGGACTGCCTGGCACCCCGACTGGGTGCCTCCGCCAATCGCTCTTTCCTAGCTGTCGCCAAGTACCATAAGAACTGCACCGGACACCATAAGCTCTGTAGCCCCTTAGCTGCCGCAGCTTGGCTGGGGTCTTGACGTCCCTTCTCACCCTGGATCACCTCCTGGATCCATCTCCCAGTGAGAAGACCTCTCCTCCGAGAGAGTATAGTAGGTATAGCAGTGTAGAGCTAGTGATTATAGCCCAGGGGAATATCGTGATATAGCAATCCCCAGAGCAGATACAGCCGTTTCCCCCACACATGAGATAAGACTATGTTGTAGGTAGGCAGGAACTCATTTAACCCCTTAAGGACCAAACTTCTGGAATAAAAGGGAATCATGACGTGTCAGGCACGTCATGTGTCCTTAAGGGGTTAATGGTAGTCACAACTGGCCTTATATGCAAGTCTTCATGCAAGGGGTACTCTCACCTGGACCTGATGGAAGACTACAGTACAAAGTTACAGACCAATGACAAAGTTGTTCATGACACTCCCATACATAATCATACAATCCCTTCCCTCTGCCTGGGAGATAATTGAATCAAGTACTGTATTAACTCAATTATCTCCAGACACAAAAACACACATTTTTATAAAACCCCACAAATACCTTAAAACACACAAACCCCCCACAAAATTTACATACCCAGATAGCCCTGATCTGGGTGACAACATATACAAAAATCACCCCAATCAGTTCAGGGGTTCAGGAATTTCCTGTAAGTCTTATTTTTTTTTTTTTTTTTTTAAATTCTTTATTTTTGTTGTGCGGGAAGTTACAGACATTTCAACAGTCGCCACAACAGCGTATCTCAGGATTCACATAGGTTACACAGTGGCGTGATAATTCGCACAAGTTTTATATTTTTTAAGCTTAGCCAAACATTTAATCCAACAGAGTGGGATTTATCTAAAATAACTAGCATAAAGAGAGCACTTTTTTGTAAATAACATGAAAACCAGTTTTGTTATAACGATTTCACGTCTTAGGCCATCAATAATAACAAGCTTTATCAATTATATTCAGAGTCAGGTAAGGTGACACCTAGGTTGTATAGCAATGCTTAGCTTTGTATCGCCTTTGCTTGGAGAGGTGCCTAGGCATAAACATCAGCCAATATTCCTATGAGCGCATTGCATGCGGAGAGTAGGCAACGCTCCCTCACTCAGAGCTTTACACTTAAAAACATATAATAGGAAATAAGTCAGGTGTAACAAAGAAGGGTAACAGTCAGGCTATTCATATTGCTTAAAACAATTTAACTTGAGTTGCTTCGCTTTTGGTTCGAATATATTAGCGTGATGCACATGTCATGGAAGAATAAGTGAGGAGAGACTGTAGACTATGCTTATACATGAAACCATATCACGAGACTAGAGGCAGAAATATGCAGTGCGCAAACAAGTCAAGACAAACAGTGCTGGGTATAGTTTAAACCTTACAGATAAATTCAACTGCTCAAAGTACATGATAAAACAAATTGCTGAATATGATGTTCATCTGGAGAGGTGTCCCCTGAGACTGATCCTAGGACCCTACTTGTATGACAAAATAAACTATTAGACATCTTAAGGCTGTGCTGTTATCAGGTAAGGTAAGCTAGGAGTAGCATTAACATTAGTAAAGATACTAGTAGTTTGGACTATAGCATTGAGAGAATGTGAGAGTGCTTAAAAGGAGACAGCAAATCGGCATATATTTACAGACTGAGAGTTCTTGTCACAGCACTGGAAACTTTCCCCCGTACTCGGGTGGAACTCTCAGATCTCAGTTCTCGGACCGCAGTCAGCCAACGCCTGCTCTGTGGGTCCTTTGGGGTTGCGTGTAGACCGCTGGCTTTGTGTGAGAGATCCACCGGTCCGAAGTTCCGGATATTGGGCCCACAGTTCCATGACAGCGAGGTTCGGTGAGTGGTGTGCGGGCCAGTGTCACTCTGGGGGATACCCGGTGGTATGTCCGTGGAGGAGTTTGGGCCCTATTTACTGGGGGGCGTTGTGTCGTCCGCGGTTGCTTGGGTTGAACCCCTCGGCTGTTGCGTGTGTGAGGGGCTTGTGGCTCGGGTCGTGAGGTGCGAATTTTTCTGCCCCCTTCCAATGCTGGATAAAGTGTGGTCTTCTGTAAGTGGTATGCGGCTCGTTGTGTGGGAGACCTGCTCCCCGGCTTGTCTGGGATGGAGGTGTTCGCTTGCGTGCCTTCTGTGTGATCCTTTGCGGTGCGGGTACTGGTTTGCTGTGCCCCCGGCTTTTCCGCATGATTTGCTTGATTTGGGCCAGCCTTGGAGCTGTGGTCAGAGCTCCGGATCGTGCCCCAGAGGTTGTGTGTTGTCGGGGCACTTTGCTGTAAGTTTCCCTCTGTTTGTTGTGGGTAACGGTCTGGCTTGAGCTTGTGAGCGCTTTGTGTAGTGGGCGCTGGATCGTTGCAGGCTCTCTCGGTGCCTTCGGCGCGTGTGGCGTCCGCCATTTTAGTTGAGGTGTTTAGGCCACAGCTTGCGGTATTGAGGCTGCTGCTGGGTCTTGGCTGGCCTGTTGTCGTCGTGGCCACTGGGTGAGGACCGGGATATCCCCCACCGGTCCAGGGGGGGGGGGGGAGGCAGCCAACCGCCGTTCGGAGACCTGGGAGAGCGGCCGTCTCTTCCCAGCTCAAGCCCGGTAGGCCTTAAACCTTGATCGGGTTACTCCGGTACCGTGCTGGGTCGTTGCTGGTACCTTTGTGTTCGCCTGTAGCTTGTGGGCAGTTTGGGCACCTTTGTGGATTAGTGGGTGCTGTTGGTACCGAGTTGGCTCCGAAAATTTAGTCTAGGCGCTGGAGCTCAGACTAGACGCGTCTGATCCGTTTGGCGGTCGGCTCCGCCCCCCCGTAAGTCTTATTTTTGACCAACCGCATGCACGGTCCCATGCCCAAAACAGTTCCAGAGAATCAGGGCTTGCAGTCGGTCTAGTTCGGTAGTTTGGAAAACGAACAAACTACCAAACATAGTCAAATGTTCTTACCCTGGATCTTGTTCCCCTCATTCAGATTAACTATTTCACAGAACAGTGCCCTTCTAAATTGTATAGAACCGAACGCAGGCGATGATGTAAGTCCAGCGGTGTTTTCGGAAGTTTCTGTGTCCGATTTTATGTCCATGAGATTCATGCCCATAAACCGCTGCCTGCCTTCATGCGAACAAGATGGCCAGCACCTCGTGGTTGTCGATAGGAATTGCGGCCACACAGACGAAAAATTAGAAAACTGCGGTGAGAACCGTTAATAGGTGTTAACAAGCTCCCGGTTGGTCCCTGATTGATGTGTCTGTTCGGTTCCCGAACAGGATAGAAACAAGGCATGAACAAGGTCTTTTATGAGCTTTTTTGCATGGCCCATAGTTCTGAGGCAGGAGGCTGGCAAACCGGCGCCTCCAAGAACAAGTGGCGAGGTTACTTTCGCCACATTTACATTGAGGGTTAATCCAGCCTCTAGTGGCTGTCTCCCTGACATCCACTAGAGGCACTTCTGTGAGATGACGCTGGACGTCCATAGGAAAGCATGGAGTAATGCTTTCCTATAGGTGGTTTGAATGCGTGCGTGGCTCTTGCCCGGCATGCGCATTCGGAGCGGACTTCAGCAGGGGAAAGAGAAGTTACCAGCGTTGAGGGAGCTCGGCGCTGGATTAAGGTAAGTGGCTGAAGGGGTTTTACCCCTTTCAGCCCAGAGGGAGGGGGCCCTGAGCGAGGGAGGGACCTAATAACACTATAGTGCCAGGAAACCAAGTTTGTTTTCCTGGCACTATAGTGCTCCTTTAATGCAGTTACTTCACCTGAAAACGTTTTAAAAATAAAATACACAAGTGAACAGCGCAATGCATAGTTTCAAAACCGTCAAGTCTACTTAAAGACACTATTTCAGATGAATATAAAAAGTACACTAATATTGGTCAGTGCTAACCTCATTGACATGAGATATAAACATGTGATCTGCAAAATATTGGTTAAAACAGCCCCAAGAGGATGTTCTCAAACTGCATGCATTACGAAGGCTTAATGAAGTACTTGGGTTTACAGGAGCTGGGTGCTCATGCCAAGACTCACTCATGCTTGTTCTTAGATAGAGAATTTTATTTATTAAACAAAAATGGGGGAACTAGAGGCAATAGCATAGACTAAGCAATACAACATTGTAGGCATAATGGAAACATGGTGGATTGAGACACCTAAATTGGACAGTTACCTTAAAAGGTTACACAATATTTAGGAATGCTAGAATATTCAGGAAAGGTGATGGGGTATGCTTGTATGCCAACTACGCATTAAAGACATATTAAGCAGGTGGAATGTGATGACAAAAATGTGGAAGCTTCATGGGACAATCTGCTTGGGACAAAAGAAGGGAAATTATTTGTTGGTTGGTATAGGTTATAAACCACCTAATGTTAATATTAATGAGGAAGAACAAATTGGGAAATCTGCAAATCTGGGTAGCACGTTCATTATTGGAGATTTTAATTACCCGGACATAAATTGGGATAGATGGACTAGTAGTTCAGTAAAGGGAATCAAGTTTTTGAACTTGTTAAATGACACCTTAATGTCACAACTTGTATAAGCACCAACGCAAAAGAAAAACACAACACTGAGTATAAATGAAATATCTTCAAAAGCATATTAGAAAGGGTAATTACATACATATCATATAGATAGATCTATATAAAGGGTCTATATGTGATTTTGAAAAAGACCCTTAAAGGGTCGAAACGTTGATTATTTTGTACACAGAACTGATGAATTATTGATTGGATAGTTCCTATTTTTCCTTTTATGCTACATATTTCAACGTTGGACATTTGCACCCAGGCAAGTAATACTTTATATCTATATATTAGTGGAGTGCCAACAGACTTCCATTGGAGAATGAGAACACACAGACACCGAACCTCGTCATGGGTTCTTGGAGGGGCCTGCTGGCCAGCCTCTTGCCTCAGGACTATGACCCCTGCAATAGACCTTGGCTAATATACTTTAAAAAGGCTCTGTTCGTGCAATTGGGATTATGGCTCAGCCGCACGAACCAGAGATCACCCGGGATCTTGTTATACCCTATTAACAGCTATTAACGATTCTAACTGCAGTGTTCTAATTGTCTGTTTGGGTGGCCGCTGTTCGCATTAACTACCACGAGGCGGTGGCCATCTTGTTCGCATGAACACGGACAGTGGTGTTTGGTCGTCGAGTTCCTGGACATAAAATCAGACATGGAAACTCACGAACACCGCTGCACTTCCATCATCACCTGCATTCGGTTCTATACAACTTAGAAGAGCACTGTTCGGTGGAATCGTTCGTCTGGATGAGGAGAACAAGCTCCAGGGTAAGACTATTGACTATGTTCAGTAGTTTGTTCGGTTTTTAAACTACCGAACTAGACCAACCGCAAGCCCTGATTCTCTGTAACGGTTTTGGGCAGGAGCCTCATGTGCGGTCGGTCAAATTAGGACTTCCATGGAAATCCCGAAAGACTGGGTGATTTTTGGATATGTTGGTCCCCACAGATCGGGGCATGTGACTTTTGTGGGTTTTCCATGTGTTTTTGGGGTACTTTTAGGGTATTGTAAAATGTGTGTTTTCTGTGCCTGGAGATAATTGAGTTTAGTACAGTTCCTGACTCAATTATCTCCTAGGCACAGAGGAGGGATTATCTTGTTTTGTGTGGGAGTGTCCTGGACCTGAGAGCCAATGTAATCATGTGTATGTTTTTGCTGTAGTCTAATCTCAGGTCCAGTGGGTAATGCCCCTGGAATCTGTAACCGGAAATCCCTTGCTTTGGGACCTGCATAAAAGGCCAGTTGTGGCTGCCAATAAACAGAACGCTTTACTCCTTCATGAAGTCTAGGCTCATGTTTGGGGGATTGGACAGCTATATTCAGTCTAGGGATTGCTATAGTATCACTATACTTCCTTGGATTACAACACTAGTTTGCTCTCTGGACTAGGAGAGGTCTACCCACTGGAAGCTGGATCCTGGTCTTGGGTACAGGTTGGGTGGAGGACAATGAGACCCCATCCAAGCTGCGGCGGTTTGTGGGGTTCACGGTAGTTATGGTGTCCGGTGCGGTGCTTATGGTACTCAAGGATTACTAGGTTGAGGTGCCAGGCGGTCCGTCACAAAAAATAAATAAGTATATATATACACACACACACACACACACACTCATTTAAACCAATGTGGCCCTAGTGGGATGGTAAACCAAGAAATTAAAAAGAAAAGGGAATTGAATGCATTTAAAATCAGACATATCAGAGGAATCACATATAAAAGATGATTATAATGAATGTGAAAGTGACTGATAAAAAGAGCAAAAACAACCCCCTAAAACGTTTTAAATTACATAAATACCGGTTAAAAAAAAAAAAAAAGTGTAGGAACACTGAAATCAGAGATTAGTGTATTTTAGTCCAGAAAAATTTAGAAAGTTTAAATAACTTTTCTTCAGTATATATATTAAGGAGAATCCTATGGTAAGAGATATGCAAATGATTGCCTGCAGAGTAATGGTTATTGGTTTACGCAAGACAAAGTGCTACAACATCTAAAGAAAATTAATGTAAACAAAACACGTACTTAAAGCGGCACTGTCATGCTGAATCCCGTTTTTTTTTTAACCCCCCTCCCGCCTCCACTACATCCAATCGACCCCCTAGTCACCCCAAATGCCCCTAAGCCCCCCACATTACCTATTTTTAATTCTTTATTTTCTGCCCGATCTTTATTCAGGGCGCCGCCATCTTTGTGTGGGTAGGTGAAGTCCCTGTGGGACACGTCATCTACCCACACTAGATAGCCTGTGAGATTCACGCACATGCCCAGTGAAACACCTGGACATGCGAATGGGAATTTCATCTATTCATTCATTCATTCGACAGACGAATGAATGAATAGAAACATCAGACAAACAAACTAACACTGAGTATCAGTGTTAGTTTGTTCGTTCAGTTTATTACAAGGAGGGAGCTACCGGCCTGCAGCTCCCTCCTTGCAATATGTAAAGACAGAAGCGGCTTAAACCAACCAATCAGTGTGTTCTAAGCCTAATTGCAGGGCGGGGCAAGGCTTTATAAGCCTTGACCCGCCCTGCGGAGCTCAGTACGCGGCGTGCCCTCCATGGGTGAACATGGATTAATTTTTGTTTGCGCTCGTTTTTTTTTTTTTTTTTTTTTTTTAAGTGCGACGGGTATGATGGATTTTTATTTGGCCTTTTGGGGGGCCGAAGAAAGAAGAATTTAGAAAAAAGAAGACGTCAAATGGTAAGTTTAATTTTTCTTTTTTACAGGTTAGTTATTTTATTCCCCCCTCACTATTTTTAGGGTGAGGGCGGTAGGTAGGGGATAGAATGTTTTGGGTGGGGGGGGGGGGGGGGAAGTGACTAGGGGCTTGGGACCCCTAGTCACCTTGATGGGGGGGGGGTTATTTAGGGCCCCCACGCACCGCGCAGGGGTGGGGGCCAGGGAGGAGGACAGTAGATCCCCCCCCTAATTGTTTTATTAGGGCCCCCACCCACCGCGCAGGGGTGGGGGCCAGGGGGGGGGGGGAGTAGGTCTCCCCCCCTTTATTGTTTTATTAGGGCCCCCACCCACCGCGCAGGGGTGGGGGCGACAATAGGTCCCCCCCCTTATTGTTTTATTAGGGCCCCCACCCACTGCTCAGGGGTGGGGGCCAGGGGGGGAGGACAGTAGGTCCCCCCCCTTTATTGTTTTATTAGGGCCCCCACCCTCCGCGCAGGGGTGGGGGCCGGGGGGAGGACAATAGGTCCCCCCCTTATTGTTTTATTAGGGCCCCCACCCACCGCTCAGGGGTGGGGGCCAGGGGGGGAGGACAGTAGGTCCCCCCCCTTATTGTTTTATTAGGGCCCCCACCCACCGCTCAGGGGTGGGGGCCAGGGGAGGGGGAAGGACAGTAGGTCCCCCCCCTTTATTGTTTTATTAGGGCCCCCACCCACCGCGCAGGGGTGGGGGCCGGGGGGAGGACAATAGGTCCCCCCCCTTATTGTTTTATTAGGGCCCCCACCCACCGCTCAGAGGTGGGGGCCGGGGGGGGGGGGAGGACAGTAGGTTCCCCCCCCCCTTATTTTTTTATTAGGGCCCCCACCCACTGCACAGGGGTGGGGCCAGGGGGGGGGGGGAGGACAGTAGGGGGGGGTGTATTAGGGTTTTTTTTTTTTTTTTTTTTTTACAGTGAGCAGCCTGCTCACTGCTTACTAGACATGCCCCTACTCGCGGTATAGCGAGTAGGGGCATATTATTTACTAATACTAAGTAATCTTTACTTAGTATTAGTAAAGTTGGCTGAAAGACCAGTTTAGGTCTTTCAGCCTTTTAGTAGATAGCTCCCTGATACCGTGGGAATTGGGGAGTTATCTACTAAGCTGCTGCAAGATGCAGCCGCGGCAATGAATAGGATCAGAGTTTCATTCATTAGAATGAAATTCCGATACAAACAAAGTACCGAATTGCATCCTAACATGAATGGAGAAACAGTGCTCATTCTGTTAGGATGCAATTCGGCAGTTTTGCCAGCGTTCTGTCTAAGTGACAGGACGTTCGGCAATACTGACAGGAAGCATTGTGGGAACAGGGAGTAAAGCTAGGGATCATGGGAAAATTGCTCTGACCAGCGGAAATGAAGCACACTTTGCTCCTCCGCTGGTCTGAGCTGGTCAAGCGGAGGAATCCTCCATAAGACAAAGAGTCCCTACTTTGTCTTATGATTTTAAAGAAAACTAAAGAAGACAGGAAGAAAAGAAGAACAGATCCCGAGAGAGGGAGAGAAGAGGAAGAGATTGAGGAAAGGTAAGTTCGGCATGACAGTGCCGCTTTAAGGAGCCAAGTGTGAAAATTAACGAACCTCTGTTTTTAATCATTCAGGATTCTTTTGTTTCAGGAATTATACCGGGAGGATTGGAGGAAGGCAGATATGGTTCCCATATTCAAAAAGGGTTCAAAATCCTTGCCTGGAAATTATAGACCTGTGCGCTTAAATGGACTCTATAGTCACAAAAACATGATTTATACACAAAAAAAGAAGCAGTCTTCGTGTATAGATCATGCCCCTGCAACCCGCAAGAGGTGCAGGACAATAATAATTATGATAAAGCTGCAGTAAATGCAGAATATCAGCCAGGCTACAGCTCCGGAAACTCCATTAGGATTAGTATCTAGCCAACAGTTAAAAGGGATACTATATGTACCAAAACAGCTTTAGCTTAAGGGAGTGGTTTTGGTACATAGATCATTCCCCTGCAGTCTCACTGCTTAATTCTATGCCATTTAGGAGTTAAATCACGGTCTATGCAGCCCTAGTCACATGTGACTTACACAGCCTTTCTAAACACTTCCGGCAAAGTGAGATCTAATGTTTACACACCCTTTATTACAAATTCTGATTAATGTAGAATATATATATATATATATATATATATATATATGTTAATAGCTTGTTAGAGCCTGAATGAGCCTCCTGTATGTGATTGAAATTAAATTTACAGAGCAAGATATAAAAGCTTCTAAAGTAAGTTAACATCTGATTGAAAATTGAGCATTTTTTTCCATGCAGGCTGAGTCACAGCCAGGGCAGGTGTGGCTAGGACTGCACTGACAGAAAAAAAAATGTGATTTAACTACTAAATGGTAGAGAATTGAGCAGTGAGACTGTGGAGGCATTATCTGTACATAAAAGCAGCTTCATTAAGCTATTTTGGCAACTATGGTGTTCCTTTAACTTCTGTGGCAAAAAAAGTATTTTAAAGGTCATTAAGAAATAATTTTCAGGAATTAATTGAAAAGAACATTCTATCTAACTTTATTGCATTCTACGAACAAGTAGGTAGAAGTATCGATCGGGGTTTTGCAGTGGATGTGATCTGCTTTGATTTTGCCAAGGCATTAGATACGGTTCCAAACACAATTCTAGGGTTCAATTTAGATAGATTGGGGAACTGGGCACTCAAATGGCAGATTAAGTTTAATGTAAATAAATGTAAAGTTATGCACTTCGAGGTATAGAATGCACAAGCAACTTATACCCTAAAATGGTAGGGAATTAAATAACACACAAAAAGCATTTGAGAATTGTTAGACAACGAACTGGGCAACGATATATAATGCCAATCAGCAGTTGCAAAGGTCACTAAAGTATTGTCATTCCTGGGATGAAAATATAATCTTGCCTCATAAACAGCAGGTGGGGGCCCTAAATAATAATGGTGTGTGGACACATTGTCCCCCCAGCCTCCATCAATTGGCAATGGGTGGGGGGCTAATAATGAAAGGATTCGCTTCCCTCATGACTAGGGGTCCCCAAGCCCCTTTGTCACTACCCAATTTGTATTGAATAGTCACCGGAAGTGGCATGTCTTAACACACAGGGAGAGAACCTGTGTGTTAAGACATGCCCCCTTCCTTTGATTATCAGTGAGCAGCAGCTATCAGTGTTTTTATTGGACAGCTTGGACCACAAGGTCCTTCAGAGCTATATGCCTCAAACGGCACAGAGAGGCAACGACAAGCTCAGTCTCCCGTTTGCACGTTTTAACAGGCGTGCATTTAGACCATTTTCTGACAGCTTGCAAAGTCACAGTAGCTCCCCACTACACTGGCTGTATAACCTGGATGCAGCGCACACCTGTTTTTACAGGCTTGCGCTGTCGATTGCGGGGAGGCTGAGCTCATCAGTAGACTTGTTACCATACTACAGTAAGGTGAGATGTAATTGCAGTTTTGCACAGAGAAAAAACAAAAAACCCAAAAAACTTTACATTAAAAACAAAAACAAACAAAAAAATTTACAAAAACCATTTACCTTCCAACAGCAAGAATGATTAGGAAAACCCACTTACGTAAGATAGTATTCATTTCCTCTGTTATGACACCTTGCACAGTGCTCTCTTTCATCCATATTGGCTGCTCTTTCACTTTCTTTTCTTTGCTTTTCTTCTTCAAATCAGACTCACGGACATTAATGGTCACATTCTGAACATACATATTGCCTATAGATGAATTTCTGTTAGCCCATCGACCACATTGTCCTTGTAGATCCAACATTGATACATTAGAGGTCTGCTCAAAGCTAAAAACACAAATTGAGGGTAAGGTTAGCACTGTAAAATTCAGAGGACACATTTAATATTGACTCCTGCGCTACCAAGTAATTTTAATTAAAAAAAAAAATAAATAAATAAAAATAAATAAAAATTAATTTGGAAAAAAATGTAAATCTATTATTAAAGGCTACCATAGTAAATAAAGACAACAGTAACACTTGTATAAATATGTTATTAAAGGATAGCTAAATATATCTTCCATCTATCTGCAGAGGTTTAAAAAATAAAAATAATAAAAAAAAATCCTTTTTAGATTGGGGATGGGGAGGCGGAAGTAAAAATCTACAAACAATGCTAGGACAAAACTAGTGTTAAACTAGTAACATTAAGAAAGGAATCAGTATGGATATGTTAGGCCCAAAGTAACATGTTTATTTGTAATGATGATATCAAATATTAGTAAGGAGGGAACACAGACAATCAACCAAGAATAAGTGATGCAAGGCATCTCCTCCCCAGAGTCTAAACAATATCGAAAATATATCACACGTCAGAGCACATAATAAAGTACAAAAGAAAAATAAAAAAAAATGTTAAAAAACAAAACAAAAACACACCTAACACTTTTATTATGTACTCTTATGTGTGACATATGTTATCATTTCTAGGGATATACCGAAAACCTACCTTCCAGTCAGTTCTGAAATATCAGTCGGCTGAGGTTCGAGTAACTCACACGGAAGAACAATGTCTTCAGTTTCCTGAAGAAGCACAAAAATAGGTTCTATCTGTTCATTAAACTTGGCTAGTAACGTTCTGGCATCTCTTTTGGGAAGAGACGATGAATCTTCTTCAACTTCAACATTGCAATACGTGCAGCGAAAGAGTTCTGCAGAGGACGGATATCAATGAAATAGGAATAAACACGTAAAAAGAGAATTGTAACTATTAGCTTTCTAAGAGCATATTTTATGTTAGATGCATTATTGCATAAAAGTCATTTCATTTACTTGCAAGAGACAGGTGCAACACTGAATAAGGGCACCATACTGTCAATGGAATAATTCGGTTGATTGGAGGACAGTGGTTAACCAATGAGTATATTAGTAATGGGGATTTCAATGCATTAAAATATAGTGTATAATGCGTACGAGTGAATTACTTTTTCTTTAAACAAATAGGGTACATACTATATAGACCATAAAAAGTAGGTGCGCAAAATAAATTTATCACTTCAACAATAAAATGTGCAAAGCATGCAAACTTATCTTACAATAAGCTGTAGAAACGCAGGTATATCCATATATTCGGAAAACACCATATATCAAGTGACCAGCTATAAAATTGCAGGTCTATACATAAATTAGGAAAACACCATATATTGAGTGATTTGTGCAGAACAATTACACACTGATCAAAAAATAATAGTGAATAGTAATAAATAATACTTGCACAGGTCAGCTCAGATGGTCCAATCTGAAAATATAAACAGACACAGACCTAGTGCAACACTGTTAAAACGAATAGATATAGCTGGAGAGGAATATTTCAAACTCACAATTGTGGAGTGGTTGTAGTACCACTCCAAACTATCTGGCTCTGGGGGGGATCAGTCCCCTGTAATCGTGGGATCCGGTGGGTAGACAACTGGAAGCAATCACTCGGTAACCGGTCCGTTTACAATTAAAATTCCATTTTATTTCCACATAAAAATTATGTATAAAAATAACATAAAAGTTAAAAATAAGTCTTCCTGTCGCTAGTATGAGAGTTCAACAAGTCCAGAGTTGCACTTTCTGCATAAAACGAAAGTAATAGTTCTCTTACTCTGTCTTCGAATTCTCCCAGTCAGTGAAGATACTTCCGGCTTCCGGTATCACGCAACGCGTTTCGCCCCGCCTCTTGGGGCTTTCTCAAGCGTAAATGTGGGTGGCTCCCAATGTCCTTTAAATAGTCTCTACCCAATTAGCCAGATTGGCATCTTTATAAGTGTCATTACTTGATCCTATCATATCATACATATAAAGTGCAAATGTGCTTCAGAAAACCAGCATCTAATGTATCCATTAATCCAGTTATAATTAGTTGAAGATACATACATATGCTAGAACAATATCTAAAAAATGTGCAGTAAAAATGTATTAATGCTTTGAAAATTTATATTGCAAATATATATACCAAATAAAAGCAACAATATTCTTGGAACAAGATCACTTAACATAGTGTCTGAATACATGTTAAATGAATACATCATGTGGGGGGATTTAAATACAGCCTAAAATAATGATGATGGAGATGATGGAGATGATGGAGATGATGGAGATGATGGAGATGATGGAGATGATGGAGATGATGGAGATGATGGAGATGATGGAGATGATGGAGATGATGGAGATGATGGAGATGATGGAGATGATGGAGATGATGGAGATGATGGAGATGATGGAGATGATGGAGATGATGGAGATGATGGAGATGATGGAGATGATAGATGATGGAGATGATGGAGATGATGGAGATGATGGAGATGATGGAGATGATGGAGATGATGGAGATGATGATGGAGATGGAGATGATGGAGATGGAGATGATGGAGATGGAGATGATGGAGATGGAGATGATGGAGGAGGGTATAATGTTGGGTATAATGGTTACACAGGAGAGGCTTCAAGAAGGAGGTGTGAAAGACGTTAGGAATACATAGGAAGATCTAAGGCATATGAAACAGGATTAATTTTATGCAAGACACGAAAAGGACCGATAAAATGGGGGGCCAGCTTCATAGAAGGAACACGAAGGCGGATTTTGCGAGTGGAAAGCCACACTCTTTCACCCACAACATAGGATGGAGACGCCCTGCGATGCTTGTCAGCTTGGGCCTTTTGGCGAGCAGCAGAGTCCACCAAAGAACGCTGAACCTGCTCCCAGGTAGAACGTAAACCAGCCAAATGTTCATCCAGAACAGGCATGCCCTGTAAGGAGAATGCAGCTGGAAGAACAGGATGCTGGCCATAAACAATGTAGAAAGGGCTATTACCAGAAGATTCATGAGCAGCGTTATTACAAGCAAACTCAGCCCAAGGAAGCAGATCAGCCCAATTGTTCTGATGGTGGGATACGAAACAACGAAGATACTGCTCTAGGGATTGGTTTGCACGTTCAGCAGATCCATTAGCTTGAGGGAGGTAAGCAGAGGAAAACGAAAGAGAAATGCCCATTTCCGAACAAATGGCTTTCCAGAACCTGGAAATAAATTGGCAACCCCTATCGGATACAATAGATTTTGGAATACCGTGTAACCGAAACACCTCCCTGGCGAAGATAGAAGCAAGTTCCTTGGATGAGGGCAATTTGACAAGAGACACAAAATGAGCCATCTTAAAAAAAAAATAAAAAAAAATCAAAAAAAAAAAATCGATCCACTATCATCAGGATGACGGTTTTACCATTCGAATGAGGCAATTCAACAATAAAATCCATGGATAGATTGGACCAAGGCCTCTCGGGTATGGGTAACGGGTGCAACAACCCACAAGGAACTCTATGAGAAGACTTTATACTGGCACAAGTAATACATGCCTGTACGTAATTGGTGACGTCCTTGCGTAAGGAAGCCCACCAAAAATATCTAGAAACTGCTGTTAAGGTTTTGGTGATACCAGGATGTCCAGCAGTTTTGGTGTCATGATATAGTGACATAATGTCTCGTCTTTCAGGAACATCAACGAACAGTTTATCAGCAGGTCTCTCTCTAGGTGCCATGTTTTGTTTAGCCTGTATAACTTGCAAGAGGGATGAAGAAATCGATAGAACAGTAGTAGCTATTATTCTGTCCGGGGGAATGACAGGGGTATCATCAAACTCTTGTTTGTCAGTAGTTTCGAATTGTCTGGACAGAGCGTCAGCTTTACTGTTACGATCACCTGGTCTGTAGGTGATGATATAATTGAAACAAGATAAAAACAGTGACCACCTGGCCTGCCTAGAAGACAATCTTTTGGCCTCACTAAGGTAGGAAAGGTTTTTGTGATCCGTAAGAATAAGCATGGGATCCTTAGTACCCTCCAAAAGATGTCTCCATTCCTTAAGTGCTAAAACAATTGCAAGGAGTTCTCGATTGCCTATGTCATAATTCTTTTCGGCCTTGGACATCTGCTTGGAAAAGAAACCACAAGGATGTAATGGCTTTTCAGGTGATTCCCTTTGAGATAAGACAGCACCCACCCCAATATTTGAAGCATCAACTTCAAGAATAAATAATAATAAGAAGGGACAGGATGCTGTAAAATAGGAGCAGAGGCGAACGCAGTCTTAAGGAATTCAAAAGCCTCAAGCGCCTCTGGGGACGCGAGTATTACCATCCTTTTTAGTCATACAGGTTATAGGTGCTACAATGGAAGAAAAATCTTTAATAAAGCGCCTATAATAGTTAGAAAAACCAAGAAAACGCTAAATGGCTTTCAGACCCTGATGTAGAGGCCATTCGATGACAGCAGAAAGCTTCTTGGGATCAATATGAAAACCCTTAGCAGAAATTATATACCCCAAGAACTGGACTTCGGATTGATTAAACAAACATTTTTCTAGTTTGAGACCATTAACAAGAAGGGTTTTCAAAACTAATTTAACATGCATGTGATGAGTATGCAAATCGGTTGAATATATTAATATGTCGTCCAAGTACACCATTACAAATGTGTGAATGTACTCTCGTAGGACATCATTAATAAATTCTTGAAACACTGCTGGGGCATTACAAAGACCAAAGGGCATCACAGTGTACTCGTAATGACCACTCCTAGTATTGAATGCAGTTTTCCATTCATGGTCCTTTTTTATACGTATGAGATTGTATGCACCTCTAAGGTCCAGTTTAGTAAACACTGTAGCTTGTTTAAGCCTGTCAAATAATTCCGTGATTAAAAGGTATAGGGTAAGCATTTTTTATGGTGATTTTATTTAGGCCCCTATAATCGATACAAGGTCTTAAATAGCCCTCCTTCGACACAAAGAAGAATACAGCCCCTGCCAGAGAAGAGGATCTCCTTATAAACCACTTTTGCAAAGATTCTCTGATATATTCTTCCATGACAAGGTTTTCTTGAGGAGACAAAGGATACATCCTCCCTTTGGGAGGTATAGCGCCAGGTAACAAATCAATAGCACAATCGTAGGGTCTGTGAGGCGGTAACTTTTCAGCCTCCCTTTTATCGAAGACAGACTTAAGAGACCTGTACTGAGGAGGTATAACAGTAGACAAAGGAGTAGTAGTAGGAACATTAATAGAATTTAAAGGGGTGATTTTAACGATACAAGACTCTTGACAGGCATCACCTCAAGATACTATTTGTCCTGACTCCCAGTCAAAAATGGAATTGTGAGAACGCAACCATGGGTACCCTAACACGATGTGAGAGAAAGGAGAGGTGATGATCTGAAACCGAATGGTTTCTGAGTGTAACAACCCTGTATACATATGCAACGGTTCAGTTTCATGTGTGATAACTGGAGAGAATAATGGTCTACCATATTTGGCCTCAATGGCCAAGGGTGTCTTCTTCTCTCTAATGGGTATGTTGTGTTTTTTAACAAAGCCAGAATCTATGAAGTTCTTGGCTGCACCGGAATCAACCAGGGCTAGTATGTTCCCTGCTATGCTATTCTTTTCAAGATGCAGAGAAACAGGGAGAAGTAATCGGTTAGGAGGCAAATGTGGGAACTCAGATGTCACACCCAGGGCCAGTCCCCCATACAGTCTTAGGTGCGATAGTTTTCCAGACATACGGGACATTCTTGTCGCATATGGCCCTTCCTACCACAGTACAGGCAAAGTCCCTCCTTTCTCCTATACAATTTTTCAGCATCAGAGAGTAGTGATGTACCGAACTGTCCGCCGGTGAACAGTTCCCGGCGAAATTAGCGTGTTCGCGTTCGCCACGCGGACACATGCGCAGTTCGATCCGCCCCCTATTCGTCATCATTGGGCAAACTTTGACCCTGTGCCTCTCGGTCAGCAGACACATTCCAGCCAATCAGCAGCACTCCCTCCCTTCCACACCCTCCAACCTCCCTCCCAGCATCCATTTTCGATTCATTCGGAAGATGCATGCTTAGTGAGAGGAGGGAAAGTTTAGCTGCTGCTGATTAGATAGGGAAATTGATAGCTAGGCTAGGGTATTCAGTGTCCACTACAATCCTGAAGGACTCATCTGATCTCTGCTGTAAGGACAGCACCCCAAAAAGCCCTTTTTAGGGCTATAACATCAGGCTGCTTTTTTTTTTTTTTTTCCTGTGTAATGTAATTGCAGGTGCCTGCCTGCCAGCTTCTGTGTGAGGTTCACATTGGATACTGTGCCTACTTGCCCAGTGCCACCACTCATATTTGTTTTAACAATTGGTTAAGCTTTACATTTAAAATAAATATTTTTTTTTCACTATAATAGAAGAGCAGTTAGTTGTCTGCAAGCGTCTGGGTGTCAGGCCTACTTCAGCGTGTGCTCTGCAGACCTGTGCCAGCGTGCTTTGACAGTTGCCAATCATATCTGGTGTCTCTTTAGCGTGCTTTTACAAAGAAAAAAGGTTTCCAGTGTAAGCTAATAGCAGACAGTCAGTGTCCTTCAAGCGGCTCTGTCAGGCCTACTTCAGCGTGTGCTCTGCAGACCTGTGCCAGCGTGCTTTGACAGTTGCCACTCATATCTGGTGTCTCTATAGCGTGCTTTTACAACCCAAATTTTATTTTCACTGTAATAGAAGAGCAGTTGCCTGCCTGTCAGCTTCTGTGTCAGGTTGGATGCCTTGCCCATTTGCACAGTCAGTGCCACCACTCATATCTGTTTTAACAATAGCTTAAGCTTTAGATTTTAAAGAAATCATTTTTTTTCACTGTAATAGAAGATCAGTTAGTTGTCTGCAAGCGTCTGGGTGTCAGGCCTACTTCAGCGTGTGCTCTGTAGACCTGTTCCAGCGTGCTTTGACAGTTGCCAATCATATTTGGTGTCTCTATAGCGTGCTTTTAAAACCAAAATTTGTTTTTCACTGTTATAGATTGAATAGCAGTTACTTGTCTTCAAGCGGCTCTGTCAGTCCTTCCTTCAGCGTGTGCTCTGCAGAACTGTTCCAGTGCACATTGCCAATCATATCTGGTCTCACAGTAGCTTGCACGCATTGTACCACGAATCCCCCAAAAAATGACAGGCAGAGGCAGGCCACCCCGCAGGGGCCGTCGTGGTCGTGGTGCTGTGATTCCCTTTTGCCCTAGAATAATGCCCAGTTTTCAGAAGCCACGTACCCTGAACTTGAAAAGTTCTGAGGACTTAGTTGACTGGCTAACACAGGACACCCAATCTTGTACAGCCTCCGCTCGGAACCTTGACGCACCATCCTCCTCCAGCTTAGCTTCAGGCACCTCTCAAGATAGCACTCACCCGCCTGCCGCCACCACCAAAACTAGCACCACAGTCGCTTTACTTGGTATGTCAGAGGAGTTATTCACACACCCGTTTGAAGAAATGAGTGATGCGCAACCATTATTGCTAGAGGATGTAGATAACAGGGATATGTCTCAGGCAGGCAGCATTAAACACATGGAGGTACGGTGTGATGATGATGATGATGATGTTGTACCCGCTGCTGCTTCCTTTTCTGAGTTGTCAGATACAAGCGAAGCGGTTGATGATGACGATGCGTCCATGGATGTCACGTGGGTGCCCGCTCGGCAAGAAGAAGAACAGGGCGAAAGTTCAGATGGGGAGACAGAGAGGAGGAGGAGACGCGTTGGAAGCAGGGGGGGGTCGTCGCAAGGAGCTAGTGGCACAGTCAGACAGCATGCATCGGCACCCGGGGTCAGCCCGACAGCACGCCAATCAACGCATGCTGTGTCCACCACCAGAATGCCGTCATTGCAGAGCTCAGCAGTGTGGCATTTTTTTTGTGTGTCTGCCTCTGACAACAGCGATGCCATTTGCAACCTGTGCCAAAGGAAACTGAGTCGTGGGAGGTCCAACACCCACCTAGGTACAACTGCTTTGCGTAGGCACATGATCTCACATCACAAACGCCTATGGTATCAACACATGAGTACAAGCAGCACGCCTACTCTAAGCCGCCATCCTCCTCCTGGTCCAGCATCTTCAGCCACGTCAACCACTGCTGTCCTTCTTGCCCCCTCTCAACCATCCGCCACTCCGTCTCCCGCCTTGAGCAGTTCCCGCTCATCTGCCCACAGTCATGTGTCTGTCAAGGACATGTTTGAGCGTAAGAAGCCAATGTCACCAAGTCACCCCCTTGCCCAGCGTCTGACAGCTGGCTTGTCCGAACTATTAGCCCGCCAGCTTTTACCATACAATCTGGTTGAGTCTGAGGCGTTCAAAAAATTTGTAGCTATTGGGACACCGCAGTGGAAGGTACCCGGCCGGAATTTCTTTTCACAAAAGGCAATCCCCAACCTGTACTCGATTGTGCAAAAGGAAGTCATGGCATGTCTGGCACACAGTGTTGGGGCAAGGGTCCATCTGACCACTGATACCTGGTCTGCAAAGCATGGTCAGGGCAGGTATATCACCTACACTGCGCATTGGGTAAACCTGCTGACGGCTGACAAGCAAGGAATGCGTGGCATTGCAGAGGAGTTGGTGACACTGCCACGAATTGCAGGCAGTCCTGCTGCCACCTCCTCTACTCCTCCTACTCCATCCTCTTCTATAACCTCCTCGGCTGAGTCCTCTTGTGCCGCTGCTTCTTGCTCCACATCAACGGCACCCCCCCAGCTCCCCAGGTACTATTCCACATCCCGGATACGGCAGTGTCACGCCGTCTTGGGTTTGACTTGCTTGAAAGCAGAGAGTCACACCGGACAAGCACTCCTGTCCGCCCTGAACGCACAGGTGGAAAAGTGGCTGACTCCGCAGCAACTGGATATCGGCAAAGTGGTGTGTGACAACGGAAAAAATTTGATAGCGGCATTGAAGTTGGGCAAGTTGACACATGTGCCGTGCATGGCACATGTGTGTAATCTGATCGTACAACGCTTTGTGCATAAGTACACAGGCTTACAGGACGTCCTGAAGCAGGCCAGGAAGGTGTGTGGCCATTTCAGGCGTTCCTACACGGCCATGGCTCACTTTGCCGATATCCAGCGGCGAAACAACATGCCAGTGAGGCGCTTGATTTGCGACAGCCCTACACGTTGGAATTCAACACTCCTAATGTTCGACCGCCTGCTCCAACAAGAAAAAGCTGTTAATGAATATTTGTATGACCGGGGTGCTAGGACAGCCTCTGGGGAGCTGGGAATTTTTTTGCCACGTTACTGGACGCTCATGCGCAATGCCTGTAGGCTCATGCGTCCTTTTGAGGAGGTGACAAACCTAGTCAGTCGCAACGAAGGCACCATCAGCGACATCATACCATTTGTTTTCTTCATGGAGCGTGCCCTGCGAAGAGTGCTGGATCAGGCTGTAGATGAGCGTGAAGAGGAAGAGGAAGAGTTGTGGTCACCATCACCACCAGAAACAGCCTTATCAGCATCGCTTGCTGGACCTGCGGCAACGCTGGAAGAGGATTGTGAGGAAGAGGAGTCAGAGGAGGATTGTAGCTTTGAGGAGGAGGAGGAGGAGGAGGAGCAAGACCAAACACAAAAGGCATCCCAGGGTGCTCGTTGTCACCTATCTGGTACCCGTGGTGTTGTACGTGGCTGGGGGGAAGAACATACCTTCAATGACATCAGTGAGGAGGAGGAATGGGAAATGAGTAGCTCGGCATCCAACCTTGTGCAAATGGGGTCTTTCATGCTGTCCTGCCTGTTGAGGGACCCTCGTATAAAAAGGCTGAAGGAGAACGACCTGTACTGGGTGTCCACGCTACTAGACCCCCGGTATAAGCAGAAAGTGGCGGAAATGTTACCGAATTACAACAAGTCGGAAAGGATGCAGCATTTGCAAAATAAATTAAAAAGTATGCTTTACACAGCGTATAAGGGTGATGTCACAGCACAACTGGGAATCTAACAGGGGGAGAGGTGGAAGTCATCCTCCTCCTCCTCCCACGACCACGCCGGCAAGGACAGGACGCTTTAAAAAGACGTGTTGTTGATGGAGGACATGCGGACCTTTTTAAGTCCTATGCATCGCCACAGCCCTTCGGGATCCACCCTCAGAGAGCGACTCGACCGACAGGTAGCAGACTACCTCGCCTTAACTGCAGATATCGACACTCTGAGGAGCAATGAACCCCTTGACTACTGGGTGTGCAGGCTTGACCTGTGGCCTGAGCTATCCCAATTTGCGATAGAACTTCTGGCCTGCCCCGCTTCAAGTGTCCTGTCAGAAAGGACCTTCAGTGCAGCAGGAGGTATTGTCACTGAGAAGAGAAGTCGCCTAGGTCAAAAAAGTCTAGATTACCTCACCTTTATTAAGATGAATGAGGGATGGATCCCGAAGGGACTGACACTGGGCGATACATTCGCTTAAAAAAGGCCTGATGAGATGAGCTGCCTTGGGCTAAAAATGGTCCACACGCTGCTGTATTTTAGCTCTGAATGACGTTTGACTTGCGTGACTTATCCGCCACCAACTAGGGTTCAAGCCGCCATGTTTTAGGGCACTTTCTGCCTGTGAAACAAACATCAATTTTTCTGGCCGCTGCTACAGCAGCGGCTGCAACAATACCAAATTTTTCAGGCATGTGTACATGCCTAATTTTTAGGCCCACTGGTGCAGCACTGTGGCTTCAAAAACCAAACCAAAAATTAAAATCCTCCAAGATGGCACCAATATACCAGTGGTCTAAGCATCTTCCCACCTTGGCCTAAAAAGGGGAGGTGATTCAACAATTAAAAATCTCTGCCATTTACACGTCCACTGATAGGAGACGCGGAAGGTATTAAACTGATATAAACAATACTCCACTCCTATCAGTAGGTCCGTCCCATTGTGATTTATGCCCCTACCCACCGCGCAGGGATGGGGGCCGGGGGGGAGGAAAGTAGGCCCCCCCATTGTGATTTATGCCCCCCACCCACCGCGCAGGGGTGGGGGCCGAGGGGGGGAGGACAGTAGGTCACCCCATTGTGATTTATGGCCCCCACCCACCGCGCAGGGGTTGGGGAGGACAGTAGCTCCCCCCAGTGTGTATCAGGGGCTTTGAGGACAGGTGTCAATCCATACCTGCCAAGTGACCCTATGTAGGGGGAACAGTCTCTATTCTGCTCTGTGTCAGTGTGTATCATGGTCTCTGTGGACGGGGAACAGTCTCTATTCTGCTCTGTGTCAGTGTGTATCATGGTCTCTGTGGACGGGGAACAGTCTCTATTCTGCTCTGTGTCAGTGTGTATCATGGACTCTGTGGACAGGGAACAGTCTCTATTCTGCTCTGTGTCAGTGTGTATCAGGGGTTTTGAGGACAGGTGTCAATCCATATCTGCCAAGTGACCCTATGTAGGGGGAACAGTCCCTATTCTGCTCTGTGTCAGTGTGTATCAGGGGTTTTGAGGACAGGTGTCAATCCATATCTGCCAAGTGACCCTATGTAGGGGGAACAGTCTCTATTCTGCTCTGTGTCAGTGTGTATCAGGGTCCCTGAGGACAGGTGTCAATCCATATCTGCCAAGTGACCCTATGTAGGGGTAACAGTCCCTATTCTGCTCTGTGTCAGTGTGTATCATGGTCTCTGTGGACAGGGAACAGTCTCTATTCTGCTCTGTGTCAGTGTGTATCGTGGGTTTTGAGGACAGGTGTCAATCCATATCTGCCAAGTGACCCTATGTAGGGGGAACAGTCCCTATTCTGCTCTGTGTCAGTGTGTATCATGGTCTCTGTGGACAGGGAACAGTCTCTATTCTGCTCTGTGTCAGTGTGTATCGTGGGTTTTGAGGACAGGTGTCAATCCATATCTGCCAAGTGACCCTATGTAGGGGGAACAGTCCCTATTCTGCTCTGTGTCAGTGTGTATCAGGGGTTTTGAGGACAGGTGTCAATCCATATCTGCCAAGTGACCTTATGTAGGGGGAACAGTCCCTATTCTGCTCTGTGTCAGTGTGTATCAGGGGTTTTGAGGACAGGTGTCAATCCATATCTGCCAAATGACCCTATTGTCAGGATCGGGACAGGGATCCAACACGCAGAGTACAAACAGGTGGTAGGTACGTATACCGGACCTTAGAATGGCCGGACTTAACGTAAGGAGTAAGTAGAGAATGGTCTAAGAACAAGCCGAGGTCGAGGGAACGAGAGGACAGGTAAGCGAGAGACAAGCCGAGTCAAAGGGTAACAGAGGTAAACAAGGTAGTACAAACAAGCCGGGTCAGAACCAAAGAGACAACTAGAATACAAGAGCACTGAGTGACTAGACAGGCTAGAACCACGACAGGGCAATGAGCAGATGCCGAAAGCCTTACTTTATACCTTGATTCTAGAGGGTAATCACGCCCCCGACGAGTCCTGATTAGTGCTCGGGACTTGACGGACAGGTCGACCCGGGTTGGCGTCATGACGTCGACTACTGAGCGTCGCGTCATATAAGGAAGTGGATACCTCGCGGTCGGCTTGTAAATGGCCGAGAGGAACGGAAGAAACAACCCCTCTGGGAGGATAAACGTCTAAGTCTCTCACCTCCTCTGAGGTAGAGACTACAGGTACCCTGACACCTATGTAGGGGGAACAGTCCCTATTCTGCTCTGTGTCAGTGTGTATCAGGGGTTTTGAGGACAGGTGTCAATCCATATCTGCCAAGTGACCCTATGTAGGGGGAACAGTCTCTATTCTGCTCTGTGTCAGTGTGTATCAGGGCTGGGCTTTGAGGACAGGTGTCAATGTTAGGTGATTTCTGCCCTTTATGGATTAAAAGCAGACTCTGCATCAACTGTGCAATTTTCCATGGGAGTTTTGCCATGGATCCCCCTCTGGCATGCCACAGTCCAGGTGTTAGTCCCCTTGAAACAACTTTTCCATCACTATTGTGGCCAGAAAGAGTCCCTGTTGTTTTTAAAATTTGCCTGCCCATTGAAGTCAATGGCGGTTCGCGAACATTTGCGGAAGTTCGCGAACCGAAAATTTCGGGTTCGCGACAACACTATCAGAGAGCTTAGCAACCCCTAAATGCATGGGTTCTTCCTCTGATACCTTGGAACTCTCAGGAATAGCAACTCTAGGAGTATTGAGTGTAACAAGGCGTCTATTCCTAGTCTTGGTATAGAGTCTGTCACGAATCCTATTGTCTATATCAATGAGATATTCTAATGGTATAGTAAGATCCCTGGCCGCTACCTCATCCAATATTGTTTCAGATAGACCTTCCATAAACGCAGTAGTCAGCCCATTGTTGGTCCAATCTACCTGTGAAGCAAGGGTACGGAACTGAATAGCATAATCAGCAACAGACTTAGATCCCTGTTTAATTCTCATTAATGCCCTGGCGGCATTCTTCGACCTTTTAGTTGTGTCAAAGATTCTACGAAAAGCCGTAAGGAAGCTATTGAAATCATGCACCATAGGTCCATTAGCCTCCCAAATAGGATTTGCCCACTCAAGTGCTTTATCTGTTGTTTATCTATAAGTTGGTGCATAAGGAAACCAACCTTAGACCTATCAGTGGGAAATGAACGTGGATACATCTCAAAGTGGAATTCCAGTTGATTAATGAATCCCCTGCATGTCTTAGCATCCCCTCCATACCTGGGTGGAGGGGTTAGATGTGCAGAAGCATTAGGCATGGTAGATGTATCTGGTGCAAGGGGTGCAGGAGGAGCTGGTACGGGTACCGGAGCCGTTCTAGATAAGAGTGTCTGGATGGCCTGAGCCATCTGATCCATACGATGATCCTGCTCTACAAATCTAGCCTCATGAGAAGCCATGTGCTAACCTAAATCTGCAGGGTCCATGGCCCTATCGTAATGTCACAGTAGTGTACCCACAACACGCAAGATTTAGTCCAACAATAGACAAGATAAAGCAGATACGTCTTACCGGACCTTAGAATGGCCGGACTCGACGTATAACAGAGAAGTGACAGAGTCAGGAACGAGCCGAGGTCAAGGGAACAGAGAGACAGCAAAAACAAGAACTAGCCAAGGTCTGGTACACAGGAATCAGGAAACTGGCAAACAAGACAAAGCAGGGATAACGAGAAAAACTGAGTCAAATACAAAGCCAAGGTCAAGCACGAAAAATCACAACTGAACGATACAAGCACTAAAGGGAACTGAATCAGAAACCACGATAGGGCAGGAAGTTAAGGAAGAGGTAAGTATAAATACCCTAGTATTTAATTTGATTGGCCCCTGTCATATGCACGCCCCAAAATGTGAGTGTATGGGGAATGTGGAATGACAGGGGCCAATGGGAGACCGTTTTACATTTCGGCTCCCACTGTCCCTTTAAGAGCGCGCCCGAGACGTGCGGCGCGCTCTTAGAGCTAGGCGGGACACGTGACCGCGTGTCATGGTCAGTGCCCGCCTTCGTCTGAACTTCAAGAAAGCCGCGCGCGGTGGGAATAGAGGACCTCGGCTGGCCCCCGGATAAGGTAAGTACCACTACACCCCCTAACCGTGCATGCCCTGGTGTAGCTGCACCACCAGTCAGACTCGGACTGGCCATAGGACAAAGAGCAAATGCCGGTGGGCCGCGATGGCCATGGGCCGAAGCCAACAGGGGAGAGCAAAAGATCTTCCCTGTTGGCCCATGCAGAGCCGGCACTATCCGAGCACTAGCCCTGCTGTGTGCCTTCATGGGCCTGTGGGGAGATCAAAGATTTTCCCTCACTGGCCCATAACCACTAACAGACGCCCACCTGGGGAGGGAGGGAGAGAGGACCCGGGAAGCTCTGGCTTAAAGCTCCGCCGGGTTCCTCTCGAGAGATTGCAGCGTTATATCGGTTACCATGGCAATCCTCACACAGAACCCCACACACACAACTCTGGATCATCTACACACACTAAAGCCCTATATACACTCTGAATCCTCTATGCACACAAACACACACTAGGTCTCTTATTAAACAAACACACTCTACAACCTCTATTACACACACACACACACACAGTGGCGTACATACCAGGGTCGCAGGGGTCGCGGCTGCGACCGGGCCCGGCCCACCAGGGGGCCCGGCCGTCCTGCGACCCAGGTATGTAGGTCACTGGGCCAGCCTCTTCTGCTGGGGGGCCCAGGAGCCAGCCACCTCCGGGCCCCCCGAGGCTGGCCCTGCTGTCACCCGGCTGGCTGGCGGGCGCGCGAGGGAGCACTGTCCCCTGTGTGCTCCCTCTTCAGCTCCCTCGCGCACTGCACTGAAACCGGAGCCGGAAGATGACGTCATCTTCCGGCTCCGGCATCAGTACGCGGCGCGCGAGGGAGCTGAAGAGGGAGCACCCAGGGGACAGTGCTCCCTCGCGCGCCAGCCAGCCAGCCGGGTGACAGCCTGGCCAGCAACACCACTGGACCCCAGGGAATCCCCCCAGCTCTCCCACAGGTAAGGAGGCTGGGGGGATTTAAAAAAAAAAAAAAAAGTGTGAGTGTGTTAGTGAGTGTGTGTGTGTGTTAGTGAGTGTGTGTGTGTTAGTGAGTGTGTGTGTGTTAGTGAGTGTGTGTTAGTGTTAGTGAGTGTGTGTGTGTTAGTGAGTGTGTGTGTTAGTGTTAGTGAGTGTGTGTGTTAGTGTTAGAGGGTGTGTGTTAGTGAGTGTGTTAGTGTTAGTGAGTGTGTGTGTTAGTGAGTGTGTGTGTGTGTGTGTTAGTGTTAGAGTGTGTGTGTTAGTGAGTGTGTGTGTTAGTGTGTGTGTTAGTGAGTGTGTGTGTTAGTGAGTGTGTGTGTTAGTGAGTGTGTGTGTTAGTGTTAGAGAGTGTGTGTTAGTGTTAGAGAGTGTGTGTGTTAGTGTTAGAGAGTGTGTGTGTGTTAGTGAGTGTGTTAGTGTTAGTGAGGGTGTGTGTTAGTGTTAGTGAGTGTGTGTGTTAGTGTTAGTGAGTGTGTTAGTGTTAGTGAGTGTGTTAGTGTTAGTGAGTGTGTTAGTGTTAGTGAGTGTGTTAGTGTTAGTGAGTGTGTTAGTGTTAGTGTGTGTGTTAGTGTTAGTGAGTGTGTTAGAGTGAGTGTGTGTGTGTGTGTTAGTGTGTGTGTGTGTGTTAGTGTGTGTGTCTGTTACTGAGTATGTTTGTGTGTGTCTGTCAGTAAATGTGTGCGTCTGTTCATGAGAGTGTGTGTGTGTGTGTGTCTTAAGCACTTACCTTTCTCCAGCGCCGGACTCCCTTAACGCTGGGGATCTCTCCGTCCCCATCCGCCTCTCAGCTCCGAATGCACATGCGTGGCAAGAGCCACGCGCGCATTCAAACCGCCCATAGGAAAGCATTACTCAATGCTTTCCTATGGACGTTCAGCGTCTTCTCACTGTGATTTTCACAGTGAGAATCGCAGAAAATCCTCTAGCGGCTGTCAATGAGACAGCCACTAGAGGCTGGATTAACCCTCAGTGAAACATAGCCGTTTCTCTGAAACTGCTATGTTTTCAGATGCAGGGTTAAAACTAGAGAGACCTGGCACCCAGACCACTTCATTGAGCTGATGTGATCTGGGTGTCTGTAGTGGTCCTTTAAGTGTATGTGTTTATGCATGCACTGGCATACATACCGCGGTCGCACGGGTCGCAGCCCTGCGACCAGGTGCCCGCCGCCATGTGTTGCGGCCCCAGCCTGCGCAGAGTAAGCGCTCGCGCGGGGGGAGGGGGGGGCCCCGGATCAGTTTTCGCACCGGGGCCCCATGGGTTGTGTGTACGCCACTGCACACACACACACACTCTCTCTCTCTCTCATGTGCTACAGCCCCAAGCTACGCATTACCCCACAAACACATCACACCACAATCAGCTCACTCTACACACACGCAATCCTACACACGCACAATACTCTACTGGCCCTTTTGTCTCTTGGTATCCCACTTATGGAGACACCAGAGACAAGTTACAAGCAAAGACAGAGCAAGCATGTTAATAAAGGAAGGAGGGTAGGAAAGAATGCCATGGGACAGGGGAGGAGGGAGGAAAGAACGCTATGGGACAGGGGGGGGGGGTAGGAAAGAACGCTATGGGACCGGGGGGGGTAGGAAAGAACGCTATGGGACGGGGGGGGGTAGGAAAGAACGCTATGGGACGGGGGGGGGGGGTAGGAAAGAACGCTATGGGACGGGGGGGTAGGAAAGAACGCTATGGGATGGGGGGGTAGGAAAGAACGCTATGGGATGGGGGGGTAGGAAAGAACGCTATGGGACGGGGGGTAGGAAAGAACGCTATGGGACGGGGGGTAGGAAAGAACGCTATGGGACGGGGGGGTAGGAAAGAACGCTATGGGACGGGGGGGTAGGAAAGAACGCTATGGGACGGGGGGGTAGGAAAGAACGCTATGGGACGGGGGGGTAGGAAAGAACGCTATGGGACGGGGGGGTAGGAAAGAACGCTATGGGACGGGGGGGTAGGAAAGAACGCTATGGGACGGGGGGGTAGGAAAGAACGCTATGGGACGGGGGGGTAGGAAAGAACGCTATGGGACGGGGGGGTAGGAAAGAACGCTATGGGACGGGGGGGTAGGAAAGAACGCTATGGGACGGGGGTAGGAAAGAACGCTATGGGACGGGGGTAGGAAAGAACGCTATGGGACGGGGGTAGGAAAGAACGCTATGGGACGGGGGTAGGAAAGAACGCTATGGGACGGGGGGGTAGGAAAGAACGCTATGGGACGGGGGGGTAGGAAAGAACGCTATGGGACGGGGGGGTAGGAAAGAACGCTATGGGACGGGGGGGTAGGAAAGAACGCTATGGGACGGGGGGTAGGAAAGAACGCTATGGGACGGGGGGGTAGGAAAGAACGCTATGGGACGGGGGGGTAGGAAAGAACGCTATGGGACGGGGGGGTAGGAAAGAACGCTATGGGACGGGGGGGTAGGAAAGAACGCTATGGGACGGGGGGGTAGGAAAGAACGCTATGGGACGGGGGGTAGGAAAGAACGCTATGGGACGGGGGGGTAGGAAAGAACGCTATGGGACGGGGGGGTAGGAAAGAACGCTATGGGACGGGGGGGTAGGAAAGAACGCTATGGGACGGGGGGGTAGGAAAGAACGCTATGGGACGGGGGGGGTAGGAAAGAACGCTATGGGACGGGGGGGTAGGAAAGAACGCTATGGGACGGGGGGGTAGGAAAGAACGCTATGGGACGGGGGGGTAGGAAAGAACGCTATGGGACGGGGGGGTAGGAAAGAACACTATGGGACGGGGGGGTAGGAAAGAACACTATGGGACGGGGGGGTAGGAAAGAACACTATGGGACGGGGGGGTAGGAAAGAACACTATGGGGGGAGAGAAAGGAACATTAAGGGAGGGCACTAAGGTTCAGAGAATGTAAAAGGAACACTGGAGTGGGGGTGGGGCAGGAAAAGATAAGAGGGGGAATGGGGAGTTCCTACCGCACATATTTACACACACACAAATAATCTGACTGGCATGTATATTTTGTGCATTTACCACTTAATAAAAAAAGATTTGCAAAAAAAATTTTTTCTCAAAAAGGTAAATGTACAGAATATCGCCAAGCTATCGGCCTGAAAGTTCACAGATTATCAGCTCTAAAAAAAAAAACAAAAAAAACACAAAAAAAAAACCACAATATCGGTCGATCCCTAATATATAGTGGAATTTTTCAGTTTCATATGGTGTAGCTTGCTATACATTTATAGTGCAGGAATGAGTGGAACTGTGGTTGGGGATAAACCCATGGGCAGAGATGTATGGGATGAGTCTCCTCATGACGCATTATACATTGAAAGAAATAGTTATGTAAAGTATTTATTTGATATGCTTTGCCTTTTTAATGTATTAAAAAAGGGTTTACTGTTGAAGGAAACATCGAGCACCATAAGCACTACAGTCCACAATCATTGGCTCAAATCACTTAGCTGGAGAATGGAGAATCCAGAAGCAAGGTCTAAAACTGCAGCTGTTGCCGAGTCCCACTATTCTGAAATAGTTTGCCAAAGTTACACTAGAGGGTGCCTGGATACTACTGGCACAATAACCACTGCATAAGGCTACAGTGGTTATAGTACTTGGAGTGTTTTTTATTTTTTAAACAAACAAACAAAAAAAAAATTTAGTGTTATAGAGTTTAGTGAGCACAGTTACATAAAGTACCTGAAAATGGATCAAAGAGTTGGTTGACTTCCAGATCAGAGTAGGTGTTAAGACATCCAGGACATTTAAATGAAGCTCTAGTGGTGGAATCTCTTTCATCAGACTCTATTTTACGACGGATGTGGTCCAGTTTATACTTTACGACATCTACCAGAACTTTATAATTAATATAATAGTAATTGTGTTTGGTGCTTTTCCCATTTGGTCCAGTTTCAACACGCATGCGACACTTGACAAATTTATCTGCCTTCAGGGTGTTGAGGACTGCCCGAAGCTGTTTCTTGTCAAACTTCAGAAGCAGAGCTATGTCATCCTCTTTCACACATGGGTATCGGATGAGCACATCAAGAGTCAATGAGTGCTCCAGCCCGTAAAATCCTCGGACCATATACTTAGCAAGACGCTTCAAGGAAGCTGGAACTTCAGTCATAGTGTCTTGATCACCCATCGCAACACTGTAAATTCTGCAAAACTGAACACATCACATTGGGTCATTTAAATGGTTTGTTGATCACAAACAGTTCAAGTTAAAACCGATTACATTCCTGGCTTGTTTTCAGACCAATTTTTTTCCTCCTGATTAGTATGCAAGTGGTACTAAACAGAAATTACTGAAATTGCATGGTTAAAGGGACACTATAGGGACCACTCATTGAAGTGGTCTGGGTGCAGTGTTTCTGTCAGCTGAACCTTGCAATTGTAATTATTGCAGTTATCGATAAACTGTAATAATTACATTGGAGGGTTAACTCCACCTTCAGTGGCTGTCTAGGGAGGTGTGACTAGGGCTGTATAAACAAAGTGATTTAACTCCTAAAATGGCAGAGAATTGCGCTGTGAGACTGCAGGGGCATGATCTATACACCAAAACTACTTAATTAAGCTAAATTTGTTTTGGTGCCTATAGTGTCCCTTTAACTGTTGGCTAGATTTTATTCCATTTGCTCCTAAAGGATTTCCTGGAACTGTAATCTGGCTGATTTTTTTGCATTTACTGCAGCTTCATCATCATCATTATTATTATGATGTTTCTGCACCATAAAGACACAGTATTATTTAGAATTTCTTGGCCACTGGGATGGAATCATCCTCCACTTTGTAGATTTGCATTCTTCTCATGCCAGCTAGGTATATTTACCACGAACTCTAAAAGAGTTCTTTACTAAGCTATGAATTTTAGTGAAATCCAATTGGCAAAATTTAGGTATAACAGTTGCTTTGGATAATTTACCAACTCAGCTCTGTTGACAGCTTGCCAATTTTAGACGGAGTTGTAGAATTCAGATTTAATTTGCTATATTTCAGAGTTTAGTGAATAACTGTGTCACGATAACCCTAAACTACATTAAAGATTCTGATTCTGCATGCTCATTATCCATCAATCATTGCAAACTCTGTGTACATGGCACATAGCTGTCCTCTATTTAGTCAGAATATAGTCTATACCTGTGCTCTCTTTAGAAAGTAATATTGGAGAGTGCGTCTCTGCTGTAGTCTGGAGGGACCATTGGGAATAGACTGAACACAAATAAAGCTGTTAAATAGGCTAATTAAAAGTCGCTTCCAGCTGTGCTATGGATTTATTGAAGATTTAAGACAGACTTTTCAGCTTGTGAAAACAAACATTTGCCTAACATGTAGCCTCGCAGATACTATAGGACTAAACACTAAACTGTGGTTTGTTGGAATTTCACCAGGAAGCTGTGAATATAAGGCCAAATATCTGAATTGGAGACACAGGGGACAGAATATTTTATCAATGTGTTGATTTTAGCTGGACTTGTGTTCAAATCCAACTCAGCTGTGCTGCACGACCCAGTGCCTGTCAATCACTAGACGAATAAATCGATTTGTTGGTGTTTGCTGAACTAATCAAATGTTCGTCCAACGATTAGCAGGCATTTGAATCATTAAAGTGCAGCTGAGCGGAATTTGCACAAGTCTCATTTTAGCCTAACATTTGAAATCCACTAGCCAGTTCCCCACATTTTTTTTTAGTAAATTCCTCAACTGAGAATGTAACAGCAAACTGTAGAGAATTGTCGACTGAGTTGCATAATTTATGCAAAAACAGCTCTTTTAACCCCTTAAGGACACATGACATGTGTGACATGTCATGATTCCCTTTTATTCCAGAAGTTTGGTTCTTAAGGGGTTAAAAAAATTCTTCAATTTTACTATAGTTACATTTTGTCTATTTTAGCCCAAATTCTGCAGTTTGGTTTTTAGTCTACAGCAGATCAGTATTTAGTGAGTGAGCCCCTGTGTGCACTATGCTGGTTACATATTACAAAAGTAAGCAGGGTGACCTATGAATTCATATTTTTGTTTCATTTGGAAACAATAAGCCTTGTAGTAAAGTTGGACCAGTAAGACATTCCTTATATGGTAGCAAACATTTGCTCATTAGGAGGTGCGCAAAAAAAACTTAAATCTTCAGACACCGTCATCTTATTTAGGCCTCCATTTAATATTATTGAACAAACTTGTCAAATGACAATATTTTTGGCTAAACTTTTAAAATGATCTAATATTATGAACACATTTGAATTTTGTAATATGGTTATATTTTAATTTTTAATTATTTTTTTTTATATTAATATTGCTTAATATAGCTAAGTAAGTTGAAAAAACTTTTAAAAATTTATCCAAAAATGAAAATTACATTTGTAAAGCTTATACAACAATATTACATTGAAACCTTAATATCATAAGACTTGGCTTAAGGGGACACTCCAGGCAACCAGACCACTTCTGCTCATTGGAGTGGTCTGGGTGCCAACTCCCACTACCCTTAACCCTGCAAGTGTAATTATTGCAGTTTTTTATAAACTGCAATAATTACCTTGCAGGGTTAAGTCCTCCCCTAGTGGCTGTCTGCTAGACAGCCACTAAAGGTCACTTCCTGCATCATAGCACAGATTATCTGTGCTAGAGCGTCGCTGGACGTCCTCACACTGTGTGAGGAACTCCAGCGTCGCTGTATTCCCCATAGAGAAGCATTGAAATTAATTTTCAATGCTTTCCTATGGGGTGCGCCAATGCGCATGCGCGGCATTGCCGCGCATGCGCATTGGGACTCCTCGGCCGGTGGGCGGGATCAGTCTCGTCCACCGGCAGACGGAGGAAGAAGGTGGAGCGGCGGGGGAGGAGCAGGCAGCGACGTGGGACATGTCGCTGCCTGAGGTAAGTGACTGAAGGGGTTTTCACCCCTTCAGTAACCGGGGATTGGTGGGTGGGAGGGAGAGGGACCCTCCAGTGCCAGGAAAACGGAGTTTCCCTTTAATGAAAAAGTGACCCTCTTTGTTAGTGTGTCACTGAGTTTTGCAAAAAATTTTCGCAGTTTGGTTTTTCAGTTCACTAAAAGTAGATGTTTAGTTGAGTTATTCACTGAGCTGAAAACTGAATTGTTGGGAATTCGACAGGCAATTACAAACTTCAGGCAAAAAGGCAGTGAATTTCTTAGGTTTGGCAAGTTTGAATAAAAATTCGATTTTTGTTGTTAATTTCATCACCACTCACAATTTAGCGAATACAAAACCCTCATATGCTTTCACTATGGGTCTGTGCAAGAATTTTCTAAAGTAAATGTCTTCATATACTGTATGGTCCTAATATCAGACATCCCATGGCTTGGAAATATTTGTTTAGACATTCTGGTCCATCTTAATATAATTGCATAATGCAGCTGGTTTCACAGTCATGATGTGAATCTACCCTTCCAACAGATTCCGAAAAAAGCTCTACTGCATTGGTAACTGGGAAGACCCTCTTAGTACACTGGTCTGGACTTATATGTTTGTGGAAGAAGCAATTCGAAGTAACAATGCCCAGAATGTGGTGTTTTTAATACGCTCAGTTGGTATTAAAAGGCCTAATGTGTGGCACGGAAATATTTCTCACAAAATACCTACTTGAACACCATTGACAATAGGCAGGATATAGCCATGGGCTTATATTTTTGCAACATGTCGATCTTACCATGTCTATCGGTCACAACAGAGATTTTTCACACCACCATTTTACAATTGTCTACTGTAAAGTTTTGGTTCTCCTCAGCCCTAATTTGAACTGTAGCCCTAGTTTCATGTTCCTAAAGGGACACTACACTACCCAAATGGGCAAAAAAGCACAAATGACTGTATAGTAGTGATACCGGAGAAACTGACGGAAGCCAAGCACAGAGAGATGGACACAGGTTTCTTCAGGAAGGAAGAGATTCTTTATTCGGTTCACCGATCGGGACTCAGAGGGACTAATGTCACCAAAATACAACAAGTTCTGAGCCCCGGACAATAGTGCAGGCTCCTTATATAGGCACATAACTCCTCCCATATTAAGCTCCACCCGCACATTCTCTTGACCAATCAATACAAATAAGAATTAACTTCCTGCTTGACCGCATGGCCTGTCCAGCACAATGGAGGAGGGGAATACTACATCCTGTATTCTTGCACATGCTCCGTACACTACTGATCGTATCTTGCAACGTGCAACTAACTGATCGATACGTCAGCATATGCACGTACACATGCCACGTGGTAATCTCGGCCTACTAAATTTATTTTTACCGAGATTCCACCACAGTAGGTATAATTACCATAAAAACATGTATGCATTTTTCCTGCATGTATTTATTAGAAGTATATCTTAAAAGATGTGGAGTGGTCCTTTAACAGGAGTGGTTTTCTACATTTAAAGCTGATCCTCTTCATGGTTTGATGTTTTGTGTGTTCAGAGAAGCTCTTGTACAGATTGGTTTTGGACCATACTCTGTAAACTCTAGACACTCCTGTACACAGTAATTATACACCTCTCTTTGTCATTCTGATGTTTGGTTTGGACTGCAATTGAGCCACCACCTTACCATGTCCTTATGCTTTTGTTCATTATGTTGCTGCCACTTGATTGGCTGGTAATATATTTGCTTTAATGAGTAGGCGTACCAAATAAAATGGCCCAAGTGTATAAGTACATATATAAGAACAGATTTTGCCAACGGCTCACACATTGGTGGGCTGTGGCCTGACTTAGAACATCAAAGGATACATACTGTAGGACAAGCTGCACCATCTATATCTATGGTTACTTCTATCCCTTTGAAGTGTTACACAACTTGAATCCTTAATAGCAACGTTGATTAGTTACAGTATGGTTTAATTTTCTCTTCACTCATCCCCCACCTAATCTCTAACCTGACTTCTCCACTCGCTCACCTACATAACCCCTTACACACTCCCTCCAGATTATGCTCGTGCTCATTCCTAGCACCAACTTCAGGGACAACCTTGCTCCTCAAGTACAGTTAGTCACCTGTTTTACAACTATTTGCAAATTATTGAAAACACAGCTATTTACAAAAGCCTTACTTTGTCTTTATTAGTCTGTCTCAATCTAATATGATCTCACCCACCTGCTGGTTTCTGCTCCCTATCAGTGTACTCATCAATCTGGTTTCTCCTGTTGGCATTTCCACTCACCAAGCCTAGACTGGTCATTGAGCATCCCATAGACTGGTCATTGAACATGTGTCCAAAAAGCAATCTATGATAAAAGTAACTAGTACCAACTACTTACTGCAGGGTACATATTCATGTGCTTTATCCTGCTCATCTGCTACTGTTTTGAGTGGTTACTCAGTGAGTATTGGCTAGGAGGCTAACAGAATTTGACCAGGCTGTGGGAAAAGTTGGCAAGTGTGTTTTTTTTTTTTTTCGTTTTTTCTTTTCTAAAACTTCAAAATACACAAATTATATAAATTTAAGAGATTATATAGTATAACAGATTATTTTATTGTAAAAATTTTCTAATGACAGTTTTAAAAACAGAGACCGAGTGTGGAGGGAAAGAAAGACATGAATGTGACCAGGTTATTGAAAGAGAAATGGAATACACTGCAGTATTGTAGAGAGATGAAAAAGATTAGGACAGGTGAGCGGACACAGTGGGGGGAATAGTTTCAGTTCAAGTTAGGGTAGTTTATTTAAAGTGGCTGCTATTTGCTAGACATTTCTGGGACTTTTTTTTGTTTTGACAGTCTTTATTTGTGTGAAAAAGAAAAACATCCATTAATAACACTATTAGGAATAGTAAGTTGTAACACAACCTCGTGGTCGTAGACATAAATATTGAGGTACAAAAGTAGACTTAACTTCTATTTAAGTGTTGATAAGGCATATTTAAGTGAGAGAACCCACAAGTCAGGCATATTTTTAATTCCAGTCCAGTCAGAACACTTGCTCAGATGTACTTGTTTATAAGAGTTTACAGAACCTTTTCACTATGTTTCTACATTCCATTTATCTTTGTACACAATGGTTGCTTATTACTCACAAAATTCAAAAGTTCTTGTTTCGATTTGTTATGGAATTCAAATTTCCTCTGATTGTTTTATCATTTTACTTATTGATAGCTCTATTACTGATTTATATAAATTCTGGCAAGAGGTTCTAAAGCAGTGGTCTCAATGTCAATTTACCAGCCACTTGTCTTCCAAGATCCATATTGCCAGATGTGCACTTGTACACACAAACCAGTAATACGATACACACATCTACACACCACGTATAATATAACACTTCTTCCTTGGCACCTGTAGCACGGCTGAGCTCATCACTGAAGTTCTGGCACGCGGCTGCCAAAAGCCAGAACTTTAATTGTGATGTGTGCTCCTGCCAGCCTCATTAGTAAACATTGCTCCCCAGCTGGACAGACATCTCAAGCACAGCAAATGGGTGTGATCGCAGTCCTTTCCCTGACTACACACACTGTCGCTTCGGGATATAGAGAGGAATGGGGTGGCTCTGGGCTACAATAAAGTATTTAGATGTACCTGTAAAAAAACATTACATTTTAACATTACACATATTCATAAGAAACGTGCAACATTTGTTCGTCTGAACCACATCATATCTCACAGTGCTTAGTCAGGGGGGCAATAATCGGTGCACATGAAGATTTCTCAAGTAAGAGTAGACATGTATGATAGGGGAAAAAACCCTGGGTGGGGGGGGGGGGGGGGGGAAGGGCTAAAAGAGGGTCAATAAAGGTAAGCATTTACCTTGTAACAGTAAATTCCGGCACAACCAGTTCTGCGCTGCCATTTGGGCACATTATTATTTTCAGCTCCATTATCTTTCTCTATATATTTATTTTTATATAATCAGTGAAGGATTGCACTCACCTAATACTAATAAGTGTTAGGGAGAAAACGTATCTGTTGCATGTTAGTAAGAGGCAGGAGTCAGGTTATATCACAGTTGGGAGGCCAGAAACTTTGGCACATGTCCAAATTCGTATGGGAAATGCAGAAAAAAAATAAAATAAATTCTCAGTTTTTTTTCCAGGACTGCACAGTCATGTTGGAAGGCGCTCTGTTCTTCACTAAAACAACATATAATGCTAGTGGAATAAACAGGTTTATTTAAAAAAAAAAAAAAAAAATATTTGGAGGATGGTTTGGGGTTTTTATTACCTTTTTGTCAATCAATTTATTGATTGAGAATAGAATAGTACAATATATAAATAGTAATTAGTCAAAAAAAGCTATTCGTATGGCTAGAACAGCCACTGTTTTTTAAATTTATTTTTAAAAATAATGTAGAAACAATGAAGAACATATAATCATATGTCTGATAAGAGGGTGCCATTACAGTGGTATTTATGAACATTTAGGGTAATGAGATGTCACCTAAAAAAACTACACAACAGGCTGAAGGTGCAATAAAGATAGAGATACGATGATGGAGTAATTATTAAAATGCTAGTAGCTGGAGACATAGGATTAATTACAATGCAAATTAAAGAACTAATCAAAGAAGTCCCTGGCATATTTGGGTATATTAGTAGCCGTGGACGGCTTGGAAAAATCTAAGCTAGAAAACTAGTGACTAAAGCGGCACTGTCACGCCAAACTTCTCTTTCTCCTATTGTTTCCTCTTCTCCTCTCTGGATCTGTTCTTCTTTTCTTGATTTCTGATCTAGCTTTCTTTAAAACATAAGACAAAGTAGGGACTATTTTGTTGTATGTATTTTTCCTATGCTCTACTTTCTTTGACCAAAGGAGGAGTTTAAGTCAGCTCCATATCCTGTCTCAAAGAGAAGGGCGAGTACTATCTCTGACACAGGAAATGGAGCTGACTTGGGTCAGAGAAAGTCAAGCGTAGGAAAATACATATGACAAAGTAGTGCCTACTTTATTCTATGTTTTAAAGAAAACTAGATCAGAAATAAAGAAAAGAAGAACAGGTGCTGAGAGAGGAAGAAGAAACAATAGGGGAAAGGTAAGTTTGGCATGACAGTGCCACTTAAGCCAACATCTGATTACTGCACTCAGTATGCTTTATGTTTTAATTAAAGTAGCTCGGTCCCTTTTTCTCATGTGTAGTGCTACATAATGCATAATGGAGCCCAGATTGTTTTTTCAAATTATACAAAAGGAAAAGTAAGGACTTATTTTCCTTAAGAAGAAACAGCATGCTGAGAAAAGCTGACAAAGGGTCAGGCTTTAGTCAGGCTCCATGTCATTTGTCAACGTTTTCATTGGCTGTCAAGTTCTTATTCACCTCCTCCTAGCCCTAACTTTCTCAGGACCCGACAGCGAAGGAAATGCACCCCAGCTGACTGGTGAATGATCATGATAAGGCGCACACACCCTACAACGGGCAGACGAGAATAATCCGGAATCAACAGTGAATATTGAGAGGCTTAGGAGACCATAAGAAGTCAGCAAGGTCAATAGTTATAGAGCTGATTGAAGGATGCCCTTTTATTTTATTCAGTAGAAACTTTATAAAGTTGTCATCAAGTACCACAAATAGCTCATTATTTTGCATCAGATTTAAAAAAACAAAAACACATATGATATTTATAAGTTAGTAAATTAAATTACTTGTCAACAAATGTTCAGTGAGTGCTATTTGGTGACATAGCCAGCCATCTAGTTGTATAAAATATTTTGTGTGTTCCTAGGCGATGTTATGCTACTAGTACAAAACATGATAAAAGTAATCTCCCTGTCATAGTAACTAATCAACAGACAGTATAATACAAATATACTTTACATCCATTTTAAAGTTAAAGTGCAATTTGTAAAGCCAAGGGAGGGTATTCTACAGAGAGGAATTCATTTAGCCATATTCAATACAATGCAATCATCAGGTTAGGAACCTTCACAATAAAAAACCATTAACAATATGGTGAGGGGTCACTGACTGCATCAAGACCTTCTCCGTGAGATCATACAAGAGCAATGCTTCTCCACCCATTTCTTCTTTGGAATTCAATGAATAGGTTGTCCCATTCACCAAGGCACGCAGGGACTTGGACAGTTCCGTAGGTATGCTTCAAGTGTGTTTTCAGAAACAGACATCAGTGTAGTATATGTAGTAAGCTACAGGTAACAAAACAGAGCATGGTCATGAATATGGTTGCTTAATAAGTTCCTCCACATTTGGGGATCATTATTTGTTATTGCATTTAAAAATGTCTGGGAGCGATTTATAGGCCTGAAGGAGACTGTTTCTAAGGGAAACACTGCTTAGAACTTGGCTTAGTAGAATGTTTGTTTCACTTGCTGCTTCCAGGCTAGACTTTTAGCGCTCTCTTTATAAGACTGGAGAAGAGTTCTGTCCAATCAGTGAGTGACAGGCCGCCTGTGTTCCAGGAAGCATTGTCTTTTAGGTGGAAGCACACACCCAGTGGCTAATACTACACACTAGAAGACAGTCTTACCTCCTTAACACACATGGCAAGGCCCAGCAACAATGGAGCGTCACCTCAAAAAGGGATACTACAGTGTAACCTGACAGGAATTCAAAATGAAATTTCATGTTTTAGTCCAAAAGAGCTGAACTGAAAACAGATGACTTGGGATTTTTTTCCAGTTCAGCGATTTTGTATGACATTTGGAACTGGAGTTTGTAATTATTGATAATTCACCATTTAGGGGTTTGTACACAAAAAAAATGAATTGTAGAGAATTGAAAATAAATTGGTAAAATTCAGGCTAAAATAGCAGTTTGCACTTTTGCCAACATGTTGCAATTTAGTTTCAATTCTGAGTTTAGCGAATAACCCCCATACCAGACTTTAGTAGCTGCAGTAACTAGAAAGATTAAAGACACACGGGGCTCACAGACATGGACAAAAATAAAGCCTGTATAACTACATGCTGGCTATTTAGGGTATAAAGTATGCAATGAAACACATTCACTAAACAGGATATTGTATAACACAGGGATACAACCTCATACTAATTACCATTTAAACTATAAAGACCTTCGATAAAAATATATGTAAAAGCTTACCTTGTTGAGGACTGGTTTGGTTGACAGCATGTCATAAATAGTCGCAAATGAAACGCTCTGTAAAAAAAAAAAAAAAAAAATCACAGGTTTGAGTGTGAGACCTTGTCAAAACCTGTACCCCGAAAATGGAAATTACTTTAGAACTCACTGCAGAACATGGAGATGCGTTTCTGCTTCATTAAATGATATTGCAATTTTTTTGTTCTCCTATCACAAAAGAGTTCTATCACTATAATGCAATAATTTCTCAGTAACATTGTATACCACAAATATATATGCACAAGCACCAAAATCGGAGTCTGAGGAGAGTCCCAATATAAGTGTGGACCTTGTGGAGGTGGCCTCCCACCAAAAGGTCCACAGTCTAGGAAAGTGTCAACGAAAGCGCTGCAGCTTAGGGACCTGAGAGTAGGTAACTAGCCGAAGACAAAGCGTCATCTGTGGTGTCCACTTTCTGGTGAGAGCTTGCTGCTCTAGCTGTGCCCAAAATCTGTTGCACAGATCATTAAAAGTCATAATAAATGTATCCACCCAATTTTTACATAGGCCTCAGATATAATATGGTGCAAGACAGGGCTTTATGCAGTGCTCATGTTGTGTAAGAGTGGGGGGTCGGCCCGCTTCCACCGTCTCATGCAGGTTGAAAGACTGCAACACAATGAATTCAGAGGAGCACTTGATAAATCTAGACCAAATACCAGTCTAAACGTATCCAGGTCCTCTTTAGGCAAAGCGTAGTAGGATAATCGCTGAGAATAGTAATACTTCTCAAGATTTAGGCTTAACTTGGGTTTGCAGCCCAGGAGATCATGAAGCTGACATCTTGTTTGACTGGCAGTTAGGCCCCGCCTCCATATGATATTCAATTAGTGTATTCCCTTGACGTTACTAACACTACATTATGTCTTATAAAGTACTGTACTATTAATATCACTACAGCTCTATTGCCTGTCTGTTATCTGTGATGTGTAATGTGTGTATATTTGTATGTGTGAAATATTTAAGAAGCACCAACATAATCTGCAGCCCTGCATAATGAGTATTTTGCAGTAGTTATCCTTAATACATTGCCAATGTTTAAATCCCAACAACAAAATGCTAAATAGCGAGTGCTAATATTTTATGAAAATATAACCAGTAACAGGAGAACAATCTACTTTTGAGAATTAAATAAAGTCTATCCACCATGCTTCTAAAACAAAACAAGGCAAAAAGTTAAAACTGACTTCTAGCAGGAGTAATAACACCAAACACATAAGTAGGCTACAATAACCTAAAATCCCAACGATTTCCTTGGTTAAAGATATACCTTTTGGCCAGTTTTATTCAAACATTTCATTGCTGGTGTTCTTCGGTCATCAACAGGCAGAGGAGCCTTCCAGCGATCATAGTTTGTCTCCAGAACATACCATCTTCCTTTTGGAATATCAAGACTTAAACACAAACAGACTTATTAGTATCAGGGACAGGACATCACACAAGTGACTGTAGGTTAAATAAGCATGTGAATACTCACTCCCAGATATCAAGGCAGGAATCCCTAGCACGAGTGATAACACAGGCCTCTCCGGATTTATTTCCTCCCAATATAAAATATGCTGGAGCAAGAATTTTTGTTTTTGATAGAAGAGTTTTGCTTTCTTCATAACTGCAAACAAATAAACCAAAATCAGCATCTTGATATGCCACACCTGTGGCAAAGTAGAAGAGCTCACTAACACAGGTTTAGACAGATTTGTGAACAATATTTGAGAGAAATAGGCCTGTTGTGTACATAGCAAAAGTCTTAGATCTTTGAGTTCAGTTCATAAAAAATGGGGTCAAAAACAAAAGTGTTGCGTTTATAATTTTGTTTAGTGTATATAAAAGCAAAAATGATATAGCAAGATTATACTATACAGCAGTCATTGCTAAATCTGTGGCAGGTTTAGCACGGACTTCTGTATAGCACAGGGATATTCCCTTAGGAAACATAGTATACATTGTGGATGACTGTAACATGTTCACAGCATTTCAGCATCTTTCCCCTTGTATTTTGTATTCAAATGTACACAATTAACCCAATATAAAAAAATAAAGTGTGTGTGTTTGTGTATATATATATATATTTATTTTTCTATTTACAAATAGCAGACATTGACATTGTGACCTAGGTGAAATACAAATTTCGATGTAACTTTGTCTGGTAAAAAAAAACAATACAAATAATAAATAAAAAATTGTCAGTTTGTTTTCCTAAAGGACTTCAAAAAGGGCTATTCATAAGCAGAATTTCTAGAGGTGTCACTGAGGGAACAAATGTACAATCAAAATAGCATTAGATTTACTTGCCTGGTTCCATTTTCCAGAACACTCCTTGTAAGAAAACTCATCCACATCCCATCTCTTTTCCCCAGAATCCACTCGAGCACACCTTTAAAGATAAAACAGAGCTGGGATAAAGAACGTCTTAGACATCAATAAATACAGCTAACATTTTAGGCTTTAGAAGTAAATAAATGGCTGGCTGTAATTGTTTTACCACTGTGCGTTTTTCAGTGTCTCTGCATTAGCAACTGAAACAATTTGGGCATTTTTGCTATTCTTTTATTCTAGTGTAATTCCATACTTTGTTATCAAGTATGTCCTTATGTAATTAAGATGTATACATACAAATTGTCCTATAATAAGGAATGTATGGAACCTTCAATAGAGAAAATACAGAACAATAATAGTGCAGTATATCAGGCAAAGTGAGAATTATTAAAACTTATAAAAGACTCACTCACACTTTGCAGAGCTACTCAGAGCTCTGCCGTATAGCGCCTAGGCGGTACAAACCCCGTCTCAGGATATCAAGTGATGGTGCAGTGCGGTATCCAATCCTCCACAATAATATATGGAAAAAATAGAGATAGGATCCAATAGTATAGTATGATTTTCAAACAATATTTGTAAATAAAGGAAAAGTATCCTACTTACAGATTTCAGAGCAAATATCTTGCTCTAGTATGTACAGCATACGGTGGTATAATCCCCACCAACGGATATATGTCAGGATTCAGAAAAATCAGGAACAGCAAATAAAGTAGTAAAAACTATAACTTTATTTAAATAAAAAATATGTCTATAATAGAACAAGTAGATATAAAATCTCCTACTTAACGCGTTTCGCCCAGTCTAGGGCTTCTTCAGAAGTATAAAGTCCAAGTTTGGATAAAATCCGCTTTATATAGGTGTCCCTGATTGATGTAGTTTGATCCTGATGTGGTTTCGCTTCCTACTTCCGGGTCGCGTACGTCGCCCGGAAGTGACGTCATCACATCTTCCCGTGGCATGCTGGGACATGTAGTCTCCCTCCGTTTGTGTTGTATATAGCACGGAAATGACGTCGGAGTAACTCCTAATGTCTTATGGGGCATGTAGTTCGTACTGTGCTCCTTCCCATAGACACAATTTCGTCACCCGGAAGTGACGTATCGCAGTACATAGTAACAGGGGAATTGTAGTTCGGCAAATTGCCGATATAGAATACAGTATATACAAGGAAAAAATAAATAAATAGTTATATAGTTATATAGGTCCCCTAAGGAAATTCGAAACAAAGACAGAAAACACACATGGGAAAGAGAGGAAAGGAGGACCCATAAGAGATACGAGAATACTAGAAATAGTCCCCCCGACAATGTACTTCAACACAATAGATACCACGCCCTCTCTTTCTCTGAACAATTTGATGAGACATCTTTTTTAGAGATTCCATCAAACCGAGAAAGACAGTCCGATCATATCAGTCCAATCAGAGGCCGCAAAAGAAGTTTAGAGGAAGATGGTCAGGTAGACGAAAACAAAAAAGGAAGAACAGAGATTCTAAAAATGGCTGTTAAAAAAGAATTAAAGAGAGATTTCAATGAGGATGATAATAAAGGGATTTTTAATCTATCAGGCAAACCTTTAACGAATATACAGTTGAAAGTATTAAATAAAGGTCTTAAATATGCCCCCACAAAAACTTTTAATCCTTTTTTAGCATACATAGACATAAATAAGTTTGTAAGAAATGCTACTATAAAAAGGTTTTATGTAAGTAAAAACAACACGACAAACAATCTAGCTACAAACACGATTAATACGAGAGAAGATAAATATGTTAAAAGCTCTCTAAAGAATAAAAGTAAATTTTACCCGTCAAACTTTAAGTCAAGTGCAATAGATATATTTGAAAAAAAGGTATCTAAAGGTATAAGGAATCTGAGTGAAAAACATATAGGAGACAAAAATAACCTATCAAAGAAGGAAAGAGAAAGCCTTAAAGAGTTACAAAATGATGATGCCATTGTCATAAAACCAGCGGATAAGGGGGGGGGCTTAGTAATTTTATCTACAGAAATGTATGAAGAGGAGGCTTTTAGACAATTGAATGACATAAAAACATACGTCAAACTCACAAGAGATCCTACCTCAGATATCAAAAATATGTTAGAAACATTTCTAAATAAAGGCAAGGAGGATGATATACTAAGTATGGATGAGTACAATTACCTAAATAAGACATTTCCAAAAATACCGGTCGTATATTTTTTACCGAAGATCCACAAAGATTTAAAAAAAAAAAAAACAGGAAGACCTATCGTCTCTGGTATAGACTCTATCTTATCAAATATGTCAGAGTATATAGACATTATGTTACAGCCTTATGTAAAATTGTCCCGATCCTATCTTAAGGATACTATGGATTTACTCAATAAATTAGAAACAATAAAGTGGGAGGAGGACTATACACTCATAACTTGTGATGTGCAGTCCCTATACACTATAATTGAACATGAAAGAGGCTGTAAAGCTGTAAAATCTATCTTAGAGAGACATAACAAGATGAAAGAAGAACAGATAAATTTTATAATTGAAGGTATCCTTTTAATTCTAAACAACAACTATTTTTGGTTCAAAGATTCGTTTTACTTACAAAATAATGGCACAGCAATGGGGACCAGGTTTGCGCCCAGCTATGCCAATCTCTTCATGACGGAGTGGGAAGAGAGAATGGTATGGAGCGGGCATGGCTGGGTGGAGAACCTGGTCGCCTATTTTCGTTATATTGACGATCTCCTATTTATTTGGAAAGGTCCTATTTCTACAGCCCAATTATTTTTAGACTTTTTAAACACAAACAATGATGGTATAGTTTTAAAAGCGGATTTTAGTAAGACAAATGTAACTTTTCTGGATTTGGATATTTTTATCCAAGATACGAGAATTAATACAAAAACTCATTTTAAACCGGTTCATGTTAACAATTTTATTGGAAGGGACAGTTGCCACTATAGGAGTTGGCTTGATAGTATTCCTAAAAGCCAATTCCTTAGATTAAAGAGAAACTGCTCAGATGTTGATACTTATAAAACTCAGGCTAATATGATGAAGAATAAATTTATTGAAAAAGGCTATGACCAAGAGAAAATTGAAAAAACTATGGAAAATATTACAAGTCTAGATAGAAAAGATCTCCTAACCCAAAACAAGGGTCTAGGAAACATTAAAAATAATGGGACGGATTTTACATTGCCTATTGTCCTAGACTATAATAATAAAAATAAACAAATAAAAAGACTAATCAGGAATAATTGGCATCTCTTGAAGAAAGACCCTATATTAGGAAAAATCATCCCAGATCGGCCAAAAATTATATTTAGAGGAGCCCCAAATCTGAGAATGCATCTCACACAGAATTATACAAAACAGAAAAAGTCTGAAGTAATAAACAATTTTATGAAACACAAAAATGGATTTTTTAGATGTAATTGTTGTGTAGCCTGTAGAAAAACTAGTAAAACTGATCGATGTATTTATAATTTTAAATCAAATAACACAGATAAAAGTTACAATATTAAAGACACAATGCATGAGTAAAAACGTCATATATTTACTAGAATGTCCTTGCGGACTACAATATATAGGAAGAACCATGAGACCATTAAAAATCAGAATTGGAGAACATTGCAGGAACATAGAAAAAGGGCTAAAAACCCACTTGGTATCCTCACACTTTGAGTTACATGGCAATGATCCACGACACCTAAAATTTATGGGCATTTCAAAATTGTCCCAACATTGGAGAGGTGGTGATATAATTAATAAATTGGGCAAGAAAGAAATGGAGTGGGTCTATTTTTTAGACACACTACACCCTAAAGGTTTAAATGCAGAGTTTGACCTTTTTAACTTTTTATAGTATTTTTATATTACTTTTTAGTATTTTACTTTATGTATTAGACCCTAATATCTCTGCATATTAATTTTTAATTGTTTCTTTCTATTGTCTATGCACCACCTCTCTTGTGTATCACTTTAAGAACTCTAATGCATGGTTCACTTTATACACAGTTATTTTAAAATAGCGTTCACCTTCTATATACTTTATACTCATATTTTAATATTTTTTGCATATACTTACATTATTTGTATACATTTTTACTTTATGTATAATATGCTGGCTACCTTTTTAATATATGCCTCAGTTGTTTCTTATATCAATATAGTGTCCACCTTTTATGTATTTTTATACATGCTCATATTTTTATTGTTAGATACCTCTGCATATACTTATAATCTTTGTTTATAATATACTGGCTACCTTTTTAATATATGCCTTAGGTGCTTTTTATATTATCATGCTAACTATATAACTATTTATTTATTTATTCCTTGTATATACTGTATTCTATATCGGCAATTTGCCGAACTACAATTCCCATGTTACTATGTACTGCGATACGTCACTTCCGGGTGACGAAATTGTGTCTATGGGAAGGAGGACAATACGAACTGCATGCCCGATAAGACATTAGGAGTTACTCCGACGTCATTTCTGTGCTATATACAACACAAACGGAGGGAGACTACATGTCCCAGCATGCCACGGGAAGATGTGATGACGTCACTTCCGGGCGAGGTACGCGACCCGGAAGTAGGAAGCGAAACCACATCAGGATCAAACTACATCAATCAGGGACACCTATATAAAGCGGATTTTATCCAAACTTGGACTTTATACTTCTGAAGAAGCCCTAGACTGGGCGAAACGCGTTAAGTAGGAGATTTTATATCTACTTGTTCTATTATAGACATATTTTTTATTTAAATAAAGTTATAGTTTTTACTACTTTATTTGCTGTTCCTGATTTTTCTGAATCCTGACATATATCCATTGGTGGGGATTATACCACCGTATGCTGTACATACTAGAGCAAGATATTTGCTCTGAAATCTGTAAGTAGGATACTTTTCCTTTATTTACAAATATTGTTTGAAAATCATACTATACTATTGGATCCTATCTCTATTTTTTCCATATATTATTGTGGAGGATTGGATACCGCACTGCACCATCACTTGATATCCTGAGACGGGGATTGTACCGCCTAGGCGCTATACGGCAGAGCTCTGAGTAGCTCTGCAAAGTGTGAGTGAGTCTTTTATAAGTTTTAATAATTCTCACTTTGCCTGATATACTGCACTATTATTGTTCTGTATTTTCTCTATTGAAGGTTCCATACATTCCTTATTATAGGACAATTTGTATGTATACATCTTAATTATTACCTGTACTGTTTGGGCGCGGTTTACCACCCTTTTCTTGTTTGTTTCACTATTGTGAGTAGGCATTGGGAATTCCTGCTCGGTTCACTGCTGCCCACCTTTAGTTTATTTAGTGAGCGCCTATTCCCCCTTTTTTTGCTGTCCTTATGTAATGAAGATAGTTTTAAAGGACAAATAGGGATTCCTCATAACAATTTTAAGTATGAATGAAATATTTAAAAAAAAAAAATCAGAAATCCTTTCACCATTTTTCTTACAATAATTTCTCCATAACTGATGAAGCTAAAGAAAATAAATTTTCAACATATATTTGTGCAGATTTTGTACCTCCTTTATCTAATATTCCAATCACTTTTTTAATAACACTACAAGCGCAACAAGCACCGCGATCGCATTAGGACTACCCCATAGACAAGCTTTGAATCAACTCTTTCCTATGGAGTTTTAGCTGACCTTGGATAAAGCCTGAGGACGTCCAGCGCCAGTTAAGCGATCAAAAGTTGCCTAAAGACCCGGAAGTGCCTCTGGTGGCAGTCTTCAATTTATGTATTTTTTTAACTAAACATTTTACACACTGAATTTTCACTGTGAATTCCATTAATACTAATGGCTCCTTATTCTTACAACACCTCCCCAAAAATATTTGGTTACATCCCTTGGGTACAATACTGCCCCATATGCATATACTAAGTTTATAATTTCACGATATGGTTCAGTAGGGAAAAAAAAAAAATCCAATAAGACAAAGGTTATCACTGATGAATCCTAAATCTACCTGCCAATTTTCCCTAAATGACTCTTGCACAAAATCCACAAAAGCCCCAATTCTGAGCCTTAAGCTAAACCAGATATTAAGTCTAACCGAATTATACAGTAGGACAAAGTAATCAAACTGCCAATCAGCTGTGATCGGCTGTAAATGACGTATTCTCTGAGACTGGTTCCAAGAACTTCACAATTCAGGAAGCTAATCAGCTCATTGCTGGTTTGCCTCTCTTGTCAAGCTTTTAGCAACAGCCCACCACATGCCAATCCTAGTCTGTAGTGGGTAAAACAAAACAGTAACCGAGGCAGAGGGAGAATTTAGAGAGTTGACATGAAAGGTACAGTAAATTTACCAATGTAGCCACCATCCAGACTGTAACGCTCATTCATTGTAAGAGTGAATATGCCCTAGAAGAGGTACAGGTTAATATATAATCCAATGCGAGGAACAAATGTCTATTATGCACACTATGGTAGGCATTAAAACCAGGACATTAATGACATAAATAGAAACTAATTATTTATTTATAGCACAGCTGTATGAATGTATTGACATCTCACATTTTGACCAATCATTTCATGATAAAAAATGGTAGGTGCATTGCTTAGTATTTTGGCTTATTTTATTCAAATTACACAACAAGAAAAAGCTCACTAGAGGACTATATGCTTGCCCAGTCACAAACATTGCATTGCTCAGCTTCGAGAGTTAAATATCACTTCATACACACACTGATGCCTGTGGATACATTTTTCGTTCAGGGAACAATATAGGGTCAGGAAAAGAAACGTGTATTTCTGACCCCTTATTGTAATAAATGCAGTTTAGGTCCCTTGCCCTCCTTAAAAACTATTAAAATCTTACCTTTATTCCAGCAAAGTGTGTATCTGCTGGCCCCACCCATGATCTGCCTCCTTGGCTGACATCAGAATTGATGATCTCAGACATTCCAATGCTTTCCCAAGGAAAGCATTGGATTGGCTGAGATTGTCAATTCTGATGATCTCAGTCAACGAGGTGTAGACGCGGGTGGAGCAAAACACCCTGCTGGTCAACCAGCATCTCCTCACAAATATGCATCTCTATGTGGAAAGTTCAGCATTGGAGGTGACCCTAGGCAGCAAGGTAAACACTCCTTTTCTCTGAAAAGGCAGTGTTTACAGCAAAAAGCCAATAGTGACATACTATATTCCTCAGAACAACTACATTAAGCTGTAGTTGTTCTGGTGACTATAGTGTCCCTTTAACCCCTTAAGGACCAAACTTCTGGAATAAAGGGGAATCATGACATGTCACACATGTCATGTGTCCTTAAGGGGTTAAACTCTTTACAAATAACAACTCCAAAAGATGGAGCATGGGCAGATGTTGGTCGACAGGTAGGCCTGCTATATACTTACAGGTTTCATTCCAGTTAACATCCCCACATATCCTGCAAAACTTGTAGACACAAAAACGGTTTTATTATTTCTTTGGAACTTCACGTTTACAACCAATGGTCTCAATAGTTCTGTGACCGCCCAGGTGTGGTTCTTCACATCCCAGCTAAAATGACAACATAAAGCATGAAACAGGAAAAAAAAACAGTCAATAATTTATGCAATATCAACTTGAAAAAAAGAAAAAAAAAAAAAATCACCACATGTACACAAAAAAAAAAAACACACCCAGTTTAGTGAACTGATTGCCAAACATTTTACCCTTACGTGGCCGATATTTAAATTTTTTTATTTTTGAAAACAGCCAAATGCATAATTTAGCTTTTAAAATTGTTACTGAAAACACCATAATCCGCTTTTTTCTTGAAACAGAGCCAATTCCAAAATATTTAACACTTATAACTAGGCTGTAACTCCACCTCTGCCTCCAGTCAGTCAGCTAGCTGAAAACTGTGTTTCTAGGCCATGGATTGGAAACATTCGCCACTTCAGATGTGGTGGACTACATCTCCCACAGTGGCGTACATACCAGGGTCGCAGGGGTCGCGGCTGCGACCGGGCCCGGCCCACCAGGGCCGTTAGCTAGTGTGTATGCGTCTGTTCGTGAGAGTGTGTTTGTGTGTGTCTTCAGCACTTACCTTTCTCCAGCGCCGGACTCCCTTGGCGCTGGGGATCCCTCCGCCGCTCAGCTCCGAATGCGCATGCACGGCAAAAGCCGTGCGCGCATTCAAACCGCCCATAGGAAAGCATTACTCAATGCTTTCCTATGGACGTTCAGTGTCTTAGAATTGCGGAAGCTCCTCTAGCGGCTGTCAGTGAGACAGCCGCTAGAGGCTGGATTAACCCTCAGTGAATGCTATGCTTTTAGCTGCAGGGTTAAAACTAGAGGGACCTGACACCCAGACCACTTCATTGAGCTGATGTGATCTGGGTGTCTGTAGTGGTCCTTTAAGTGTGTGTGCATGTAGTGTGCACTGGTGTACATACCGCGGTCGCAGGGGTCGCAACCCTGCAACCCCTGCGACCAGGTGCCAGCCGCCATGTGTTGCGGCCCCGGCCTGCACAGAGTAAGCGTGCGGGGGGGCCCACGGCTCAATTTTCGCACCGGGGCCCCATAGGTCATGTGTACGCCACTGATCTCCCATAATGCTCTTACAGTCATAGTGCTGGCAAGTATCAAGGGTATTGTAGTCCTTAACGTATGGAGTGCCAAAGGTTACCTCCCCCTGTCCTAGGCTACCTATATTAGTTTTGTCCAAATTTTGCATGGAATAGTATGAGAAGCCCATGAACAAGTGCCTCTAGGCACAGTCAGCCTTGGACAAAGGACTTTTCTTTTCTACTTAAATTTAAGTTTTAAACACATTTTTTGGAGGGGAACTATATTATAGCAATATATTTATCTTTAAGCACTCCTTATAGCTTATTTGTTATTCTTAAAAACCAATCAAATAAGCAAACAGAAATATACATTGACTTACCCAAGAAACAATCCAAAATCAAGATTTCTGGCATGATATAGCTTTCCTAGTCGTGAAAAAGATCTAAGTTAGATATAAGATTTAAAAGAAAAGTAAAGAAAAAGAAGAATATCAAACAACAAAAAAACACAGCACCTTAATGGAACATGAGAGAAAAATGTAATTATTATAAGTAAATTGTCATTACCAGATGTATCTTCTGCCACCACTGAAGTACACACCGTGAAGATTTCATAAAATATATTATACAATAGGATTTCCCCTAAAAAAAAGCAAACCATAGAAGACTTAATACAAAAAAGGGATTTTAGTATTTCAAGGCATACCACATTGCACTAACAAATCATATAATTAACAACATAACACAGACTCCCTCACCAGATAAGTAAAGGAATGACCTATAACACCATGGTCCTCTAAAACTAGCACTGGCTACCAAAACAGAGAGGGATATTACAGGAGAGGGATATTACAGGAGAGGGAATAATGAAGCATGCAGGAGGCAGCAGTTTCTCCAAAACCAAAAAAATAACCTTTAAATAATTGCTTTAGTTTGAGACACATGTATTGCTTCTGGGATGCTCAGAGTGGATTTCCACATTTTTCTATTCTATTGCAAGCTTGTGGGAGCAGGTTTTCAACAATCTGGTTTTCTATAACCGTCTTAATAGCTTCTTATTTGCCATTATATGCCCATATTAAAATTGAAAAGTGCTGCAGAGCACGTTTGTGCTTTATAAATGCCAATGAAAATAAAAAATAAAGAATTGAATGTGACAAAATCATATTAGAAAAAGTTTAGGTCCTGTATTCCAAGAAGAATGTCAGTAGTTGGACATGTGTGTATTACTAGTGCTGGATTAAGGGCTTTGTTGGGCCTATTTACAGAAATGTAATTTACATCAGAATACCTGCAAAAACATCACCACTTCGATACACGTAAACTAGACGTTGAGGTCATATATACAAAACTTCACCACTGACTGGCTAGCTATTGGAGTCCACAGCAGATATCAGTGTAGACTAATATTTGGTACATTAACTGTAAAAGATTGCATTTCCTAAGTTGTTTAAGTCATGACCAGTAATTAAGTCCAGTTACACATTTTCCTCACCCACCAAGATATGTGTACAATGTATGTGAATTTTTCACATTTTTAAAGATTGGTATGAAAATGCATTTGAATATAAAAGCATACCTCGCAAGTGTCCTGGCTTTGATCGGACCAACAATATAATATATTCGGTTTACAAATTTTTCGCAATAAGAAACGTCCCAGAAAACGCATTAAATTCGTAAACCGAGGCCGCACTGTATGTGGGGATATATCCCGTCATCCTACATCGCAAGATACCAGGGAATTATTCCCGATCAGTGTAATACTGACTTCATCAATGTTTCCTCTAGAAACCTCATTGTTTTTATCAAACAGTTTGAAAGAGTTTGACCAGAACAGGGGACAATGCCCCCAGCCTTCAAGCACCAACATCACTACAATGGCATACAGTGGTTTAGTGCCTACACCACCCTTTTAAGAATACTGTGATGTGTGATGATGCAAGAGGGAAAACATTTAAATCACTTCATTACTTTAGAGTAATACAAATATTGATATCAGATGGTATCTCTACTGATACATCTGATATAGAGATTAGGGTTAAAACCAAATTCTCAAGCAGGGATTGAAAAGTGGTGCAGTCGCCATCAGAGGGATTTTATAATGTTTACTTTTTAAAAAGTGTTTCATAGTATATATCAGATACCTGATGCAAAAAGAAAAAAGACATACCTAATGGCAACCCAGCAGCATCAGCAATACCTTTAATTTCGTCTCCATAGGGATACGGCAGTGTTCCAATTAGCGAAGGCTAGAATACAAAAGCACAGTTCAAGCTTTGATATATGAAGGGTTCTTCAGTAAGATTTATTTAAACACAGCGTGAAGTGCACCATACTTGGCCATAATCTAACCTGTGTAGAGAGCGTGGTTAATGTGCACTTTAACATACAGATTCTGTGATGTCAAGAGCTCTCATTTATAGGAATTATTTAAACAGCAATTTGCACAGACTATACATTAGTCACTAATGTAAACTGTATCCATACAATTCGCAACAAACATCCATTCGTTCTGAGATCAGTACTTGTAAGAAATTAAGAGTCTCTAACATGGCAAGCGTAGGCGAGTCAATTCTGTTTTCATAAAAATCATTCTAATAAGGAATGTTGGACCTTTATTACCAAATGGACAAAAGATGCAGAAAAATAATTTTTACTACAAAAATAAAAATCAGAAGCCTATTTCCTGTATTTTTCAAACTTGTTTAACTGACAAAAGCCATTATAAATGGGTTCAATGAGTGAACCAGTCATGGAAAGGTTCACCACCCTCATTTGTTGTTTCCATCAAATAATTTTTTTTATAGGACTGTACCAGAGAACAGTGTAAAAAAATAATAATAAAAAGTTAAGCTAAATGTAGGAGACATTTTGGTGTTAGTGGATCGTTAGCAACTTATAGGATTCCTGGCAGTAGTGTCTGGCCTTGGCACGGCATATGTTAAAGGAATACTATAGCGACCTCCTAACGCTATAAAATTGTGCTATTTAGGTGGCTGTCCTCTGCTCTGATTGTTAATAATTAGGATGTAAATACCTTTTATAGCTCATGCCTCGCCAGTCTCCATGCTACAGGGCCCATCTCCTGGGCTGAGATTGTGAATCTTGGTGATCCCCATAGAGACACATTGGGAGGCTAGTGAGCAAGTGCAGCAAATCACTGCTTTGTGATCCCCATCTTTATGTGGAGTGTTCAGTAACTCCATGCAGAATATGTAGGAACTGCAAAGACTGCATGATCGCATCCAGGCAGTCCCTCTAGTGGTTGTTTGAGTGACAGCCACTAGAGGTGGACTTAGGCAGCAGTGTAAATGCAGCCTTTTCTCCGTAAAGGCAGTGTTCACAATGCTAACTGTGCTGGGACAAGTTCTATATGCCCCAGAACCCCTGCATTGAGCTGTAGTTGTTTTGGTGAATGTAGTATCCATTTAATAATTACACTTCCTTCAGGCTGCTGAATGTCATGGGGAATAAAGTTAATGAATACGTGCTGTTGCTACCCGTGGCATTTTATTATCTACAAGACTCCCTTCAGAAGCAGACGTGTACACCTAGCCCTTAAATCAGCAGCAGTACATCTTATCTTCTGACTAGCAGGCCGATATAGCAATACACCCTGTACAATTTTTCTCTCTTCATCACTCCGTGCATAGGCATTGCTTTGTATTTAATGGTTTCAAATAGGAGATTACTGGCAACTAAAAAAAAAAAAAAAAAGTAAACCAGATAAAGGATACTTTCTGCCTTCACTACCAGTTAGATTTACAGACAGATGTTTGGATAATTACCCAAAAAAAGAAATAGGTGTCAATATTCTATTCTTCTGTTACGACAATGACCTTCACGATAAGAGAAGTGAAAAATGTGGCCTTTTCCCTCGAAACACACACAAAAATACTTCTATAATCATAGGAAAATAATAATAATGAAAAATCATTATTTTGTTTGTTAAATGTTACTAAAAATTTATATTGTAGCCTATCCAATGGGCTAGTAAAATAAATGATCCATCGCTTACAAAGAGATAAATTGCTCTGTATACTGATAGCAGCCAGCCATTCAGTGGCTGCTATCTGTTCACACAAAGTCTGGTTCTCCGTTTAGTGAACCAGGCTATGTGCACCATTTCACATGCAAAGGCTGTGAACCAGGCTATGTGCACCATTTCACATGCAAAGGCTGTGAACCAGGCTATGTGCACCATTTCACAAAACGGACACTGACTGACAGTGATGAGGGGAGGCCTTAAAGTGGTCTTACAAATTGCTGTAGTTCAAATTCACTCTCAGAGGTGAGAATAGGGTGCTCTATGCGCCACCTCCTTTGCAATCATGAAAACGTGTGGTGGCGTACAAAATTATCCTTTAACTGCATAACTGCTCAATTGTGTTGTTTGAGACATTTTAAAATCCCCAATCAAGTTTGTGAGCTGCACAGTAAACAGGACTCTAAAGTTCTATCACATATTTATAATAACCTAATGTGCCTTTAACACTATTTTTACTGTTTAAAATAAATAAATAAAATAGGACGTGTACTTACCAACACCTTGTCCACTATCTCCACAAGTTTCCCACTTGGGAAAAAGGCATTAGCCAGATTCTTAATAGCTTGTAATAAACTTGCCAGCTATAAAGAAAAAGAAAAGAACATGATATCAAAACAGGTACTTAAATTAAATATAGCACTGATCTATCTAGTTTGTTTAAGTACAGCTTAGGAAAAAAATAAATGATTTCTGAAAACCGCATCTGCTATACTGTCAAATGTGTCCAATATTTCTAATGAGATGCAATGAATTGGCAGAGTGTAGGCACAGAAGATTACGTTTTAAGTCCTGCTATTATTTATTTTGCAGTTTTATTGTTGTTTTTTTTCTTCTGTCTGTTGTATTATTGTAAATAAAACCCAAGTGTTATAGCTCAGATTTAATCATTGGGGTGTATTAATTGAGCCTTACAGAGCTTTCAGAAGAAGGGATACAAGAAGTTAAATGAGATCTTTAAAATAAGTATACAGAGATCTAAATAAATTATATTTTAATCTAAAAAAAAAAAAAAGAGGACATTATACTGAATTGGCAAAAGGTTTCCTTTTTTTCTGTCCCAATTCCAACTTAACTTCTCCTGTGCAAATTTCTACACGGAGAGTAACTTAACACTTACCCAAAAATTCATATGCCTTATGCAATTTAGGCAAAACTACAACCACTACATGAACTTATCCGTAATTTCTGCCAACAATCAATTGTTATTCATGAAAGAAATTTAGAATTACAGAGCAGAATCGTGATCTGTATTTCAGGCAATGATTAAACGATCATATACTCACTGGAGCCTTTTTGTCACTTATCAACTTTTGCCATCTTTCATGGGGTGCTTGGTCCAAATTCACAGTATACCATTCTATATTTCCTAGAAACCTAAATTAAAAGAGAAATAACTTCGTTGATGTGCTTATTTAAAAAAAAAATATATATATATAAGGAATAATAATCACATGTAATTGGGAATTATTTAAACAATGTCCACGCATGTCCTGAAGGTATGCATGTTACAATAAACAGACTGTATTTAGGGTCCAAGGAAAGATGTCGGTCTGAGTCTATTGAACAGGGAACTGAACCTGCGACTCTGAATGTTTACCTAGACTAGATATACATCAGTTAGAGAGGACTCTTTAATAAAGTATTTTTAATGAGGTCAAAATGAGTCCTTTACAGCAAGCAGAAATAATAATGCTTTGCATGAAATGCTAAAGTACTTAATAGTTTTTTCATAAAAACATTACTTCTACCTGCTATTGCACAATACATAACAAGTGTTGCTCTGAATGGTTAGTTTTTTCCACTTCTATTAATTTAGAGTAAAATCAATTAATCAAGGTGATTATCTTGACATATCCTCATTGATTAATTAATTTAGCTCCTCATTTGTATCCTCTGCACAGCAGCGCTCTGTAAGCACCATTGTTGCGTGTCACTTTGAAAAGTAAACAAATAATATTAAGCAGCAATTCAATAGCAGATTGATGCTACATTTAGGTTATAAAAATGATTTTCCATATGTAACTTACGTTGGGCCATTGGGAGGATACGTTCCACTTCTGCAATCCTCTGTGTACTGAAACAAGAAGTTGACAAGATTGTTTGAACACTTCCTAAAATCTTTCTTTTGAATACTGAGAATTTTCTGCACAATCCATTGGATTAATTGTAGACAATATTGAGTAAAAGGTAATATTGGTTCTATGATAATATGCAAACCTCTAGTTAATGTGGGGCTTGACAAATCTGCTTAAAATCTAGGAGCCAGGTAACAAAAAGTTAGTTATTATTATTATTATTTTTTTTTTAAACAAAGCAAGCATCATTTTCAGAGACATAAAATACAATTACAGCTTAATTAATGTAGTGGTTCTGGTGTCTATAGCCTTGCCATGATGGCTTTTCATTGTAAATACAGATTTTTCAGAGAAAAGGCGGTGTTTACATGGCTGCCAAGTAACATCTCTAGTGGCAGTCACTCAGACGGCCACTAGAGGTGATTCCTAGTCCAGTGCTGCACAGTGTGCAGCACTTATGTTCAGTCTCTCCCCGCTCTGCATGCAGATATTGAATGTTTCCCATATTAATGCATTTATTCAATTAATCTCTATGAGGAGATGCTGATTAATGCTATAGGTAAGCATTGGCTTGGCTAAGATTAATAAGAATTGTGTCAGCCATGGAGGAGGGGCCAGACACAGAAATTGAATTTTTTTTTAGTAAAGTCACATATCCCATGCGATTAGAGGGGGGGCCATTAAACAAAACAGTCACACTCACTGATTTGACACACAGACATACACACTCTTTCACACACTCAAATTATTCTGATTTTGTCATATATCGACTCCCTGAATCACTGCAGCTCAAGAGGGAGCAGAGAAAGAAGACTACAGCTCCCTCGCCGACATTCCACACAGCGGGCCGTCTGCAATCTCCTTTGCTGCCTCCGTTGAACGGGCTGACAAATCCTTGGGACAGAACAAAATTCCTAGTCACCATGACGGCCTGCCGCCTAGTATTTTTCGAGCCCGGAGTCAATGAGAAGTGCCTAAACCAGTTGTGTGAAGGTGACACTCTTTGTTTTTAAAACGTGAATAAAAATATAGCATTCGTTTGTGCTGTCAGTTTGGTTTTTATGCAAAACCAGCACCTTTTTAAACTATTGAAATGTAGTTCATAATGTTCTCTTTTTATGTTTAGTTTATCTAGTTTGTACATGTACCACGCCTTACATTTTGCAAAGTCTGTCTTGAGTACCCTGCAATTAAATGTTTTCTGTGATCAAGATTCTGTAATGTTTTGCCTTTAATTGCGGACTAACGTCTAAACCACCAGTTATGCACAGGCTGCAGACGGCAGTAACGGTTTCTGATTCCTAAATCGGAGAATATCAGGAGGAAGTTTCATTTACAGAGGACAAATATGGGTCATAACGATGAGCCACCAAGAGAGTTATGGAGTAGATTGGGCTAAATCTATAACAGCACTATAACCATTATCCAAATAATCTATTAACAAACAGTAGGACAACTGCAGTTTAAATAATCAGCATCACCATCACTCTTGTCCAGGGGAACTTGACTGCGTAGTCTGAAAAATAGGAACTGTAAAAATATAGCTGCAGACCAATTTTACCAACAAAATGCTTAAACTATATGCTTTACTTTCCTGACAACTAATAGAATTTCATATTTGTGGTTATTAAGGTTAAACTCTGTAGTTTTTGATTTCACTGTGTATTAGGGTTAGTTTACATAGACCATTAAGAGCGGAGAATAGTGAATCCTCTCAAAAGGGAACTGTTTTTATTAGGGTATTGCAACAAACTCGGAATTGTCAGATGCTAGTATTTACAGATAGAATGCTCCCATTCTAATCTTCTATTCTGCATTTATGCCTCAATGCAAATGTCTGTTCCCTTAATCCCTATAGGAAACACTACATGTCAAAAATGTCACTTTAAACGAATATCTTAACTATGATCATGATGGGGTTAAAAAAGGAAATTATTCTGACATTTTCTCTATGAACAAATAATGTGCGTGTGTAATGAAAATATACACAAATATTAGTGTGATCTAAAACAATATGATCTACAACCCCATCCTTGAATAAAAGAAACAAGTGATCACCACTTTGTACATTACAACATGTATTCAGAACTCTGCCTGCCGCCTACCCCCCCAACGTTTGTCCAGTGAACCTTAAAACTGACACAGCAATCGAAGGCCATACAAAACAACAAAGCACAACAGAGTCGGTCATTTTCCTGGTTACAATTCCCTAACCCGGAAGAATGTTACATTAAGATAACAACCAGAACATGAACTAACGCAGACCTGCTATGTAACCATGCTCCAATGGCACAATCACCAGGAGTCTCTCCAAGCAAAGCAAAGTGCTCCTACAATAGAACACCACCAGCAATGAGCCCAGGGGTCCCGAAAGGGGACAATTTAATCATTTTAAGTTACTTATAGAATGTTAATCTGGGCCAAAATAATGGTTACCTTATTTATCTTCCTACAATTTCTGCATGATCTCACTGGTAAAAATGAACACATATTAAATATCATCCCTGCAGAGCCACTATCCTATTATATTAATCGTTGCTCTCAATTAGGGGCAGGCAATCTGGCACTGAAAGGGTTAAGGGAGCCTTGTTTTGGGAAGTATGCACTATAGCAGGATGCGCAGAGTGACCAACTCACCGGGGGCACATCCTGTGCCAGGCTGCCCACAATATACCCCAACAGGAGGAGAGATGAGAACAGTCTTAGCCGAACCATCCTGACAGCAGCAAAGTTCTAACCCAGCTCCCTGTCACATGACCGGCCAAGGAGAGCTCGTCATGTGATGGGCGGGTAGAGATACACCCACTGAGACAGTGAGTTCGATCAGCAAATCAGTAAGGCTGTGACTGGGCAGATTGTCAGTTAAAGCCATGTCACATGGTGACCTATTGTAAGAGAGACAGTGTAATAACGGTGATTATCAGATTGTGTAACTCAGTCAGGGAACACCGACACTAGGATAAGACTGCCTTACTTAGAGGTTGGGTCATTCACTCAAGTGTCATTTTCTGAAAAAAATGCAAAGTGTACTAAAGAGCTTTATTTTTTTTTTTTTTAAAGATTGTTATGACATAGGGAAAATTAGGGAGATGGATATTTATAGATCACGCCACTGCAGTGTTGATACCGGAGAAACTGACGGAAGCCAAGCACAGAGAGATGGACACAGGTTTCTTCAGGAAGGAAGAGATTCTTTATTGGATCACCGATCGGGACTCAGAGGGACTAATGTCACCAAAAATACAGCAAGTTCTGAGCCCCGGACAATAGTGCAGGCTCCTTATATAGGCACATAACTCCTCCCATATTAAGCTCCACCCGCACATTCTCTTGACCAATCAATACAAATAAGAATTAACTTCCTGCTTGACCGCATGGCCTGTCCAGCACAATGGAGGAGGGGAATACTACATCCTGTATTCTTGCACATGCTCCGTACACTACTGATCGTATCTTGCCTCGTGCAACCAACTGATCGATACGTCAGCATATGCACGTACACATGCCACGTGGTAATCTCGGCCTACTAAATTTATTTTTACCGAGATTCCACCACATTCCCCCCTTTGATGCCTCTTGATATTTCACAATTACTTGAGGCATCACTTAACCTTAGTTTGCATACACCGCAAGTTACCTTGAACCAGACCAGACTTATCTTATGATGTGAATCTTCAACACTCATCTTCCTGCATTGGTTCTCCCTGATCTAGAGCCTTATATTTATAAATTGCCATTATCTGTGCAGCAGCCTTCCTCTCTGCTATATTTTCTATCAGGCTTTGCACAGACCTAACTACTAAGGGTATAAGACACGGCAGGAGTAGACACAACATTAAAATCAGTAGGACTCCACCTACCACTGCCTTAAGCCCTCCAAACCACTCATACCAGCTACCAAACCAACTGTTGGATTATACCCTTTCCATACCTGAGTAGGCACATGCGCTAGTTTAACCATATGGCTAGTAAGCTCAGCTATTGCTTGCCCTTCGTCATCTGTTTGAAGACAGCAATTGCTCAGGTTAAACTTCCCACATACACCTCCCTCTACTGCCAAAAGGTAATCCAAGGCTAATCTATTTTGGTAGACTGCTGTCCTCATCCTGGTATTATGCTTCGCTAGAAGATTGAGCGCTTGTGATGTCTCGTTAGTAATAATCTCAACCACCGCCTGTAATCGTATAATACGGTTGAGCATATAAATAGGGGTTCTATAACCAAAGGTACCATCTTCTGCCCACGTGGCTGGCCCATAATAATCTATAATACGCTGGGGAGGCCATTCATTATCTTCCCAGGCGCCTATTTCTATGGGTCCCCTTTTCTTCCTATGATTCACATCATACACTTTAACACCTAAAGTCTCACCTGTTTCAATAGGTAACAAGAAGAAGGATGGTTTGAGCATACCCAACACACATGCCCCTTCCCAGTCCTGTGGCAACTCCGAATAGGCTTTCTTACCACAGATCCAGTACAAATTTGCTGGGGCTCTCCAGGTAGATGTGATGGATAGATCAAACCACACATCCTTTAAATTGGCGTATCTAGCAAACGGGTTAGATGGTTCTGAGACATTTGAAGCCGATCACCAAGTTGTATTCTTTGTATCATCATCATAAGCTTTTTGCCCTAGACAAGTTAATTCTCCTACAGAAGTATTATACGTCATTCCTTTCCTTGCTATGCAAACATAACCTATGATGGAGGTCTTTAATCTCCACTCAGATTTACCTCTAACACTCATATGATAATCGGCTTGTGTAGATATTAATTGGTCAACTGCCTCAGAACCGGACATTACCTCCTTTGCTTCCCAAGGCCATTGGTCTCCCATGTTAGTACCTCCACACACATAGCAGTTGGTAACATTAAGACTACCGGCAATACTTTCGGCTAAATCAATGAACAGGTTTTTAGCATTATGGGGGATCTTATTATCTATACTCATCTCTTCATAAAAGGAATGGTATACTTGATGAGTTTGGGAGGATACCGTATCAGTCTCTATCCCTATAAACAATACTGTCCCAGGATCTAAACCCGTCCCATATATTTGAAACCCAAACAAATTACCATACTTGTCTAAGAACTTGTCGGGGTTATTTATAAGTATATGGACTGGATTGCATTCCATAGACTTACAATATGGGCTGGTAGGCAACTTAGTCACAATCATATCCTTGTCTACTGTCTGTCCCCAAGTTGCCCACCCCACACAAGACCAATATGGGCAAACGTTATAGTCTCTATTTGGGCATCTAGGACTCACATATTTATTTTTACTACTGGGACAAATATATTTATCGTTAGACCCATACGTCCTCTCCCATCTAAGATCCCCACATACATTCCACGGCTTTCTACCACTTGATATCGCCTTACACGCATCAAATAGCAGAACACCCGAAGAATATACGGATTCTAATACTGTCTTGTTAATTAGGGTCCCCTGAGGATCTCCATTCCTGAGAGTCAACCAAATTGTACGAGGTTGATACTCTGGACTGAAGCACTTAGGTTCTCCTACTCCTAAATGGCACACACTATATTCTATATTTAGGTATCTACATCTTGATACATCTCCTTTACACTCGTATTGTGAATGCCAAATTAGGGTTTGGGAAATATGGTTACCTGTTCTTGTAGTCTTAATGCATACCTCACAGCTAGGAGTGTCGGTACCTCTACCTTCCTGAATATAAAAATACACATAAATAAACATACAAGAACACATCTTTCGTCGTCATCCTCAGTCTTCGTCCGTGCGAAGGCACCTCAGCTTCCAGGATGTAAGGGCTGCAGGGAATGGAGTTCTGCTCGTCTTCACAGGAGTCCCTTCGAGACTTTCCTGGCTTATACACTATACGTCGGTGGGCGGACAGGCTTTATTATGGCCCTCTCACTCACGTACCAAATCTCTGAAAAAATAAAATGTTGTAATCCACAAAGTTCCTCGTCACTCCGACTGAGTCGTGCGTTTTAACCGGATCTTGCAGGGATTCTCTGGATCTGCTGTAACTTGCCAAGAATCGACTGCTGCTGGTTTAACCCTGGAGTGATGTATCCACGGAGTCACTTCGGCTACTTTTATCGCTGTAGGGGTAGACAAAAGAACAACATAAGGACCTCTCCACTTGGGCCCTAACGGTACATTATTCCACTCTTTAATCCACACTTGGTCTCCTGGGTGGTAACTATGAACTGGGGGATAAATATTCACAGGTAATCTATCTTGTACCCATTTCTGTACCTCCTCCATAGTCTTACCCAACTCTACAACCTGCTGCCGGGTAATTCCTTCTCCCAACTGACTCAAATCCCCCCTTAAGTTACCAAGTACGGGAGGTGGTCGCCCATACATAATTTCAAAAGGAGAGAGGCCCATCCTTCTGGTAGGGGTACTGCGGATTCGCAATAGAGCTATGGGTAAGAGAACGTTCCACTTAAGTTGGGTCTCCTGACACATTTTAGCCAACTGATTCTTAATAGTTCTATTCATTCTCTCTACCTTACCAGAACTCTGGGGTCTATATGCCGTATGAAGCCTCCACTTTATACCAAGCATATGAGTCAGTTGTTGTAGGCACTGATGAACAAAAGCTGGACCATTGTCCGATCCTATAGAGCAGGGTAGTCCATATCGGGGTATTATTTCTCATAGCAGGAATCTCACAACTTCTCCTGCTTTCTCTGTACGAGTAGGACATGCTTCTACCCAGCCTGAATAGGTACACACAATTACCAGCAGGTAACGATGTCCACCCGATTTAGGCATCACTGTATAGTCTATTTGTAAATCGGACATGGGGAGTCCCCCCATAAACTGGACTCCTGGTGGCTTTACTGGTCCTTGCCTTGCATTATTTTTAGCACACGTTACACATCTTCGTACAATGGCCTGAGTCAAGTTGGACAATCTTGGTATGTAGAAATGTTTTCTGAGAGATTCCTCTGTGCTGTCTCTCCCAGAATGTGTCCCGTTGTGATAATTTTGGACAATTTCTACCGCTAGTGATGCTGGAATGACTATTCTTCCATCTTCTAACTGATACCATTTGTTCTCCAAATACTTTCCAGATTCAGTCTTTAACCACTCCTCTTCTTGAGCTGTATAAACTGGAGTCCATTGAGACAGTGGAGTTGGTATAAGAGCAGCTATATGCCCCACATACTCTTGTCTTCCCGATTCAGCGGCACGCTTAGCTGCACTATCTGCCATCCGATTTCCTTTGGTTACATCACCATCTCCTCTCAGATGCGCTCGACAATGAATAATACCGACTTCTTTCGGCTCCCACACTGCTTCCAATAGTTGTAGGATTTCAGCTGCATATTTGATTTCTTTGCCTTCTGAATTCAATAGTCCTCTTTCTTTATACAAAGCTCCGTGGGCATGAGTGGTTAAAAACGCATATTTGGAGTCCGTGTAGATGTTCACTCTTAAACCTTCAGCCAATTGTAACGCTCGTGTCAGTGCTATCAATTCTGCCTTTTGTGCTGATGTTCCTTTCGCCAGTGGCCGAGCTTCTATCACCTTGTCTATTGTTGTTACTGCATATCCTGCATAGCGGATCCCTTCTTTCACATAACTACTGCCGCCGGTGTAATATTGAACATCGGGGTTCTGGATGGGAAAATCACGAAGATCTGGTCTACTTGAGAATACTTCATCCATTACTTCCAAACAATCATGTTGACTTTCAGTAGGTTGTGGCAAAAGGGTAGCTGGATTTAAGGTGTTTACAGTCTCTAAATGCACTCTTGGGTTTTCACACAACATTGCTTGATACTTGGTCATACGGCTGTTACTAAACCAATGATTTCCTTTGTAATCCAACAACGTCTGTACTGCATGTGGGACTCGTACATAAAGTTCTTGACCCAGAGTGAGTTTATCGGCTTCAGCTACTAGCAGGGCGGCTGCAGCTACGGCTCTTAGACAAGGTGGAAGTCCGCTGGCCACTGCATCCAGTTGCTTAGACATGTAGGCAACAGGTCTTTGCCATGATCCCAAGTACTGTGTCAATACTCCCACAGCCATTCTTCTTTGCTCATGTACATACAGGTAGAATGGTCGTGTGTGATCAGGTAGACCTAATGCTGGGGCACTCATCAAAGCCTTCTTCACATCTTCAAATGCCGTTTGCTGTTCTTGAGTCCATAAGAAGGGGTCGTGTTCTGTACCTTTGATAGCTGCATACAGAGGTTTTGCCAGTATCGCGTAGCTGGGAATCCATATCCTACAGAAGCCTGCTGCCCCCAAGAATTCTCGCACTTGTCTTCTATTCTTGGGTATCGGTATTTGGCACACAGCTTCTTTTCTCTCTGGCCCCATAATTCTTTGACCTTCAGAGATATGGAATCCCAGATATTTGACAGTTGGCAAACACAACTGAGCCTTCTTTCTAGACACCTTGTATCCTGCCTTCCAGAGAATGTGTAGTAGATCGTGCGTTGCTTGCTGACATATTTCCTTTGTAACTGCTGCTATCAACAAGTCATCTACATACTGTAACAATACACACTCTCCTGGGATGGACTCGAAATCCAGTAGATCTTGACTTAGAGCTGAACCAAAAAGGGTAGGTGAATTTTTAAACCCTTGGGGCAGTCTTGTCCAGGTCATTTGGCGTTTTGAGCCCGTTACAGCATTTTCCCATTGGAAAGCGAAGATACATTGACTTTCTGCGGCAACTCGGAGGCAAAAGAAGGCATCTTTGAGGTCTAAGACTGTAAAGTAAGTAGCCCCGCCCGGAATTAAAGCAAGCAGGTTATATGGATTGGGTACAACTGGATGTATACTAACAACCGCATCATTGACTGCTCTCAAGTCCTGCACAGGTCGATACTCATCTGTACCGGGCTTTTGAACAGGCAGCAATGGGGTGTTCCAGGGGGAAGTACAGAATTTTAGGATACCATACCGTATGAACTTATCCAGATAAGATTGGATGTTCTTCTTAGCCTTCTGCGGGATGTGATATTGTCTTAGGCTCACTGGATAAACCCCAAGTTTTAGTTCGATTTTAATAGGTGGAATATTGCGGGCCAGTCCTGGTGGGTTGTTCTCTGCCCAAACTCCTGGTATGTTGAATAAGGATTCATCACTCCTAGGGTTTTGGCTAGTCAACGCTGTATAAAGTCGCCACTCTTCTTCCTTTGGTACGGATAATGTCATAATACCTGAAGGTCCATTAAACTTTAAGGATGTTGTTCCATTTGGTAGGAACGTAATCTGCGCTTGTAACTTAGATAGCATATCACGTCCCAGCAATTGGACTGGACATTCAGGCATATAAAGGAATTGATGTTTTACTACGTGGCCTCCCAATGTACAGAGTCGACTTTTAAGAACCGGTTTTTCAGCACTTCTTCCAGTTGCTCCTATTACAGTAATAGTTCTTCCAGATGGAGGAGCAACTAGATTAGTCACCACTGAATGTTCAGCACCAGTGTCGATCATGAACGCACTCCTTTTTCCCCCTATTGATACATCGACCATAGGCTCCGCTCGACCAAGGGGGATGGAGCCCGGTCGGTATCAATAGTCCTCCATGACCGTGTCAGCCAATCCTACAAAGTCCCTACCTTCTCTATCGCGGGACCTTTGCGCTGCTGGGAAATACCTATCTTCCGTACACTTCCTCTATTCCCATTGCTCCCTCTATTACCATTACTCCCTCCGGGGCCTCCTCTACCTCTCGCTCTGCCTCTAAAGTTTCCATAACCTGCCCTGGGTTGGTCTCTCTCGTACTGCTCTCTTTGTGGACACTCGTTCCTCCAATGCCCTTCTTCCTTGCAATACGCGCACTGATTCCTACTCAAAGGCTCCCTATTCCATCTACTATCGCCTCTATCTGGGCCCCGTCTATCTACGCCTGCGATCGCTACCGCTAGCATATCAGCCTTTTTACGCATCTTGCGCTCTTCCTCTTTCTTACTTTCTGTTTCCCTGTTCATGTATACTTTATTCGCTACCTCCATTAGTTGGGTGATAGACATACCTGCAAACCCTTCTAACTTCTGTAGCTTGCGCTTAATATCTCCGTAAGCTTGGCTGACAAAGGCGGAGTTCACCATTCGGGAATTATCTGCGTCTTCCGGATTAAAGGGGGTATACAAGCGGTATGCCTCCAATAATCGGTCATAAAAGACACTGGGCGCTTCATCACTTTTCTGAATCACCTCAACTGTCTTCGACATGTTAATAGCTTTCTTTCCTCCGGCTTTCATGCCAGCAATTATAGCGTCTCTATAGGCTCTGAGTTGAACCATATCAGCACCATTTACATTCCAGTCAGGATCGGTGTTAGGATAATGTGTTGCGGCCCATGCTGCTGGATTGGCTTGATTCAAAGCACGGGCTCTATCCTCTAGCGCTTTAATGGCCGCTTGATTAATCCTTGTCCTTTCCTCATTGTTAAACAAAGTCATTAATAACTGCTGGCAATCAGCCCATGTCGGGTTATGTGTCTGAACTATTGAGGTGAACAGATCAGTCATAGCTTGTGGTTTCTCAGTATACGAGGAATTGTGGGTCTTCCAATTCAAGAGATCGGTAGTCGTGAACGGGACATATACGAAGACTGGGTCAGCATGTGCCATTTGACCTGCGGCATCGATATAGGCTGACCCGGGATTCAGACGAAGAGGCATCTGATAATGTTTTAATTGTTGGGTACCGGTCAGTTGTCGGGTTAGTATGGGGCTACGTAGAGGGGCGTCAGTTAGAGGTTCCGGTCGGGGGGTAATAAGGCATGAGGATGTGGGAGCTTGGTTTTGGGAAAAGTTAGTAAATAGAACACTTCGAGCCGAGCTAGAAGAAGCTTGACCGGAAGTCTGAAGTGGCGCCAAATCAGGATATTCAGATCTAATGGGGGTTGCTTCTGGTTCCGGAAGGGGAGATTTAGTACGAGAGGGGGTGGATTCTGTACTGGAGGAGGAAGCGGAAGTTGATGGGGGCAATGGGGGAAGGGGTGCAGGACTTCCTGCATTTGCGTCACTTCCTCTTAAAGGAAAGTAAGGGGGCGGCAAAGGGATCTCGGACTCAGGGGGCGTGTCCAAAATGGGCCTAACACCAGTCCTAGTGGACAAACAAGTCCTAGCCACCATGAGGCGACATTGCTCCTCGTGGCATGTCTGAATCCATTTTGGTGAGTCATTTACGGCCTGTCTCCAACAATCAATATAAGGAAACTGCCCGTAAAGTTCAGGCCTACCTGATACAGCCACGTGTAAGCGCTGTACCAGAGTTGGATCCAAACTGCCACGTGGCGGCCATGCCGCAACCAAAGTAGGCCACTCCCTAGTACACAAAGTGACCAAACGTACAGGAGACATTTTAACCCCAAAATCACATGTTTTGAATCCCTTTTTAAAATTCTTCACCATACAACCTAAGGGATCCGGAATCGTTGACTCCGACGCGCCCATACTTATCAATGGAACGTCGTTGACAACGAATACTATGCACACGTACTATTCAACAGTCACACCCGTTTCCTCTGGCAACAGCACCAAGTGGTACGGTTACCAAGTGAAACGTACACAATAACAATAAACACTCAGGGAATTCCCGTACACACACAGCTGTTACACCAGTCACTAGATAATCAATATTATGGCGAAACTATACAGTCACCCACGCTATAATTCTCTATATATGAATTACCGGTCTATAACACACCCCAGTAACATCGTCTTTTACAAATAGCGGTTACAGTACGGTTAGCATAGGTCAAAGCACAATTTAAGGTCACAATACAATTATTAGTGGTTATGGTGTTAAACATGCAATGGACGACAATTATTAGTACTTATATACAGTGTCAGTAAATATACAGGGTTATGGTACCGTGCACTATAATACAGCAACACACTATTAACACTCTCGCTAGACGGCTGAGCTCGCGCTATCTAACAAGATATACACTTTACTAAACAATCTTTAACACATTTACAATTCCCAACTAAACTATTGGCCAGTACCTTGAATGGACTACCTAAAACTATGTACACCCGTTTTGGTTAGCCACACTGCCCAAGCACCACATATAGCGAGCTAGAGGACCGAATTTACACAGACGCCTCTTAGTCGATTACTATCAAAAATCTAGTGGGTTCCAAATTTACACGCCTTCCCACTTAGCCAAGATAGGTTGAGAGCTAGCGAACCGAATTTACACAGGCGCCGCTTAGTCTCCCGGTCCCTCCGACCTAGCGAACGTAATATACACCCTAGAACGCTAGTCTAGACAAGACACCGGTGTCCGGCTACGGCTATTTACACCAGAACCCCGCCTGACTAACCAAATCAAACGGTCTGACTAAAGAGCGTTCGATTGAGCGGTGCGCCTTCGCTCCTTCCCTCCGACAGAGGGGGCAGATTCCATACACAAATAACCCCTTATGGGCCTACCGCATAATCGGTATACCCCTAGTGGGTCTGCCGTCTAAAACAGCAGTTGTCTTACCTCCTCGTTCCTGAACCTGAGTTCACACTCATCGACGGGGACACCCCAGCACTTCTTACGTAGAGGCCGATGATCTCCTGGACAACAGACCAGTGGCGCCGAGACGAAGGGAGGTCCACGCAGAAGTTCAGGGGTGCAGCCGTAGAGAACGTGGGCAAAGATAGACCGTCTCACGCCTCTGCCTCTCAGCTACCGTTGAACGATGAGCTTCCCGGCCAATGCACCAAATGATACCGGAGAAACTGACGGAAGCCAAGCACAGAGAGATGGACACAGGTTTCTTCAGGAAGGAAGAGATTCTTTATTGGATCACCGATCGGGACTCAGAGGGACTAATGTCACCAAAAATACAGCAAGTTCTGAGCCCCGGACAATAGTGCAGGCTCCTTATATAGGCACATAACTCCTCCCATATTAAGCTCCACCCGCACATTCTCTTGACCAATCAATACAAATAAGAATTAACTTCCTGCTTGACCGCATGGCCTGTCCAGCACAATGGAGGAGGGGAATACTACATCCTGTATTCTTGCACATGCTCCGTACACTACTGATCGTATCTTGCCTCGTGCAACCAACTGATCGATACGTCAGCATATGCACGTACACATGCCACGTGGTAATCTCGGCCTACTAAATTTATTTTTACCGAGATTCCACCACAGTGTCACTGCTCAATTATCTGCCATTTAGGAGTAAAATCACTTTGTTTTTGCAGCCCTAGTCACACCTCCCTGCATGTGCCCTATACAGTCTCCCTACACATTCCCCATAAAGAGAGATCTAATATTTAAACTTTCTTTATTGCACAATATGTACAACATTCTTTGCGTTCACACTTGATTAAAAATGATTTATTTATTTTTTATTGTGGCTGTGTGAGTCACAGCCAGGGTCGGTATAGCTATGGCTGCATAGGAAGAAATAACAGCAATTTAACTCCTAAATGGCAGAGATGAGCAATGAGACTGCAAACGCATGATCTATACAACAAAACTGTTTAATTAAAGGGACACTGTAGGCACCCAGACCACTTCTGCCCATTGGAGTAGTCCGGGTGCCTTGCCTCCTCCCCTTAGCCCTGCTAGTCAAAAACACTACTGTTTTGGAGAAACCGCAGTGTTTTGATTACATGGCTAATCCCACCTCTCCAACCATTCCTAGAGCACGAAAACTGTTTTAAATGACGTTCAATGTCCCCACACTCTGCATGAAGATGTTGCCGGAATCCCTATAGTAAAGCATTGAATAATGCTTTCCTATGGGGAGGTCTAATGCGCCCGCGCCGCCATTGCCACGCATGCGCATTAGGTCTCCCACACCAGCAGCTGGCGGCAGGGGAGGAGAGTGGGCAGAGCGGAGCCAGCGCCGAGGGACATCGGCACTGGACTCAGGTAAGTGACTGAAGGGGTTTATTAACCCCTTCAGTGCCGCAGGAGGTAGCTTTGACAGAAGGGGATGCTACAGTGCCAGGAAAACGAGTTTGTGTGCAATAGGGTGAATAAGGCAGAGTGATGGTAGGCGAGTATGGCATGGGTGAGTGACAGTATATGGGTAGTTTTTGTGAGTGTGGCAGGGTTAAGGGGGTTACAGTGTGTGTGTGTGGAGGTGTGACAGTTACAGACACACATGCAGATAAACAGACAAACACAAACTGACATACATGCAGATACATAGACACACAGACACAAGCTAATACAGAGACACACACTGACATACATGCAAATATACAGACACACAAACTAACACACAGATACACCGAATGAAACTTCCTACAGATACAGACACACATGCAGATACAGACACTTAATGACAAACTCTCAGGAGGCTTCCTTCCAGCGTCTGACATCACAGGAGGCCCGGTCACGCTGTTAAATTCATTCCAGCCCCCTGGAAATTCATTGCATTTGGGTAGCCCGTGATGTTAGGGCCACCCAATGGGCCCCTGAACGCGTGGGCCTGGGCCACGTTACATGGCTGGCAGGCACCCGGGTCGCAGGGATCCACAGTGTGGCCGGGCCCCCTGGAGTGATGGGCCCAATCGCACCTGCGACTGTTGTAGTTCCGCCACTGAAGCCCCCTATCCATATACCAACCCTACAACTATGCTTACACTAACAATATGCCTAACCCTAAAATAGCTATAACCACTAACCCAAACCCCAACTAATTGAAGTGTTCTGGGTGCAGTGACCCTGTCCCTTTATAGGGGGTACTATAGGCGAGTGATCCAAAATTATATTCCTAGCATTATAATAACCTATCTTACCCCCCTTGCTCGGTCCTCCCTCCACGCCACAGAAAGGGTGAAAATCCATTCTGTCATTTATCCTCAAGCACAGAGGTCTTACCACTGGGTTAGACTCCACCTCCTCTCGTAATGTCTCGGATCACATGCATGGGGAGTGCCGCGATCGCAGCATGAGGACAACCACATATGAAAGAAAGCATTGAATCACTGCTTTGCCATGGAGTTTTAGCTGACACTGGATGTCCTCATGCATAGCGTGAGAATGTCCAGCGTCAGTTGACCAAAAGACGCCTAACAACCTGGAAGTGCCTCTAGCGGCGGAACCAGCACTGTGGAATATTGCCGCTGGAATAAGTTAGGTGATTTAAAGGGTTTTTAACACTTTCATTGCTGTAAGGGTGGGGGTGGGGGTGGGGGCGTATATAGCTTTGTATTCCTAACACTATAGTGTTCCTTTAAAGGGCTGTATGCTCACTTTGAGTGCTGCATACAGCTCATCTTTCTGTCAGTCTGTGGACACTAAATATTGCCACAGCTGACAGAGGAGAGCCTCAGGTATTGATTGATACCAGGATCTCCCTAATGTGAGCAGGGATATAACTTTGCTCACATGACAAAGTTAGGAAGTGACAGGTCGCCCTAACTGAGTTAAAGGCCATTCTTTGTAGACGTAATGGCACATCTTAATGTCAAAGGATTATAGCAGAGTGAATGCTCTGGATTCCGAATGTTATATCAGGTGGACCCAGCAGCACTTTATAATGTATGCAACAGCAGGCAACATATTCAGAAATTCTATTTATTTACAATTCTACAAAGAAGTAAGTAGAAATATAGATCAGGGTGTTGCAGTGGATGTGATCTACTTGGATTTTGCCAAGGCATTTGATACGGTTCCTCACAATAGGTTAGTCTTCAAACTAAAAGAAATTGGTCTAGATGAATATTTTTGTTCTTGGGTAGAACATTGGCTTAAGGATAGAGTACAACGAGTTGTAATTAATGGTAAATTTTCAGGCTGGACGTAAGTGGTGTCCCTCAGGGTTCTGTTTTGGGACCACTTCTATTTAACATATTTATAAATGATCTTGAAATAGGCATTGAAAGCCATGTATCAGTGTTTGCAGATGACACAAAACTTTGTAAAGTAATAAAATGTGATATTGCTTTGCTGCAGAGAGATTTAGATAGATTGGGGGACTGGGCACTAAAAATGGCAGATGAAATTTAACATAGAGAAATGCAAAGTTATGCACTTCGGGGTTAAGAATGCACAAGCAACGTACACACTAAATGGTAGTGTATTAGGGATAACCACACACAAGAAGGATTTGGGAATTGTTATAGACAACAAATTAGGCAGCAATATGCAATTTCAATCTGCAGTTGCTAAGGCCAGTAAGGTTTTGTCATGTATAAATAGGGGCATAAATTCTCAGGATGAAAATATAATTTTTCCTCTTTATAAAATCGCTGGTAAGACCACACCTTGAATATGCTGTGCAATTTTGGGCGCCTGTTCTTAAGAAAGATATCATGGCACTAGAAAAAGTCCAGAGACGAGCTACAAAATTGATAAAAGGAATGGAGCATTTTAGTTATGAAGAAAAGTAAAAAAATGTAAATCTGTTTAGTTTGGAAAAATGGCACCTGTGAGGGGATATGATAACTTTATAAAAATATATTCGGGGCCAGTACAAACCTTTATCTGGGAATCTATTCATAAACAGGGCTATACATAGGACACGAGGTCACACGTTTAGGCTGGAAGAAAGGAGATTTCATCTAAGGCAAAGAAAAGGTTTTTTTACAGTAAGAGCAATAAGGATATGGAATTCTCTGCCTGAAGAGGTGGTTTTGTCAGAGTCACTACAGATGTTTAAACTGCAATTGGATAAATACTTACAAAAACATAACATACAGGGATATAATTTCTAATTAGTGGGGTAATAGCGGTTTGATCCAAGGAGACATCTGACTGCTATTTTGGGGTCAAGAAGGAATTTTTTCCTAGTTTGTGGCAAACTTGGAAGCGCTTCAGACTAGGTTTTTTGCCTTCTTTTGGATCAACAGCAACAACATATGTGAGGAAAGCTGAACTTGATGAACGCAAGTCTCTTTTCAGCTATGTAACTATGTAACACAGATTTGTTTTAATATGCAAGTTATTTGGTCAATGATTTTTTTTTTTTTCTGTCCAAACTAATTTTTTATGCTATCTTTGTATAAGGAAACTAATAATACATTTAAACATTACTTTCCATGGGACCCAAATTATTCTGGTGGTAGTTTTTTTGCAAGCCTGTTGGTAGTGAAGAGATTAGACGTGTTTTTTTATTTTTTTATTTCCTGTACAACTACCCAGACACCTTTAGTTACTAAGAAATGTCTGTGTATATACACACACACGTGTGTTTTTTTTTTAATTTTCATAAAAAATAGTGCAGAGTTGAAGCAAATGTGTCACAGTGAGCCTTAAGGGTACCTGGTGTGAAATCTTACAACAGTTTTAGCATAAACAAACAAGTTAATAAATCAAACAGCTAAGGCATGTCACATTGTGATGCTGTGAACGATGTAACAAAAAACAACCTAGAGATAGGCAACCTTCGGCTCTCCAGATGTTGTGGACTACATCCCCCATAATGCTCTTACACACATAATGCTGGCAAAGCATCATGGGAGGTGTAGTCCAAAACATCTGGAGAGCCGAAGGTTCCCCACCCCCAAGTCCTAGAACATACATAGAAAGGATAGGTAGTTACAATTGTTTAAAAACTTTAATGTTTAGACACTTAATACTAATATGTGAACAAAACAGAAACAGTGATCAAAAAAACTAAGTGCAGTATGTGCAAGTGTTTAAAAGGTGGGTGTAAGAAGCCTCCCTGATAAGTCCTAAGTCTAGCTGCTTAAATAGGTATCTAAGATATAAAGCAGCTGCTCATATAATTATGCAAGTGCATACAATTAAGTATCTCTGTATATAGATACACTTGTAGCTATTAGGTCAGATTGTGTCAACCTTAATCAGGGTATACACAAGATCAAAAAGATCTATATTGATCCTATCCTTATATTGAGTTGTCTATCTTCTGTATGGGTGAAACCTTTGGCTGGTTTTTGAGATTTGGTAGCCGAGCAAGACTTGGGTCCTTATTTCCAATATACCGGCTTTAAGGAATTTTCTTTTGTCATATTAAGTAACTGGGTTATGCCCTAATTTTTACCCATCAAGTCCATCCCTTGACTTTAGGGTCAGGTTATTCTCACCTTCTAGTCATTCTCCTGGCAGACTAATGTAGATGCCTTTCATGTCTATGTTTTAGTAAAACATGTTTTTTGGTTGGAGCAACCCTTTAATATTGGATTTAACCCTGCTCACACCAAAGTGAGAGTATCTTCCATGTAGCCCTAGCGAAGTTAGAGCCCACTAGCTTTAGGACTGCATGAAACATCGAAACGTGATTAAGAAGTTCATCTTCCCCCCCCCCCCCCCCCCCCCCCCAGGAATTTTGTGTAAAATAGAGCTGTAGATGGCAACTGTATTCAGTTTACAGAACGAGGTAAAAAGAGCCACTTATTTTTTAGGTATAATTACTTAATGCAATAGCTTAGCAAAATATGTAATATTAATTACAAAGACATCTGTATTTTTTTTTTTTTTTTTTTCAGCACATTTGTAGCAGTGGTATTTCTATGGAACACTTGAAATAATAAACCATAGCCAATCTCTTATTGGTAGTTTAAACAGTACAAATCAAATAATAGGCTGCTGTTAATAAAGAATTTATCTTTATTAAAAATCCTGACAGGCTCGCATTAAAACACATTTACAGCAAAACAATATCAATCTTACTTAACTTCATTTTAAAACCAAGTGTGTGATTTCTGGAGAAATTTTTTTAAAATATATACTTAATGGGTATTATCTCTTCATCTAGCTGAAGTGGTTATATTGCCTGGAGTACCCTGATGCCTTCTTTCTGTACAGTGTTACACGGTTTCCAAATGGCCAGCCACAGCCCAGCCCTCACTGGAGGTACGGGTAAGGCAGAGACTACACTCCGCCTTATCCATACCAGCAATCAATGGCTGTACTAGTCAGAGAGCCAAGCTCTCTCAGTATTAAAAAAAAGACACTCAATAGCCAAAAAAATAACTCAGCTTGTTGAATTGCTTTATGAGTGTTTTTTTCCCTCACATTACACAAATGCAGATTTCAAAATAAATTGGCACTTCTATAAATGAACCGTAATAAACCACACTCTGGCAAACAGTCCTGTTACTTCCTGGTTGTTTGGCTCAGTGGAATTTAACTCAAGGGGCAGGCAACTGCCCAGAGCAAAAAACCTCTCATTGATTTGCATTGGGAAGTCTGTGATTGGACACACACAGACAATCTGGGCAGGGGTAGAAGAGGAGGGCTTGCTAAAGTTTCAGACAAAGATCTGCAGCTCTTCCAAGCCGTTTCTAATACACCCCCAACATAAATGTTTTCTCTAGGGGTATATCTACTGAACAATACATTTTATATTTTTTTTTAATGGGCAGTGGAGTGTCCCTTTAAACCATTCAAAAAGGTTTAACATTAGATGGAGGGATGGCGCAAGGGTACCCCACACACACACACACACACACACTTTTTTTAAAATGACACAAATGCAAAACCTGTAACATATATACTGTACATTCTAACAGGATGGTTCACTTAAACAGAAGCAGATTTTCTCGCTCTTTGCAAGCAAATTATTTTTATTTACAGTATCGATCAGCTTTGAGTTTCGATCGTCTAGGGAAAAAAGAAAAAAAAAAAAGTTAAAGTTGTAACTCATGCACGAAGTATGTATTTAAAGACCCCTCCACTCCCAAAATGTCAAGGTGACCTAGTAGTCCCCTAGATCTGTTTTGTGTTGCAAACTGTAGGTTATCAATATTATCACATTGAGAGTCAAGTAACATTAAACGGTTATTCTAATAAAACAATGTTATTGCCCCTCTAATAATGTTATAGGGTTTTTATAAAAATTATGCATAATGTTAGTGCACCGACATTATGCAATACTATTAGTGATTTGTGGAAAAGTTGTATAATTATTTAAAATTGCTGATGCTATAAGCAGCCCCACCAAAACTATCAGCTAGCTGAAAACCAAGTTTTCGGTTATAAATATCAATTTTGTGCCTGTTGTGTATGCCAACTACACATCACAGGGAAGGCTCTTACACTCCTCCTCTCCTTCAGCTACTTAAAAAACAAGCAGTTCACTAAACTATGAATCGGGCTGTGCACAAACTGATAGCAACTGCAATAGGGCTGCTATCGATTTATTGAGCAGCTCCAGTCTTCCTATACAATTTGGAGATAATCAGGGAGGATATTAGGTAAGTAGTTTAAAGAGGCACTTCAAGCACCATAACCATTACAGCCTCTATGTAGTTGTTACGGTGCCAGGATTGCCCTAGCTCCATCTCAGTGTAATTTGTCAACCTATTTTAGAACAGTTTGACAACTTACCTAGGACCAGCCAGCTTCTTGCAGCAGGCTCTGCTTCTGGATTTTCCAGCAGGAGAATCTGGTTAGTTCTACTAAGTCAGACATGGCCATATTTGGCCGGGCTCATTGGCTGAGAGCAAAAGTTAAAGGGACACTATAGTCACCAGTGCAACTACATGTATTCCTGACCCTACAGTGTTAACACGACCATCTAGCCCCCCCCCCCTGGGCCCCTCAAGTCTCCATAAATATAGTAAAAATCTTACTGTATTCAAGCCAGAAGCTGTAAATCTGCATGCTGTTAGACTCAGGAAAAACAAGCAGTCTGCCGACATGTGATAGCCTGATCCAATCACGGTGCTTCCCCATAGGATTGGCTGAGGCTGACAAGGAGGCAGATCAGGGGCAGAGCCAGCATGATTCAAACACAGCCCTGGCCAATCAGCATCTCCTCATAGAGATGAATTGAATCAATGAATCTCTATGAGGAAAATTCAGTGTCTGCATGCAGAGGGAGGAGATACTGAATCACAGGATGCTCGTGCACAGCAGATCTGAGTGGATGGAGGCTTTGAGAGCCACTGGAGGTGTTCCTATCTTTCAATGTAAACACTGTATTTTCTTGGAAAATACAGTGTTTACATGAGAAAGGCTGCAGGGAGCTATAGTTCTCACCTGAACAACCTCATTAAGCTGATGTTGTTCAGGTGACTATAGTGTCCCTTTAAACACTCTCATCCAAAGAGCATTGCCTTGAACCAGAGATATATAGCTTTTTCTGCAAAAAAAGACCATATGCGGCATGGGTGTCCAGGTAAATTTGTCAAAAATGGTTTGACTAGTTACCATGGGAAATTACCAGTGGACTATAGTGCTTATGGCGCTAACAGGGAATTTTGGGAAAAGATCAGTTCCCACATACCAGGATGAGAGGCTCCTAATTGGAGCATCTTATCATGGCGTGGGAGAAGTCTAAGCAGTTCAACATGGGAGAGAAAATAAGGCATTTAACACTTTATAAATACAATACATTTTTTTAAATACATTATCTATATAATATAATAAAATATAGGGCTACATTTTAACTAGATTAACCATTTTATCCTGCTCTAAAAGTAAGGAACTCTTTAGGATCTTGAGCAAATGGTAGTTCCCCAGCTGTTATAGAACTGCAACTTCCATCATGCTTTGCCATTCTAAAGGCTGGCAAAGCATCATTGTAATTTTATTTCTACAACATCTGATAATCTACCATTTGACCAGCTCTGATCTGGAGGGACCACAAGCTCCTCCAACATGTGCACTAACCGCTAAATAGAGAGGAAGACTCAGATTAGTTTTCCTCTAAAATTCTGAGCAAAATTCTCATTAAAATAATAATGTCAAAACAAGGGATGCCCACATTTCTCAAACATACGGTAGATGTTTCTAAAACAACACTCTTGTATTACCTGTCTAGAAGACTCTCATGAAAAGTTCCTTCTTTTCTGGCTTTTTTGAGGTCCTTGGAATCTTCCTGGCTCACTTTTAGTTTACGATCCTGAAAGCTTTGGAATTTCTTTCTGTAAACAGAACCCCACATGTAATTATTTTCATGCATATTCAAAATGTAAAACAGAAAACTGGACAGTTCATTGGTTCAAATTCTCAAGACACAACTTCAAACAACAGGGAGCTCTCATGGTCTTCTCACACAAGCCGTGGTTGACTAGGCTTGCAGTCAATATACCTTGTCCACCTTTGGTGATTCTGGCTAAAGGGAACATTCATACTTTATTTTTAGTTGGTATAGCACTCAATGGGGCTGGGGAGAGGGGTGAGTTTGTTACACTGAGATTGTTGTCGCCGTCATGCTTTGTTTTCATTAGGGCATTTAGATATGTAACAAATAGGGAAGGAGATGGATGGAAAGGGGTGGGAAGACTGGGAAACTGGAAAAGAAAAACATATTTATTTATTTTTTGTCCATACCAAACAACTTTTGAATTGCCAAATTGTTTGCACTACTATTTTGTAAATGTAAAAGGTTACTCCAAGCAACATGATCACTTCAGTGATTTGAAGTGGGCATGGTGCTTGGAGTCTGTATGTGCAACGTTTTCATAGGGAATTTCTGCACATACAAACTTTAACCCCTTTCGTGTCAAAAGTGTCATTGGGCATCATTAGCCAGTCTAGAACAAGAATTCCCAGGCTGGCCAATGTGAATTCTGTGCATATTTCTTCACTCAACATGCACGCAACCATTAAATAGCGGTCAGGATTGGTGTCCAGCTACGGCAGCTCTGCAGAAACCAGATAAGAGGGCAAACCGTTGCAAAGTTGTATGTTCCAATACCAAAAAACAATGCTAGAGTACTCCTAGCATCATAAGCACCAAAGTAGGCTGTAGTGATGATGCTGCTGCTTGGAGTAAGTCTTTAAGCATTCAATTCTTCAGAAGCTTTTAGGTCAATGGCATGAGTAGAGTATAAGTAGATGTTGCTTTTTAGACCTAGACTCTCGGTCATAATTCTTCAAGTTAAATTCTTGGTAAATTCTTACCAAGTTCAAATATTTCATATTTTCTGATGGTGCAGTCATGCTATTTTCTTGGGATAGCAAATAAATATCCATGGTTTTAAGTAGAAATGGCCTACATAGCTGTTTCTTGTAAAATATTCAGTTTAAATGTTTACCCAGATAATTAAATTACTGACGCACCGTGCATAACACAGATTCTACAGTCTAAACATGAATCATTCACATGTTTGCAAAAGACTTGTGTGTCTGAGTCATCAACCACCACCAATATGTCATGAGATCTTGCAAGGTGGTTTAAATGTCTGTGCCTTAGGTTACTGTGAAGGCAGGTCATATACATACACTGCAGTTACCAAACAACTCCTGCTCTTATTTATTTACTTCTGCATTTGTAGACTGCCACTCCAGATAAAGTTCAACATTTCATTTTAAACTCCCCCTTTGAACAATCGCCACTGAAAATATTCATAGACAAATAACACTTACAGGATGTGCGGGTTAAACAAGGCTTTCTTTGCTGTAACATAACAGTGAAATTCTGAACTATTAAACAGCCAAGAACAACACATTTATGAAAAATTAAGCAAAATCTGAAAGAAAAAACAAAAACAAGATACAAACCCATACCTTCCAACTTTTTAAATGGACAGTTTAATTTCAGGGTGTGGATTTTCATTGAATAGCTAGCTTACTAATAACAATCTAAGCAACTAAAATGTAATTTAGTGCATGAACAAGGTTTCTTTAGAACACAGACTAGTTTTCTAAACACATTCACTGTAGTTTAAAAGTACATTACAGGAAGTATTGTTGCTGTTGTCTTGGTAATACACTGTATGGAGTTTCTAGAAAAGAGGGATTTGGGCTTAAAAGGGATTCTATTCCTCTAAGTAGAGACAGTGAGGAGGCGTGCAATTCTAGGAACGGTGCTATGATTGTTTTTCTTGCCCCAAAATATAAATCCAAAAACACAGTGAAAAAGATTGACTTTCACTATAGATACTTTATAAAACTAATGGATGTACTTAATGGTTCATGTTATTGACTTAAAAAGAATTAAAATACTGAGCTCATTATTTCCTGGAATTGAACCCACCAACACAAACATGTATTCCTGACCCTATAGTGTTAAAACCATCATCTATCCCCCTCCCTCCCCCCTTCATCTCAGAGGCTGAACAGTCTCGCAGATCCCAGGGATTTGTTGAGCCCTGCAATAATCCCCTCAAAAAGACACCTCAAGCACCATAACCACTTCAGAGGTTGAATACATAAGACCACAAATTATTTGTTTGTCTAGATGTTTTGAGTCCTCATATGGCTACAGTTTTTATCTATTTTGGAAAATGTACTACAAAGAATGTACTACTTTTGTAAAGCTAGAAGCTTTTAAGATTTGGTTTACTGTGCTTGTACATTTAAAAGAAACATAGAATGTGACGGCAGGTAAGAACCATTCGGCCCATCTAGTCTGCCCAATTTTCTAAATACTTTCATTAGTTCCTGGTCTTATCTTAGAGCCAATTGCAACTTAATGAAAAGGAGTTATAAAATCTAAAACTGCACCAACATTTGAAAAATCAGATATCCCTACGTATTTCATAAGGGGCACAGACAAAAAGAATACTAATTATTCAGATTAAATATATATTTCTCTTTGGAAGAACAGTTTAAAATTATAAACATGGGAGAGTATAAAAAAAATAAATAACAAAAAGCACTATACCCCCAGTACATGCAACATACGGTTTGCAATAATTAACCTAATCCCTGACTGTATTTAATATGTTGCGCATGTCCATCTAATTTTGAAAGTCTCCTCTAGACAGTAGCACAATAGTTCATGTATAACCCCACTGTCCAACTTTTTTTTTTTGCACATGGCCACCAGGCTGCACGGTTGAATTGTCCTCCACTTTTCTCTACTTTGACAATCTGTTAAGTTACAATTGGGGTGTTTTGTTACAATCCTCTTTCTTACACAACACTATAACGTTAGGAATACAAAAGTGTATTCCCAACGCTATCCTGTCCCTTTGGCTTTTGCTTCAAAGCTTTCCTTTGGGGATTTCACTGGTGCTCAATGAGCTGAAGTGGTCTGGGTGGCCTATACTGTCCCGTTAAGACTTATTGCTATCTGGTAAGTGCAAACTATGAAAAATGCTTTGCTTTTATTAAAGTTAGTTACAGACTTTAATGTCACCATTAGCTGTAACATGTATTTTAGGCTCTTGCTATACCAATGTTCTTTGTTGCTGTTGAATTGACAAGCAATCTGTAATTTTTTTAGGAAAACTGAAGTAATTACAATTTCTTCTGTGAATGTGATGAGATAGAGATACATATATATATATAAAAATAAAAAAATAAAAAAAACACTTATAGTAGATAAACACAAAATATCACTTCAGTTATCTATGCTATAAACGAATTTGAAAAGCTATTAGGTAGTAGCAAATTGCCTACTTTTTATTATAATGTTCCACTAAAAATACAATCAACTGCAAAATGCTGCACTGTAATCATGTCACACAGATCAGGTCTTTACAGTAACATTACTGAAAACGTACAGCAGGTGAGGGCGATCATAGGTCAAACCGTTTAGGATAACCGTTTGTTTAAGCCACTTTGAAGTCTGCTATGCTTGCACTGCACTCAAGAAAAGTGCTTGTTTGACAAGCAAGGCGAATGTCTAACAGAAAAGATTAGGAAGAAGTCAAACATTACACTGCTTTCCAAACAGCTATTATGGTGGACGTTCGTATGTTTATTTAACAAATATGAAGGTTGCAGTGTATTTGATCTAGATTTATTCATTTAAAAAAAAAATTTCTGGTCTAAAGTGGCTCAGACAGTCGTTTAATAAGAAAAATTGTATGAAATGGAAACAAAATAGCCAGTCTTCTGAAAGGAGTGTGAGGATTCTGCATCAAAAGGCAATTTAACCACTGCATTTATAGAAGGGGTACCTAGAAGTAATGGGTATGCTGGAACCGGATTTTAGAACCCTAGGACCCTTCCCCCCTTCCCCCCCTCCACTAATAGCACAACAACTCATGCTATTAACCAGAACGATTAGGATTATTCACTAAATAATGAACAGACCAGAAAACTGTGTACCATTATAGCCAAGATGGGACAATGCAGTTTCCATTTAGGTCTAAGATTTATGATTTTCTGGTGAATTGCCAGTTTAGTGCCTAGCAACACAGCTGCCAATGTCAGTGTTTTACATACTGAAACAGGATTTGTTAAAACAAATGAACTCATCTCAAAACATTTTGGTTTTCTTAGTTACGTGCAACTGCTGCCTCAAAATGACCATAACATGCGCATGACAGGTTCACTTTAAGGTTTTACACCATGTAGTAAATTAGCATATTTTGACCTTCATTAATAATTGGTCCAGCTGGGGAATACGTGTTAAAAGATTTACGAACTAACTTCACCAAGCAGATGCAGCTAATAGTAAACATAATTTATCTGAAGGAGTATAAAATATTAAAACCACCTTGCAGCACAGCAGATTATTTATAGAGTGGAACATGGTTCTTTTCTCCCAAGAAGCATTGGTTATCAAACAATCAATTCCCAGGGAGACACTAGAGATGTACAGTATGGAGCTGGCAGACAATACATACATGTAATTGATTTCACACTGCTTAACGTTTCCCTTATCTTCTATGGGGATGTCGTCTTTTGTTTTTGCTTCTCTTTCTGCACAAGAACGGATCTACAATAGGAAGAAATGCCTTTAATTGAATTAAATAGAATTAAAACCATGAAAAAAGAAAATTGAAGCCTTTAATAACTTTAATGGTAAAAAAATAAAAGCATGAAACATAAAAATTATAAATACTAAAAATGTAAATATTGGTTGCAGATATTCAGGTTTTCGGAACAACAGTTTGACGAACAACATAAAAAATTAGGACACCTCTGGTAGCACACTTGACAGTTTAGATTATCTATCTATATCTATAGGGCAGTAAGCTTTTCTACTCTGCCATAAAAAACACTTAAAGCGGCAATCTTTATGAAATACTCATATTGACAGTATTGGAATTTCACTGAAATTCCAACCCAGTCAAGGAGATATACTAAGACAAATTAGTCCTTACTTTGTCTTAGTATATTTCCTCCACCAGACACTTGTAAAAGTTTGGGTGGAGCTACCACCAGATGTATCAATACAGTTAAGGCGGCAGGGAATTGGATCCATCTATGGCGGATCCCACATTCTTGTGGGATTCTCCATAGACCTGAATGCGAGGAAGAGGACCCACTATAAGATGATGGTGCTCCCACCAACCACAGGTTCAGGTACATAGAACTCACCTCTACCTGTCCCCCTGGCCCCCCTGTGATGAGGTCACTGTTGCTGGTCTTTGCAAATTCTGGCAAGTCACCAGCCAGTGACAGTTCTCCTTTAAAGTTGTTGATCAGGGGCTGATCACCTCTATTTCAAACTGAAGCCCAATATCTTTCATTCATTTGTATATTAAAATCTATTCTAAAATTTTGTCCGAAAGATTGAAAGAAGTTCTTCCTGATTTGACTCATTTAGACCAATGCGGGTTTATAAAAGGGCAGGTGCACAAATGATAACACTAGAAAAGTGATAATTATTATATATATATATCATATAAACCAACAAAAGGGGGATGCGACCATGATGGCTCTAGATGCCGAAAAATCTTTCGACCGGGTGTATTGGTGTTTTTTTAGATGAGGTTTTGGGAGCTTTTAGCAACGAGTGTGCATGTAGGAATAGTGTTATGCTTTTGTACACTTGCCCCACAGCTAGGATTGCAGGATATATGTTGTTGTCAGAGTAGTTCCCAAATGTTCTATCCCCAAAGTCATCCACTTGATTGAAGAATATGGCCGTTTTTCAAATTTTAAACTAAACTTTTATAAAACTCAAATACTATTGAATAAATGTATCTTTTGCGGATCTTGAGTACATTAAATCAAAATTTAAATTTGACTGGCTATTTGGGGATTAAACTATATATGGATTTAGACTATATCAGAAAATAATAATCTTAAAGGGACACTATAGTCACCTGAACAACTTTAGCTTAATGAAGCAGTTTTGGTGTATAGAACATGCCCCTGCAGCCTCACTGCTCAATCCTCTGCCATTTAGGAGTTAAATCCCTTTGTTTATGAACCCTAGTCACATCTTCCTGCATGTGACTTGCACAGCCTTCCATAAACACTTCCTGTAAAGATAGCCATATTTAGGCTTTCTTTATTGCAAGTTCTGTTTAATTAAGATTTTCTTATCCCCTGCTATGTTAATAGCTTGCTGGACCGTGCAAGAGCCTCCTGTATGTGATTAAAGTTCAATTTAGCGATTGAGATACAATTATTTAAGGTCAATTACATCTGTTTGAAAGTGAAACCTTTTTTTCATGCAGGCTCTGTCAATCATAGCCAGGGGAGGTGTGGCTAAGGCTGCATAAACAGAAACAAAGTGATTTAACTCCTAAATGACAATGAATTGAGCAGTGAAATTGCAGGGGAATGATCTATACACTAAAACTGCTTTATTTAGCTAAAGTAATTTAGGTGACTATAGTGTTCCTTTAAACTTTGAGATCTTAGAAATACTTTAAGAAATTGGAAAGGGATGGAACGATCTTGGATGTGAAGAGCAGAAGTGGTAAAATCCTATTTGCTCCCTAAAATGTTATATTTGTTTAAAAACATACCTCTCAGAATTAATAATTTAATACTTAAGGAAATCCAACTAATGATTAATAAATTTATTTGGCAGGACAAGAAATCTAGAATTTTCTCAGATACTTTATATAGGGATTTTAAAAGGGTGAGGGGCTATCATTTCCTAACATAGTCTCTTTGTATAAAAACAATATGTTTGTGCATGCTATCGCCTGGGACAACATGTCAATCTCCAGACCCATTTGGCTGGAGATCAAAAAACAAGATTTAGGGAAACGAGAACCTCTGTCTACTCTGGTCCAATATAGACCTTAAGGAGAAAGGAAGTAGAGCTTTTTCTATTCATAACTCTATAACTGGAGATATTTACACAACCTTTTATTGTGTAAATATCTAAATATTACAGTGCTGGGTTTACGAAATTCCCTCTTGCATAATATGCCATTAGAAACTATTTAACTAGATATAGGTGACAGTTTGTTAAGTTGGAGAGAAAAGAGCATCACAACTCTAAAAGATCTAGCACCAGAGGGGTTCTTCTTACTTTTGATTTGCTCCAGACGAGTTTTGATTTATCATCCAGAGAAGATTTCAGTTATCTTAGATTGAAAAATGTCATTAAAAAAAAAACCCCAAACCCCCCAATGTAACGGATAACCCTGTAATCTTTTTTTTTTTGATTAACACCATAAACATAAGATAACCTCTAGGGTTTTCAATTTTTCACCCTATTACAATCACACACAAAAAATTCTCCATGGATCAAATGGGAAAAGGAGATGAATATTGAACTGCAATATGAAGAATGGTTGAAGGGTTTGACGAGTGTTAGGAAGAATGTTCACAGCATGACCAATAGAAACTCAGTATAAAATAACTTTATGCTGGTACCTAGTCCCAATTAGACTGCACAAACTTTATCCCAATAGATCACAAATGTGTTGGAGATGTGAATCAAACATTGGGTTCCGTCTTACATATCTGGTGGGGATGTCCTGAGTGTAAAAAAAAAACAAAAACTATAAAGTCCTTACAGAATTTTCTTAAGTCTCTACTGAAAATTAACTTTGTTCTAACTCCTCAGATCTTTCTTTTTAATATTTTGATACCTGGAAATCATACTCAGAACTGTCTAATGGTTCACATAATGTTAGCAGTTAAAATTTGTATTGCATGAAAATGGAAATCTAAGGGTGATTTAGGTTGGACAGAAATTTAGCAACAAATAGATTACCAACACAGAATGGAGGCCTCTTTTCATTTAGACCAATCTCAATACTTCAAATATCTGAAGCTGTGGGCTCCATGGAAACAATTCAAGGAGAACAATGTAAGCTTATTCTAGATGGGAACATTATGTAATCTACTCCCCCCTCCCCCTCGATAAGGACCTTGGGAGAATGCTGAATGTATGTAGTATTAATTTAGTATTGTTTTTCATACAAATCTAACTATTTGCTTGTACTTTGTTAATTATAAAGAAATGTTAAGAAAAGAAATAAGAGAAAAGGAAAGAAAGTAAGAAATAAAAAATAAAGGGGGATAATACTTATATAAAAAAAAGAGGCTTGACCAAGCCTCAAAAACAATTTAAAAGTCCACTATAGGCACCCAGGCCTGGGAGAAGGGTCCTGTTAGTCCTGCAATACAAAATGCCTAGTTTCCCTTGCTTATAATGCCAACACAGTCCGTTTGGATTTTGGAAAGACTGGACTTTAAAACGCATAAACAATTATCCTAGTTGTGTTCTTTTAACATCGTAAGAATAATTTAGTCTACAAGAAGAAATCATATTTCTGGTAGGAGAAGATCAATCAAAAGAAGGGCTTCTAGCATGTTGTATGCAAACAAAAATAGCAGCATTTAAGGTAAAAGCTCTTGTTTATTGTGTCCCCATGTTAAAAGGTTGATCTAGAGGTGGACCAAGTGCTCACAATGCTTAGACCAGCTACATCTCAGGAGACCAGAGAATATCTTGCGCAGAGAGCCTGACAGAATTTTGGATCTGGATTACCCTTGTAGGTGGGACAGGCTAAGATTTTCTTTTTTAATGGCGCATGTGAACAAAATTCGTTTGAGACCTGAGTGGGGACAAACTGAAGAACATGCTATTAAGTATTTGCCTGTTCTCAAATATTGTATGTTTTTGCTTTTGTGGTTTTGTTTTAGAACATATAATAATTTTTTTTTCATTTTGACTTGCATTGTGCACATTGAAGCTTTATATTAGGAAGTAGTTGCTAGTCTCTTCTTTTGTTTTAGTCCATTCCTATTTGGAAGCAAGAACTCTACAGGGTGAATGAGACAGGGCTGCATGGTAAGTACACACAATGAATATTTACCATTCGGTTTTCTGTGCCATGCTTGTTTTGCAAAGATTGGACAATAAGGAGGTATGTATTGGTCCGTCAAGCCCAAATTTGAGAAAGATATGCTGGAAAATTCGATTATCTCCAATAAAAAACACAAATGCATGGTGGACTGCATTTCCTCTAGAGTGTATTATCTAAAATATCTTCCTAGAGTTTATATTTTAGGTCACTACTCCAAGAGGAAAAAAATATAGCTATAAATGCAAATACCTTTATCATTTCTCCTTCTCCAGCAGTTCTATTCTGTGCTGCTAAATCCCCTTCTTCATTGCAACTGATAAAACTGCTATTGGAAGCAAGCAGAGCCATTTTACCCTGTAAATAAAACAGGAATATTTACAGTTAGACATTTAGAAAAAAAAAAACAATTACAAAAAACATACCAGTATATAAAACGTAATATATACTATAAAGTTCATTACAATAACAGCTAGATTGGTCACAAGTTTAAATTTACATATATACATAAATACTCTTGACAAACACAAATACTTACATTTTGAAACACAGGTTCCCACTGTTCTCTTGCTCCAATGGCGTCAGCACGCCCAATAACAAGGCCATCTGAATTTATACCAATATACTTCCCATAACCAGATTTCAGTGCAATCCTTTAATGAAATAATAAACCCTGTTTAATTATGGATACTATGCATGTTGTAGTTACTACATAAAATCTAAGCAAACGTATGTAGATCCTACGCTCTTGACAAAGGCGCAACGCCAGCGCCGAAACGCGCGTTGAGCTTTTACCGGGACCACTTGGTCATAGATTAGATTAGGAATCTGCCTGCTGTACTTTAATTAGGAGAGGGTCTTTTTCACGCACTAGGACTTAGGATTTTAAGTCTGCTCCTCCTGGTTTTTCGCTACTTTAGCAATTATACTTGATATTAGAATTCAGGACTGCATTAACACATATGAGCAGCGTTTATACTATTTCTCTCTGAGTATCCTAACTGACAGAGTCTTAGGAGTTGACAATATTTTAAGGCTCTCTCGTCATTTCAGATCCCTATTATGGGATGATAAGCTTATTTAACTTACATCCTATTATCCACTATACTGGGGATCTAGATTATGCTTTATATATCCACCATACAGGGTTTTTTTTTCGGCTGAGGGGTACCTTTGATACTATAGCATTACCAACTACTACTCTGACGATCTTGTTTTAGTCAGAGTATGTTGCCATTTTCTGTTCATACCCTATCACCCCCAGTCCACCCTTGATTCTGGTTATTTCCCCCTTTATAGTAACTTGGTTACTTACTGATATATTTTAGGGAGATACTTATTTCCTCTCTTTACACACACCAATAGCTACATTGGCTGCTGAGACATTGTTGCAATCATACTACAATCTACACTTCTATCTCAGCAACCATTTTTAGGAGCTGTGCTTTTAGGGTGTGTTGCATATTTAGTACATAACAGATGATTCCTATTTTTTTTACACTCTTTCACTGTACATACACTTTTATTACTAATATTTGTTGTTTATTATTTTCTTTTCCCTAAGAGGGATTAATAAAAAATTATTATTTTTCATATATTTCATTTATGTTCTACACTGGCAATTTTCAGCCATAAATTATGAACACATCTTCTCTTGGGGTATAGGGACTGATAATTGGGAGGACCTCTCTGTAATCCCTTTTCAGTCTCTTCCTTTTCTTATATCCTACCAGTAAGCAATGTTTCAATTGGCACTCCAGTTTGACCCCATAATCCCTTTTTTTAAAAATGATTATGATACTAAAGTATAAAAAAATGTGAATTTAACAGTTTACCAATAATTATAAAAATGCCTTTTTTATTTAGACATTCTGTAAAGATTTTAGGAAGCTGAACGATGACTAACCAGATGTCCAGGAGCCGCTTATGTGGGATGATGGGTTTTTAAAATAATACTAATTAATCATTTATTAGCAAGCTGTAGGGATAGCACTGATCAAGCTTAGATACCATGGTGGGAGTCTAGCAGCCCCAGGACACTGCTGTGACTTATTGAAGGCTGGAGTAGCCAGCTCTGTATACAGCTAGCATGAGCTGTGAATGTATGCTCAAGTGCCTAGTACAGTACAGCATGTAACTGAGGCCCAAAATGACTACTTCAGTGATTTGTAGTTGTGAGGGTGACTGGAGTCTATTTAGATTAAAAAAAAAAAAAAAAAAAAGAAAGAAAGAAAAAGAAGACAGGAGAAGATGTTGGCGTGTCCTCCAAATTGGGGGATAACCCCTGAGAAAAGTTTGTAACACAGAAAGAAGAGAGGAAAAGAAAAAAAAAAAAAGAAAAGAGGATTTCCAATGTGACAGGTAGATTTAGTCAGATACTGCATATGGAAAAAAAAAAACACAGTACTTAAAAATTAACTTTTACTAGGTACTGGATAAAAAAAGTCCAACTGATGGGCTTCTACTAATTAACTTAGACTGATCAGAAGAATACTAAAACAACATAGACAATACAACAATCCAAAAATAATTTGAACAGATAGCAGTACTAATTTAGGTATTATTAGCAGAATAGCCTCCTAAATAGGGATGTACTGCGGGTTGTCCAAGATAAAAAAAAAAAAAAAGTTATATCACACTCATGTTGAAGAGGTATAGAAGTGGCTAAGTCACTTGTTCAATCTATATGTGCTCATGTGTGTATAAACAATAACATTTTGTTACTGTATAGATGAAAATGTAAGTTTGTTAGCGATGTTGTTACAATTGAACTGATAAAGTGCTGAGTGACAGGGGAGGAAAGAATGGCAGAGGTAAAGGGAAATAGATCTAACTGATAATAACTTTCCCTATTGTGCCTTCATGGGCACCCAAGCTGAGCAGATAAGATCTTAGAAAGCTTTGTGCAACTGGAGATATTTCTACACTTTTCACGACCCTAAAACCCAACTTACCTAGCTGGAAGAGCCGCAACCGGGTCTGCACATAGGGGATCTCTTCCGCCAAGCAAGCGGCACGGCTGGGCCTAATATGGCCACCTAGCCTGAGGCCTACTCTGAGTTTTCTGATGATTTCTCAGTTGAGGAGGACATGGAGGAACTTCCCATTACGCGCCCTCCAGACCCAGCACCTGTGAACATCCGACTCCACTCCGGTGACCACAATGGTGCTAAAGACACTACTGGCTGGCCTCCAGGTCACTATTCTACCGGACACCACCAAAATCAGCAGAGACATCCAGGGACTGTCGAGCAGAATGGGGACCCTGGAGACTACTGCTAGGGAGCAAGCCCAACAACTCACCTTTCTACAGCAGAAGATCAAAGACCTGCAGAACCAAAACGAAAGGCCGACAATTAGCAGAAATTGAAGACATCAGGGAGGATATACCAGCTGCAGAGCTGCCCCATATCCTGAGGCGCCTGTTTGCTGCACTACGGCCCCCAAGACAAGGAAAAGCAGTGGGGCTGTAGGGATTCGTTCGTGTCCCCAAGTCGTCCAGAGCTCCTGGTGAGACACCTCGAGACCTGGTGGTCCGCTTCCAACATAAAGAAAAGGCTGCAGTGGTAGCAGCAGTTTGTGGCCATATTCCTTACGCCTTTGAGGCTATGTCTCTCACTTTCTACGACGATAGCTCAGGTGGCACTATGGCGTGGAGGCGCACATTAGCTCCCCGCATGACTTTGCTCCGAAAACATCAAATTCAATACCGATGGCACTCAGCACATATGCTCCTGGTCCTCAAGGATGAAGATAAACACATGATACACGACATGACTGAAGTGAAGGCGCTGCTGACCTCTCTGAACATACCTCAGGACTCTCTTGCAAACACGGGGCTCCGTGCAATAGATCAAACACCCCACAAGTGAAACATTCTCAGGATGTCCCCTCTGGACCCTCCTGCAGCTGACACTACCTGACTCACTCATTGGGGCACACTGTGCTCATACTTTGACGTTTCTTTTTTATTCAGCTTTTGTTTTAAGGTCATAGTTTGTACAGGGTACTTACACCCTGTCCACCCTCAGCTAGATAGGTTATTCAACCTTATTAATAGCTGCCTTTATGCAGTAACATACGATGATATAGCCGTACCAGTCTGCCTCAGGTGGTACAAACGCAGACCATATCTCTTATTCAGTATTATACCGCCTCCATGGAACATTGAGAAGTTATCAAAAATACAAAATGATTCAGTTCATGTACTTTATTTTACATTTATATGCTGCCTTCATTAGGGACCTAACTTTTTGAGCATACTTACCTTACCTTTTATAACAGTTTTTGCTTTTTATGTGAAGTGAAACCAAAGAATAAAAAAAATAAAAGTCAGAAATGACCTGGTATCAGACAACTTGATTGCAGTAAACTGCTCTGGTGGAGAAGGTCCTTCATCACCTGTCGGCAAAAGAGATCAAAAACTATACACATATATATATATATAAACAAACAAAACAAAAAAAAACTAGCATTTTGCATTCAGAAGTCTACATTTGAAATGGCATGTTTAACAGGGCAAAATAGCCTCTTTCACACGGTAAATAATGAAATCTACTCCTAACCAAACAGAAGGTATGCAATTTTCTTTACTAACATGGCATCGTAACTAACTACATCTGCCTCTTCCTTTTGAGAATGTATTTATTTTTTAATCTAGAAAATATGAATTTTATGCTACTGGAGGATTTAGCTCTAGTGCTTACTCTGATCTTACTGGCTCACTAAATAAAAGCTAGGATAAACAGGCCGTTTTACATATGCGACAATATGCACGGTCAATTCATTTCCTTAGCTGGGTTGGTTCAGTACTGAAGCCAAGCAACACACAATCTAAAACAATTCCTTTATATAGAAGATGTACCTGGGATTAGCAGCACCCAACGTGACTAAATACTGATCTTTTACCACAAACAACGTCCAAAGTTTAAATCTATTCCAAATATTAATATTGCATATCAGGTAGGCTACACATTTAAAGGACCACTCTAGTGCCAGGAAAGCATACTTGTTTTCCTGGCACTAGAGTGCCCTGAGGGTGCCCCCACCCTCAGGGACCCCCTCCCGCCCGGCTCTGGAAAGGGGAAAAGGGGTAAAACTTACCTTTTTCCAGCGCTGGGCGGGGAGCTCTCCTCCTCCTCTCCGCCTCCGTTCCTCCCCGTCGGCTGAATGCGCACGCGCGGCAAGAGCTGCGCGCGCTTCAGCCGGTCACATAGGAAAGCATTCATAATGCTTTCCTATGGACGCTTGCGTGCTCTCACTGTGATTTTCACAGTGAGAATCACGCAAGCGCCTCTAGCGGCTGTCAGTGAGACAGCCACTAGAGGAAATAGGGGAAGGCTTAATTAATTGATAAACATAGCAGTTTCTCTGAAACTGCTATGTTTATAAAAAAAATAGTTAACCCTAGCTGGACCTGGCACCCAGACCACTTCATTAAGCTGAAGTGGTCTGGGTGCCTAGAGTGGTCCTTTAATGTGATACATCAACTAATGCCAAAAGTACATCATATTTTTAACGAGTTACTCCAACCCCCAAAAATATTATTTTAATAAAATAACATTTTTGCCAGAGCAATCCGAACCATCTACCTCCCAAATGTTAAAATAAATAAATAATGCTAGAACTGTAGCCTTGAGGGCAGGTTCTTCGAGCATCCCAATCCTTTACTGGTGATGTCACAATGCCTCGCTGGAGGGACATCCAGAAGGACAGGCTGTGGGGAGAACTTGGGTGATCGCTTGTCGCAAGCACGTTGTGCAAACTAACGTCAGAAAGCACAAAGTTGATATTAAACAGCCCAGGTTTGCTGTTCCTAGCTGACCAATAACTCCATAATGACGCTGTCAAATCTCCAGCATCAAAATTCTGCGCATACAGACTCCAAGCACCAATCAAATGCATTTAATGGACCTTGCGAGGAAAGCAGTGATGTTGGAGAGGATATGGAAACCAGCAAGGGAATCTTCCCCAGCACGGAATTCCAGGTAAGTGTAAAACTGATTTTACTTTAATATAAGTGGGAAGGCGAGGGACCAATTACTGCCCAAAACAAAAAAAATAAAATACTCAAATTGACTGTGTTGGAGCTTTACTGAAATTCCAATCCGGGCCCTACTTCATTACATGGAAGGCTCGATAGCCCAGTACAAGCGATCGATATTACGGCACCTGCTTAACGCGGCGAAAGCATCTATACCAGCTAGATGGAAACAGACCCAACCACCGACTATAGCAGAATGCTTCAGAGAGTGGAGGAAATACATACGGCTGAGGCGCGGTACGCGGATCTGCTAGGGAGGAGCACCAAACACGTCGCCACCTGGACCCCGTGGTATGTCTACCTTTCACGACCAGGAACTGGAGGGACATAGCGCACACCACAACACATTGGGTTCGAGGATGCCTGGGCGCACTTTAACACATGTTGCTCTACGTAGACCCTAACTGACGGGAGGATGGGATTTCCACACCCGCTCCACGATATCTCAGGGCGACACAACAGGCACCTGACTGAAGGGCTATACCAACAGACAGACACAACCAAGCTACTTCTATTGCACAAGTGACCCCTGGGGCTACTTTCTATAGGGGATCCCAAGTTAAAGCTCGGAATTGGGGAGTCGCTTTTTCAACAGTGAAGTGTAATTGGAACCCGAATTCTTGATTCCATAACAATACACCTAGCTAAGCGAATAATTTCATATCATAAGCTTTATAGCCTATAGGTCAGGTGTCTCTAATCGAGGATGTGAAGGCTTTTCTGCTCAATATGTCACATATTTTTGATATTGAAGCTATTACCTTGTTTTTTTTTGCTGTCAGATCTATACGCTTCATTCTCCAGAAGAACCATAGAATAGGGCTCGGAAATATCCCCTTGTTTGTATTCTGTTATTATTGTTATTGAAACTGCTTCTGCTTCAAAGTATGCACTCACCTAAAATTGTTAGAATTACCTATATCCTATTGATTGAATGCTTTCATGATGCTTGATGCATGTCAGGTGGTCAAAAGACAATAATGCTTATTATCAATACCACTATCCGACTTGATTCTATGCACATTTACACTGTTGTGGTGTATGTATATGATTCTGTACTCACCTGATCGTCATAATAAAGAATTTACAAAAAAAGAAATTCCAATCCGGTAAAGGGATAAAGACAAAGTAGGGATGTTTCCTACGCCTAACACTTCTACACACTGCGCAGAACTATTACTGTCTGGAAGTGTCATTCCACCTGCTGTCACAGTGACGGCTGCAAGGATTTAGCATTATTTACAGAGGATCCCTAGGACTTTGATGTTGCATACTGGCGCATGCATGAGAGTTCAGCAGTGACATTGTCTTCTTGAGCAGAAGTGCCAGAAGCTGAAGAGGACCCGCCGGGAGTATATAGCGGCACAACAGGTTTAGGTATATTTTTACACATTACGCATAGAATGCACTTCAGTTTCAGGAATATAGACAAAAAAGGTGAATTATGAAATTTGCAATAATAATAATAATAATAATATAAAAAAAAACCAAAAAAAAAAATGTTCTTCGAACAAAACCAACAACCCCCCAAACGGCTAAATACTAACCGTTGTGTGGTGCTCCAATTGTGAAGAGACCAGTGTCTAAAGCATGAATGTAAGCTCCTTTGTCCATTTCGATAGCAACTGTTCCTGAAATTTCACCAAAGTTTTTGACAGTCCACCAGTTTCCTGAAAGAGGATGAAACAAAATTAATAAAGATCAATCTTCAAAAAGCCATTCAAATAGGGACTTCAATTTTGCTAGATTCCGTGCAAATTATATACACACACACACATTGACCAAAATACCTCTCCACTAAACCCTGTTACAAAATCTAAGTGATGTCAGAAAGCCAAGGGTAAGAGGGAAAAATAATCAGTGCAAACCAATTTTGGAAATCTATTCTGTTTACACGTTGCTTACCTGCAAAAATATATGTGGAGTTTTCCCTTAAAGTACCAGTTCTAAAGAGTTTGCTGATCTCGCCCAATCCAGTGCTTTCCAGCAGTAAAGCATTGGGAGGATATTGTGCAAAACGCTGCACCAATCAGTATCTCCCCATAGAGATGCATTGTATCAATGCATCTCTATGGGGGATGCTCAGCGCCTCCATGCAGAGCGTGGAGACGGTGAATGTAGGTGCTGCACATTGTACATTGGCAGCACTGCGATAGGAAACACTTTAATGGCCACCTGAGTGACTGCCACTAGAAGTGTTACTAGGCAGCAATGTAAACACTGCCTTTTTTCTGAGAAGGCAGTGTTTACATTGAAAAGCCTGCAGGGATATGCTACAGACACCAGAACTACTACATTAAGCTGTAGTGGTTCTGGTGACTAATATCTCTTTAAGAGTTGTATTTTTGTCACTGAAGATAAAGCTTTGTTAGATGAAAGTTAGGGGGCCAGTTTTAGATTCAAAGCAAATTTGTCTAGCCTTGTCATAATCTCTACCACTCGAGGAGAAATGTCTGAGAATACTAAAAGGTAAGATTCTAAAGGCTTCTACTTCTAGTTGCATTTCATTGAATATAACCCACTCCTAATTGCTATTATTCAGATTACCCTAAAGACAGTCTTGACCGAACCAGTGTAGGGAGTAGTATACATTCTATAAAATGTAATGCATTGAAGCTGTAGGCTACCAGTCAGTGGTTAAAGTTGCCGGTTGAAGAATAACCACCAATTTTTATGAACGAATTAGTCAAGTTGACATCACTGCGCCATGAATGGTACACAATAAAACATTAATATATAGATACATTCTAGGGATCGACAGATTATCGGTTTTACCGATATTATCTTCCGATATTCTGTATTTTTGGCAATATCGGTATCGGCCAATAGAGATACAGATATTGCCGATAATACAAACCAGGACGACCGGGCTCATTACAAGCCCAGCGGTCCTGGGGGGCCCGCAGCAAGCTGTTTCTTACCTTCCCTTCAGCTACCTCTGTAAATCTTGCGAGTCCCGCGGCCGCAGAGTGTTGCCACGGGTTACCGTGGCAACGCTCCGCGCGGCACGCAGTCCACGAGATTTACACAGGGGAGCTGAAGGGAGGGTAAGTAACAGCTTGCTGCGGACCCCCCCACTGCTCAGTCCATGACACTGGACCACCAAGGAATGCCAGAGCCCCCTTCCCTGGCCCCCATTTTACACAAATTACATCCGTTCAGAAACACACACACACTACACAAACACATTGCATTCACTATACACACACACTCCATTCACTATACGCACACTACACAAACACACTGCATTCACTATACGCACACTACACAAACACACTGCATTCACTATACGCACACTCAGGGCCGGCGCGTCCATAAGGCGGCACAGGCGGCCGCCTTAGGGCGCACCGGCTCTGGCGGCGCAAAATTCCAGTTACCGGCAGGAGGGAAGTGCTCCCTTCTGCCTGGTCACCTCCTGGATCCCCGGAGCTGCTGGGAGGCGTGCGGCTGAAGTTGATTAGGAGGCGGCGAGGGAGCTCTCTGATCTCTCTGACCGGCTCCCTCGCGCGCCTTTTGCTGATGCCGCGGGAGCCGGAATATGACATCATATTCCGGCTCCCGCGGCATCAGAAAACAGCCTGCGAGGGAGCCGGTCAGAGAGATCAGAGAGCTCCCTCGACGCCTCCTAATCAACTTCAGCCGCACGCCTCCCAGCAGCCTCACTGGACCACCAATGAGAGACCCACGCCAGCACTCCAGGTAGGGAGGCTGGGTGGGACATTTAAATTTAATTTATTATTAATTACTGTGTGTGTATATGTGAGTGTGAGTGAGTGTGTGTGTGTGTGTGTGTCAGTGTGTGTGTGTGTGTGTGTCTGTCAGTGTGTGTGTGTGTGTGTGTCTGTCAGTGTGTGTGTGTGTGTCTGTCAGTGTGTGTGTGTGTCTGTCAGTGTGTGTGTGTGTCTGTCAGTGTGTGTGTGTGTCTGTCAGTGTGTGTGAGTGTGTGTGTGTGTCTGTCAGTGTGTGTGTGTGTCTGTCAGTGTGTGTGTGTGTGTGTGTCTGTCAGTGTGTGTGTGTGTCTGTCAGTGTGTGTGTGTGTGTGTGTCTGTCAGTGTGTGTGTGTGTCTGTCAGTGTGTGTGTGTGTCTGTCAGTGTGTGTGTGTGTGTGTGTGTCTGTCAGTGTGTGTGTGTGTCTGTCAGTGTGTGTGTGTGTCTGTCAGTGTGTGTGTGTGTCTGTCAGTGTGTGTGTGTGTCTGTCAGTGTGTGTGTGTGTCTGTCAGTGTGTGTGTGTGTCTGTCAGTGTGTGTGTGTGTCTGTCAGTGTGTGTGTGTGTCTGTCAGTGTGTGTGTGTGTCTGTCAGTGTGTGTGTGTGTCTGTCAGTGTGTGTGTGTGTCTGTCAGTGTGTGTGTGTGTCTGTCAGTGTGTGTGTGTGTCTGTCAGTGTGTGTGTGTGTCTGTCAGTGTGTGTGTGTGTCTGTCAGTGTGTGTGTGTGTCTGTCAGTGTGTGTGTGTGTGTCTGTCAGTGTGTGTGTGTGTCTGTCAGTGTGTGTGTGTGTCTGTCAGTGTGTGTGTGTGTCTGTCAGTGTGTGTGTGTGTCTGTCAGTGTGTGTGTGTGTCTGTCAGTGTGTGTGTGTGTCTGTCAGTGTGTGTGTGTGTCTGTCAGTGTGTGTGTGTGTCTGTCAGTGTGTGTGTGTGTCTGTCAGTGTGTGTGTGTGTCTGTCAGTGTGTGTGTGTGTCTGTCAGTGTGTGTGTGTGTCTGTCAGTGTGTGTGTGTGTCTGTCAGTGTGTGTGTGTGTCTGTCAGTGTGTGTGTGTGTCTGTCAGTGTGTGTGTGTCTGTCAGTGTGTGTGTGTGTGTGTGTGTGTGTGTGTGTCTCTGTCAGTGTGTGTGAGTGAGTGTGTGTCGGTGTGTGTGAGTATGTCAGTGTGTGTGTGCGCATGTGAGTATGTGTGTCTGTCAGTGTGTGTGTGTTCGAGTATGTGTCTGTGAGTTTGTGTGTGTGTATGTATTTTTCTGTATGCCTGTCTGTATGTATGTATCTGTATGACGGTATGCCTCTGTATGTATGTATGTGTCCGTATGCCTGTATGTCTTGTACGTATGTCTCTGTATGCATGTATGTAACTGGATGTATGTTTGTCTCTGAATGTCTGTATATATGTCTCTGAATGTCTGTATATATGTCTCTGAATGTCTGTATATATGTCTCTGTATGCATGTATGCAACTGTATGCCTTTATGTCTCTGTATGTACGTATGTGTGTGTCTCTGTATGCCTTTGTATGCATGTTTCTGTATGTATGTATGTATGTATGTGTCTGTATGACGGTATGCCTCTGTATGTATGTATGTGTCTGTATGACGGTATGCCTCTGTATGTATGTATGTGTCTGTATGACGGTATGCCTCTGTATGTATGTATGTGTCTGTATGACGGTATGCCTCTGTATGTATGTGTCTGTATGACGGTATGCCTCTGTATGTATGTATGTGTCTGTATGACGGTATGCCTCTGTATGTATGTATGTGTCTGTATGACGGTATGCCTCTGTATGTATGTATGTGTCTGTATGCCTGTCTATATGTATGTGTCTGTATGACGTTATGTCTCTGTATGCATGCATCTGTATGTGTGTATGTCTTTGTATGCCTGTATGTATGTATGTATGTATGTATGTATGTATGTATGTATGTGTCTGCATGCCTGTATGTCTCTGTATGTATGTTTCTTTATGCCTGTATGTATGTGCCTGAATGTCTTTGTATGTATGTTTCTGTATGCCTGTCTGTATGTATGTGTCTGTATGATGGTATGCATGTATGTCTTTATATGCCTGCATGTCTCTGTATGCATGTATGTCTCTGACTGTATGTCTCTGTATGATTATTGCTGTCTTTGTATGACAGTGTACCTGTATGACTTTGACTGTGTGACTGAAAAATGATGCCTGTGTGCCTGTGGCTTGGGAGGAAAGACACACAGGTGAAGATGCATTTTTTTTTTTTTAAATGAGGGTTGGGGGCGCCAAAATGCATCTTCGCCTGTGTAACTAAAAATCCTAGCACCGGCCCTGCGCACACTGCATTCACTTTACGCACACTACACAGACACTGCATTCACTTTACGCACACTACACACACACTGCATTCACTTTACGCACACTACACACACACTGCATTCACTTTACGCACACTACACACACAATGCATTCACTTTACGCACACTACACACACACTGCATTCACTTTACGCACACTACACACACACTGCATTCACTTTACGCACACTACACACACACTGCATTCACTTTACGCACACTACACACACACTGCATTCACTTTACGCACACTACACACACACACTGCACTATTAGGTAGGCAGACAATGTAATAGAGCAGCAGGAAATGCTAGCAGAATGCTTGGTTGTATAAGGAGATGTATTAGCAGTAGAAAGAGGGAAGTGGGATAAAAACAAGGGGGTAGGTGCAGCGCTCCCCCCCCCCCTGTTTTTATCCAATTTTCTGATCGGAAAAGAGAGACTCCGCATTGGTGTTCCAGCTGCTTTTGGACTATTATCACTTTGCTTTCGCGCTGAATTTATTTTTGTGTGATTGAGAAAAAGGGAAGTGCTCATGCCATTGTACAGAACACTGGTGAGACCTCACTTGGAGTATTGTACACAGTACTGGAGACCGTATCTTCAGAAGGATATTGATACCTTAGAGAGAGTTCAGAGAAGGGCTACTAAACTGGTTCATGGATTGCAGAATAAAACTTACCAGGAAAGGTTAAAGGATCTTAACATGTATAGCTTGGAGGAAAGACGAGACAGGGGGGATATGATAGAAACATTTAAATACATAAAGGGAATCAACACAGTAAAGGAGGAGACTATATTTAAAAGAAGAAAAACTACCACAACAAGAGGACATAGTCTTAAATTAGAGGGACAAAGGTTTAAAAATAATATCAGGAAGTATTACTTTACTGAGAGGGTAGTGGATGCATGGAATAGCCTTCCAGCTGAAGTGGTAGAGGTTAACACAGTAAAGAAGTTTAAGCATGCGTGGGATAGGCATAAGGCTATCCTAAGTATAAGATAAGGCCAGGGACTAATGAAAGTATTTAGAAAATTGGGCAGACTAGATGGGCCGAATGGTTCTTATCTACCGTCCATTCTAGGTTTACGCACACTACATTCACTATACACACACTACACAAACACTCCCTGCATTCATTATATACACACTGCATCCACTACACACACACACACACACACACACACGACACAAACACACACAGCTGCCCTGTTTAAACACACTGCATCCACTACATGTGGCATGCATATTTTGTGCATTTACCTTTAGAAATAGTTTATTTTTTCAAAATGGTAAATGTACATAATATCGGCAAGTTATCGGCTATCGGCCTGAAAGTTCACAGATTATCGTTATCGGCTCTAAAATATCGGTCGATCCCTAATACATTCCGTTCTTGGAGACTCACCAACAATATCCAGCTTGTCCTCTTCAGACTCCTCTCGCTTTCTTTTCTTATCTTTGTTCTTTTTCTTACTGTGCAACAGATGGATTTATATTAAATGTTTGTTAAATTAGCATTTGTTTGAGTCGCATACAAAAGAATATTATACAAATTTAAAGGTCACTTCACATATTTTACATATGCAACATGCATTCTAGAATAAATGTGTGTTATGTTTTATTTGGGTGAAGCAACACAAAAATGAAGATGATCCGCAAACACAGTTCCATGATTTCTGCTAACAAGATTGAATATCCTGATATCCATGTAAATAATTCAGACAAGTTAAAATTATATGTGCTTTTTCCCCATAGAAAACTACTGGCTAAAATTGTAATCTATATGACACTGATTTTTACCAGCCTTATAATATCTAGAACAGAGGCGGCTCTCTAATTAGGCGGTTTAGGCGGCCGCCTAAGGCCTCGCGCTGGCGGGGGCCTCGCGGCCGCCTAAACCGCCTGTTGGCAGAGTGTGTCAGGTCCTCGGTCAGTGACCGAGGACCTGACACCAGGAGGGGGCCCGGCGGCTTGCCCGGTATGCCGCCGGGTGCGAGGCCCCTCCTGGCTGCCCGGCCAGCCACCGCAGACACTGGTCTGCAGCTCCGCAGTGTGCAGAGCTGCAGACCATGTGACTCGCGAGAATTGGCCAATCAGAGCGTTGCCGCGGGTTACCATGGCAACGCTCTGAAATCTCGCGAGATTACACAGTCTGCAGCTCTGAGGAGCTGCAGACCGTGAGCAGTGGCCACCGGACCACCAGGGAGCCCACTGGACCACCAGGGAAAGGTAGGCTCTCCCTCCCCATCATCCTCCACCCCCCTCAGGCTCACCCCCACCACCCTCACTCCCCACCACCATCACCCCCACCACCCTCAGCCTCACCCCCCACCACCATCACCCCCACCACCCTCAGCCTCACCCCCACCACCACCATCACCCCCACCACCCCCATCACCCCCCACCACCCTCAGCTTCACCCCCCACCACCATCACCCCCCACCATCCTCAGCCTCACCACCCACCACCACCACCACCCCCCACCACCCTCAGCCTCACCCCCACCACCACCATCACCCCCCACCACCCTCAGCCTCACCCCCACCACCACCATCACCCCCACCACCCTCAGCTTCACCCCCCACCACCATCACCCCCCACCATCCTCAGCCTCACCACCCACCACCACCATCACCCCCCACCACCCTCAGCCTCACTCCCCACCACCATCACCCTCAGATTCACCCCCCACCACCCTCAGCCTCACCCCCACCACCATCACCCCTCCTCAGCCTCACCCCCACCACCATCACCAATCACCCCCCACCACCATCACCCCCCACCACCCTCAGCCTCACCCCCCACCACCCTCAGCCTCACCCCCACCACCATCACCACCCTCAGCCTCACCACCATCACCCCCCACCACCCTCAGCTTCACCCCCACCACCATCACCCACCATCACCACCCTCAGCCTCACCACCATCACCCCCCACCACCCTCAGCTTCACCCCACCACCATCACCCCTCCCCACCCTCAGCCTCACCCCCACCACCCTCACCATTACCCCTTCACCCTCAGCCTCACCCCCGCCACCCTCAGCCTCACCTCCCACCACCCTCAGCCTCACCTCCCACCACCCTCAGCATCACCCCTCACCACCCTCAGCTTCACCACCCACCACCACCCTCAACATCACCCCCCTCAGCCTCACCCCCCACCACCCTCAGCATCACCACCCTCAGCATCGCCCCTCACCACCCTCAGCATCGCCCCTCACCACCCTCAGCATCGCCCCCCACCACCCTCATCATCACCACCCTCAGCATAACCCTCCGTCACCACCCTCAGCCTCCCCCACTCACATTACCCCCCATTCTCACATTACCCCCCCCACTCTCACATTAGCCCCCCACTCTCACATTAGCCCCCCCACTCTCACATTAGCCCCCCCACTCTCACATTAGCCCCCCCACTCTCACATTAGCCCCCCCACTCTCACATTAGCCCCCCCACTCTCACATTAGCCCCCCCACTCTCACATTAGCCCTCCCACTCTCACATTAGCCCCCCCACTCTCACATTAGCCCCCCCACTCTCACATTAGCCCCCCCACTCTCACATTAGCCCTCCCACTCTCACATTAGCCCCCCACTCTCACATTAGCCCCCCACTCTCACATTAGCCCCCCACTCTCACATTAGCCCCCCACTCTCACATTAGCCCCCCACTCTCACATTAGCCCCCCACTCTCACTCTCGCATTACCCCCTCTCACTCTCGCATTACCCCCTCTCACTCTCACATTACTCCCTCTCACATTACCATCACCCCCCGCTCCCTCTCACATTACCATCACCCCCTGCTCCCTCTCACCATCACACCCCCCGCTCCCTCTCACCATCACACCCCCCGCTCCCTCTCACCATCACACCCCCCGCTCCCTCTCACCATCACACTCCCCGCTCCCTCTCACCATCACACCCCCCCGCTCCCTCTCACCATCACACCCCCCGCTCCCTCTCACCATCACACCCCCCGCTCCCTCTCACCATCAGCTACCCCATACACATAGGGTCTCAGACAAAAACGCAAACATGCTCACAGAGACATACATTCGCACACACAAGGATACTCTCTGTCAGACACACTCTCAGGCACATACACAGGTAGACAGTGCATCAATGTGTATATGTGACACTTTTTTGTTAGTGGGGCCTCATGTTTGTGTTTCGCCTAAGGCCTCATAAAGTCTAGAGCCGCCTCTGATCTAGAATAGGAGTAGGAAACCTTCAACACTTCGGATATTGTGGACAACATCTCCCTTAATGCTCTTACGGACAACAATGCTGGCAAAACCTCAGCGGAGATGTAGTCTGGAGCAGGGCCAGGTACTGTAATTATGATGGACCTAATTACAGAATCTGATCGACAGAAAATACTAAGCAAAGTTGGTGCTGGAGGAAGCATTTATAAGAATACACATAGCCTACTCTAATTTCTTGCTTCCATCTCTCAACCAAACCCATATCCTCAAACCTAGACATCCTCTGAATCAAAGAGCCGTGCAGAAGGAAGACAGTGAGAGGGGGAGCACATCCTGGAAGATCCTCTGACTCCCACTATTCTGAGCCAATTTATCTTACCCCATGGAAGCCACCCTCCTGCACCCTAAACGTAGGAAACAGGAGGGTGGCTAAAAATGTACATTTTACAGATTTGTGTCTTGGTGTGCATCTTTGTGTATCTGGGCAGATATGTGTATCTGTGTGTAACAGTGTCTACTTGTGTGTGTATATATCTGCATGTGTATACAGATACACATACAGAGATACACACTGACACAGATATATACACACACAATCTGTGTGTATCTGTGTTTAAGAGTGTCTACACACATATATATATATATATATATATCTTTATGTCAGTGTGTATCTGTATATACAGATACACAAAGATATACACACACAAGTAGACACTCATACACACTGATTGATACACATATAGACACAGTTACACACAAAGATGCACAGATACAAAGATACACACCAAGACACAAACATGTAAAATGTACATTTTTAGCCATCCATATCCATACAGTATTCTGAGGTTTATAAAGTGTCTGTATGCCTGCACTCCAGTATGTGTTCTCGTTAGAGCTTGGTGCTTGCACGCAAAAATATATACATGTGAAAAATTATAGCATTTAAAGGTCTTGTTAAAGGTAAAAAAAAAGTAAAACTTTACTTTTATTCAGGTTGTTGAAAATAAAAAAAGGTCGACGTTTCAGTTCCAGTGTGAACTTTCCTCAGGACAGATATATCTGCATGTGTATCCATCTGTATGTCTGTGTATCTGCGTCTCTGTGGGGCCCAATGCGCTCCTCTTCTGTCCGTCAATACATTTAGCGTATCCAAACTTCACCAACACGTCCAGCCCACTGGCTCTGGAGCATGCTGCAAGCTGTGTGGAGGGGGCAGAGATATGAATCACCTCATATCCCTGCATTCCTCAAAGCATGGCGACGGATTCGTGATGATACCAGGCTGAGAGGGAGGGTCAAATTTAGGGACCTCCCCAGGCGGCAAATCTCTAGGTATGCTAGTGGCCTGCAGGATTTTCTTTTTACAGACCCTGCAATGTTATGTCTTGCAAGTAAGGCTGTTTTAGTAACTGATGCGCTTGGCAATCAAATAGGAATTACCTCTACTTTAGATTTCTTATAAATATTAACACGATACATACCAACACTGTATCTTTTTTAAAATTTGCATTCTTTTTATGGCATGTATACTTCAGAATTAAATAGACATTTAATGCTGTAATTTCTTTTGCGAAATGAGGGGTTCCTTAGTAACAAAAGACTCATTGCAATAGAATGAGAACTATTTGAAAATCAGTAATAGGAAAGATATTTCACGGGTATATTCATGGCTGCACTACAAATAGCTATAGCTATTCTTGCAGACATGATCCTAGGTGGAAAAAGTCTGACGTTCACTCATAGAAATGAAGACACTGCTTACCTCTTTTTCACTCCCTTCAACACCAATTTAGTGGATTTTACCCTGGCATACTCAGCCATAATGTAGATTTGGTAAGAGTAATGTGACCAATGGGATACAGCTGTTGACGAGAAAGTTATGTAAGGGTTACAAAAACATCACATGGTAAAATGTATCATAAAGGAGTAGCAAATATAGATTTAAAGAGTTTCTCCAAGCATCATAAACATACAGCCCACAGCAGTGGTTACGATGGCAGGAGTATTCTGGCCCGGTTCCGCGGTAAAGGAGCAAACCATTTAGCAATAGTTTGTCGGGTTCTGGTGCTCCCTGGTCGTCCAGAGGCGCACTTCCGGCTTTTGCAGAGCTACAGACACCTAAAGCCACAGCCATTCATTGGCTGAGAGAGTAAACTGACCACTCTTAGCCAATGTATGCAAATCATTGAAATGGTCATGGTGCTTGTGGTTACCCTTCAAGCATATATAGCTTACATAAACAACCTAAAGCATTGCATGTTGCACTTTATACGTTTCAATATTTTTTAAAAAAATGGAATATATATATATTTTATAAAAAATGTGTACGCAGGAAATGTCACATCTAGTGCAGTAGCACTCCTACTTTAAACACCAACATAAAGCAAGCCTTTCCCTCAGTAACTACCAGCACCATGCTGCAAAATTATCCAATATTAAATGGTATTTACTATGAGCAGATCTCTTTCCTCTAGTACTCATAAACCCCTACCACCCAGACCCCAACTCCCTACTATTATATATACATATATTATAAAATAATGGCCATGCAGCCTCACCACCAACAGCACCACCAGTATACAATTACTTTATGCACAGCTCCTTTTCCATAAACTGTATAAAACCAAAATGTTGTATATTGCACTGTCTTTAGCTGTGTAACCACAGCATCGTGCATGCTCCTCTAGTAAACCCTGTATGTGAAGCAGACATACTAGTACACAGTGCACACACTCTAGAACACAGAATATCACGGTTATTATTGGGAGAATACCTGCCTGCTGCACAGAGACACACAGGTCCTGGAACGCACGCTTCCGGTTATTCCACGTTTGACTTCACAACAAAGCGTCCGGGACAACAAACGACGCACCCTGGGAGAATAGTAAAGCAGCTGGCGCTCGGCTCTCGGCTTTCCCAGGGAAACACAGCGAGGACGCTGGCCATTATCTAAAAAACAAGGCAGAGCACGGGACAACCATAACCTATCCCTCGGATAGAGAATACCCCCGAAAGACACGCCCCTTGATTTCCATACTGGGCGGTATCTTTTCTCTCTGTTCTATTTTTTTTTTAATTAAACTTACACCATTAATTATAGTTCAAAGCGCCAGTAGTTCGAACTTTGGTTATATACTGAGAAGATGTTTATCAAACTTTATTACTGTCCATAGTTCCCATCACAATAAGTGAAAGGACAACTGTCAAAGCAAAAGTTTATTTTAATAAGTGTAGAGTCAGATTGTAAGCTCCCTTGGCACGGTCCTCATCTACCTATTGTTCCTGTAACATTTTGTAATCGTCTTGTTTATTGTTAAATGTCCCCCTTTATACTTTTGTAAAGCGCTGGGCAATAAGTTGGTACTAAAATAATAATAATATATATTTTTTAATGACCCTTTCGTCAAGTTTATATATTTTTAAATGAAGTACATGACAGGATTGTTCAGCCATTCACAATCACCCTGGGTCAGACAGTGCATTAACAGTGAAAGACTCTGTGGTCTTCCCTAATTCTGTGCAGGCAGTGAATCAGTTATTGCATTAAAATATTTTGAGGTGACAATTGTCCTTTGAAATTCAATTCACCCACATTTGTTTCTCCAGAATCCAAGAGAGAGAATATTGTAATAACGTTGATATAGATTATTTTAAGCAAACAAATATGTTTGAATGACTATCTGTTCCTGTCCAAATCTGAGATGATTAAATTGCGTATACGCAGAAGTAAATTCACACTGACACATGGAGTTCAGGTTAAAAGAACTTCGAGAAAATTTAATGGCATCTGGTTAAAAAGCGGGTATGCAGACCCTTTTAAAGGCAATATTACATCATCATAGAATATCAAGATAACAACAAATAAACATCATTAATTGGTCTATGTGTTAAGTGGTAAGTTAAATGCCCTCCCATCTATATTATTAATTGGCTTAGGGGTTAAGTGGTCAGTTGGGCATCCTCCCATCATGGGATGTCGTCATCTTCGACACGGGAGTGGACATAAGATACAAGCGCCATTCTTGTTTAGCACGAGGCTCGCTCGATGGGAGGGGGGATCTGGCAGCCAGCCATTTTGAGTACTTGGCACCTTTTAGCTTCAAGGTTAGTTTCTCAGGCTTAGTGAATACACATTTCATTAGTACAGTTCTTATGATCTAACTATGGCATACAATGTTTCATATTACAGGAACTTGACAATTCCGGTGTTACTCATATCCTTCTAGAAAATACATTCTCTTTCTAATATTCTTAAATGCTGTTAGGAAAATCTGTCATGTAATGAAGTTAATGGAGTTAATAGGAAATTTAATAAGGGTTTTAATAATTCTATAACAACGTCATGTATCTCCTAATTCATTGGTTCAAATAATGCATCTTATAAACTTAAAAGGAACACTTCAATCCTTCAGGAGAGGGGTTCCCAAACGTGGTACATTCTAGTTCCCCCAGAGGTACGCAAAATAAAATAAAAAATTCGGTAATGGGGGCTCTACTATGCACCACACAGATTAGGAACAACAGGGTGAAGGTTAATCGTGTGGCCCATTTTGACCTGTATGTGTGTCGTTGTGTGTCTGTATGCAGGTAGGGCTTGTATCTGTATGTGTGTCAGTGTGTGCATCTGTATGTATCTGTGTATCTGCATGTGTGTCAGTGTGTGTCTGTGTATCTGCATGTGTGGCAGTGTTTGTATCTGTGTGTCTGTACATCTGTATGTGTTTTAGTGTATGTAAAACAGTGTATCTGAATCAGGGCCGGTGCAAGGATTTGCCGCCCCCCCCCCCGCTCTCCTACCCCCCCCCTTCCCTCTCCCACCCACCCCCCAGTGACATCGCAATGCCCCATCCATATGATCTGCCATATGAACTAACGCCAGTGCTGCACACAGTGTGTGTTTACATTAAAAAGCCTGCAGGGACAAACTATAGACACCAAAACCACTTTATTAAGCTGCAGTGGTTCTGGGGACTATAGTGTCCCTTTAATGTGAGGTAAATTATAGATTACTAATTATAGAATTAGTGTCACTAATAATATACTAGATTGCCTACTTACAATCACATGAGGATGGTGATGGGCTCTGGCTGCAGTCTGGTTCCACTGGTCTGGTGTAGAACAGGATCTCTGGAGGCTGTTTGTAAATGTGGTCACAAAATTCAATGTTCTGGGAGAACGGCAAGCAGCTCAATTTTTTGGGGCCCCTTACACAGCTCAAGGTCTAGGCCCCAGGGCCTGACGGTGAGTATGCCCATAAGGCCCACCCATAAGTCCACCTACATGTTCCACCCATGAGTTCGCTCACAGGGAGTGGAGTGTGTAGGGGATGTGCTATGTGTTACTGTAGAGAATCTAATGTGTGTGCTTATGGAATGTAGTGTATAGGGATACCAGTTTGTGTAGGTGATGCAGTGTGTTTGTGTGTAGTGGAAGCAGTGTGTTTTTGTGTAAGGGATAGAAAGCAGCGTGTGTTTGTGTATAAGGGATGTATTGTGTGTTTCTTGTTGTGTGTAAGGGATGCATTGTGTGAATCTGTGTTTGTATGCATAAGGAATGCAAAGTGTGTTTCTGTGTATGTGTAAGAGAAGCAGTGTGTGTTTGCATGTGTGTAAGGGATGCATTGTGTGTTTCTGTGTATATGTGCAAAGGATGCATTGTCTTTATGTGTAAGGGTTGCATTGTGTGTGTGTGTGTGTGTGTGTGTGTGTGTATAATGGATGCATTGTGTGTTTCTCTGTGTGTAAGGGAAGCATGTTGTGTTTCTGTGTGTATAGGGATGCATGTGTTCCCTGTGTTCTCCTCTTCTTCTCCCCCCATCCCTGTAATCTCTTCTCCCCCCCCTGTAATCTTCTCTTCTTCTCCCCCCCTGAAATCTTCTCCCCTCCCCCCTGTAATTTTCTTTTCTTCTCCCCCCTTCCCTCCCTGTAATCTCTTCTCCTCCCCCCTAATCTTCTCTTCTCCCCCCTCCCGGTAATCTTCTCTTCTTCTCCCCCCCTCCCAGTAATCTTCTCTTCTCCCCCCCTGTAATCTTCTCTTCTTCTCCCCCTCCCTCCCTGTAATACTCTTCCCCCTCCCTCCCTGTAATACTCTTCCCCCTCCCTCCCTGTAATATTCTCCCCCTCCCTCCCTGTAATATTCTTCCCCCCTCCCTCCCTGTAATATTCTTCCCCCCTCCCTCCCTGTAATACTTGCCCCCCCTCCCTGTAATATTCTCCCCCCTCCCTCCCTCCCTGTAATACTCTCCCCCCTCCCTGTAATACTCCCCCTCCCTGTAATACTCTCTCCCCCTCCCTCCCTGTAATATTCTCCCCCTCCCTTCCTCCCTGTAATACTCTCCCCCCTCCCTCCCTGTAATACTCTCCCCCTCCCTCCCTGTAATATTCTCCCCCTTCCCTCCCTCCCTGTAATACTCTCCCCCTCCCTTCCTGTAATATCCCCCCCTCCCTCCCTCCAAGTAATACTCTCCCCCCCTCCCTCCCTGTAATATTCTCCACCCTCCCCTCCAATCTTCTCCTCACCTCCCCTGTAGCGTGGCCGAGCTCCTCTCCAGTCCGCGACCCGGCCGGACTGACAGGAAGTGCACACTCTCAGTGTGCACTTCCTGTCAGTCCGGCCGAGTCACGGACCGGAGAGGAGCTCGGCCACGCTACAGGGAAGGGGAGGTGAGGCAGTGCGGCAGCCGTCGGAGCGCTCTCTATAGAGAGCTCAGGCGGCTGTAGCATTTAAAGGGCAGGCGATGGGGTCGCAGGGCGCCCCCTCCTATATGGCGCCCTAGGCAGCTGCCTAGTTCGCCTTATAGGAAGCTCCGGCCATGATCTGAATTGTGTCTGTGTATTTGCATGTGTGTCACTGTTTGCATCTGTATGTGTGTCACTGTTTGTATATGTGTGTCTGTGTATCTGCATGTGTTTCAGTGTATGTATCTGTGTATCTGTACATCTGTATGTGTGTCAGTATGTGTATCTGTACATGTCAGTGTGTGTAGCAGTTTGTCTGTGCAACTGTATGTGTGTCAGTGTTTGTATCTATGTTTCTGTGCATCTGCATGTGTGTCAGTACTTGTATATGTGTGTCTGTGTATCTACATGTGTGTCAATGTGTGTGTCTGTGTATCTGTGTGTGATTTTGAGTGTGTCTCTGTATCTGTGTCAGTGTTTGTATCTGTGTGTGATTTTGAGTGTGTCTGTATGTATGTCAGTGTTTGTATCTGTGTGTCTTTACAGCCGCATGTGTTTCAGTGTTTGTATCTGTATTTGTGTCAGTGTTTGTATTTATGTATCTGCATGTGTATCTGTTTGTGTGTCTGTATGTCTGTTTATCAGCATGTAATTCTCTGTATTTGCATGTGTTTCAGTGTGTGTATCTGCACTCTGTACAGTTGTAATCAAAATTATTCAAAATCAGGTTTATTGTCAAAATGTTCAGAATTTCAGCTGTTTGCAATGAACACATCAAACAGCAGCACTTGAAATAGCTCAACACAATGAATGCATCAATCTTCTTCCTTCGGACATACCACTGATCCATTGGGCCAAAAAGTTCCAGTTTCAGATCCATGCAGTTTAGGGGAAACGCCACCGTGTTAAAGTTCGGACCAGCTACACACGTGATCCTATACCCAAAATAGTTCCAGGGTGTTTGGTGCCTTTGCCGGTCAAATTTCGGGAGCTCCTGCGGCCGCAATATGGGGTGCTCCGTTGGGCTCTTAGCATTGTTCCTCTTTGTTCCTCTTAGTCTTAGGTACCTTCCCTCCAAAAAGCGCCCTTCTGGAGGATTTCAAAGTGGTTCAAAACCGCGAACCAAGTTGTCCAGGAACCGCATGGTCACCTCATGCCGAAAACAATGCCATAACATTCACGGCGAAGTCCCGCTGAGGTGACTGGGAACCCACAAAGTCCTTGTGCTGAAATTAGTTCCATAGCGGTCACGGTTAAGTACCGCTGAGGACTATTTGTGAGTTTAGTTCATGCGAACGACCACCAGAGAGCTAGCGTTCGGTTCCATTCGCATTAAGGGAAAGTTACTAATGGCAGCTGGGCAAGGTAACTCCCAAACCGTGTCCCAGACCTTGACCATAGTCGGTGGGCAGGAGGCCAGCGTCCACACTCCTCCAGGAGTTTGTGGCAAACATACATGGAAAGGAGAGTTTATCACACCTGCCTTCTCAGAAAACTGGTTGCGGCCATTGATAGCTTCCTTTTTCTGCCCCATCCAGGTAGTGTAACTAATGTTCCTTAAAGTCTGAACTTGTGACCTATGCTTCCACAGGTGTCTCTAGGAACATTCAGTGCCTTCACTATCTATTTGTATCCTGCTCCTTGTTTGTGAAGGACGTTGATCTCCTCTCTTAGTTTTGTGGACAATTCGTTTGACTTGGAAATATTTCTAACATGCAGTCAAATGTAACACTCAACAAACCCCTAGTCAGTTCAAGTATTCAAGTGTTCCAGCTCATGCACAATCATGCATCTAATGAAGCCCTTGATTAGATATTTTTGGATGTGACTTTCCATTTTCTGGGCAGACCTACCCTCCATTACATTATCACAACAGCCCTTCTCTGGACAGTCTGTGCAAGTCTCAGTGTTGGAAAAAGGTAAATCAAATTAAAAAATAATGATAATTTTATGGCAAATAGGGTGGGGGCACTAAATCAGATGAGGAAAGGGACACTATAACGTTAGGAATATAGGTTTTTATTTCTAACATTCTAGTTTTCCTTTAAATATTCAGGTACATGTGCTACCTTTTTATGCAACTATGTAAATGTACAGACTTATAAATATATATATATATATATATATATATATATATATATATATAAAACTTTGAACCATCAAGGTTTTTGGGATTTAATTAATAGTGTGATATAAAAGCAAACACACATTATATGGATATATATATATATGGATATATATATATATATATATTTATATATACAAATGCAAGTTACATAAAAATAAAACAAAATAATGTTATGCATCTTTTACATATCCCAAGTAGGACCCTGGAACAACAACTCTGGGAAATTATGCTTCCACAATTCTCGCTTTAAACAAAGCTTTTTAATCTAAAGCCCAAATTATGATCCAAAGGGCAAATGACCAGAAACAAAACCAAGGAATATACAGTGTCAGCTTTCTGGATCAGGATGGCACTAGTTTTAGTCTCGTAGTTAAAATATTTCTCTCAGTATTTAACAAAGTACTAAATAATGTGCGATAAGACCAAACAATAAAACCACACATTTATGCAAATTCAAAAATCCCAGTTGTTCATCATCTGCATATCTTAAATAAGAAACTGGAAAAAGTACATTATTTCCAAATCCACATGATTCCACAACTTCGCCAGAATTCCCATCTCAACATGCCAAAAAAACCTGTACTGTATTGCTAAGGGTGACTGAGAATTAGGGGCTTAACACAACCTATATAGTATAAAGAATTTACTTTCTCACTCTGAGTGGTATGTTTCGTGTATTCATCATTCTCTGGTCCTTTACCAGAGTATCTTCTGCACTCTTCTGGACCGCAATCTCAGATATCCCACCTGGAATCTGCTAAAGCCACTCCCCCAACTTGGGGGTCACAGCGCTGAGTGCTCCTATCACAACTGGGACTACTATTGTCTTCACTTTACACATCTTTTTTAATCTCTCTTTCAGTCCTTTGTATTTGTCCACCTTCTCATGTCCCTTCTTTCTGATGTTATGGTTACTCGATTTTTCCATATCCATCACCACTGCAATTTTCCGTTCCTTGTCTACCACACAATGTCAGTTGGGTAGCCATTACTTCTTTTTCTGTCTGGATGTTAAAGTCCCACAGGATCTTAGCCCTGTCACCAGTGTCGTACAGACAATCCATGGGGCCCCGGTGCAAAACTGATCGATGGCCCCCACCCACCCCCATGCCACCCCATACAGACACACACAGAGATACACACCAACATACATACAGAGACACATACATACAGATAGACAGACACACTCATACATACACACACACACACACACATACATACAGACACATACATACAGACACACACACAGACAGATACAGACACATACATAGACACACACAGACACACAGACACACACACACAGACAGATACATACAGACACATACATAGACACAGACACACATACATACAGACACACATACATAGACACACAGACACACACATACAGACACACACAAACACATACATGCAGACACACACATATACACACACATACATACAGAGACACACACACATACACTAACACACACATGCTAAATATTTTAGTCACCCTCCTATTACCTACCTTTTAGGTGCAGGAGGGTGACTTCCCTGGGGACTAGTGGCTCAGGTTGATGGGAGTCAGAGTTCCCACCTGACTCCCTCTCCTTCTGTCAGGATCGGGTCAGGGATCCAACACGCAGAGTACAAAGAGTAGCAGATACGTATACCGGTCCTTAGAATGGCCGGACTTAACGTAAAACTACGTATAGAATGGTCAGAGACAAGCCAAGGTCGAGGGAACGGGAAGACAGGTAAGCGAGAGACAAGCCGGGTCAAGGATAACAGAAAGACAGGAGAGTAAATACCAAAGCCGGGTCGGAACCAAAAGACAAGAGAATAACAGAGCACTGTGTGACTAGGCAGACTAGAACCACGACAGGGCAATGAGTAAATGAGAGAACCACTGTTAAGTATCCTGGTTAGGGAGAGAAGGCACGCCTCCGGCGAGTCCTGATTCGTCTCCAGAGATTTGAGTGACAGGGCGTTCCGGGTTAGCGTCATGACGTCGACCTCCGGTCCTCCTGCTATAAAAGGAAGTGACTCCCTCGCGGCCGGCGTTTGCAAGACCGGGTGAACCGCGAGGGACCGAGGAGACATGCCGTCCGGACGGATAAACTTCTAAGTCTCTACCTCTCTCAGAGGTAGAGGCTTCAGGTACCCTGACAGTACCCCCCCTCTCAGATACGCCCACCGGGCGGAAGGAGCCGGGGCGAGATGGAAAGCGGGAGTGAAATGCCCTGCGAAGGCGAGGAGCATGAACATCCTCTTGTGGTACCCAACTCCTCTCCTCAGGACCATAACCCTTCCAGTCAACCAAATATTGTACTCTCCCTCGGGAGACACGTGAATCAATAATGGAGTTAACCTCATACTCCTCCTGACCCTCCACCTGAACAGGGCGCGGAGGGGCGATTGTGGAGGAGAATCTGTTACAGATTAGAGGTTTCAGCAATGACACGTGAAAGGAGTTCGGAATGCGTAAAGTAGCTGGGAGAGCTAGACGATACGCTACCGGGTTAATTCGAGTCAAGATCCTGTAGGGACCAATATAACGAGGAGCGAATTTCATGGAAGGAACTTTAAGGCGAATGTTCCTAGTACTCAACCAAACTCTATCGCCTGGAACAAAATTCGGAGCCGCCCTTCTACGTTTGTCAGCATGTTTCTTAACCAGCATAGAATTGTGTAGAAGAATCTGTCGAGTCTGATCCCACAACTTCCTCAAATTGGCCACATGGACATCAACCGACGGCACTCCTTGGGAAGGAGAAACCGAGGGAAGAATAGATGGATGAAAACCATAGTTCATGAAGAAGGGGCTTGAATGCGTAGAGTCACAAACGAGATTGTTGTGCGCAAACTCCGCCCAAGGAATCAAACCGACCCAATCGTCCTGGTGTTCGGAAACAAAACAACGTAAGTATTGCTCAATCTTCTGGTTGGTTCGTTCGGCAGCTCCGTTAGACTGAGGATGATAGGCGGAAGAAAAATTCAATTTGATGCCTAATTGAGAACAGAATGATCTCCAAAAACGTGAAACAAATTGGGAGCCTCTATCAGAAGTGATCTCCGAAGGAATCCCATGCAAACGAAAAATCTCTTTAGCAAATATCTCCGCCAATTCAGGAGAAGTCGGAAGTTTAGGCAAAGGTACGAAATGTGCCATCTTGGTAAACCTATCGACTACGGTGAGGATAACAGTGTGCCTTTTAGAAACAGGCAAATCCACAATAAAGTCCATTGCCACACAGGACCAAGGTTTGTCAGGAATTTCCAGAGGTTGTAGAAGACCACAAGGAAGTGAATGCGGAAGTTTAGTTTTAGTACAGACCTCACAAACTCCGATAAAATCCTTAATATCCTTCCGTAACGAAGGCCACCAGAAATCTTTGGAGATCAAAGAATACGTCTTGCGAACACCCGGATGACCAGCCACCTTACTCTCGTGAAGACACTGTAAGAGCTCCAGTTGGAGTTCAGGAGGAACGAAAAGTCTGGAAGCAGGAGTCAGTCTAGGTGCCAGATGCTGCAAGCTCCTTATCTGATCAAGCAGCGGAGAGTGGACTTTGAGAGTAGTGTTAGCGATAATGTTACACTTGGGTACTATAGAGGACAAAACCGGCTCAGATATGGCAGCAGGTTCATATTGGCGAGACAAGGCATCGGCTTTAGAATTCTTAGAACCTGGCCTATATGTGAGTACGTAGTTGAAGTGAGTGAGAAATATGGACCAACGAGCCTGTCTAGATGATAGTCGTTTAGCCTCCCCAATATAGGATAAGTTTTTATGATCTGTCAAAATAGTAACAGGATGCAAAGTACCCTCCAATAAATGTCTCCACTCCTTTAAGGCCATTATAACCGCTAGGAGTTCCCTGTCACCAATGTCATATCTGCTTTCAGTACCTGACAATTTTTTGGAAAAGTATCCACAAGGATGTAATGGTTTATCTACACCCAACCTTTGGGACAGAACGGCACCTACACCTGTCTCAGAAGCGTCAACTTCGAGTAGGAAAGGTAGTGTAGTATCAGGGTGCACTAAAATTGGTGCGGAAGCAAACAGCTCCTTGAGTGTCTTAAAAGCCAGAAGTGCTTCAGTAGACCAATTCTTAGTATCAGCCCCTTGTTTGGTCATATTGGTGATGGGAGCAATGATAGAGGAGTATCCCTTAATGAAACGTCTGTAGTAATTGGAGAAACCAATAAATCTCTGGATAGCCTTGAGACCCTTAGGTAAAGGCCAATCTAATATGGATTGGAGCTTCTCCGGATCCATTTCAAACCCCTCTCCAGAAATCACGTAACCAAGAAAGGTAGTTTGGGATTGGTCAAAGCTGCATTTCTCTAATTTGCAGTATAAGCCATGCTGAAGAAGTTTGTGTAAAACCCTTCTGACTTGTCCGTGGTGAGTTTCAATATCCCTGGAATGTATAAGTATATCATCAAGGTATACAATCACACAGTCATCTTGAAACTCCCTAAGAACCTCATTAATAAGGTCCTGAAATACCGCCGGGGCATTGCAGAGACCAAAAGGCATTACAGTATACTCATAGTGCCCATATCGAGTATTGAATGCAGTTTTCCACTCGTCTCCGTCGTGAATTCTCACCAAATTATAAGCACCTCTAAGGTCTAGCTTAGTGAAAATCTTAGAACTTTTTAATCGATCAAAAAGCTCGGTGATCAGGGGAATCGGATATACATTTCTAATGGTTATCTTGTTAAGACCTCGGTAGTCAATGCAGGGTCTTAAAGAACCATCCTTCTTTTTAACAAAAAAAAATCCAGCCCCAGCAGGAGAGGAGGATCTTCTAATGAACCCCTTGTCTAGGTTTTCACGAATATACTCCTCAAGAACTAAGTTCTCATTCGTAGACAAAGGGTATACATGACCCCTGGGGGGCATAGTACCAGAAAGTAAATTAATTTTGCAATCAAAAGGCCTATGTGGTGGTAAGGTATCAGCCTTTCCTTTGTCAAATACTGCCTTTAAATCCTGATACAAGGACGGTATCTGTACTTTGGTAGAGTCGGTAGCGTTATTAAGTGCGTTGACACTACAGAGAGGTGACACTTTCTTTAAACAATTCTCTTGACAATCCTGACCCCACGAAACTATTTCCCCTGATCTCCAATCTATAACGGGGTTATGTCTCTTAAGCCAGGAGTATCCCAGGACTATGGGAACAGAAGGAGATGAAATGAGGAGTAGGGATATTTCCTCCTTGTGTAGAATGCCAATAGTTAAGTTAAGAGGTGTGGTCTCCCGGAAAATCACAGGCTCAACTAAAGGTCTACCATCAATGGCTTCAACAGCCAAGGGTGTCTTCCTTAACTGGGATGGGATAGTGTGTTTGGTGAGAAACTTTTGGTCGATAAAACTCTCAGCAGCGCCGGAGTCTATCAATGCCAAAGTCTCTAAGGTTCCCTTCTCCCAAGTTAAAGAGACTGGTAATAGGAGTCTATGTTCTTTGTAGTTATGAGTAGAGGACAAAATTGAAACACCCAAGGTCTGTCCTCTAGAGAAACTTAGGTGCGAGCGTTTCCCGGACGACTGGGACAGCTCAAACGTACATGACCTCTGGCTCCACAATACAAACACAGTCCCTCCCCTCTCCTGTACTGTCTCTCCTCCTCCGACAGACGAGTAATGCCTAACTGCATAGGATCTGAAAACTGTGGAGTTTTGGTTTCAGAAATTTGAAATGATGGTACTAGTCTAAAGGAAGATCTACCGGTTCTATCTCGAGTATTCTGCCTCTCCCTTAGACGTTCGTCAATACGAGAGATAAAGGAAATTAAGTCTTCCAAATTCTCGGGAAGTTCTCTTGTTGCTACCTCGTCAAGTATTACATCGGATAATCCATTTAAAAATACGTCTATATAGGCCTGTTCATTCCATTTTACCTCTGCCGCCAAAGACCTGAACTCTAGTGCGTAATCCACCAGTGTTTGGTTGTTTTGTCTAAGGCGCAACAGTAATCTGGCTGCATTGACCTTCCTGCCAGGGGGATCAAAAGTTCTTCTAAAAGCAGCTACAAAGGCATTATAGTTATAGACTAATGGATTATCATTCTCCCACAACGGATTAGCCCATCTCAGAGCTTTCTCAATGAGTAAGGTAATAATAAATCCCACTTTTGCCCTATCAGTAGGGTAGGAACGAGGCTGTAGCTCGAAATGGATACTGATCTGGTTCAAAAACCCACGACACCTCTCAGGAGAACCAGCATAACGTACAGGTGGGGTAACTTGGGAAGAAGCACCTACAGTAGCTACCTCTAGCCCTGAACCCACAGAAGAAGCAGACGTATTACGCATCTCCTCAGGTGGATTAATAGGACGTGATAGCAGCGCCTGTAGTGCTAGAGCCATCTGATCCATCCTATGATCCATGGCGTCAAACCTAGGATCAGGAGAACCAAGCTGACAATTTGTACCTGCAGGATCCATGGCCCTGTCGTAATGTCAGGATCGGGTCAGGGATCCAACACGCAGAGTACAAAGAGTAGCAGATACGTATACCGGTCCTTAGAATGGCCGGACTTAACGTAAAACTACGTATAGAATGGTCAGAGACAAGCCGAGGTCGAGGGAACGGGAAGACAGGTAAGCGAGAGACAAGCCGGGTCAAGGATAACAGAAAGACAGGAGAGTAAATACCAAAGCCGGGTCGGAACCAAAAGACAAGAGAATAACAGAGCACTGTGTGACTAGGCAGACTAGAACCACGACAGGGCAATGAGTAAATGAGAGAACCACTGTTAAGTATCCTGGTTAGGGAGAGAAGGCACGCCTCCGGCGAGTCCTGATTCGTCTCCAGAGATTTGAGTGACAGGGCGTTCCGGGTTAGCGTCATGACGTCGACCTCCGGTCCTCCTGCTATAAAAGGAAGTGACTCCCTCGCGGCCGGCGTTTGCAAGACCGGGTGAACCGCGAGGGACCGAGGAGACATGCCGTCCGGACGGATAAACTTCTAAGTCTCTACCTCTCTCAGAGGTAGAGGCTTCAGGTACCCTGACACCTTCCTCCCGCGTGGCTCCCGGTGGATGGTGGGAGGAGTGACCGGGGCCAGGGATGTATTTACCACAAGGCAAACAAGGCATTTGCCTAGGGCGGCACTTTCAGGGGGGGCGGGGGCGCCAAAAAATGCCACCTCAAGCTCGCCTTGTGTTCTGGGGCTGTCCACCTTACTGTGAGTGAGTGAGTGTAGCTGTCAGTGTGTGTCTGTGAGTGAGTGAAAGTGTGTGTGTCTTTCAGTGAGAATGGGTGTGCCTGTGAGTGTGTGTCAGTGTGTGTATGTCATTTTATGTGTATTTAAGAGTGTGTGCCTGTCAGTGTGTGTCTGTCAGTGAAAGTGTGTGTTGGTTAAACAGTGTGTCTGTCAGTGCGTGTATATAAGTGCATGTATCAATGAGGGCATGTGCCTGTCAGTCACAAAAGTGGCCGTGACATGAATTGGGGGGGTCAAATTTAGATTTTGGGGGTGCCCGAATATAGTCATGCCTAGGGCAGCACAAATCCAAAATACATCACTGACCGGGGCAGTCCCTTCCTCCCAGCATCTGACATCATCAGAGGGGGCCCAGTTGCGCTGTTACCGGACCCACTCTGATGATGACATTCTAACAGCATGGGCCACCCGATGGGCCCCTTCACGTGCGGCCCCGGCAATTATACAGCGCGGCCAGGGCCGCAACACATGGCGGGAACCCGGTCGCAGGGGTTCGCAGGGCTTCGCAGGGCGGCCGGGCCCCCTGGAGTGAAGGGCCCGGTCGCAGTTGCGACCCCCATGACCACGGTATGTACGCCACTGACTGTCACTCTCACCTACCCTTTGTGGTATCTCCCATCTGTACTAAGGCAGGTCCAGACTATATTCTGTGCAGATATTTCACAGCAACTTGATTGTCCCTCTCAGTGTATGCTGTTCCTTCTAATATCTTGCACCTGGCTACTATGTGCTGATTTGACTCAAAGGGCCTCTTTGCACATTCTGCACCTTAGGTCTTGTCTGGTGTGGTAGACCCCTGCTTCGATTGATCTGGTGCTTATTGCCTGTTCCTTTGCTGCAAGAATTAGTGCTTCCCTGCTATCTTTCAGTCCTGCATTTTCCAACCACTGGTAGAATTGTGTAATATGAGCCACATTTACTATCTGCCGGTGGTACACCCCATGGAGAGATTTGTCTTGCCATGGACCTCCTCCTTTTATCCATTCTTTTTTTTTTGTTGTTGACTTGTCTCGGGCATTCCTTTAGAAGTTCATCTTTCGGAGACATCTTTGTGATGTACTTGTGGATGCTCTGTGTTTCATCCAGGACTGTGGCCTTGACACTCATCAGGCCCCAATCTCATTTCTTTTGGCTGGTGTACAGTCTCTGGGTGCTTGATTTCAGTTTGAATCCTCTATTCATGGTGAGTAGTTGGGTCTTGACATCCATGGTGACCAGCTCTTCTCTTGGCCAGGTTATTATTCCTGCTGGGTACCTGATGACTGGTAGGCAGGACCGGACTGGCCATCGGGCATACCGGAGAATGCCGGTGAGACGCGATGGCCATGGGGCGAGGCCGACAAGGGAGATCAAAAGATCTTTTCTGCTGGTCCATACAGAGCACGCGCTATCAGAGCCCCGGCCGTGCTATGTGCCTGCATGGGCCGATGGGGAGATCAAAGATCTCCCTCACTGGCCCACAGGCACTGTACAGGACAGCCGGCGGGAGGAAGGGAGAGCGCGGAGGACCCGGGAGGTATTAGCTCACAGCTCATCCGGGTTTCTCTTGCGAGAGTGAACTCCAGGACCTGTGACCTCACTCACCACTGTGGCCACCATGGATTTCCCACCGGACCACCAGGGCTGTCAGCAAAGTCTATATATATATATATATACAAAATGTTCAGAGTCTGGCACTCTACCTTTAAATGGATCCAAAATGGAAAAAAAAGCCTCGGTGCTGCAGAGCGTAAATATATATCTGGGAAAAGAGTAGAGCACTCCAGAGGACTTGTTTAAAGTAGTTTATTCTGTGTAGAAAAAAATCGACGTTTCGACCCTCAGGTCTTTATCAAGATCTTTATCAAGATCTTGATAAAGACCTGAGGGTCGAAACGTCGATTTTTTCTACACGGAATAAACTACTTTAAACAAGTCCTCTGGAGTGCTCTACTCTTTTCCCGGATATATATATATATATATATATATATATATATATATATATATATATGATCTTCCCCCCACTGCACCCCAAACACAGACATTCACTATAACTGCACCCCCCACACACACTCTAACTGCACCTCCCCCACACACACTCTAACTGCACCCCTCACACACAAACACTGCACCCCAAACACACACACACACACTAGAACTGCACCCCTCACACTCTAACTGCACCCCTCACACTCTAACTGCACCCCTCACACTCTAACTGCACCCCAAATACACACACACAAACTGCACCCTTCACACACAGACACACACTGAACACCACACACACACACACACACTCTCTCTAACTGCACCTCTCACACACATTGCACGACAAACACACACACACACTCTAACTGCACCCCTCACACACACACACTGCACCCCAAACACACACTCTAACTGAACCCCTCACACACACACACACACACACACACACACAAACACAAAATGACTGCACCCTTCACACACACACAGTGCCTTTTACACTCACACTGCACCCTACACACACACACACACACACACCCCTCACCCTTCACACACACACACACTGCATTACATTTCTGGCATACACACTCTAAATCCCCTGTGCACACACTAGATCCCCTGTAAGCAAACACACTATGTAACGGATCGCCTGGCACCCCGACTGGGTACCTCCGTTAAAGGATGCTCCTGGCGTTTCCTGAGGACTCCAAGCACTCTGGCAGACACCACAATCACCGAATCAGAGAAGCATATGAATCCTCTCAAGCCTCTGAATGCTGTAGACAGTTGAATAGGAACCATACGAATAGGTTTGCACTCCTAGCAGTCAAACTGGAACAGCATGCAATAAATCCTCCCCCAATAATGAGACAACACTTCACTTTGAAGGTTAAACAGGAACTCTGGACTGGCACATCCAGCCTGGCTTTTATTTCCATCTTACACATATAAGACTGCCCACAGGGGAGGTGTAAAATATCCAATAGCATAGATGTTACCTCCCACACATCTCCTCCCCTTAGATTAACACTTAACACAATTATACAGTACACACTTTCCCCCATTCCTGGATGTACCCCAAATACATATGATAGCCCTGATCTGGGTGAGCAACATACTCAAAAATCACCCAGAACGGACCAGGGGTTCGGGAGTTAGGAGCAGGCAAAGATTTGACCGACCGCATGGGTAAAGTATCCGAAAACAGTTCCATGCATTTTGGCCCTGCGGTCGGTAACAGAAAAGGGAATAAAAGCATACGAATTGCCTGGGTTAGGGAGCCTAAGGAGGATTCAAATTAATCCCCTAGTTCGTGGGGCCCGCCGTTCGGTAGTTTCCACACAAAATACTGGAAGTCTGGAGGTCTCAGCAGCGTTTGCCTAGTCGAGTGTCCGATTTTAGTTCCAGACACTCGACGGCAAAACACCGCTGTTCGGAAGTTTAAGATGGCCGCCACCACGTGTACGTTTCCCGAATGGCGGCCACCCAGAGGACAAAGACCACACTGCACGGATTGCCAATTACCCGTTTGCAACATTGTTGCACACGGTAATTGGAGGCACACTTATTCCTGGGTGGTCTGGCTGTTCGGTAGTTTCACTCAATATAATGAATGGAGTGATTCTACCAAACAATCAGATGAATGCTGCATACATATCCCAGGTTAACTCAACACATAAATACATATATAATATTAAAGGCAGTATTACTGTAATATGCTCCACAGTCTTAAAGGTACAGTATCCCAAAAAGTCCCAATAGGTCCACGGATGGCCCTTAAAGGCCCAGTAGCAGTAATATAAAATATTACATGCCCAAATATAGTTCTTTAAAACGTACCAATTTTCCAGGGGCCATAGTCAGCAGGTAGGAGGCAGGCAGCCCGGCCCCTCCAATGTCCAGTGGTGAGGCGGGTTCCGCCACACACTACATTCCACACACAGTTATCTAGTCTGAGAAAAATGTCCTTGTATTTGTATATCCTATTTAGGTGGATCAGTGAGTCAATGTCCACACTCTAACTGCACTCCTTACACACAAGCAACCCAAACACACACACTCTAACTGCACCCCTCACACTCTAACTGCCCCCCTCACACACACACACACACTTTACGCCTCACACACACTGCTCCCCAAACACACACATTCTAACTGCAACCCACACACACGCTGCACCCCAAATACACACACACAGTGCACATTTCACTCACACACACACACTGCACCATTCACACACACACACTACACTACATTTCTGGCATACACACTCTGTTTCCCCTGTGCACAAACAAGATCCCCTGTAAGCAAACACACTACATTCCCTAAATACCACCAGAGCCGGACTGGGAATTAAAAGCAGCCCTGGAAAAAAATATTTACCAGCCCCATAATGCGTCGCGCCAGCATAGTGTGCAGATACAGAGTTAGAAAAGAGAACTTAAAATTAAAAACTATTACTCCAACGTAAAAAAAAAGCACTCATAGGCTTCAAAATAAACAAAAGTGCTGATTTATTTTAAGCAGACGCGAACTTCCGCAAATGTTCGCGAACGGGCGAACCGGGCGAAACGCCATAGACTTCAATGGGCAGGCGAATTTTAAAACCCACAGGGACTCTTTCTGGCCACAATAGTGATGGAAAAGTTGTTTCAAGGGGACTAACGCCTGGACTGTGGCATGCCGGAGGGGGATCCATGGCAAAACTCCCATGGAAAATTACATAGTTGATGCAGAGTCTGGTTTTAATTCATAAAGGGCATAAATCACCTAACATTCCTAAATTGTTTGGAATAACGTGCTTTAAAACATCAGGTATGATGTTGTATCGATCAGGTAGTGTAAGGGTTCCACGGCTTCACAGTGACAAAAGATGCTTGGTCGGTCCTCCTACTTCAAATTTGGGGCACTGCGCGTGCAATCTAATGTGCCACCAGATAGGAGTGGTGTGTTAAGTAGTCCCCCTCATCAGGCCTTTTTTAGTCAAATGTATCGCCCACTGTCAGTCCCTTCGGGATCCATCCCTCATTCATCTTAATAAAGGTGAGGTAATCTAGACTTTTTTGACCTAGGTGACATCTCTTCTCAGTGACAATACCTCCTGCTGCACTGAAGGTCCTTTCTGACAGGACACTTGAAGCGGGGCAGGCCAGAAGTTCTATCGCAAATTGGGATAGCTCAGGCCACAGGTCAAGCCTGCACACTCAGTAGTCAAGGGGTTTATCGCTCCTCAGAGTGTCGATATCTGCACTTAAGGCGAGGTAGTCTGCTACCTGTCGGTCGAGTCGTTCTCTGAGGGTGGACCCAGAAGGGCTGTGGCGATGCGTAGGACTTAAAAAGCTCCGCATGTCCTCCATCAACAACACGTCTGTAAAGCGTCCTGTCCTTGCCGGCGTGGTCATGGGAGGAGGAGTATTACTTTCACCTCTTCCCCTGTTAGATTCCCGTTGTGCTGTGACATCACCCTTATACGCTGTGTAAAGCATACTTTTTAATTGATTTTGGAACTGCTGCATCCTTTCCGACTTGCCGTAATTCGGTAACATTTCAGGCACTTTCTGCTTATACCGGGGGTCTAGTAGCGTGGACACCCAGTACAGGTCGTTCTCCTTCAGCCTTTTTATACGAGGGTCCCTCAACAGGCACGACAGCATGAAAGACCCCATTTGCACAAGGTTGGATGCTGAGCTACTCATTTCCTGTTCCTCGTCCTCAGTGATCTCTCTGAAGGTATGTTCTTCCCCCCAGCCACGTACAACACCACGGGTACCAGATAGGTGACAACGAGCACCCTGGGATGCCTGTTGTGGTTGGTCTTCCTCCTCCTCCTCAAAGCCACATTCCTCCTCTGACTCCTCTTCCTCACAATCCTCTTCCAACGTTGCCGCAGGTCCAGCAAGCGATGCTGATAAGGCTGTTTCTGGTGGTGATGGTGACCACAACTCTTCCTTTTCACGCTCATCTATGGCCTGATCCAGCACTCTTCGCAGGGCACTCTCCAGGAAGAAAACAAATGGTATGATGTCGCTGATGGTGCCTTTGGTGCGACTGACTAGGTTTGTCACCTCCTCAAAAGGACGCATGAGCCTACAGGCATTGCGCATGAGCGTCCAGTAACGTGGCAAAAAAATTCCCAGCTCCGCAGAGGCTGTCCTAGCACCCCGGTCATACAAATACTCGTTAACGGCTTTTTCTTGTTGGAGCAGGCGGTCGAACATTAGGAGTGTTGAATTCCAATGTGTCGGGCTGTCGCAAATCAAGCGCCTCACTGGCATGTTGTTTCGCTGCTGGATATCGGAAAAGTGTGCCATGGCCATGTAGGAACGCCTGAAATGGCCACACACCTTCCTGGCCTGCTTAAGGACGTCCTGTAAGCCTGGGTACTTATGCACAAAGCGTTGTATGATCAGATTACACACATGTGCCATGCACGGCACATGTGTCAACTTGCCCAAATGCAATGCCGCCAACAAATTTGTTCCGTTGTCACAAACCACTTTGCCGATCTCCAGTTGGTGTCGAGTCAGCCACTGATCCACCTGTGCGTTCAGGGCGGACAGGAGTGCTGGTCTGGTGTGACTCTCTGCTTTCAGGCAAGTCAACCAAAAGACGGCGTGACACTGCCGTATCTGGGATGTGGAACAGTACCTGGGGAGCTGGGGGGGGTGCCGTTGATGTGGAGCAAGACGCAGCAGCAGAAGACGACTCAGCCGAGGAGGTTATGGAAGAGGATGGAGTAGGAGGAGTAGAGGAGGTGGCAGCAGGCCTGCCTGCAAGTCGTGGTGGTGTCACCAACTCCTCTGCAGAGCCACGCATTCCATGCTTGGCAGCCGTCAGCAGGTTTACCCAATGCGCAGTGTAGGTGATATACCTGCCCTGACCATGCTTTGCAGACCAGGTATCAGTGGTCAGATGGACCCTTGCCCCAACACTGTGTGCCAGACATGCCATTACTTCCTTTTGCACAATCGAGTACAGGTTGGGGATTGCCTTTTGTGCAAAAAAATTTCGGCCGGGTACCTTCCACTGCGGTGTCCCAATAGCTACAAATTTTTTGAACACCTCAGACTCCATCAGCTTGTATGGTAAAAGCTGGCGGGCTAAAAGTTCAGTCAAGCCAGCTGTCAAACGCCGGGCAAGGGGGTGACTTTGTGACATTGGCTTCTTACGCTCAAACATGTCCTTGACAGACACCTGACTGTGGGCAGATGAGCAGGAACTGCTCAAGTCGAGAAACGGAGGGGCGGATGGTTGAGAGGGGGCAAGGAGGACAGCAGTGGTTAACGTGGCTGAAGACCTCCCCCTGCTTCCAACTCGTCTCCTCCTCCTCCTCTCTGTCTCCCCATCTGAACTTTCCCCCTGTTCTTCTTCTCTTCTAGCGGGCACCCACGTGACATCCACGGATGCATCGTCATCATCAACCGCTTCACTTGTATCTGACAACTCAGCAAAGGAAGCAGCAGTGGGTACAACATCATCATCATCACACCGTACATGTGTAATGCTGCCTGACTGAGACATATCCCTGTTTTCTGCATCCTCTGGCAATAATGGTTGCGCATCACTCATTTCTTCCAACTGATGTGTAAATAACTCCTCTGACATACCAAGTGAAGCGGCTGTGGTGCTAGTGTTGGTGGTGGCGGCAGGCGGGTGAGTGGTAACTTGAGAGGTGCCCGAAGCTAAGCTGGAGGAGGATGGTGCATCGATGTTCCGAGCGGAAGCTGTAGAAGATTGGGTGTCCTGTGTTAGCCAGTCAACTATGTCCTCAGAACTTTTCAAGTTTAGGGTACGTGGCCTCTGAACACTGGGCATTATTCTAGGGTCAAAGGGAATCACAGCACCACGACCACGACGGCCCCTGCGGGGTGCCCTGCCTCTGCCTGTAATTTCTTTTTGGATTAGTGGTACTATGCATGCAAGCTACTGTGACAACAGATATGAGTGAGTGGTAGCACTGGGCAGGCCCTGAAACGCACACTCGTGAAGGAAACTGACTGCTATTATATTACAGTCAAAAAAGTTCTTTTTTTGTTAAATGCAAGCTATTGTGACACCAGATATGAGTGGTGGCACTGGGCAAGTGGGCACAGTATACGCTGTGAGCCTGACACACACGCTGGCAGACAACTAACTTCTATTCAATATATTACAGTCAAAAATTTTTTTTTTTTAAATGTACACTACTGTTACACCAGATATGAGTTGCACTGGTGTGACACGGTGCCTGGCAGGCCCTGAAACGCACACTCGTGAAGGAAACTGACTGCTATTATATTACAGTGCAAAAAGTTGTTTTTTTGTTCAATGCAAGCTATTGTGACACCAGTGAGTGAGTGGTGGCACTGGGCAGGCCCTGAAATGCACACTAGTGAAGGAAACTGACTGCTATTATATTACAGTCAAAAAAGTTTTGTTTTTTTTAAATGCAAGCTATTGTGACACCAGTGAGTGAGTGGTGGCACTGAGCAAGTGGGCACAGTATATGCTGTGAGCCTGACACACAGCCTGGCAGGCAGGCAGGCAGGCAACTGCAATTACGTTACACAGAAAAAAAAAAGCAGACTGATGTTCTAGCCCTAAAAAGGGCTATTTGGGGTGCTGTCCTTACAGCAGAGATCAGATGAGTCCTTCAGGACTGTAGTGGACACTGAATACACTAGCCTAGCTATCAATTTCCCTATCAAATCAGCAGCAGCTACACTGTCCCTACTCTCACTAAGAATGCAGCTTCACAATGAATTTAAAATGAATGCTGTCCAGGAGGTGGGAGGGTCTGGGAGGGAGGGTCTGCTGCTGATTGGCTGGAATGTGTCTGCTGACTGTGAGGTACAGGCAGGGTCAAAGTTTACTCAATGATGACGAATAGGGGGCGGACCGAACAGCGCATGTGTTCGCCATCCGTGGCGAACGCGAACAAGCGATGTTCGCCAGGAACTATTCGCCAGCGAACAGTTCGGGACATCACTAGTAATCAATGTTTCAGTCCAACTACCTTGACATATTAAGGAAAGCTTGGTAATGGGACTGAAATGGTGAATGTATGTAGGGCAAAACTGTAAAGAAATTGACGTTATCTTATTTATATTGAAGTCCTGTGGGTGCGCTCTTCACTTTAAATATGTTATTGTGCTGGAGTATGCACCTAGCAACAAGACTGGGCCAATATCTGCTCATTACATTTGGTACATATTAATGACATTTCTCTGTGTATTATGCATATATAAATGTACATAAATATATGTGTAAATATAAAAGGCATAATTTTATATATAGCTCTGGATCCTCCACTGGTATAGGACATGTATATATGTATTTATATGTATATATGTAGATATACATATATATATATATATATATATGTATATATATATGTATATATATATGTATATAACTAATACACACATTAATATACATGTCATATACCAGTGGAGGATCCAGAGCCTGATCCCGGGAGGGGCACTTGTAGATTATTTAAAGAAAAAATCCATGCACAATAACCACTACTGCTCTGTGTAGTGGTTATGGTGCAAGGAGTGCCGGGACCCCCTCACAGAGTAAGAAGTCAAACCGTTTAAGAACTGCTGGGATATGGGGCTGTAGTAGGGTATAGAAGCAGTGGTGCAATGTGTGAGGGGTGCAGTGTGTGTGTGAAAGGTTCAGTGTATGTGTGTGTGGGGGGGTGTAGTGTGTGAATGTGTAGGGTGTGTGGGCAAATGTGTGTATGGGGGGGTGGGAATGTGTGTGTGGGTGGCTGTGTATGTGTGTGGGGGGCAATGTGTGCATGGGGGCAGTGTGTGAATGTGTATGGTGTGTGTGTGGGGGCAGTGTGTCACTCTCAGTGGTGAGAGTGAACTCTAGCCCATAGCTCCAGGGCAACGCTCTGTGCTCGTGCGAGAAGGACGCAGAGGAGCCGGCTGCCCGCTTGGTGCCCTCCTTTCCCTGTGGCAATCTCCCTCCCCCCCTGTCTCTCTATTCTCCCCCCTCTGTCTCTCTATTCTCCTACTGTCTCTTTCTTCTCTGTACCCTCTACCTTTCTCCCCCCCATCCCCCCCACCCACCTGAGAGAAGTCACGGGGGGCGGCCGCGTTCCACGCTGCAGCCTCGCCGGTCTGGCGGCACTCCTAATGCTGGGGGCTGAAGGAGGAGGGAGGAGCATGTCTCTCTACCATGCTCCCTCACGGTTCCTGTGCTGGAAATTGTGGGAACCACGAGGGAGCATGGTAGAGAGACATGCTCCTCCCTCCTCCTTCAGCCCCCAGCATTAGTGACAGGAGTGCCGCCGGACCGGCGAGGCTGCCACCCGGTCCGGCGGCTTCAGCGTGCAATGCGGCCGCCCCCCTCAGAGTGTGTGCCACCGGACCGGCCACCCAGTGGCACATACATTCCCAGTGCAGCCACCAGGTGCCTCGGCCCACCAGGAAATTTCCGGTATCCCGGTGGGCCAGTCCGGCCCTGAATACCACTCTTTTTTGAACTCCTTCTGTCCTGATAAATTTTTACATTTTGGCTATCATCCACACACAGTTATCTAGTCTGAAAATTCCGATGTCCTTGTATCTGTGTATCCTATTTAGGTGGATCAGTGAGTCAATGTCCAGCTCACTTTTGGCATACAACTTGAAGTCTTCCATGTAGAGTAGGTGCTGATGATAGCTCCACTCTCCTGTATCCGTATCCACTCTTCATGATGAAAATATGCAATAGCTATATATTGTTTGTACAGTTACTTCTGCTTAATTTTATATACCAAACATGCTATGCATTTCACATCTAATGCCTTAGAAGTTCTATTGCTTCCAAAATCATGTTAATTTAAGTAACACTTTACATTGAAGGGGTGACAGTGTCTATGACATTCATTATTACTGGTCATAGCTGACATTGCCCCTGTAATAAAGGGCAGGCAGACATACCAACAGATCTCTGGGTAAAGGGGTTGCAAATTCCCTTAACCCCTTCCCGACCTCCGACGTACCATGTACGTCCCACAAAAAAATGGTCGTTAACATCTGTGCCAAATTATTCACTTACCTGATCGCTGGCGATCCCCGCAGGCGATCACAATATGAGGACTTGCCTGGCACATGGGCGGAATAGCCGGCTTGTGCAGTGCTTGCAGGGGGAGAGCCTGAGCTCTCAGGCTGCCCCCCTCATGCCTGTAAAAAAGTTTGTTAACGTTTATTAAAGTTATAAAACAGTTTTTAAATTAAATAAAAAGTACTTAGATCATAAATATATGTGTGACGAAAGCAGGAGCTTACCTGGAACAAGCTGAAGTTATACAGATCACAGATGAACAAGCCACAGCTATATTGTGGTCTCAGACGGACGCTGACTTACCAGCATCATCGGATGCAAAAGATATTATCCAGGAGTTACAAAAACTTAAACAGAAAGAAATAGATCTTGAACTGCATGCAATCTATTTATCAGACTACTACCGTATGAAGAAAATCCCTAGAGGCTTTAGAATTAAGAATGTTCCCACTATTGGTAGAAATAATCCAGAAGTCTGTCGCAAGTGGATTGGTGTATTAAACAAATGTTCCTTGGATCTCATGCTGGTAGTCATTGAGGAAGTGGGCAGAAAATCACTAAATATAAGATATCTGACTATGAACTTAAAAACACAGCGCTGATTACTACACCTAACTGTGATGCACTTATTAACAAACTGTCAGAGGATTTGAAACAATATAAAAAAGATTTAATAGGTTTCAAACGTCAAAAATTGGACAAAGTGAATGCAGATTATACTGACCACAGGGTATACAAATGGCTTGTGGGAGAAAGTACACGACCCTATACAAGACCTTACAGACCCAGAATAAGGAAACCACTGGCATCCACTGTAGATTATACTTCAGGAGAATCAGCGCCTGAAACAGAGCATACTAGCCAACGCCCAGCACTCATCAAAGAACTGAAAAAAGCAAGAGCAACAATGTAGTTTTTTTAGAGCCAGGCCTGGGCCTTACCAGGGAACCTGTATTGACGAATACACATCAAAGAAATATAAGCGACACAAATCGACATTTAACCGAAACAGACCAGCCAGGCGAGGCCAGAAGGGGAAGGCGTATCGGCATCAGAGGGAGACCTCCTCGCAGGTAATTGATAACCCTATCATTAATTTATCAAGCAAAATATTAACAATACCTGAAACCACATTGTTATCAAAAGGACTGTCATTTATTCCCACCACTGATATTAATGACTTTGAATGGGAAGTTGATCAATATAGATTCCAACGTAAACTAAGACTGACTGACTTCTTTAAATCTCGCCCAGAGAATGTTGTAAATGAACAGCAAGAAACAATGAAATTATATAGTTTATTTGATCCACCGAGTAATAACGCTTCCCTGAAGTTCTTCTCACAGAGCCTAAGATCTGAAAGCAGACGTTACCTCAATAAGACTAAAAAAGGTGCCAATATTTCCAAAATTGAAAGGGATGCCCTTAACAACTTGGCTGCAGATACTACCATCACTATTCGTCCAGCGGACAAAGGTGGGGCTATAGTCTTGATGCAATATCAAGACTACAGAAATGAGATTTTAAGACAACTTTCAGATGATAAAGTGTACAAATGCTCTGAAATAGATCCAACCGTGGTATTTGGGAAAACTATTTTTGCAACACTACAGAGAGGGGTAGAAAACCACTATACAACACAACAAGAATTTGAGTACTTACATGAAACTCACCCCAGGTGTCCGGTGTTGTACACACTTCCTAAAGTGCATAAGGACCCCATTCACCCCCTGGGACGACCTATAGTCTCAGCAATTGGTGGTTTATTGGAGCCCATCGGTAAATGGCTGGACAAGATATTTAAAACTCCAGTGTTGTCTTTGCCTATCTGTGTCAAAGACAGTGTAGCTGTTATTGAACGTCTTAACAACATCACAGTACCGGCAGAGGGGATTTTACTAGCAACGATTGATGTGTCTAGCTGGTACACAATAATCCCACACAATGATGGTATACTAGCAGTCAAGGAAGTTCTACAGAATTTTACTGAGTGGGTTAATCCCCCCCTGGAGTATATACTGGAACTTTTGAAGCTATGCCTCACTTTGAATTATTTTAGATTTGAAACAAAATTCCATATACAACAGACAGGAACTTCAATGGGGGCTCCTATGGCCCCCATGTATGCAAACGCATACATGTTTGTTTTTGAGCAACAACAGATCCTTGGGCCTTATGGAGAACATATATTACAATACCTCCACTTTATAGATGACGTCCTTCTTCTATGGACTGGTGGAGAGGAAAAGTTTGTTAACATGATGCACACACTGAATTCACTCCCTACACCTGTGAGAATCACTTACCAGTCGAGTATGACTAATATCAATTTCCTAGATCTTCAAATTTTCATCACAGGCAATCGCTTGGGCTATACTTTGTTTTCTAAATCAACGGATAGGAACACTATTCTTTTTTTTTTTTTTTTTCATTAATCACGTTTTATTGAGGAAAATAGTTATGTATATCAGTAGATAAATTTGGGCACGCAGGCCCGCAGAGAAAACGTAAGTATACAGAGCAGGGTTAACATAGTAAGAATTGAATACTATACATTACATATCATAAAATATTAACATTTACTGTTGCAGGCTCATGTAGCAATAGAGCGCCAGTGTCAGGTGATGTCTCGTTCCCTCTCGGGAAGCGCATCATCGTAGCTCTTGTTAGTTATGTTAGTTCCCAGGATCAATCAACTGCGGGCTAGGTCTGGGTGGGTAGATCTATAGGCGACTGGGCCTTGTGTTCATGTGTGTTGTAATGGGCTGTGTGAGAGTGTGGGGTAGTGTGGTGTGTCAGAGTGTGGTGTAACCCGAATGGGTACGAGATTGTTGAGTGTGATGAAAGGGAGAGGAACACTATTCTGCATTCAACAAGTTTCCATCCTAAAAAACTAAAAGAGTCACTGCCTATCTCCCAATTCATAAGAGTATTGCGCAATAACTCAGATGACAGCCAGGCGAAGATACAGATTCAGGACATGTTCCAAAAATTCCTACAAATAGGATATTCAAAAACGGTTTTGAATGTGGCATACACAAAGGCAATAGAATCAATTGCAGAAAACAGGATTCATCAAGACATCGGTGATCGATTCATCTTCCCTCAGGCATTTCATCCAAAGTCCCAAAAACTCAGAGATACCATTAAAAAAATTGGCACGTTCTATACATTGACTCATCCCTGCCTCCTGTATTTAAAAAACATCCCATTATGAGTTACAGAAAAGGGAAAAATCTGAGAGACTATTTGATGCACACAGATATAGTGTCCACAGCACAGTCATTACAGAAAGTGACAACAGCAGGATGTTTTCGCTGTTTGAACTGTCTGGCGTGCAATTCTATGATACCAGGTAAAACCTTCTGTCACCCAAAATCTGGAAAGGTGTACACAATTAAACACCGGATTACGTGCAGGAGCACACATGTTGTGTATAGAATTATATGCCCCTGTTGTCTCACTTGCGTGGGCAAGACGTCTAATGACCTAAGGGAACGCATGCCGGGGTCACAGATCTACTATACGTTCAGCACTACTGAGCGGCACTGCAAGCACTCCAGTCGCCCGGCATTTCCTTGAAATGGGACATAGCCTGTCCTCACTTCGCTTTATGGGAATAGATCACATACCCATCTCACCCAGAGGAGGAGATCGTGATAACCTGTTACTCAGACGTGAGGCTCTCTGGATATACACGTTGGAAACATTATCACCATCTGGTTTAAATGAGAAGAACTCATTATATTGTTTTTTACCTAAAAGATAATATATGATTGAGCTATTTTTTTTACAGAATTACAGTCATTTGCTGTAACTCCATGATGGAAGTAGTCCATATCGTATAATGCTTCAAAATTACACTGACAATATTTTGCTATATAATCGAGTTAATGTTTAGCTAATGGCGATATGTACTATGTATCTATGTTCCCTTGGTTAGGGTTAAAACATTTGTATATACTTTATTTTTATAGTTATTTATCCTTTATTACTTTCTGACTCATCTACACGAGAGGTTTCACATACCGGTTACACATAGGGTTAACTTTCATTTATTATGTAATTCAAACATGTTTACGTCATAAATGACATCACTCTGATCCGTTGTTACATTTCACCTGTTCACCTCCAAATAGGATCACTGCATTTTTTGTATATAAGGTATCCATCTCACATACACAATTGTCTTGAAAAAAGTATTTTACAGACTGAAACGTTGTGTGAATTTGTAATTGCTCAATAAAGCAACAGATTAAATTTACCTTGAAAGACTCCTGAGTGCTCTCTACTGGTATCGTATACAATTTGGTTGGAGACAGCACCGGAGCATTAAAAGACCGGGAGCATTGAGTGCTGGGACCTGGGACGTATATATATATATATGATTTAAGTACTTTTATATAAACATACATACATCATTATTAAAAGTGTATTTTAATATTAATCTATATAATTATATATATATATATATATATATAAAATTGTAATTATATATATATAAAATAAAATAATCAATAAATACAAATAAATTTCAATTAAATTTTTTAAAAATTATATACTGATTTAAATTTGTTCTAACTGTATTTTGATATTAATATACATATATATTTAAACCTAAACACATTTAGAATGACGTTATAAATACATTTAAACCAATTCCTGGTCCTGTAATGTTTTCTGGTCTTCTTAGCCTTTTGCTGCTGTAGCATCAATATAGTGATAAAGACTGCAAATCCGAAGACGAGGGTAACCTTCCTTAAGTCGTACAGGGTTATTCACTAAAGGAAGATTTTTTTTTTTTTTTTTTTAGAGATTAACTCTGTTTTTTTCCCTTTTTTTGCTGCCCATAGAATCAGCAAAATACAAGTGATTAACGGATCCTGAGAGGCTTAGGATAATTCAATATCTATTATAGTACTATATTAATAATGGCCTATCTGGCCTGTAACTAATCAATATTTATTCAAGTCATTTGTAGCTCCAGCAATGTGCGCATCGTCAAACAGTAAACAAAAGGCAGCACATTTTGTGTCTTTATTGTTATGTAATATAGATCTGTTTATTCATCAACCATTAATCACTTTTTCAAAACAACCTGTGCTATGACAGATATTGAATTTTGCGTAATGAAAGTTAAGAATAAAAATCAGGAAAGTAAAGCAGGAGAAATATTGTACAAAATTGTGTATGCTACTAGTTAACTTTGCAAAATCCAATATGTGAATATGTCTGTAATTACCACTTTCACCTTAATGATCTACAGTGTAATGAAATCCAGATGTCAAAGACATCAAAACGTGCAAAACTGTGAAGGAAAATTATACTGGATGCATGATTCCGGGAACAGTATTAATGTCGATACTTATTGTTTGTTGCATACATAATTAACACACTTATTAATTAACCAACAAGTGTTTTGTAGCAACAGTAAAAAATTTAATGAGAATAATAATCATATAAAGTGTAATATTTATTTGAAACATAGGGTGCATAGCAGGCATATAATGTTGGCTAAACATTAATTTATTTAGTATATTGGATGTTGTTTATGGATACCTAGAACTGAAAATTATTTTTTTATATAATTAATTAATTCTTCCTATTTAGATTCTATGATATGTCAGACAATGTAAGAAATATCAGTAAAGGACAATTCTTTCACAGATGATGTGACAAATGTACAAATTAACAAATGTGCTGCTAATGGGTATCTGTAACAAAAAGTACATTGGGTATATATTCATTTCGCTTGATGGGTAATTTAAAACATTTTAATTGAAAAAAAAAAAAAGATTAGTCTGATAGGACCTTATCTGCCATGCCAAAAATGACACAGGTTTATATCAGCCTAGTGTAGAGAAAAATAAATATATATATATATATATATATATATATATATATATATATATATATATATATATATATATATATATATAGAACATGGGGGGGTGGTTGCACTCACCTGAACATGCTTAAATGGGGTGCTGCTGGGGGCCATATTATACAATACACAAGATCCAGCGCACTCTCCTATCTACTAAACAGCAACTTCAATGTTGACAGATTTTATTAGTTTTAAAAAAAAATTATTTAAAAACACCTTATCTAGGCAAAAAATAATGGGGATTTAGTTACATTATATGATCATACATTGCATAAGCCTGCCACAACGTCAATGTACCCCATCTTTGGCAGGTCCTACTCTCACAGTCTAATGTCTGCTCTTATGAAGTTGTTATGGTACTTTTTAGCAGTAAACCAAAATGTTTAAATGTCTATCTGTTCCTGTCCAAATTAGGAAAATTGAATTGCGTATATACGCTGAAGTAATTCAGTCTGACACACGGAGTTCAGGTTAAAATAACTTCGAGAAAATTTATTGGCAAGTGCAGAAAAGCGGGCGCGCAGGCCCTTTTAAGAGGCATTTTGCGTCATCATTGATTATCAGGATATCAGTAAATACACATCATTAATTGGATTAATTGTTAAGTGTCTGGATTAGTGTCCACCTATCAATATAATTAATTGGCTCAAAAACTAAGTGGTTAGCTATGTGTCCACCTACCGAGAGGTGGTATTGTTCGGACACGGGTGGGGACAAGGGGCTCAAGCGCCATTTCCCTTAGCATGAGGTTTACTCGGTGGAAAGGGGGGCTTGAGCGTCATTTTACACGGTCAGTGATGTCAGGTCTGTGGTCAGGTGCAAGGTCTCTTATGAATAGAACATTTCATTACTACAGTGTTCTCATGGCCTTCAATTTATACTATGTTGCGAGTTAGGGGAAATTCAGCAGTTCCTGAGTTAGTCATGTCTTTATAGAAAATACAGTCTTTGTCCATTGTGTTAGATGTGCTGGGAAATTCTGTCATGTAATGTAGTTTTAAAATGAAGAAGTCAGGTTATGAGGACAAAATGGAGGGTTTGTCACAGTGTGAGGTTAAAATGGAGTTAGTGCAATAATTCAATACAAGTTCAATAAAGATTTTTAATAATTCTACATCAAGATTAACCCACTTACTTGGGAAAAAAATTCCATCTGAGGCTCTCTGCAGTACAAGGCTAAATAGGGACCTGAGATGAGGCACCTGTGACAGGGAGGGGTGCAAAACCAAGGAGTTGACTAGACTCCCAAATATATATATATATGGAACATGGGGGGGGTGGTTGCACTCACCTGAACATGCTTAAATGGGGTGCTGCTAAAATCTGTCAACATTGAAGTTGCTGTTTAGTAGATAGGAGAGTGCGCTGGATCTTGTGTATTATATATATATATATATATATATATATATCTAAAACATTTTTATTTTTATTTTATTTTATTTATTCTGTGCTACAAAAATAAGTATACAAAACAAAACACTACTGTGCAGCATCATAAGGGTTAACATAGCCAAGGTTGTAAATTTGTAAGCTGTGAGCCATTCTTGCAAATGTTGGCAACATAACCGCAGTTATAAAATATATGTAACAGAGATATCGATTCAAGGTGGAAAATGCAGAAAATAAGAACCTTCTGGTAAATCATTTGGAAGAAATCCACAAAAAGTAGATTCCACTGAGTATTCTGAACACAATATCTTGGAAGCCTGGCATATTTATTAAATAAAAGCTTGGCTCATGCCCAGCTCACCGTGCAATGTACATTTCCATAACAAGCAAAAATGTGGGTTCTGTTTACGAAAATCTGGAAAAATATTGTTTCAAAAAAATGTGTGCAGTGTCTGATTATAAAGACAAAAACAAAACAAAAAAACATTGTTTTATAAACTGATGTAACACAGAAGATTACATTAGGGAAATAAAAAAAGAATAAAAAAAGAATACAAATCCATTTCATCATATGATTGAATTTACATGATCATTTTCCTGCCCCACGAGATATCCCTGATTGTTAATTACAGCAGTTATGAATAAATTATTTGTATCATCCAAATCTGACTTTTCCATTTTTAAATTATACACCCAGTTAGCCTAGTTAGGAAGCTTGTGTGTGATCATAATCAAACATCAGTAGAAAATGGAGAATGCTATATAAATTAAAAAGGATTTTGGCATGTTTAATCCAGAGTACTGTACACATTACTTCGAATGGAATTCATCACCAAGCATTTGTCAAGGCTTATTTGCGCACGTATACAGGCCTCTGCAGTTTAACTATGAAAATGTTTTTGATATGTGTTCCTGGTAATATTTGGCCATCTGAATGAGAATAATATGCAAAATAATTAAAAGGTTTAAAATGAAATTTTATGTGAGGGGGGCAATGGCAAAGTAAACGTAGCATACAGCAAGTAAAAACAAATCAGCATTCCAAATCCTAATTTTTCTTTGTAAACAGGAATTCAACATCAAATAAACAAATAAATACAGTGTACTCGATACACCATTGTTGTGCATACTTACACATCAAATCAAGTTCTCTTGTTTTCTGAAAATGTAAAAATAATGCAACTGTGTATTTTTATTTTTTTCAAATAACAAGCGAACTTGATTTGTTGTATAAGTATACGCAACAATACAACATTGTGCTCCATGTTTAGCAACATATTTGATTTATTTCAGCGTTTTGTACATGTTAAACACAGATGGTGCTTAATGAAAGCTTCATTAGCACTAGAGAATAGCACTTTTTTTGTATTGGACTGTATTGCACAGTTGTATTGCACATTATTTAATGATTTATAAAGAATTGTCTTGCACTAGCAATTTTTATTGTGCACTATATTGTGAACTAATTAGCGCCAATTGTTTACTTCATTATTAAGGATTGGAGGAATTCCACATTTGCAGGATTCCAGGCCAGAGAAACCAGATGAATGCATAGCTGATTTAGAGCATTTTTCCAGTTTGGCTATTTTGGCCTTAAATCTTGAAATCACTTTGAATTCTCACTTTAATGCAAACTCTGTAAGATGAATAAAAATATTGTTCTTATTTATTTATAGAAGACGACAATATAACAAAGTAAAAAAATATGTATCTAGGCCTTTTTTCAAAGTTAGGTTAGAAGCACGTTAAATATGAAACCAAAAGAGAAGCAGAGATAGAAGAAACAATATAGGAAAAGTAAAATGCAAGACATCCTTTGGGCGGCCTGTCACTCCTATACAGTAATATACTAAGGGATGTGTCGTTCGTTCTAGATGACATGTGAAATGTGGGTTCACACAGTACTCACTCACTGAACTGTCACTGATTGCATGGTCCTTAGTATGAGCGAAGGGGGCAGGAACAAAAATTACTCTCTGGTCTCTCTCCACTCACATCACTTGCTTGTAGCTTCTCTGACATGTTGGGCAGCAGAACATGCTCACTGTGCCTCATAGCTATGTTATAATCCGAATAGTTGGGTGGTATGGAATGACACAGGGAGCAGGAGGGGAGTTGGACAGAGACACAAAGGGCACATTGGAAAGGATAAGTGTAGGGCTTTAGCCATGCAATAAGAGGACAAGTGTTTTCACCCTTGAGATAACCTTGTCTCTGTGTAGACATGCAGTTCTCGTTCTGGAGAAATGTAGTGATAAGACACCCACCCCGGTTATGTTTTGGGCCAGAGACAGTTTTTAAGAATTCATATTATGAAGGTTAAAGTTATATTTGCAGCCGGAAACTGCTTAAACCTGCCCAGAAAATGTAGAAGACAGAAATGTTGGTGCGTATGTAACATTGAAGTGGCTTGAATGTTTAAACGGACTATTTCTTAATAGTTTATTGGCTGCGATGGAGTGAATGTAACTAGTGGGTTTAGAACATTGGAACACTCCTTCCAATGTAGAGTCTTTAAACAAGTCAATAGTGCAGGGCAGAGCAGGATTAACCTCAAGGTGACCCTAGGCAGCCACCTAGGGGCCAGAGGTGAGACCGGGGCCCATGAAACCATGGATTTGCTTGGCCTCATTTACCATCCCAATGTGAAGAATAAAAGAAGGGCCCAAACTGGAAATCTGCCTAGGGCACTATAGGATCTTAATCCTTCTCTGGTGAATTATAGAAAACAGCTTTATATGTGCTGGAAATCTACCAACCACATAGAACTTGTAGAGAAGGGAGAGTGATCTGACTTTTCTGCAGGAACAAATGATTTTCACTTCCTTCTTAAAGTACATTACAGTGGATACCAAATCCCCCATTTTATCGATTAACACAGTTAATGACTATGAAAACAATTCTTATAAAAGTAACTGATTTTATAATTACATCCTTTGTGAAATTATTTAAAATGGATATAGATATACATTATATAAGTTATTTTCACTAATAGATGGCTGGTCAGTAACAACATAACTTACTATTCTTAGGTGCAGTCTTTGGTTCTACTGTTTTCTGATCCATTTAGACAAATTATGTCTTTTTTTTAAAATGTGAAAATTCTCCTTAGACAAACTGAAAACCAGAAAAGTGTACTTTCCCCCCCAAGGCTTAAAGGTTTAAGTCATGGAAACTCTAGATTAGAGTGACATTCTCAACCAAAATTGTACTATTTCTTTCAAATCCCCTTTTTTTGTAGCACATTTTACGTTCTGTTTTTTACATTCATTATGCAGCACAGCCTCTTCTGGTTTTTCCATTTTCAGGGGATTTTAGGGAGAAAGTGTCTCTCCATTAGTTTTATAATGATGACTGCATTATTAATGCTTGTTGCATTTATTCCTATCACATCCCAGGCTGCTGAAAGTGCAGATATGAGTGGCCTGTCTCATAAGCTATCATAAAATACAAGTATGAAAGGCCATCTGTGGCTTATGCGGAACATTTTTTGTATCAGTTTTTATTAATGTCCTTTCCGTGATGCTACGGCTGGATCTTCTGACCACCCATGTGTTTTCTAAAAGTTTCTGAAAAATACAGTTTAAAAGCTTTAAAAGCTATTACTATTGTATTTCTTCTGTGTTTTGCTTGAAAGCCATAGTTCCTACTCTGAAATATTAAACAACAAAACACATAACTGGTTCCTTGATGCTTTTAATAATAATCCAATCTTCCTGCTCTAAAAACAACTCAATGTTTTCAATAATTCCTTATCTGTAATTCTCACTGTTTTTTTTTATAGTTGCAATGTCTCAAGGAGATGAGGACAAACTGATTTCACAGTTTGCATGCTATGAAATAGGAATCATGGGAAATTATAGCTGTTGGTATACAATGGCTTGTCCGCCCAAATTGAGAGGTCCACCATACTATGAGTGCCAATAGATGACTTTCATTCCTTCTTCAATACTCTAATACCGGTAATAATCTATGGTAGAAAATGACTCAGAGGCTTCATTTATATTTTATAGGAGGTTGCCCCTATTCCTCTGTTCTACTTCTTTTGTTAGTTTAGGCAGTGATGGTATGTGTTTATAATATAATAATATTATAATGGCCACTACTCTATTCTAATTCTCCTTGACCTGTCTGCGGCTTTTGACACTTGATCATCAACAGCTTCTTCTCATCCACCACAATATCGGTCTACAAGATATTGCTCTCTCCTGGTGCTCCTCCTACCTCTCCCAGCACTCTTTCAGTGTTTCTTTCTCTGGCTCATCTTCTTATCCCAAACTCCTCTCTGTTGGCGTCCCCCAAGGTTCAGTCCTTGGTCCCCTACAGTCCTCTATCTATACTGCCTCCCTTGGTAAACTCATTAGCTCCTTTGGCTTCCAATATCATTTATGACACGCAAATCTACCTGTCCTCTCCTCATCTCTCCCCGTCCCTCTTGACTAGTGTTTCTGACTGCTTCTCTGCTATTTCTAACTGGTTGGCTGCCCACTTCCTTAAACTCAACTTGGCCAAAACTGAAAATCTGGTCTTTCCTCCCTCAAGTGTTGCTACTCCTGTGTCTGTCTCCCTCCAAGTCAACGGTGCTACCATCAGCTCCACCACGCAGGCTCGTTGCCTAGGATTTCTCTTTGACTCCAACCTCTCCTTCGCACCTCATGTTCAGTCTATTGCCAAATCCTGTCGCTTCCATCTCAAAAACATTGGGTGTATCAGATCCTACTTAACGCCAGATGTAACTAAGGCCCGGGACGTACTTGAAAACGAGAGAAATCTCAATGTATCTTTCCTGGTAAAATATTTTAGAAATAAATAAATTATACTAAATTGATTTATACAAATCTATTTTGTTTACACGCAAGACTTTGGTATTTTACTTTGCTTAATGATTGTGCAAGAAGCACATATTTTTATAATATGGCCAGAGAAAGAACTGAATAAAAAATGAACCATTTAAAAGCAGAGCTCTATTGTAATTGGCGAAAATCACCACGCACAGCTGGAATTCAATATCTTGTGAGTCTGTTGTAACATACAACATTACTTGTAAAGTAAAATGAAGTATTCCATGACTTTTACCTTCTCTAAATGTGTTCTTCAATATGAATCGAATACATTTTAAAGCTATAAAGTACAGAGAGACTCTAAACACCAAAACCACTTCATCGCAATTAAGTGTTTTTTTGTGCATAGATGCTGGACATTTTTTCAGGGAATAAAAAACAATTGTGGGAAACGGCAATTTTTACATTTGTCTAAAACCATAACTCTAGTGACTGTCCAACAGACACGCAACTACAGGCTCTTCCACCTTAAATGTACACTCTATGCACCAAAATAGTTTTTGCTTTTCTACATACCATACATACCATGCATCCTCAATGCTCAGTAATCTGCCATTTAGTAGTTAAATAATTTAGTTTATGCTGCCCTAGTCACACCTCCCCTGGCTTTGACTCTTGCAGTGTATATGATTTATTGTTTTTCAAACTGATCTTACAACACATTGTGTTTACTCTAGAAGCCGGCTAGAAGCTTGTATCTCCTGCTGTATAAATCAAACTTTTATCATGCACAAAAGGCTCTTGCAGGCTCTAGCTGGTAATTAACAGAGCAGGACATATAACATTTTAAATTAAACAGACCATTCGATAAGAGCAATTTAAAAATGACACATCTTTTTTTTAGGAAGTGTGTAAAAAGGCTGTGTCAGTCAAAGTAGGGGAAGGTGTGGCTAGAGCTGTTTAAATAAACAGATGATTTCATTCCTTAGAAATTTAGCAATTTGCCAACAGGGGCATCATTTCTAAACCAAAACCACTTCATTAAGCTAAAGTTGCTTTGATATGTAGAGTTTTCCATTAAGACCTTTGAATTTTTGAATATCTTCATGTTCAGCGTCATTACACATCATATGACTCTCAACACAGCTAATGCTTCTCATGATGACTCTCAACACAGCTAATAATCTACTAATTTTTAAACTGGGACTGTTTCTTAAAGGTTAGCATTAATGCGATTTCGATTGACAATAATTTTAGATTTTAGAGATTTATATTTTATTGCACTAGTTAAAGGGTCACTATATTCAGGAAAACAACTTTATCTAAATTAATTAGTTTTGGTGTATAGATCATGCTGTATAATCTCTGACATTTCAATGCTCAATACACTGCCATTTTAGGAGTTAAATCACTTTGTTTATGCAGTCCTAGTCACACCTCCCTGCATGTGACTTACAGTCTTCCTAAACACTTCCTAGAAAGAGCAAGCTAAAAGAGCCAACTAATGTTTAAACTTAATTTATTGCACAGTCTGTTTAAGCTAGAATTTCTCATCTCCTGCTCTGTTAATAGCCTTCTAGATCTTTTAGGAGCCTCCTGTGTGTGATTAAAGTAAAATTTACAGAGCAGGTGATAGAATCTTATAAACAAGTTAAATTTGAATAAAAATAAAACAATTTTTATTTTCATGCAGCCAGAAGAGGTGTGACTCAGGCTGCATAAACAGAAACAAAAGTCATTTAACTCCTAAATGGGTTGAAGAGTGATACTTTGGAGGCATGATCTATACACAAAAACAGCTCTATTAAGATATTGTTGTTTTGATGACTATAGTGTCCCTTTAACCCCTTAAGGACACATGACATGTGTGACATGTCATGATTCCCTTTTATTCCAGAAGTTTGGTCCTTAAGGGGTTAAATTATTATCAGCATGGTTTGGGGTACATTCCAAGCTGTCAATAAATTCTATTTTAATTTTGAAATCATGCAGTCACTAGTGTAACTCCTACAAATTGGCATTACTATGGAAACACTCTCCCCCTTTATTATTTTAAGTATTTACCCTATTTCTGAGATTCTAAATTGCCATTGCAACCTCCATTTTCATTACTATCCTCCCCTTTCCCTGTTCTTTAAATACTCGTCAAACCCTCAGTCCTCCGTGCAGGGAAACCCTTTTAAGGCTGTGCTTCTTCTTGGCTGCCACTGGTGACTTAGACAGTGACCCTTCCTCATAAAGGGAGAGACACATGCCGACAACAACATGGACAAGCATCCAACTGATCACCGGGGCAACAATCTAGCACAAGCATGGTTGAAATGTTGTTTTTCTGAGGTTAGATAGTAATCACAATATATCTCTGTCACGTAAATAACATGCTTATAACTAACCCACTAACAATTGAGACCTGTGTGTCTCACATGTTGCTTAAATGTTCACAGAACATGCAAGTTCCACAGTTTCACATTTAACTGATACAGACCTGCGTGTCTTGTACTACTCTGTTATATGTTATATCGGACACAAAAAATAAAATAAAATGATGACAGGAGGATCTCTTGTCGAAATAAATAGATGTTCACACAAAAAATTGGTCTTGCGAATCCTGTCCTGTTTACTTAGTTGCTATGTATTTGTTTGGAAAACAAATGCAATCTTCTTCTCTGCTAGCGTTTCCTGACTTTTGGGACATTGTATCCAATCTTCTTAAAAGATCCAGATAAATTGACTGTGCTTAACTGTACATGGATCACTTTCACATGCTAACCAATTTGGGTGACGCACAGCATTGGGTATATTATATTATTCCTAGCATTTCCTAGAGTATAGAACACCTTCATCTTAAGAAGTTGCAGCAATCACAAACTACAAGCGCATTGCACTTTATCATTTAGCTAGCTGAGTAACTCATATGACCTGTTTCTGTTTCAGAGTCTGCCTTGGATTTGTACACTGTACAGGGCAATGTCTCTTGTAACAAACCATTTATCAGATTATACTGATTTTTAGACAGATCATATTTATTGCTTTTTTATTCCCTTTTTCTTTCTTTCTTTCTCTCTCTCTCTTTTATTTATTTTTTTAACATCGTCAACATGTTATTTCTCATATCTTGATGATTTTTTTCTGTTTCAGCAGTTTTAGATCTGTAGCACAAAGCAGTGATTTAGCATTTTAAACTAAACAAGAGATAATCAATATATTGAATTTCATGTTTACACTCCACAAAAGCACATCAAATCAATAAGTGCAGAGGGTTATTTATTATATCACTACAATGCTATGAGTGATTGCTGAAATGCTGTCTGTACAAACAGATTTTGTGGTCCCAAGGGCTCCACAAGAAAATCTAATGGCATTTAAGGATTGACACGTATTTATAACAGAGAGTTCTCGACACTGATAAATACTATGTATATTGAGATAATTCCTTTGACCTTACTGTTGCTGGGACACTGGTACTGCATTTTAAACAGTATGCGATATACATGAAGACATGTTCAGATTAAAAATGAGCTATTTTGCCATTTTTGAAGTAGTCACTTCTACGGAGGCAGGCTCAGTTCACAAACCAAGCCTAGTAGCACTTTGTAAACAAGAGCAAAGCTATATTAAAATGACTTCAAGAGATTAGACTCTTTGTTTGATGGGACTCTGTTATGGCACATATGCAGTTGTGATCAAAACTATCTAACCTCCATTAAAAATCAGGTTTATTGTAAAAAATTTACAGACTCTCAGGTTTCTTGTAAAAATACACAGACTCTCCGCTGTTTGAACAAATAAAACTATGCAATTGAAATGGCTTAACAGAATGAATGCTTCAAATGGTTTCCCCAAATTCAACAGAAAATGCAGCTTATAATGACTTCTCCAGTCTCAAATGTATTCAACTACCTTATGGCAATCATGTTTAGTATTTAGTAGAACACCAATTTGCTGTTATGACCTGCTGCAAATAAGTTATATAGCCAAGTTTGCTTGATAGGAACATCACAGGAACATGCTGAAATATATGCGCGAGAGTGCAGCAGTAACTTCAGCACCCAAGAGAACCTGGCCGGATCAATATGGCAGCACAAGGGACAGATTCAGGTAAGTAAAGTTACCTTTACCTTCCCCAAAGCCTACGGACCACCAGCAGAGATCTCATTGTCGAGGGACTTTGCAAATTTGGTAGGGGGCGGCTTTAATATGCTGTATGTTTTGCACTCTCAAATCTTTATAGTTTTTTGTGCAATAAGAAACAAAAAATGAAACAAATTGTGATGGGAATCCAGCATGGTCAAAATTTAGTAGGCCGAAATCTCCACATGGCATATGCTAATTAGTATCTGGTTACAAACAGTTGCTTGAGTCATCAGTATACTGAGCATGTGTGGAAGTGGATAGAAAATTCCTTTGTCTTCAACAAGCCATGTGGTCTGCCCATATGAGGTGATCCTGAATATCCTGTGTGCTGATTGGTCTGAGGAATATAGGAGGGGTTATACTGTATGGGAGGGGATATGCTGTTAACAAAAGTCCTGTGAACAATGTATTTGTATCTCAGATATTTTTGGAACAGGAGTTCATCTGAGACCCGATCGGTACGTGAATAAAGGCCTTTTACTTCCTGAAGACCTGTGTCCATATCTCTATGTGTGGCTTCTGCGGTTTGTTCCTGTTATTTCCCCTGTAACAAAATGTTTTGCTGAAAACTGCACCAGGAGTCTTTCAACTTATCCTTGCCCCTTATGCCAGAAAGACACCTCCCTGGACTGACAAGGAAGGGGGGACATGACTGCGGCTAGGATAAGGAGTCTTAAAGGAAGAGGAGATGGGAGGGGGATATATGGATACATAGTTGCTAAGATGGAAGACAGTTATAAGGACAGTGAGGGGAGGGGACTTACCAGTCAGCTCTTGGAAGTGCAGGGATCCTGACTTTCAGACTTTCAGACTTTCATCTGTCATTCTTTGCTGACCCCTTAAAAAAAAAAAAAAAAAAAAAAAAGAGATATTATTCTTCAGAATTTTCTACTTACCTGTTCCTGAATTTTTGAGAGTGATGGACGTTTCCCAGGAATCGTTGGTGGCCCTGTTGCAGGCTTACCGGGCTGCACATGGTGCAGGCTCGTTAGCAGAGGTGTTGGCCGGCATGGATGGCATCCCCGGTGAAGAGGCACGACCAGTGGATGGTGGGCGGCGGGCCAGGCGTTCAAGGCCGCCGTCGCGACTGTCTCCCAGCCCGGTGAGAGGAGGTCGTGAAGGCCGAAGAATCCGGCGAGCTGGAGTGGCTGGGAATGTGGAGCCGAGCCTGGTGTCGTCCCCCCGAGCGATCCGGTCCCAGGTGAGGGCTGCGGCTGCGTCCGGCAGCCATTTCCAAGATGGCGATTCGGCGGGAAGATCCAGGAGCCCTCCACCTTCTCTTCCGGCGCGGCTGGAAGTGACGTCACGACGCCGGTCGCGCACGGCCGGCGCGCCGGATATGACGTTAGCAGCCGGCGACGGGCAAAACCCGGAAGTGGGTGCCCGCGCCGGAAATAGGATGCCGGGCGCCCGGAGACCACAAGCGCCGGCGGAAGAAGGCAGCAATAGGGGTGCTGTGAGCCGGACAGCAGCCCCAAGGAGATGGGAGTCCCCAGGACCGGCCGGTTCATGGGGTGCTGCGGATCAGGCGGCAGCCCCAAGGTTGCAGTACTGCCAGGATGCCGGCGGTCGGGAGGCCGTGTCGGCTGCAGCCCCTCTGGGAGCTGGGAGGCTCCAGGGGGATTCCGGTGAGGAGGAGGAGTCTGAGGAGGAGCGAGAAGGTGATGGAGGACGGCCCCTGCGCCTCCCCTCATTTGGTGAGTCAGCATGCGCAGGCGCCTGGGGTGCTGCAGGGGGTTCAGGTCAGGATAGCGAGGTGTTGCGCCTGCTGAGGATGTTAGTGGAGGGGCAAGCCAGGGGTACTGGTCTAGGGGCTCAGGGTCCAGGTAGTGCGGATAGTTTGAGGGGTCATGGGGTTGGGGTTGGTTCCTTTCTCCCAGGGTGTGAACTGGCTCCCCTAGGTTTACATGTGCCAGCGGAGGTGCAAGAGAAGATTATTCGTGGTGAGTATGTGGATCTCCTTTCTCTCGTTCCACCAGACAAGGAGTCCATGGACAGACCGCGACGTGGCGAACAATTGGATGGAGAAAAGGGTAAGGCTATCCCGCGTACGTTCGGTAATTGGCTGCAAGGATTTAATATCTTTGCCAGCGTTCTAGTGCGCCGTTTCCCTGAGAGGGCCCCCTCGTTATTTGGTTATTTGGACTTAATTTGGGGCGCCTACAAGGTTTATGGAGGGCAATGCTGGTTCAAATACGACCAGCAATTCCGCCAGAAGATGGCGGCGTGTCCGGGTATGGGTTTTGGGGTGCAGGACGGCAGCCTGTGGCTGCTACTTATGACCCCGTGTAGACCCTCTCCCTTTTCGGGGGCTGCCGGCGTCCCCACGGGTACGTCGGCAGGTCAGAGGAAGGGAGTCTGTTGGCTCTTCAACGAGAGCCACTGTAAGTGGTTTAGCTCCTGCAGATTCCGGCACGAGTGTGCCCACTGTGGGGGAGCCCACCCGGCTCTCCGTTGTTTCAAGAAGGGCAGACCATCTGCCTCCAAGGGCTCTGGTAGGGACGACGTTCCTCGCAGAGAGGACTCCATTTAGCGTGGAAAAGATGCGTCCATGGCTCGTCCAGTATCCTAAGAGGGACATTGCTAGCCTTTTGTTCGACGGTTTCACAACGGGTTTCTGGATTCCCTTTGTGCTGTCGGACGAGGGCCAGTTCGCGGAAAATCTTCGGTCCACGCGGGGAAAAGAGGGTTTGTTACAAGAAAAGTTGGAGGCGGAGATTCAACGGGGCCGCATGGCCGGCCCCTTTGATTCCCCCCCATTCCACAACCTGAGGGTGTCTCCGTTGGGTCTGGTACCCAAAAAGGATCCGGGAGCTTTTCGATTGATTCACCATCTCTCGTACCCTTCGGGGGCGTCGGTCAATGATGACATCGACAGGGATGCGTGCAGGGTACGTTATGCGTCCTTCGACTCGGCATTGCTCCTCCTGTGGCGGGACGGTCGTGGGGCGTTATTAGCAAAATCGGACATTGAATCGGCCTTTCGTTTGTTGCCGGTTCATCCGGATTGCTTTCACTTGTTGGGGTGTTTCGCTAACGGTTGCTTCTATTATGATATGTGTATGCCCATGGGCTGCGCTATCTCTTGTTATCATTTCAAACTGTTTTCTTCTTTTTTGGAGTGGGTCACGTCCAGAGTTGCGGGTTTGTGTTCTTTGACACATTACCTGGATGATTTTTTGTTTGTTGGTCCGTCGGGTTCCCAGGATTGTACAGCGTTGCTTCAGGCATTCCGGCGGGTGGCGTCAGAGTTCGGAGTTCCTGTGTCCGAACAAAAAACGGTTGGCCCGGTGTTGGTCCTTTCATTCTTGGGTATCGAAATTGATACCGAGAGCATGGTTTTCCGGCTTCCGGAAGAGAAGTTGGAGGGGTTGCTGCGGTTGGTGGTCTTGGTCAAAGGTTTGTTTAGGGGCCACGAGGGATGACGTCTGTCCTGTCGGGGCTTTTCACGATTTTCTGGAGGTGCGCCCGGAGCGGGGAGGCCCTTTGTTGGCTCACGCGGATGGGTCTCCCCTAACACGCTATCAGTTCTCGACAATGCTGAAGAGAGCATTGGCCGCGGGTGGTATGGAAAGTCAAGGGTTTTCGGCCCATTCCTTTCGGATTGGGGCGGCTACCCAGGCAAGTGTTTTGGGTTACTCGGCTGCGGGCATTCAACGCATTGGAAGATGGGAGTCGGGGCGTTTTAAGTCTTATGTCCGACCTCATATGCTGTAACCCTCTTCTCGTTGTAGGTGGGCGGCCCCGGTACGTGTGGATACTAGGGCATTCCTATGTGTACTGGGCAGCTAGGCGAGCTGAAGACCGGGCCTACGGATGAAATTTGGGGTTCTCAGTGGACTTGGCCCGAGTCAGGTGGAAGGGCATTAGGGGCCTCCGATGGCAGCAAGTATATCCAGAGTTCGTGGAGCTCCGTAAGTTTGTGTCAGGGCCGGTGGTGGTGGTGGTCCATGCGGGCGGGAACGACTTGGGGGTATCCAGGACGGTGGACCTTCTCCACGCGATTCGGCACGACTTGGCGAGGTGCATGGCGCTGTTTCCGGACATGACCTTGGTTTGGTCGGAGGTGGTTTCCAGGCCGTGCTGGCGCGCGCTGCCGCACTCTCGCGGTTTGGAGAAGAGCCGGCGCAAGCTGAATATTGCAGTGGGGAAATTTGTCCGGCGGCTAGGTGGGGTGGTCGTCCGACACGTGGAGCTGGAAGGAGAGAACCAGAACTTAATGAGGAGGGATGGGGTCCACTTAAATGAGATAGGGTTGGACATCCTGAACACGGGTTTGCAGAGTGGGATTGAGGCTGCGCTGTCGGCGGGGGGCGCGATGACGGCAGGAGGCATGAGCGGAAGTCGTCATCGCGGTGGCGGGAGTCCTGGCCAGCGCAGGCAGAAGTGATGGAGTTGCCGAGGAGGCTTGGGGAGTCGCAGCCTGTTGGGAGCTGATGGCGGAGGCAGGCTGCTCATGGACTCATGGTTTGTGGGGATAGACCTGTCTGTTGGGCAATCACCCCAACAGCTGACAGTATTTATGTTGCTGGCATGGAAAAATTAAATAAAGCTGTGGCCGATGCCCTTACCCAACTTTATACGGTCTCTGTGTGTCATTGGGAAAGGGGGGCACCGGGTGGGTGGTACAGTCATCTAGACAGCAGTCAAGACCTTAGCAAATGAATGTATACAGCTCAGCCACTAACAGAATTAAGCAACCTGCATTTAATTCAGAACCTGGCTGCACTGTGCAGACAATCAGACAAACTACAGACTAGTACTTATATCCTTACTATATGTCTCCCTGTGTGCCCTTACTGTCTATTGCTTTGTAGTTCAAATCACTCAGTGCTGTCAATGGGTGAGCTGTGTGTACAAACATTTGAAAGGAAGTCTATTTCTGGAGTGATGAGGGGGCGTGGCTAAGGAGGCAGGCTTATGGTGCTGCATGCTATGCTTGTGCTGCATTTTCTAGAGACTCAGACGTAAAGCTGTTCCAATGAATCAAGATAGTTATTAGAATTCCGAATTACTTGTATCTCTTTTATCTCGCAGAACAATTCCAAGTGCTCCGCCCCTCTCACAAAGCCCCACCCTTCATTTTAAGCTCTGCCTCCTGCCTGAAGGCCCTTAGAGTTCCTGGAAGGCTGGCTGGGCTGGAAGGTGAGCACAACAGAGGAGGGGAGGGGGGGGGGTACATAAGGGAACAGGATGGGAAGGGGCTAAAGATGGCAATGGAGTGGGGTTAAATAACTGCTACCATCAGAAATTTTGTTGCCAATAACACTGCTTAAGGTCTGGGCCCCTGGGAGCCTGCCTCCAAGCCTGCCCCCAAATTACATCTCCAAACTCCACCCACAGGAATACACACACTTAGACACAAACACACGCACTGCACTGATCCAAAAAGGACACAGATACACACACACACACACAAAGATACACACATACATACTAACAGACATACACACATACTGAAACAGACACACAGATATATACAGACACACAGACATACATAGTGACACACAGACACATACTAACATACATACAGACACACATACACATACACACACACACGCATAAGGACATACACGAAATAACAAGAGTGGCAGCGGGGGTAGAGCTTACCGAGCCTCAGAGACGGAGCTTAATGAGAGCCAGAGGAGGGGCTAATATGGCAGCAGAGGCGGGGCTAAAGACTACCAGAAGCCCCTGGTAATAACTGCTGCACTGAGTGTGTGTGACTGTCTACCTGTAATTGGGTTTCACAGTATTATGTGACATACTTAGTCTGCCTATCTGTAATGCCTGGGAGGTCTGATACCTCTGGCCTGCACTTCTATACTTCTATTAGCTGCAGACCATAAGTGGCAGTCTTCGAAGCTCCGGCCAGTCAGTGCGTTGCTGCGGATTGAAGCCTTGACACTGTAAATGCCTAAGCTAACAAGACAGATACTCATAGTTTTCACCTGGTGAAGGGTGCAGACCAGATTCCTAGCACACAAACACCAGAGGTCAACATTCCCCCCTCACTGCAAGGTAACAGGAAAGGGGGAATTAATATTTGTTTAATGATCATTATAAGTTTAATAATGGATGAAGATGTATGACCGGGGAGGATGGGGGTGGGTGCTATGAAGATGTTTCGCATAGGGCGTCTAATGGCCTAAGGCCTGCCCTGACAGGTGGCACTGGGAAGCTGGGCACAAATATGGGACTAATAAGCTATTAGGGGGCAAAGCTGGCACTGTAGGAAGTGGGTGACATGTGACCTGGCTTGGGGGTGGAGTGGTTTGCATAGAAAATGGTTAGAAGTGTTATGTTTGTAAAGGGGAGGGGTTAGCAAAAAAGCCACACTAATGGGGGGTGACCCCACGATCGGCCCTGGGTACTGATACTTGTGACCACCACAGAAAGAAAAAATGATTATTTCTAATACAAGTACTTCTTGTCTTTTGTTATCACTGAACTTGTGCAATAGTATTAGTAATCGAATGCATTGGAATTTGCTAGCAGGCAAAAAGCATGAATTCATGGAGCTGAGATCATCAGTTTCTGACAGTCTTGTCCCAGTTGCAGTTATGGATAAAGGGATGCTGTGGCATGAAATTGCTCTTTTGAAGCCGGAAGAGTATGTATCTACAATCACTGTACCTAGGATCATGGGCTGTCATCATGCTCAGGTTAACTGCGGGAATGTACGATCATCACATTCTGGTCACTGCTGGGAACACTCAAGGCACGCAGTGGAAACTGGAACATCATGCTTTAATTAGCTCTAAGACTACACTTCAAGACAGCGAATGCAGGTGAAGAGGAGAGAAAGGGAATATTGAAAGAGAATGAACATTGAAAAGTGCAATTGAGATAGAGACCAAATCATTGGCTTAAAACAGCTAACATGGGGTTAATGTTTATTTTCCATGTTTTATAGGATTCCTAGTGTCTTTGCAGATAGATGATTAAATGGCTAAGCTGAGTTGTCCATTCTGTAATCAGTGCTGCAGTTGAGAGAATTGTCTGCCTGTCTAGAAAAATAGATACGGCTAATAGAAAAATTCATATGTTATGTTATGATATGATATCTCTCATCATATTAAAGTGCTCTTTCATAAGCATGAGTAATGTTCAAAAGATCATGATAAGGATAATATAAAGAATCCCCCTATGGACTATATAGAGCATGTTAAAAAAATAATGCACATAAATCCATTCTAAGTTGAAAAAGGCAAACTATGATGGTGGACATCTCACTTCCATTGTCTTTCTTTCCTTTTCTAGACTGATAGACTGCTTCATGGTATTCATTCAGATGAAGTGACATTGAGTGGCTGATTAAAATGGAGGCCTGGCAAGAGGAGCACCGTCCAGGCCAGAGACATACAGTAGCCCTGGTCTGCAACTTAACAATACCAAGCAGCGTTCCCCCCCACACACACACACAACACCACAAGCAGCCTCAACACACATACATACATGTACACACCCTCTCCCAGCCCTAGCACTGTCCTACTTATCACCCAGCCACCCACCTAGTCACATTCACCATTCGATCATACCCCAAGCAGTTGCATTAATACCCCAGGATTTTGCATATATATTATATACACACATACGCACACACACATATATATGTCTATACATGGGGCAGGTGGATTGAGGAAACTCAGCTCAGCAAGGAGGGTGAATCTGACCCTGGTTACAGCGCCTACAGTTTCCGTTTAAAAATACACCAATATGGGGGGGCAGAGCCTGACCTACAAGCAGAGTGGATGTGTGGTGCTTGAGCTCCTGCACCATCAGCAAATATTGGGATATTAACCCTGGACATTACACTTCCATGACGATTAAAATACACCTCTCAGGTCTGGGGATTCCGGGCGAGCAGTCTGACACACTTTTCTGCAACTCTACATTACCGGGTGCCTGGGCAAACCTGCTGCGGCCTGCTGAGAGTGGAGCTGGGGAGAGGCGACAGCTTTCCTCACTCTTTAGCTTATGGCTTGCATCATGGCTTGCACCTGCAGTACTCCTACCCTCCCCTGCCCCTTTGGAGTGGTGGGGGTTATCCTGGTCCCCTCTGGACTTTTATAAGCTGAAGCTCCTCAACCTTACCACTTCCTCAAAGCTAATTCAAAGCTTTAGTTAGGGTTTTGAATATCCATATATTTATTAAAAGTTATGTTTTATTAGGGTTACTCCCTGTCCATGAGGGTTTACCCCTTATGGTCTCTGTGTTCTTTTCTTTAAGCCTATTTATCTTAGGGGTTACTCTCCTTACCAATTGAGAAACCTGACACTATCTCCCTAGAAGGTTTCCTTTGTTTTTTGTTAGCTATTGGGACAAAGTCTATGAGTATAACTTTGGAGTGAGCGATTATAGCAAGAATTCAAATGTTGGAGTTTAGTGTGAGTGGAGCACTTGGAAACAATGTCCACAATTATAAAGGAACAGTTAAATGGATGATGGTCATGGAACCTAGACTGGGCCTGTTACTGTAGTTGAAACAAGGCACATGGATAATTAAAGAGAGCAAACAGGTAACGTAGGCCAAGTTCTGATTAAAGGAGGGCAGCAGAAATGAAGGGATGATCTGAGAGAATAATCAGTAATAAGAGCCAGGGTCAGGAACCAATGATGGAGCACAAGGACGATCTAAAAGAGTAGTCAGGAACATGAACTGGGGATTGAGGCCATTGCTGAACAGGGTAATTGGACTGACTAATTTGAGCCCACACAAATTGAGGCTGCAATTCAATTGAGGTTACACATGGCATGACAAGCCCGGGCGACTCAATAATCAAGCAATGAGGTCATCAATGGTTACATAGATCTAACTTGGAGTATTGCACGCAGTACTGGAGACCGTATCTTCAGAAGGATATTGATAATTTGGAGAGAGTTCAGAAGAGGGCTACTAAACTGGTTCATGGATTGCAGGATAAAACTTACCAGGAAAGGGCAAAGGATTTCAACGTGTATAGCTTGGAGGAAAGACGAGACAGGGGAGATATGATAGAAACATTTAAATACATAAAGGGAATCAACACAGTAAAGGAGGAGACTATATTTAAAAGAAGAAAAACTACCACAACAAGAGGACATTAGGGGGGCAAAGGTTTACAAATAATATCAGGAAGTATTACTTTACTGAGAGGGTAGTGGATGCATGGAATAATCTTCCATCTGAAGTGGTAGAGGTTAACACAGTGATGTAGTTTAAGCATGCATGGGATAGGTGTGGCGAAACCAACCTCGCCACTGGGCCCTGGAGAAGCCTGTTTGCTAGCCTCCTACCTGCTGACTATGGCCCCTGGGTTATTTGGGGCATATTGTACTGTATATTGCTGCTACTGGCCCTTTTAACAGCATCTATGGACATATTGGGACTTTTGGGACTACTGTCCCTTTAAGACTGTGATACATATTCTAGTGTACTGCCTGTAATATTATATGTGTATTAAGTTTAACCTGGGATATGTATGCAGCATTCATCTGATTGTTCGGTAGAATCACTCCATTTATTATATTGAGTGAAACTACCGAACAACCAGACCACCCAGGAATAAGTGTGCCTCCAATTACAGTTTGCAACAATGTTGCAAACGGGTAATTGGCAATCAGTGTAATGTATTCTTTGTCCTCTGGGTGGCCGCCATTCGGGAAACAAACACGTGGCGGCGGCCATCTTAAACTACCGAACAGCGGTGTTTTGCCGTCGAGTGTCTGGAACTAAAATCGGACACTTGACTAGGCAAACACCGCTGAGACCTCCATACTTCCAGAAATTCGTATAGAAACTACCGAATGACCCGCCGTTCGGTAGAAAGAACCCCATAAACAAGGGAATTCATTCAAACCCTCTCCAGGCTCTATAACACAGGCAATTCGTCTGTTTTCATTCCCTTGTTTGTGACCGACCGCAGGGCCAAAATGCATGGAACTGTTTTCGGATACTTTACCCATGCGGTCGGTCAAATCTTTGGAACCCCATATCTCACGAACCATTCATCCGAATTACTTGAATTTTGGATATGTTGTCCCCCTGAATAAGGGCTATCCAGCGATGCTGGATTTAAAGGTGTACCCCCGGGTTTTGGGGTACATCCAGAACTTGGCTGAAAAAGTGTACCGGATAATTGAGTTTAATGTTATCTGAGGGGAGGGGATGTGTGGGCTGAACCATGTATGTGATTGGTTATTTTATGCCTCCCCCTGGGTGTGGCCTGTATGTGGATTAGTGTAATAAAAGCCAGGCTGGATGAGCCAGTCCAGAGTTCCTGTTTTAACCTCAAAGTGATGTGTCGTCTCATTATTGGGGGAAGGATTTATTGTATGCTGTTCCAGTTGACTGCTAGGGGTACAAGCCTATTCGTATGGTTCCTATTCAATGGTCTACAGCATTCATACGCTTGGGAGAATTTAAAGGTTTCTCGGATTCGGTGATTATGGTGTCTGCCAGAGTGCTTGGAGTCCTCAGGAAGCACTAGGAGCATCTATTAACGGAGGTACCAAGTCGGGGTGCCAGGTGATCCGTTACATTGGTGGCAGCGGTGGGATGGCGTCCTAGTGTGAGGTAAAGCAGCTCGGAGACACAGTTCGTTTGGATTTACAAATTGAGGGCAACGCTAGCAGTCGTGCAGCGCCCCTGGGAGCAGACAAGTATGGAAGGTTCTGGCTCTGGAGATGATTGGCTGGCCGAGGTGAGGCAGCGAGTGGCTGAGTATGGGGATGATATACCCATGGAGACACGCCGGGTGATCTGGAACCAGGTCATGGCCGAGCGAAACACAAGGCTGGACCGAGAATTCCGGTTGACAAAAGAGAGGAAGTATGCTCAGCAGCAGGAGCGTTACAGCAGCTGGGTAGAGGCTGCATCCGAGGAGGTTAGCCGTCTTTCCCTGAGGCGGCGGGAGGAACCCGAAGTGGGGGTCCTCATAGACTGGTCATGTGAGGAACCACAACAGGCAGGTAGAGATGGGACCAAGGTCACTCCACCGGGATGCTGGGCAGCCGGCCCAGATCCCCAGCAGCAGCCAGAGTTGCCAGGTGGGGAAGCAGGTGGCCCTTACTCACAAATGTTGAGGGGCCTCACGGATTGGTCCTGGGAAGACCCACCGATGGCAGGTGGAGATGGGACTGCGGTCTCTCTACCGGCCCTACAGGGATGCTGGGCAGTCGGCCCAGATCCCCAGCGGCAGTGTGCGTTACAGGGAGCTGAAGGTGCCGTTATTGCTCCCCAGCGGCAGTCTATGGTGCAGGGAGAGGAGCCTGTTATTCCCTCTCCCCAGCGGTTGAAGGTGTGTAAGGGAGAGGAGTTTGTTATTCCCTCTCCCCAGCGGCAGCACAGCTCACCAAGGGGAGACAGTAAGCCCCTCACCAGCGCAGATGGGACCGTGGTCTCTGCGCCCTGCCTACAGGGAGTACAGAGGGTCAGCCCTGCTCCCCAGCGGCTGAAAGTGTGTAAGGGAGAGGAGTTTGTTACCCCCTCTCCCCAGCGGCAGCTTAGCACACCAAGGGGAGACAGTAAGCCCCACACCAGCGCAGATGGGACCGTGGTCTCTGCGCCCAAGCTACAGGGAGCTGAAGGGGCCGTCCTCCCTCCCCAGCGGCAGTGTGATTTGTTGGGAATTGGGAGCCCAGTCTCCATTCCCCAGCGGCAGGCTGAGTTACAGGGGGCAGAGGTAGTTGGTCCTACCCCCCAGCAGCAGAGTGATATGCCGGGAAGGCAGTGTGAAGTGCAGGGAGAGGAGAGCAGCGTCCTCCCTCCCCAGCGGAAGGCTGAGTTACAGGGGGCAGAGGTAGTTGGTCCTACCCCCCAGCAGCAGCGTGATTTTTTGGGAATAGAGAGCCCAGTCTCTATTCCCCAGCAGCAGGACACTGAATTGGGAGGAGAGACAGTCGGTCTCCCTCCACAAAGACTGAAAGTAGGCATGGGAGAGGAGATTGTTACCTCCTCTCCCCAGCGGCAGATCATCAATGGGCAGAGTGTTCTAATGGGAGAGGAGATTGTTACCACCTCTCCCCAGCGGCAGATCATCAATGGGCAGAGTGTTCTAATGGGAGAGGAGCTGGTTACCACCTCTCCCCAGCGGCAGCTTAATGTACCAGGGGGAGACTGTAAGCCCCACACCTGTGCAGATGGGACCGTGGTCTCTGCACTTCCAGCACAGGGGGTAGGGACGGTCGGTCCTGCCCCCCCACAACAGGGCTGTTTAGCCAAAGGGGAGACAGTCTGTCTCCAGCAGCAGAGCTGTGTAACTAAAGGGGAGACAGTCGGTCTCCAGCAGCAGAGCTGTGTAACTCAAGGGGAGACAGTCGGTCTCCAGCAGCAGAGCGGTGTAACTCAAGGGGAGACAGTCGGTCTCCAGCAGCAGAGCTGCGCAGCTAAAGGGGAGACAGTCGGTCTCCAGCAACCAGGCTCCAACCAGACTACTCCTGTAGTAGTGCTGGCACCAGGGCAGAGTACCGCTGGTCTCTGCCCACTCAGCAACCCACCAAAACAGCCTACCAGTCCCCCACACAGCCATGGTGAGGCACCTGGACCTGGACAAGTTTTTCTCTTACTCAGGTGTAGTAACCATTTATTGTGGGTGGGCTGTACTGCTGTTTCTGTTTTGTGGGTGGGCTTCTGGACTAACAAGGGCACTGACCGGCAAGAGGTCAGGTACCCTGTTAGTCTGTTTGGAAAAGGGGAGAAATGTGGCGAAACCAACCTCGCCACTGGGCCCTGGAGAAGCCTGTTTGCTAGCCTCCTACCTGCTGACTATGGCCCCTGGGTTATTTGGGGCATATTGTACTGTATATTGCTGCTACTGGCCCTTTTAACAGCATCTATGGACATATTGGGACTTTTGGGACTACTGTCCCTTTAAGACTGTGATACATATTCTAGTGTACTGCCTGTAATATTATATGTGTATTAAGTTTAACCTGGGATATGTATGCAGCATTCATCTGATTGTTCGGTAGAATCACTCCATTTATTATATTGAGTGAAACTACCGAACAACCAGACCACCCAGGAATAAGTGTGCCTCCAATTACAGTTTGCAACAATGTTGCAAACGGGTAATTGGCAATCAGTGTAATGTATTCTTTGTCCTCTGGGTGGCCGCCATACGGGAAACAAACACGTGGCGGCGGCCATCTTAAACTACCGAACAGCGGTGTTTTGCCGTCGAGTGTCTGGAACTAAAATCGGACACTTGACTAGGCAAACACCGCTGAGACCTCCATACTTCCAGAAATTCGTATAGAAACTACCGAATGACCCGCCGTTCGGTAGAAAGAACCCCATAAACAAGGGAATTCATTCAAACCCTCTCCAGGCTCTATAACACAGGCAATTCGTCTGTTTTCATTCCCTTGTTTGTGACCGACCGCAGGGCCAAAATGCATGGAACTGTTTTCGGATACTTTACCCATGCGGTCGGTCAAATCTTTGGAACCCCATATCTCACGAACCATTCATCCGAATTACTTGAATTTTGGATATGTTGTCCCCCTGAATAAGGGCTATCCAGCGATGCTGGATTTAAAGGTGTACCCCCGGGTTTTGGGGTACATCCAGAACTTGGCTGAAAAAGTGTACCGGATAATTGAGTTTAATGTTATCTGAGGGGAGGGGATGTGTGGGCTGAACCATGTATGTGATTGGTTATTTTATGCCTCCCCCTGGGTGTGGCCTGTATGTGGATTAGTGTAATAAAAGCCAGGCTGGATGAGCCAGTCCAGAGTTCCTGTTTTAACCTCAAAGTGATGTGTCGTCTCATTATTGGGGGAAGGATTTATTGTATGCTGTTCCAGTTGACTGCTAGGGGTACAAGCCTATTCGTATGGTTCCTATTCAATGGTCTACAGCATTCATACGCTTGGGAGAATTTAAAGGTTTCTTGGATTCGGTGATTATGGTGTCTGCCAGAGTGCTTGGAGTCCTCAGGAAGCACTAGGAGCATCCTTTAACGGAGGTACTCAGTCGGGGTGCCAGGTGATCCGTTACAATAGGCATAAGGCTATCATAGCTATAAGATAAGGTCAGGGACTAATGAAAGTATTTAGAAAATTGGGCAGACTAGATGGGCCGAATGGTTCTTATCTTCTGTCACATTCTATGTTTCTATATGTTTCTATTTTTCCACAAAAAAAGTCAAAGTTAACCCTTCTTTAAGCATTCCTACACCTAATGGGAAATCTCGTAAGGTCCTGCTCATTTAACATTGCCAGTCAGGCCTCCTAGTCAAGACATTGGTCATGTGTGCCAGAACTACAATTAGCCCATTCATTTCCATAGATCATGGCAGAACATATGTAATGCTGAAAAGATATATGGGGCTACAAGACCTCAGCATTACCCCTGAAAGAACACTCTAATACATTGTGGGTGGGCAAGTTAAAAACTGTGGAGTGAAAGAAAAGGAGAGCCCTAAGTCCCCTCTGGCTTCCCTTGGCGTTAGGGGACCCCAAGCCGTTAAAACAAAATTCTACACCTTTCTAGATGCAAACTACCAAATAAAAACCAAAGCATCTACCCCAGGTGGAAAGTGGAGTAAGCTTCCCCAAATGTCTTCTAAACTTTCACAATAGCTGGCAAGATCAAAACCTTCTACCACAAACATAACCTGAGTTATGCCACATTGCTTATGCAAGGTCCGTGTTGCTTAAAAAAATAACATATACCATATGAGGTAATATTTGTCGACTTCCCCTAACTCCTAGAGTAGTACAGCCCTTCGCAAATGTCTTACAAGTGTCAAAATGGCATCATATAATCATTTAAAACAATGGTCAAGTGTGTGTCATGAGTTGCTGTCCATACCCATGGTAGAATTACGACTGATAGACAGCTACCATTTCTTAATACATTGATCTCAGCCAAAAGGCATTTAATTGTACTGATCTATACAGAAGTCTTCAGACATAATACAATATATACAAGATTTCATCTCTCACTGAAATTAAAAGGAAACTCCACTGCCCAAATACAAATAAATAAATAAGAATCGCTATTTAGTAGATATAGTCCAAATTAAAACATGCACGCTTTTAATTATACATTTACTCATTGGGATTATATCTAAAAATAGTTTGGAGAAACTGCAGATCTCTTGTTGAAGCATTTGTAAGATAAAGTGCTTAAGGGGCTGAGTCTGTCCCTTTAATTAAACTAAATTAATTTAAAGTAGTTAACTAAAATTTGGAAAGTGGCATCTTTCTTGTAGAAAAAGACCTAGTGATATATCTTGTCTATCTTGGAAATTTTACTTATTTTTGTTGAACGAGCGACCCACCCTGTAGGTAATTGCCCTGTTTGTGCCAGCAATGGGGAACTTTGCCCAGAAATATCACATGTACCTGTGAATTCCACATCCCTCCAACATTGTATTCGGGTACATCCATTGATTATTGCAGTGCTCCCCGTATATACCTTAGCTAGTATTTTTATATGTGCTGATTCCTTGTCTATAGTGTCATGGTAGACAGCTGTACCTCAAAATGTGATGTGATCCACGCAAATGTTAAGGAGGTCACTGATTATTGTATAACCCCCACCTCCTTCTTCTTTCTGTACCCTAAATTTTTCAACAAAACAATAAAAACAACGTATTTACAAATATAGTGTCATGGTAGAATCCTCTGCAGAAAAATAGGCAAAATAGAATACAAAGGAATCTACGGTACTTTTTTGCTCATATTTATACATTTTTAATCATCACTAAAACCTGGGTCTATTTGCCAATTTCACTAAAATAACATTAACATATTTTATTAACTAAACTAAATTAAAGTGATTCTAGTGCAAAATGTCATTATAATCCTAATTCTAACCCTAATACTACCCATATAACACTAACTATTCTTTAATCCCTAACATTAGCTCTTAGTGTAGCCTTACCCCTAGCAAAAACCCAAACCCATGACCAGAACTTAATGTAGAGTGATCACTGTCTTTGTATTATCTATCAGTTAAAAAGTGGTGAAGGGACCCAACTGTACTTTGTTACATTCACCATCAAGCCATTTAAGATCTTGTAATAAAGACAAGTGAGATTATATTTTATATATATATATTATGAAAAGCAAACAAGTTTAAGTTACGCAACAGTATATATATATATATATATATATTAATTTATGCAACCTCTTTATATATAAATATATATATAAATATATATACATACAGTATTTATATTTAAAGAGGTTGCGTTATTTAAACTTGTTTGCCTTTTAAATTACTCACACAGTGCAATACATGTTAATAGGTCATAAAGCAGCATTGACTTTCTCATTAATGAAGAAGACCTATGAATTGTTGTTAAATATGACTATACATCATAAAACAAAGACCATCCTTTCAGGAATAAGAAATAAACATGCTATTTATTACTCTGTGCACAGGGTTGGCATTGTAATGTAGTCCTGCATGTAATATAGCGTTTGATTAGCTGTATTACAATTCTCTTGCCAGAGACGGACAGCTAAAAGATTATCCGTATCAATCTCCCAGCTCAACAGAGTGCACTAGTGCCAACTTGTGATGTGAATACCTGATGTAACCCCACCATACATCAGCTGGCTGAGCATAGATAGGTTATTGAATGCGCAAGTTAATTAAGACAATCTTTTCTGCTATTTAAAGTATCACCTATTTATGTCTGATATTATCTCACTGCATGATAGCTTTTAATTTAGAATCTATTTCTGGATTGTCAAAGGTAGAGTAGTGGAAGTGCCAACATATGCTCTAACTCTGCATAAAAACACAGCATTTAGATAGTTTCACAATTACATTATTAAGAGGCCATAATGCTTCTGTACGTTAAAGGGCAACCATCACACCCTAGAATTTTTAACATGATGTTTTTTTTTCTTTCATATTTAACAAATATGTGTTGGCCGAAGTGTAAAAAATTACAATAAAATGTAGAAATTCATACTGTACTGACCTCCATACCTCCAGGAACTCCATCTTAACGCCCTGTAAATCATTGTTTCTAAGCTCTGTACTTTGTACCTGGCAGTCAGCATAGAGAAAGCATAGAGAAGGGAAATGGGAGCACATTTTCAAAGTGTTCTAAAAAAAAAAAAAAAGGTTAAATTCTGTTATTTTTTATCATATATAAAAAGTAACAGTTTTCTTTACAGTAAATTTTGTCAGTTTTTGCAGAGATGTCAATTTCAGAAAACCATCAAATTTACACTGGTGGGAAAAAATCTGCCACAAAAAAAATTCATAAATCCGTTGTGTTGTCAGAAACAAAATGGTGCATATTAAAATAAATAAATAAATAAATATATATATATGTATGAGTATTAGGACAGACCGCAAAAATAAAACCATGTCAGATGAATTTTTAAAAAAAATAATAAAGCAAATGTTTATTAAATTGTGCCACACATTTACAGAAAAGTGTTGATGATACTTTTTTGATATAACTCCCCCAATGTTTCCATTTCTATGCTCCATCACAATTTATGCCCTGATTTTGCCTAGACTGAAGTCACTTGTGTTACCGCTTTCTATTTAATATTAGAATGCTTCTGCTTCATGCAAGTAGGTTTAGTTGTTACATACTCCTTTATCTCCTGTTGCATAGACGGTAATAAAACTTTCTTGGGCTCCCACATACTCCGTGTCATCATGGAAATAATTTAGTAAAATCCTTTTAAACTTTTTATGGATCACTGCTTATGAAATCTTGATTTTCTAAAGAGTATTCCATCCTCCACTTCCAGTTTACTCCATTTGCAGACTAGTCCTCTTCTTTCTTTAATCATATTCCTTTTGTCTTTTTTATTTGGAACCCACCCTTCCTCTTTAACAGTGCCGCCATATTCATGTTATACATCTTCAATATTTTTTGATCCAACATATACCATTCTTGATACCATTGGAATGCTGTCATCTTCTATGAATGTATTACTTTGCCACACTGCAGACACAACTTCTAGTTACAATATTTTAGTCTGTTAACTCATGATCTTAACGTTTTAGGGGATTCCTTGACAGTGTGTCAGCGTCAATGTTTGTTTTTCCAAGTCTGATTCTGATTTGAAACTGCAAGTTGCCCAGTCTAACCTGGCTGACCTCAGGACATAAATTAATGGATTATTGTCCTTGTAGACTGATATGTGGTGCATAGTATAGGTAATCATGAAATGTATCACAAATGGCAACGTTTGATGCCATCAGAAAAAAACACTTCCCTGAGATGTTCCACATGCCCACTTAAATGGACAATATAGGCACAATAACAACTTTATTGAAATGAAATTGTTATGGACACATGTACATAACATCCTCAAATGTACACATGTACGCAGACGACAGAGTAATCTATGCAAGCAAATCCAATCTACCGCAGCTTGAGGCTGTGCTCCAAGACCTGGAATCTTGCGCTGGAATCCAGACGCAACCTTCATCTTTCCAGCCTTGTGTTTAAGAGCTTTTCTGGGAAGCTCCCACCGTACCTGAGCAGAATGCTCTCCCCGGCTGTTCCCACCTCCTATAACCTCCGATCCAGTACCAGCACTTTATTTAGTCTACCTTAATACAAAAAGAAAGCAGCCCGATCCTGAGAGGGGTCAGCTGATGCTTTCAGCCAATCAGTGAATCCCCATTCATAAAACTGTCTTGAAAAGGGTACGTTTCTTGTAAAGCCAGTTTTATGAATGGGGATTCACTGTCTGGCTGAGAGCATCAGCTGACTGTTCTCAGCTAATCAACAATTTGCTATACATCTGTCATTCTTGATTTGATTTTATGGGTAAGTGGTAGTCGATGGGTATAAAATCTTATAAACAGTAGAACTGATTTTATTGTATCCATATAATATGTAAACTTTTCATCCCGAATTGGAACACATCACTAACTGATTTACCGAAATATTAAATACATACATATAGCAGGGGTTGGCAACCTTCAGCACTCCAAATGTGCTTGACTCCATCTCTCTGGATGCCTTGCCATCATTATAGCTGTAAGAGCTTAATGTTAGATGTAGTCCACAACATCTGGAGTGCAGAATGTTGCCTATCTCTGCAGTTTACAGTAAGGACATAGAAAAAACAGCCCACAAGGGTCGCAAACACCCTTCAATAAACTCTTTGTGACTCCTGCTAATTTGTTGATAAAATATTAATAAATACAACTCTGCCAGATTTAGTACAAGCATAGCTTGGTGAGTTTGAGACAGACCTGACATACATTTTGTGAGGCTTTCCTCTCCATTTAATATAACAATGAACCCAAAATAACTGCCACACAGAATTAAACCGACTGTCGTAGGGATATGCAAGGTGCACTCAGGAACACTCTATCCATTTGAATTTCACTACAACTACTGGGTTAGCTTTCTATCTGGGTAAAGGTAATGTTCATGAAAATTGTAAAAAAACACAAATTATATATTATAAATTTTTGAAAATAAAGATGTGACTTTTTTCTACTCAGATCTCTGAGTGCTCTGTTTATGTGTGTGTATATATATATATATATATATATATATATACACTGATACACACACACACACACACACACACACACTCTAACATCTTGACTGTTTTGTAGAATGCAGTTTCAATGTTAAGGTTTCTTTGCTTCCAGGAGGTGGTGCTGTGAATCCACTGGATGGATTACAGGGCTGAACGATTCAAAAGACAGAAAGTTTGCATTGACGTACAGTTTTTCAACATATTTTCTCTCCATGGCTTTGTCAGATGTAACTTGCATTTGATACAGGTCATTAAGCAGAAAGGCTTACATTTTCTGATGTGTATAAAAGGGAAACTTGAAGGACAAGGGCACAATCTGATAAACCCCATTCCTGAATGAGCGTGCTTTAAATCTTCTCTCGACTCCTTTTTATTGATACTATCTGCTGTGCAAGCAGGTGTACCGGAAAATGACTTGTGAGTTACCTTTATCTCTAGAAGCCAAATAAGATGGATGAGCAAAACAGCGCTCTTTGCATGTATTTAATGGGAACATTAATAGAACAGACACTGTCACAGTCCATATTGACTGCCTTCTAGAGGATTGCTGCTTGCAAATGTTCTCTCTGCTATAATTAAACCATTTTACAATAAAAGCGCAACATGCAGCATGCAGCATGCACAATTAATGAGACCCAGCTACCGAGAAATGCAGTTACTAACATGCATGCTTAGTTAGGCAGTTGCATGCCTGATATGGTGCTTATGGAGTTTGTAGTACACCAGTTTGGCATTCAAGCGACTACAGTAGCTCCCATTCAGCTCATCATCCAGGTGGCTTTGCATGCTGGTGTTGGAGGTTTATAACATGCTCCTGCATTCATGTAGTCTCCAGAACTAGGGATGCAGTAAATACATACCACTGGAATCTGCCACTACCTTCATTTTCCTGGAAGACCTAGGCAGTGGTCTGTTCCTTCAGTTATAGACTATCTTCTAGTTGCAACTCTGTTTGTTCGCGCATCATAGAAATTGTAGCGTGACAAAGGCAATTTGCTTCAAGAAACTAGATTGCCTTGGAACAGTACAGTTATAAAAGTCATAGGGAGATACAATTATTATTATTATTGGTATTTATATAGCGCCAGCTTATTCCACAGCGCTTTACAATATAAGGGGAATTTACCAAATGAGACAATAACAAAATGTAACAAGAACAATAGGTAGTTGAGGACACTGCTCAAACGAGCTTAGAGTCTAGAGGAGGTGGGGTATAAAAACACAATAGCAAGGGTATTGAAGGAGACAGCAAATATACATGGTGGGAAAGTAGCATAGCTGGAGGTGAGAGTGGAGTGTGGCCCTGGAAGAGAGAGCAAAAGGAAGGTTTGGGAGATGGAAGTTACACTTGGAGGCCATAAGCAATCCTGAAAAGAGGGTTTTGAGGGACTTCTTAAAGGATTAAAGACTAGGGGAGGGTCTGACAGGGGTAGGCAGGCTGTTCCAAAGGGAAGGAGCCGCCTGTGAGAAGTCTTACAATAATGTTGTCATCATTAAACTACTGCAGAATAAGACGAGTGCTTTCTAGAAAAAAAAACACATTGGATACAGCAGTGTACCCCATGCTGTTGGATTAGGAGGACTGTTGGTGTGGAGGCTTTTAGAGTTACAAGGAAATTAGGTTTACGGGGATCTTGCTTGTGCAATGCTGTACACTGGAATTCCTACTAATGGACTTACAATCCACAATGCCTCCTTCTAGACAGATATCCTTTAACCATAAGCTCCCTAACCCTTTTATTGGTTTAAGTCCCTCACAAATCCCTGTTAGTAGATTTTTTTTGTTTTAATGGGTTATTATTGTGTCACCCTGTTATTGCTGACAATTATATCTTGCCTTTTTAAAGAGAAGTTTGAAATTTACATAGACAGTAGCTGAAAAGATACATCTCGGCTAATGATGGGTCTAATGCCTAATACTTCTCTGCATGCTGGGAATTATAGTCCACAGAAGTAAGATAGCTTAAACTGAGTATTCTTTAACTTTGACTGGGGACATTGCACAAAACCCGGTCACTTCAATTTAAAAACTTGACTATTAGGGCCTAAAAAGTGCAATTCTCTTGCCGATTTTGCAGAATTCCCAATTTCATAAATATCTGCACATTTTCTCGCAATTGAAACTGCATAACAGACTGCGGACATTATTAACCCTTTCATAACAAATGGCATGCCTGGACTGTTATGGCATAATGGGAAGTAGCTTGTCCTTTGTCATGAGAGGGTTAAGGGCTCTTCCTATTCTGATTTTATTCATGCTATCTCTTGTACGTGTTCCATATTTCCAGCTTTTAATTTAAGCATTCAACTTAATTAGAATTACATTCTCCCATTATGCCCAAAAGAAATTCAGCAAATCAGTCACTGTTCCTCAGAAGGGATTTTTTCTCTCCTATCTTATGGGTTGCCATGCGTTCTGCAGCAGCCAAAGCAGATATGGTGATTCATTAGGGGCCTTAAAAATAATATCATGATTAATGCTGTTTAAGCAATAAACAGATTTACCAAGTCCAGCAACATTTACAACGGTGAGATTAAATATTGACTCTGTCACGAGGGATTAGCTCCTTCAGTTTTTACTTTGCAGCTAAAACTAAGTAATCAAACCTAGACTTTCCTTGTGGCAATTAATGCAGCTTTTCCCTCATAAAATCATATTGGTTGAGAAAATCATTTAATGCGGCACTTAAAACACATTTACATTCATTTTTGTCCACCCACAATATTAATTCACCACCAACACAACAGCAAGACAGCTGCTGTAATTCATTGGCAGTAAGCCTGCACAAACACCTTGTCCATTAACTAATAAACATCTACATATTCTCAAGTGATCGAGGTCAACTTTTGCTAGAATAGTAATTGAAGCTGTAGGAGACATACGTGAATCAAGTTTAAACACACTTACGACCGTTGACGTAGAAGAATGAGCAAATTAAAACTCTCTCTCTCTAAATTAAGGGCAAAGGCAACAATTTCACATATTGCCATTTTATTATTTGCCATTTCTAAATTAGGTATCTTTACAGAGTTTTTCACGTATTCATTCATTCTTGCAGGAATACTTGCAAGGGTTAGCATTTAAATGACACATAACCTTTGTGTTTTCAATCTTTTTGACTTGTTTGGATTAATAAATGTAACATCAAAGCAAATATTGTAAATAAATTTGATGTAAGTGTAGTATTTGAAATATCCAAATATATACCTCTCAACATTTTAAATGGATAAAGAGGGACTCTTTAATTTTAGGGGTGCGAGTGGCGGTTGTGGCCAAGGGCAGAGCTGTTCTAAAATTTTTTAGGTGACTTACTAATTATTTCAGAAACTAAAATACAATTTAAAACAAGAACAATGTATTGTATTTACACAGACTGATTGATAAAAACATTCATTGTAGTTTAAAGGCACGATACAGTGAGTTTCATTATTGTAGAGCTCTGGTATACACAGTTGTGTCTGATAAGACACAACAACAATATTGCGCTCCAAGACAAATAGACGTTAGGATAGAAAAGGTACAGTGAGGTTTTGGACCAAAATAGTGACAATTGGGAGGTATGAATATATGTCACAAAAGTAAAAATACCCTGCTCTAGGATAGTCTATGCAGAAGTCTTGAAAGTATGAATTAGTGGTGTGAATGCTGATAAAATAAAGGCACAAGTCTTTAGGTGAGTGGAGAGGCCAACATGGGACATTCTTGTTTATGAGTGAAGTTGAGAGTTTTACTGTGAGGATTAGGATTTAGAACTGAACTCATAAACCTTTAGGGAGCCAGTGAAAAAACTGACACTGGAGTGAGGTATGGGAAGTGTTGCTGTGTCTGACAGCAATATTCATTATCTTTTGCTAGGGAACAGCCAGTCTGGATACGAGTGAGACAAGTGAGGAGCAGGATGCAATAGTAAGGGCAAGATTTAATAAGTACCTGAACAAGCTTGCATTAGGCATTAGGGAAGGTCAAACACAACATTTTTAAAGTGGAAGTGGCAGGATTTGGAGATTGACTAGATTTATGGAGTGAAACAGAGTTCAGAGTCAAGGAGGCAATAAGCCTGCAGACAACAGAACCATGAGGAACACCAACAGAAGGTGGTATAGAAAAGGAAGATAGGCCAGAGAAAGAAACATTAGAACTCTGAGAAATGCATAGTAGTATCTATAAAAGTGCCACGTTATGTAGGTCAAGGTTACAGAGGGTGAAATAAGCTGGTGTGTCACAGTTTTAAAAGCAGCATAAAGATATAAAAAGTGTAGGAGAGGGTAATGACCATCGTGTTTAGCAGCAATCAAATCATTGGTCATTTTGGTTAGAACTTCACTGGAATGGTGACATCAGACACTAGATTGAAGTGGACTAAGTGGGCAATGGAAGGAATTTAATGTTTGGTATATACAAGCTGTTTAAGGAACATAGATGAGAAAGATAGTAGGTTGATAAGTAATTTTAACTGTGGTCTCAACTCAATTCAACCTTCAAAAATAATGCTATGCATTTTTCTGCTGCTTCACCTAAAGCTGGATGCTGCTCTCTCTCTTGCTATTTGCTTTTTCTTGCATGCGCCAGTTACCAGATATGCATCATGATGGAGGCATCATATGTGTGCTGATGCATGCATATGTTCTAGACAGGCAGGAATGACACCAACCAATGGTAGTCCATTTCTGAACAGGTTAATTCTATAGACTCTCTTACTCTTGCCCTGTTGTGGGTTCCTGTACTCAAAATAAGCTGCTACCTTTTCTTTAAGTTTTCCAACCCGTCTTGTTCTCTCTCTTTTCTGGTGCTCAGGACTTTGCCTATGATTTTGATATTGCATCCACCAGTCTCCTTGACCTTAACTCACACTGATCTATAGACACAACAGTAAAGTGCTCTGGCTATTAATACAAAGAACTTGTCAATGTGGAAGTGGAATTTCTGCAATAGCAATGCAAAGAGCAGTTAGCAGGCTTCGTGTACTTTGGAACCTCAAAAACTGAAAATGTTGCCACAGATTAGTAGCACCATAACTATTAGAACAGTATGCAGTAATCATGATTCCTATGCCACCCATTAATGTTAACAGTACAATACAAGAGAACAAATGTGAAATACAATTTTTAAGACATATTAAGTGGCCCAAAATGGCATTATGCAAGAGAGCTAAAATAAAATCCTAAATCTCACTTTTTTTGAAGCTAAGTACTATATAATTAGGTATAGAGGAATATATAATGACATGGAAATGCAATTTGGAAGAGTAATGGTTTTTATTGGACTAATTTAATCTATTACACTTCCTTCATACTCTGCCACCTAATTGATTTGCAGGCACCACTCAAGCCTCAGTCACATCCATTCAGTCCTCCAATTGGCTGATGTCGTTCCCACCCTTGCACTAAGTTCCTATCTTTTAATTGCCACTAGGTGGGGTGTGTATAAAGGGATTCTATCGGCACCCAGACCACTTCGTCTTAATGCCATGTCCCTTTCAGTTTAACCCTGCAACTGAAAACATTGCAGTAATGGCTGGCAGGAACACAGCTATAATGGAGTTTAAATAAACCAAGTGTTGCGGGAAAACACTGAAGAAGCCACACACAGAGAGTCTAGTACAACGTACTCTGATGCATCACTTAATAGAGGTTGCCAATACAAATCGGGTAATCACGGAACAGGAGAGACCAACTGGACTTTTTAGCTTGGCCCAGGGTCTCCTGTATAAACTTTATCAGAGTCCGAATACTGGATTGCATGTCACCTACCTCTGGGCTAGAGGTTTATACTTCCAAAATGACCATAACATGGGCTGCCGTTTTTCTCTCAATGTTGTTATCAATGATATTACGTATAGGGCGGATAACCAAAGGAATTAAGCAGGGTATTAAGAGACACAGACTGATAACAAAAAGCACCCCCGCTGCTGCTAATAGATAATCAAGTCAGCCTATTTTAATAAATTGTCGATGTCATACTGGTATTTTGTTTGGCCAGGAGGTTGAGAGCTTCAGCAGTTTCTTTGGTAATGATCTCTACCACCACCTGTAACCTTATGATATATATATATATATATATATATATATATTTGGGTTCGGTGACCATAAGTATCATCTTCTACCCAGGCAGAAGGTCCATAATAGTTAATAATTAGTTGGGGTGGCCATTCTTTGCAGCTACTTATATTTAGTGGTGTCAGTTTCCTTCTGTGATTAGTATTGTACACTTAAACCCCTAAGGTCTCTCCTGTTTGGATTGGGAATAAGAAACAGAATGGTTTAAAACACATGCCCCTGCCCAGCCTTAACCCCTTAAGGACACATGACATGTGTGACATGTCATGATTCCCTTTTATTCCAGAGGTTTGGTCCTTAAGGGGTTAAGGTAACTCAGAATAAGCCTATTTACCAAAGATCCAATACAAATTGGCTGGGGCTTTTCAATTAGAGGCGGCCGATAAGTCAATCCATACTTCCCTTAAATTTGTATAATTGTGAAGGAATTAGTGGGTTCTGAAACATTTGAGTCAGATAACCAGGGTTTTTATACACTGAGCCTACCCTGGCTATACATATGTGGCCAATTATGAATGTTTTTAATTGCCATTCTGACTTATCCCATATAGAGAGTTGATTAGTAGGATGGGAAGACAATTGCTGTTCATTAGTTTCAGAACCACGGTTTGGGGACGGATCATTTTTCCAAGTCAGTTTGTCTAGACAACCCGTCAGCATTGCCATTCTGTTTTCCCAGGCGGTACTGGATGTTGAAGTCAAATGGCTGCAGTTCCAAACTCCAGCGCAGCAGCCTGGCATTGTCCCCCGCCACCCGGTTCAGCCATACCAACGGGTTGTGATCCGTGAGCAAGGAAAATGACTGTCCATACAAATACGGCTGTAACTTCTTCAGGGCCCACATCACAGCCAGGCATTCCTTCTCAATGGCGGCGTAGCTTACTTCTCTGGGTAATAACTTGCGACTGTTGTAATCGTCGGAATTTCACCGCCATCGTCCCCCACTTGGCTCAGTACTGCCCCCAATCCAAACATAGAAGCGTCTGTGTGGACAAGAAAACGTTTAGTTGGAGTGGGAGCGGCCAAGACAGGGGCATTTACAAGGGCATTTTTCAAGTGTTGGAATGCCGGGGTTCAGGTTACTCGGCGGGGAAGATTCTTACGCATAAGGTCAGTAAGGGGCTTGGCCAGGGCGCTATAATTGGGCACAAACTTTCTATAGTACCCTGCCGTCCCTAGAAACGCTAACACCTGAGTTTTGGTCCTCGGGGTGGGCCATTGGGCTACGGCCTCTACTTTGGCAGGCTGTGGCTTTTGCTTCGCACAACCTACTCGGTGCCCAAGGTACTGGACCTCGGCCATCCCTATACTTTATTTAGCAGGTTTCCACGTCAAGCCTGCCTCCCTGATTCTGTCTAGAACAGCTCTTACATGGGCCAAGTGCTCCTGCCAGGTATTGCTGAATATGGCAATATCATCTAGATATGCACAGGTATAGTCTTGGAACCCATCTAGAAGTCAGTCCACCATCCGCTGAAAGGTAGCCGGAGCGTTTTTCACCCCAAACGGCATGACACTAAATTGGTACAGGCCGAATGGGGTGACAAAGGCTGACATAGGGATGGCGTCCGGGGCCAAGGGAATCTGCCAATACCCCTTACGTAGGGGTATTGGCCTCTGGCCATCTGGTCTAGCAGTTCGTCTATCCTAGGCATAGGATAGGCGTCGGACACTGTCTTCTTGTTTAACCTCCGGTAGACTACGCAGAAGTGGGTTGTACCATCCTGCTTAGGTATGAGGACTACTGGGGAGGCCCAGGGGTTGTCCGATTGCTCAATCACCCCCAGTTGGAGCATCTCGTCCATCTCCTTGCACATGTTCTCCCGCACTGCTTCAGGGATGCGGTAGGGAGTCTGGCGCATGGGTAGTTGCCCTGGGGTTTCTACTCGGTGAGTGGCCAGAGAAGTGTACCCAGGCACATTGGAGAAGGTGTCTTGCTTCTCCCTTAGCAGCTGCTGCACCTCGGTACGCTCCTGTGGGCTCAACCGGTCTCCCAGCACCACTTCCCCTAAATCCCCCAGACAGTCGACCGTCCCCCAAAAGGCCTGGGAGAGGGAGGCTGTCAAACTCGTCAGATTTGGGTGCACAGATAGCGATCACCTCCTCTGAACGTTCCTGGTAAGGCTTCAGCATGTTCACATGGAGCATGCGTCGCCCTCCCGTCCCTGTACAGGGGCCAATTATATACGTGGTGTCACATCTCTGTTCCACCACTCTATAAGGGATCTGCCAAGCGGCCTGCAGCTTGTCATGTCCGACAGGTTTTAAAATTAAAACTTTCTGCCCGATCATACTAGGTGCGCTGGCGGGTCTGCGCCGCCTGAAAATTTTCCCTTACCGTCCTAGTCAATGCTTTTAGGCGGTCTCGAAACGCCAACACATATGGTATGATTGGGGTACCGTCTGGGCTACGGTCTCCCTCCCAGTGCTCCTTAATAAGATCTAGTGGCCCTCTTACTCTCCTTCCAAATAACAATTCAAACAGGGAAAACCCGGTCGATTCCTGTGGTACCTCCCGATAAGCGAAAAGGAGGTGGGGCAGGAATTGTTCCCAGTCCCGATGGGTCTCTGCGAAGGTTCGTAGCATCTGTTTCAATGTACCATTGAACCGTTCACAGAGCCCATTCGTCTGGGGATGGTAGGGGGCACTGATTATAGGCTTAATGTCACAGAATTTCCAGAGGTGCTGGGTGACTTCTGCGGTAAGCTGAGTACCCTGATCTGAGATAATCTCCCTGGGTAACCCCATTTGGGAGAAAATCTGCATGAGGCTACCGTTTCAGCGTAGATATTGGTCAGTGCCACCGCCTCTGGGTATCTAGTGGCATAGTCGACCACTGTTAAGATATATTTCTTACCAGACGGACTAGGCTTCTGAAGGTGGCCTATTAAATCTACAGCTATCCTACAGAATGGCTCTTCAATTATAGGAAGCAGATGCAGTTTTGCTTTCCGCCGATCCCCCCTCTCTCCTACCCTCTGACACGTATCACAAGTATTCCAATACTTGCGGACTTCTTGGCTGATTTTTCTAAAATTAGAATGTGTGTAAAGGAGTCATCAGACTGGAGCAGTTTAAATGGAGTCCAAGAGAAATGGGATTATTTAAAAGTTGCACTACTGAAGGCAACAGAAAATTGCATTAGGCTTGTCAGTAAGAGCAAAAAATAAAGAAACCACTGTAGTACTCTGCAAAAGTGGCAACAATTGTAAAGAAACGAAAAGTTAGCATTTAGTAATTATAAAAAAAAACAGAGTGAGGAAGATAGACAAATCTATAAGTTCTATAAGAGGCTAAGCAAGTAATTAGAGCTTCCAAGTCACACACAGAAAAGAAAATAGCCCAGTCAGTAAAAAAAAAAGGGACAAAACATGTTTTAGATACATAAATGAGAAAAGGAAAGTAAAACAAGGATTAGTTAGATTAAAACCAAACTAAGGTTGGTATGTAGAAGAGGATAAGGGTCTAGCTAACTGCCTCAATGATTTTTTTGTTTAGTATTTACGGATGAAAATAAAGGAAAGGGGCCTCAGTTAGGAAAAATGACAAAAGAGTCATTTGTTACATGTGAGTTTACAGAGGAAGAGGTCCTATTTCAACTGTCAAAAGTAAAGACAAATAAGTTGATGGGGCCTGATGGAATACATCCAAAGTTATTAAAAGATCTTAGTGGTGTACTAGTAATTAGCAAATGTTGTGCCATTCACAAAAAAGGTAGTAGGGAGGTGTAGGTGTCGGACTATTAAAGGCCAGTAACCTTACTTCAGTAGTGGGGAAAGTAATAGAAACAATGTTAAAGGATAGGATTGTTGAGCATTTAAATTTACAGGGATTTCAAGATCGGAGACAACATGCGTGTACTTCAGGTAGGTAATTAAAATAATAGATCATGGTGGTGCAGTAGATATTGCTTGCGTGCAAGTTAAAATTGTCCCATAGGAAAGAGCCTGACGTGCGTTTTGGTGCAGCATATATGCACCTTCGTCAGAGGCAAAAGATCTACTGAACGTGGACTCCCTTATATCAGAGTACTGCACCCAAAGGTAATTAACAACAGTCAATTGGTTCCCTGGACATCTCGTGGGGGAGTGTAAGGGGGCGTGACCATCAAATGACTGATCTCATACCTGAAGTATACCTTATATTATATATAATAGATGCCCATCACAGGGCTATCAAATATAAAAAACATTTTAGTTAATTTTTATATTGTTTTTTATTCAATATGTTATTCTTATTCATTGTTTTTAACGTATTCATCCTCGTATAGCCTGTTATTAAGAGTTACAGAAGGTGCATGAAGGTTCCCCTGGAACTTATTCTGGTGCTTAGGTACTAAGGGGAGATTTAATAACACCCTATGCATTAAAGGGCCAGGACTAATAAAGCCTATATGAATATTGCAGACTTAGGTGTTTAGTAACTTTATCTCCTCACTTACTTAGGCATGTGAGTAACCTTATAAGGCTAGTTCGGTATTATTATTTGGAGACACAGTTTATTTCTTTGTTGATACTTTGTTACTTCAGGTATTTAGTGGTCTCCCTCTGGTTACATTGTTCCATACCAAGGATGTTTTGGCGCCTATGTCTTTATCTCCAGTCAGCATTATATTCAGTTTCACTTCTTCTTTTCTGTTAAATTCACATACTGGTTTTTGTTTTGTTTGTTTTTTGCTGCTATCACTTATTGGTCACGGGAATTAGTCCATGGTAGTGAGTTTCATGGGAGTCCATATCTTTTCATTCTAGTTTGGAAGCTACATTGTTTAATTTGCAATAATGTAAGCCATTCATTTAGTTGAAAAATGGATGGGGTGTATCACTGTTAGTATGGGATACTGGGATATGTGTAATTTTTCCTGGTGTTCAGTGGCATCTGACTGAGACCCATGGGAGTCAGGTTCAGGCTTTCTCCCTCCTCACTGGTCCTGATATCTCTCCCTCTCCCACACGGCTCATTGGTAAGCTGGGAGGAAGTGACTTGTGCTCACTTTCTCACAGCAACACGGTTTCACTTCCAACAGGGGAGCAGTTAAGGGGACGCAGCACCTGACCAGACCCCTGATCAAAGATGGCCATCAGGTGACACTAAGTGCATTGGCATCCCAATGGGACCCCCTCAGCTTGCGGGTCCTGGTGTTGCACACCGGCTGTATTGCAAGTTGTTTCACCGCTGCAGGAGTCTAATGGATAGAATGTTCTTTTTATTACCGTGTAAAATTACTTGTTTTTGTTAGAGGTTTACTCCAAGCATCATAATAACTACATCCTGAAATACTTAAGATCTCTAGTTTTTAGATTTTTTTAGAAGATAAATTATTAAATTCTTGTCTATAGATGAAGTACATTGAGAGGTGGATTTATTTATTTAAATACTATTTTAATTGGAGATTGTCATTCAGGATATGGTTTGATGTGGAGATATGACACCTCTTTCTCTATCATTTCTTCCCTACCTCTTATCCCTTTTTTCCCTTTGGTAATAATATGTTGTATAGATACATTCAAGATGATCTGATATTAGTGTCATGGCTTACCTTGGTTGGGAGTACGGTAAGCAGTGATATATGCTCACCTTTGCAAATAGACCCAGACTAAGGTGGTCAGGTAAGAATTACCTGCCTTGTGAGTCTGCACGGTGGCTGTGCAGGGATATACTCCAAGTCGCAGAACAGGCAAGGACAAACAGAAGAGTAGTCTGGGAAAGCCGTAGTCAGGGGAAGCCAGAGATCAGAGAAATCAATGAGAAGAGCCGAGGTCAGGAGCCAGGAACAAACGATCTGGATACTCAGAAACAGGAACCAGACAGCAGAACCAGAATCAATGAACTGACAAAGTTCACAGAGCGAGGCAGTGCTTTGATACCCAGCTGATTAATATCTGCTTCAGGTGGGCTAAATAGACCAGAGCAGCCACGGGTAAAGTCCAGTCCCCAGTGCTGGAGACAAGGTGAGGATAAACAAGAGCTGAAGTGTGGCTCAGAGGCAAGACATCAGGACTAAGGTAGAAAGATTTCAGATTTCAAATCCCCTTTTGGGGCGACCACATCTGGCAGTCTGGACGACATGGTGTGAACCGTGACAATAAGTCAATCCTTTGTCATTTATGGGTTGTAGTTTAGGTCTGGTTACAATTACGTGTCTGTTAGTCCACCCATTGTGCAGCACTTCAGAATTTCCTGGTGCTATATAAATAATAACATAATTATAATATAGAAGAGGATGGATGTTATATATCTGCTTTGTATGGGACTTATGTTCCTTTGATGTACTAGTTTTTTACATTTAAGGGCACCACGCTTTCACTTAGATAATCCCATTGTTATATCTTTATCCAGGAGGAGTCAATTAGGAGGGCTTCAGTATTTAACGATGACTTCTGAATGGCTTCTGGCTAGGTCCTTGACAAGTATGCATTGTTAGGCACCGAAACGAGCAACGGACAATGTAGCCTGTGTGATTTAATAATTCACAAGTGTAGCACATTAGTCTGGACAGTAATGCACAATATATCAGTGGTCAAGTCTTTATTTTGAGGTGAAGGGGGGTTTATTATGCGACTTTTTACCATAGGTACTATAGATATCTGAGTGGTATGATTAAATAGCCTGCTACATTTACTCTGTATTAGTTTCAGTTTCATTGAGGGTATTAGCTAGCTATTCCTTTATTTATAACCTCTCGGTATAAGTAGGCTCCACAGAGCCAAGGTTTTCCCCTTTCCTGGTTCCTCCTTTAACCATAGACCTCTTGTCTATCTATATAGATTTGGCATTTGTAGGCTCCTTGTGAGACAAGGTAGCGGCTTCCTCTTGCGGCTTCCATCTACCCGAGTATTAGTGAGGGTTAATACTTTAGAAGCTAGATGCCAACTCCTGATTTGTTATTATATATATAAGATCTGTCACATTATGGTCATACATGTATTTAAATTACTAGCAATTCTTACTAGCAACTCTCATGGCTGTTATGAATGAGAAATACTTTGTTTGGTAGACACATAGTAACCATTTCTTTATCAGCTGTCTGTTATATCTCCCTCTACTGATTACTTTCTATTGAGCTTCTTTGACGTATTCTCTCTAATTAGATTGTGAGATATATAATGGGAATTGAACATTGGCTCTAGCTCCTCCAAGGCATATATTAAAAAATGTAATTTCACAGATGACTCAGAACTATATTTAGCATACCACATATGAATTCATGTATATTTATTAATACACCCTTTATTATTTAGCAATTTTACCTTTATATCACTAGTATCACTTTTGTTGTGGAGTGTGTGTATTTTGTTTGGTGAGTTCATACACACACTATATTAGTGTAATATCCTTCCTTTTTGGTCTCCCCTCAATGGAGGAGCTTAGTTACCTTAAAATGCATACTTGAGGGTTATGCCCTAAAATAAGGAAGTAGGGTGACAATGTGTTCTTTCATTTTTCACATTTAATAAACAAAGCCCTACATCAGGCTTGCCAGACTGTCATGCTTTGCTGGACTCTTATACAAAATCTGTTTTTCATTGTATTTGTGCTTTGAAGTGTAGACTGTTAGTATGTAGATTTAGTGTACTTCAAGGTGGTATTAAGTGATTTCAGTCAGAGAGCACATTAATTTATATACTGGCAGGAAGCATTTCTACGCCCTGCTTGACAGAATGCCGAATGCATGAGTGCCCCCCCAAAATATGTCTACCTGACAACCATACCCTAACCTGCACTGACATGTAACTGTATAGGGACCGGTTTACATTTGGGATTATTAATGTTAAATAAACTTGCCATTGCCATTATCCCTGTATTACATACAACATTACTAATAAGTGTCTATATTAGTATTCATTTTATATCTTTATGATTTCTTACAAGTCAACAACACTACAGATGGCATTAGGCTACAAATAACATCACTTGTAATCTTGTCATTTATCACACACACCCTCACTGCTGTATTGCATTTAAGTCAGCTATCTTACTTATAATCCTCTTGGATTTCGTATTAACTGAACAAGAATTGCACTTAATCTACAGCAAACATCACTTTCTTTGGAAAATAAAAATCTAACTTTAGTGTTCCATTTGAATGTTAGATGGATTTGTCTTAGAAAATATATGTGAATATTTGCCACTGTGAAAAATGAACAGCATCATAATGGAGTTATATTGCTCTTTCTTAATTTGCCTGTGCATGTTTTTGCCTGTTTTGCATAAAATAAAAAATGGACTGACAGTGGTAGCAATGAAATCACTTTATTGTATACGTCCACTTTGCATTTGTCATTTGGTTAGTGGTATATTTGCACAATATATTGGTATCACATTATGCAATAATTGAAGAGACACAGGAAGGCAAATGAGTCATATGGAAACAGCTTAAGGCAACAGCTAAGGAAAGGAGGATTAGCTGAAGTTGGGTACTGTTCAAGCATTTATCTGTCCTATTTCATTTTGTTGCAAAACATTTACTTCTTCATTTAAAAAAATGAGTGATTATTAAGGTTTGTTTTTTTTTGCATCATGGGTAGAACTGAATCCATGAACGGTAAATAGACAAATGTATTGGCGTGAAACCATTTTTATTATTCAATCTTTCAAACAGAGGTTATTCCAGGGCAAATGGCTACATATGGAGCAGTTACCATAGAAACCAATAAAATGTTTTTGCAGACTACACATAATTGAACACAGTTCTTTGGAATTCCTGTAATTATGACTTCTCTCTTTTTTTTTTTTACTGGGAAAGGTCAATCATTGGATCCCTATAATTATATATTAACCTGAAAGATCTATTATACGTTACTGAAATATAACTCATTTATCGTGTTTCTCCTTTCGGACAGGGTTGTCCAATTCCGTGTCAATTCTCTATGACTTTGTGAATAAACCCCCAAGTGTTGCACATTTTGCTGCTTGGCGACAATATGACTATGTACAACTGAACTTTAGCACCTAAACCTATATAATGCAACAACTGTTTATAGTTTTAATTTTGCATGTTCATTTAATATTAACATATTTTTTCTACCTGACAATAGGGTGTGTTTCAGCATAATATAAATGTTTAAAGCACGGTATCTCTGACAGTAATGTGAAATAGCATATGAGTTTGCCACATGTTTATCTTGCAGTTTAATGGGTTGTTTTGTATTTCGTTTACTTGTTTTTCTCAGCTCAGTTTATTTCTTCAGTTTTACTCTCTCTGCCTGATTGATTTTTTTCCTAGCTTTACTAGATGTGGCATAACACAAATCATAAAAACTTTTAAATCCCTGATTGAAAATGCATTTTTAGTACTATTGCTAAGCTCATGGGATCCCTTCAACACAGTGTTGCATTCCCACGAGTTGAAGGCAATATACTTTCACGATATTCCTCTGTGGAGAAACTTGTTTAAAACATCTGTTCCCTTGTCTGTTATTTTAATTTTTTGGCTTGTTCTCTTGTGAAAAACAAAAAAGCAAAAAAACAAATCAAAACAAAACAAAACAAAAAATACAAAAGTAACATATACATAATAAAATAGGAAAATTCTTACCTATACTTACCGGAATTTTCATTACCTGGCCATTTCCATCACGGCATCACTAACGGGTTCAACCTTCAGCAACCAGGACAGGAAGTATCAATTAACAAATCATAATAAATCCCCATCCCTCTGTAGAAGCCTCAGTCTTATTAAAAAGCCTCCACTGAAGGGTGGGAAGTTGATGCTTCCATGGAAATGGCCAGGAATGAAAATTAATTTAAGTATGGGTAAGAATTTTCCTATTTTTTGGCCAACATAGCAGCATCACTAATAAGGAATCCCAAGTCAAGAAGGGAGGGAGACATATTTGTACTGCAAAGATAAGGTGTATTCAAAAGTTAGAACACTGGACCCACACTTAGAACCTTTATCCTTAGGAATGACTATGCGGTAATTCCTTGTGAAAGTAGAATCTGAAGCCCAGGTAGCAGCTCTACAAATTTTTCCATGTGTGAACCGATGCCCGTGCTGCACAAGATGTCACAATTGCCCAGGTAGAGTGAGGTCTGATCATTGAGAGGATCTCCAATTCTTATGCGGAGAGGGATTTCTCAATAGCTACGAAAGCTATTCAATAATTCAAACTCAACTGTATATGTTATTCTAAAAGACTCATGAAAACAAATACCAAATGTGAAAATGAAACATAACAGGATATCAAGCTTGGCCTATGTTATAAACCAATACAACAGTATATTATATGAAGCTCACTATACCTCATTAAATAATCAAAGAAAACTCAAATCTGTATCTGGGTTCTCTTAAATAAGATACATACAAATAAGCAAAAGTGCACTCAGTTCAGACCCAAAGAATACAATTTAGTAAATGGGGATAACCTGAATTTGAATAGTACATAACCTCCAAAAAAAAACCACAACTCCCAGAAACTGGAATTATACATTGCTTTGCACTGATAATGTCCATTCCTCTGATAGTTCAATCACTGCCACATATTTCACTGCTAGTATATCAGTGTAGGAGAGATAATAAAAACAAAACAAAAAAAACTAAACAAAACAGATCAATCCCAGGCACAAAACAGACACCCAGCATACACATATTCTCAACATATATTGGTCACCCAGCATATCCATATGCTCAACATATATTGGTCAACCAGCATATCCATATGCTCAACATATATTGGTCATCGTAAAATGTAGATCATGTGTGATCAGCAGATGATCCCTACAGATAAATATGTAAACCATGTGGAAACAAAGATATTATTGCAAAATTCTAAAATGTGAATGATACTGTAAGCCAAAAGGAGATTTTTGGAGTGTACACTATTTCACTCAAACAGTAAAAGGAATAAGATGCTACGGTAAAACACTTCATTAGGTATAACCATCTCCAATCCAATATGTATATTTTTCGACATAGGTAAAAGCAACATACTAGAATCAACAATGTTATAGATACAAAGTTTTTTTTTTTAATGAAACCTCACCAGACCACCTACCAAACCCTGGACTCAGTGGTGTAAAATATATAACACAAGGCAGGATAGAGGTTAATATGCATCCATTTTAATAAAATCACATGTAGGTCACTTGAAACAAAAAGGAGACATATTTTTAAAATTTCAAATTGCTTAGTATAGATGGAAAATCCCAGTACACCTACAGACTGTCTAAAAGTATAGTAATGTAGGACTTACCTTATAATTCATAACCTGGACCATTTCCTGGTCACTTTTTAACCTGACATATCTGCAAAGATATGAACTATAGAAAAAAAAATAAGCATGCCAGGGGAAACTGTGGACAAAATTATTTTAGTTATAGGCATGGCGGCCTTATAAAATACCAACCAAATACATACCACCCTACATTTCCAATGGACAAAGAGAGATACTTAAATCCTAGGAGTCATGGCCCAGGGTGTGACTATTTTATATGCCTTTCTAATAAGTTATGCAACTATAATGTAGTTGCGAACAAGAAAAATTTTACTTTACTACACAGACTGATATTTATAGTACAATTCACCATTACATCACAACAAAATATTTGGCCAGTGTTTGTGACAAAGTGGCTACTAAAAAAGACTGGACATACCCCACTTGCAATACCTTGGGTTCCCTACTTTTGCAAATGGTATGCCATTATGGGGATAGTTCTCATTCCTGGGCTACCACACAGTCTCAAAGGTAACATTACCAAACCGGCAAATTTCAATGTAAAAAAAAAAATGAAATGCAAGCTTTATATTTGACTCTCCAACTTTCCAAAACACCATAAAACCTATACATGGGGGTACTGTTATACTTAGGAGAATTCACTGAACACAAACATTAGTGTTTCAAAACAGTAAAACATATTACAACAATAATATCGTCAGTAAAAGTGCCGTTCATGTGTGAAAAATGCAAAAACCTTCACTTTTTCTAAAAATATCATTGTTGTAATACAATTTACCATTTTGAAACACTAATATTTGTGTTCAATGAAGTCTCCCGAGTAAAACAGTACCCCCCATGTACAGGTTTTATGGTGTCTTGGAAAGTTACATGGTTAAATATAGTGCTTGCGAATTACATTCTCTGCATTTTCTGCCCGGGTTGTCAGGCATGTCAATCAAATTCTAATCAATAAAATCACATAGTTATGCTAAAAGATTACTTAAATATTCATGTAGAATTTTAATATATATATATATGTATTTAAATTCTGCATGTATACTTATGTAATCAATGTAATTATATATATTTATATATATATATATATATATATATATTTGCGGTTATTTGCATTATATATAGATTGTCATTCTAAGTGTATTTTGTTACACTTGAATGAAATTACATATGTATACATAATTTATTTAAATTTAACCCCTTAAGGACCGGACTTTTTTTGCGATGTTGTACATTTGCGACCAGGCATCTTTTTGACACTTTTGTGGTGTTTGTGTTTAGCTGTAATTTTCCGCTCTCTCATTTACTGTTCCCATACAAATTATATATTGTTTTTTTCAGGACAAAAGCGGCTTTCTTTACATACCATTATTTATATAATCTCATGTAATTTAATTTTAAAAAAATGAAAAAATATGATGAAAAATTGAAAAAAATACACGTTTTTTGAATTTTATGTGAAAAATCTTTTACTCATCTACAAAAGCGAATGAAAAAAACTGCTAAATAGATTCAAAATTTTGTCCTGAGTTCAAAAATACCCAGTGTTTACATGCTTTTTGCTATTTTTTTGCATGTTATAGGGCTATAAGTACAAGTAGGATATTGCGGTTTCAAAACATACATTTTTAAAATGTATCAATAGTGACATTGTAACACTATTATCTGTCATAAATTGCTAAATAACACCCCACATGTACATATTTTTTTAAAAGTAGACAACCCAGGGTATTCAATATGGGGTATGTCCAGACTTTTTTAGTAGCCACTTAGTCGCAAACACTGGCCAAAGTTAGCGTTCATATTTGTTTGTGTGTGAAAAAAGTAAAAAACTAAATTGAACGCTAATTTTGGCCAGTGTTTGTGACTAAGTGGTTACTAAAAAAGACTGGACATAACCCAATGTATTGCAAATGGGGTGTCTTCTTTTGCAAATGGTATGCCATCATGGGGGTAATTCTCATTCCTGGGCTACCATACGCTCGTAACCAACGTAACCAACCTGGCCATTTTCAATGTAAAAATATTTGACCCATATATTTGACCCTGTAACTTTCAAAAACGCTATAAAACCTGTACATGGGGGGTCCTGTTCTACTCAGGAGACTTTGCTGAACACAAATATTAGTGTTTCAAAACTGGAAAATGTATCACAACAATTATATCATCAGTAAAAGTGCTGTTTGTGTGTGAAAAATGCAAAAAAGTCACTTTCACTGACAATATCATCGCTGTGATATGTTTTACTGTTTTGAATCACTAATATTTGTGTTCAGCGAAGTCTCCCGAGTAAAACAGTACCCCCCATGTACAGGTTTTAGGGTGTCGTAGAACGTTACAGGGTAAAATACAGTGATAGCAAATTAAATTCTCTGGACTTTCGGCCTGGGTTGGCAGGCAGGTCCCTTAAATTGCAATCAATAAAATAACTTAATTATGTAAAAATATTACATAAATACGCACGTAGAATTTAAATATATATGCATATTTATATATTTGAAGTCTACGTGTATATTTATATAATTATTTATGTAATTTTGTATATGGACATATGAATAGTTCGCATTCTTTTTATTTATTTATATATACATAGATATATATACAATTTCATTCTAAGTGTATTTTGATATAAATATATATATATTAATATCAAAATACAGTTAGAATAAAATTTCGTATAGATATATAATTTTTTTTTAATTTTTATTATTATTTTTAATTTTTTTAATTTAATTTAAATTATTTATTATTCGTATTTTATAATAATATATATATACAATATATATAGTTATTATATATATTATATATACGTGTGTAAATTAATTATATATATTTTATATTATATGTACATATTAATATAAAAATACACTTAGCATGACATTATATATATGATATATAGACATATATTATATAGGTATAATATATGTCTATATATCATATATATACACATATATAATAATATTTTTTTTTATTAACTTTCACTTTAAATTTTTTTTTATTTTACAGTTGCAGGGAGACTGCCTGTCAGCACATCACATGGCCGCGATCACATGGCCCCAGGGGTCCTAAACCGCCATGGGGAGACTGTCTGGGCTGCAGGCAGTCTCCCCACACCGGGAGCACCGCCGATCGCCGCCGGGGGAACGACGGCGATCGGGTAGGTACATTTTAAATTTAGGACGGTTCAGGACCGTCGTCGGTCGGCAAGGGAAAAATGCCGATGACGGTCCTGAACCGTCTAGCGTCCTCAAGGGGTTAAAAAAAAATATTTAATTTATTTATTTTATTATTTTATTTATTCATTATTGTAATTATACGTATATATCTATATATATCTATATATATCTATATATATATAAATATATATATATATAAATATAAATTATATATATGTATTATATATAATTTTTTTATATCTTATATATATATATATGTAACTTCATTCTAAGTGTATTTTAAATACTAATATACGTACTTATATTAACATTAAAATACACTACGTATGACGTTACATATATCTAAGATGTATATATATTATATATATAATATATATATATTTTATATATATATATATATATATATATATATATATACACACACACACACATTTACTTTATTTTAAACATGTTTAATTATTTTTTTTTCATACTTCCCACCAGCAGGGGGGCTGTCTGACAGCCCAGACAGTCCCCCTGCAGGCAGATCCACAGCCAGCTATAGGGGGCCATGTGATCGCTCTTTGAGAGTGATCACATGGTCTTCGGGGATCCTGATTCACCGTGGGAGGGCTGCCTGGGCTGTCAGGCAGTCCTCCCGAAGAGGATCGTGGCTGAGGTAAGTCCACCAGAGCTCCTGGGGTAGAAAGCCATTACGGTGTTCTATGCTGCTGCAACGGCTTTAAAGGCCATTAACCCTGAGGGACACCACTTAACACTTTTGTCCAGCCTGATAATTTACCATTAATGACAATTCGTTGTACTCTATCCATAAGCCAATGTTCTACCCAAGAACAAGATTATTCATACAGACCAATTTATTTTAGTTTGAAGACGAACCATATCAAATGCCTTGGCAAAATCCAAGTAGACCACATCCACTGCAACACCCTGATCTATACTTCTACTTACTTCTTCGTAGAATGCAATTAGGTTAGTTTCAGAAAACATGCTGATTTTTGCTAATAGCAAAGTTCTTCCCAATGAATTCCTGAATAGTATCCCTTAATGGCCCTTCAAATATCTTCCCAGTCACAGAAGTTAAGCTCACATGTCTATAATTTCTAGTTATTATGTTTTGGGCTTAAATTTGGCAATTATCAATTTTCTACTATTCCCTTTACTGAAAGAGTATGCATTCATATCAGGGGATTTTAAATTGATTTTAAATTTGGATTTAACAAAGAACTGAAAAATGAAATTTAGGAAGATATTTCACAATCTGCCTGAAATTAGTCTTCCTATTCCAGTCAATTGTATGTAATTTAGGGCTAATTATTTAGCAGACAAAAATGCTAATAACTAAAAATTGAACATCTGAGACTATTTTCTGTATGTTTATCTGAAATAACAACAACTATTAAACTTGCAAATTGTTATTTCAGGTGAAAATCTGATATTTTTCCCGAATCACATTCAAAGCTTTAAAACATTAGTGTTTTATTACCTTATATGCTATGGAAAGAACAACAATATATATATAAATCATATATATTATAATATATGGCTTGCATACTAAATCTATTTTAGTGCATCATTATTAAAACAATATTAAAACAATAAAAACAATTAAGCAATATTAAATCCATTTTAGTGCATCACAGTTAAAACACTAAATACTTGACTGAAAATCCATTATTATTATTATTATTATTATTATTATTATTATTATTACAAAACCACATTATACTGAAACTGTCAAGGTAGAAACATTTTTTTTCTCAGATTATTTCTAACAATAGCAGCCCTTTGTTCAAACATCTATTACTTGTGGTCGGCTAATATATCGTATGGTGAAATACCTTGTAATTGGAATCAAGTCGGTGTGGTGTGCCGGAACCGACGTAGAGGGTAGGCCTGAAAAAGAGGGCCTCCCTGAACGAATTGTATAAGAGGGAGAGGTGGGTGGGGTGAACAGCGTGCGCACGGCAGGTAGGAAGGGGGGAGTAGCGTTTATATGGAACGCTTAACTCCTCCCACAAATACAGGCCTACAGCCTTAAACTTGTGGTCGGCTAATATATCGTATGGTGAAATACCTTGTAATTGGAATCAAGTCGGTGTGGTGTGCCGGAACCGACGTAGAGGGTAGGCCTGAAAAAGAGGGCAAAAGGAAATGCCAGAAAACCCACTTATAGCACTATAATTATCAATCCGTCTTACTACTTATGCGTTGGGAATGTTCCTGAATAATGTGCTGATTCCTTGTGCCTCTAATTGTCGGTACCGGTGTACTGCTACTGGATGTCGTGCTTATGGAAAGGACGTGAAGAATAGGAGCCAGTGAACCTATCTACTCTAATGACAGGAGTGCGAATGAAGAATCGTATTTGTAAGTAGTAGGGAATGATTAGTAGATCAAGTATCTTGATTGTCTGGTTTGAATGTTGGCGTGACACGATGTAGTGTTTGTACCTTCTTAAATTTCCTTGAGGAGACATGATTTACTAGTCTGATTAGTTGTGATCGTGGAGTTGTAGGGTTCCAGGAACCTTGCATGTTTGCAGGCACATGGATTTAAGACCTGGTTGTGTGGCGCGAATGCAGTTTAGGGAGACTGATACTGCCCAGTATTCACGTCTGTGTACGAACGTACTGTGGAGTGAGACCAACTATTTATCTTTGATACCTTATGTTAATATAAGGTATGGTTTGAAAGGCTTGTCAGAAACGTGTATGTCAGTTCGGTATAGTGCGAACGTGTGCGTATGAAGGTTTGAATAAAAGGTGGCAAAAAGTAGAAAAAAAACTACTGGGTGCACACTATGCCTGTGGATGTCGTGGTCCACTGAGTCTTGTAAGAATGTGACAACTCTGTATAAGTGTCTTAGAGCAACAAATAACGTTCTAGACGATCCCTCGTGTCGAGCCCCAATAGCCGAGTGACCGGAAGGGGATGCTGAAATGCACATAATGCGCGAGTGTTGCGACTAGGGTGAGGTACGAGACTGAGTGACTCTTGGCTAGTAGACCCTAAATAGATATGAAATGCTGCAATCCCTTGTCCGATGTAGCCTTCTTAGAATTCCTGAAAAAGAACATGACAACAACAATGAACACAAATAACAACAATATGGTTAAGTAATATAGAACTGGCTGGCTAACTAGTGCCGAAGCGAAAAGCTCACTACCCCGTGACAAGTGAGGCCCTGCTAGTTGCCAAGCGGCTGGAGAGAGGCTCTACCTATGATTTGGGCGTGGGGCTCGAGCCACTAGCGTGGTGGCGGGGTGGCGGCCTCTCGGTGACAGTAAAAGATCTAAAAACGTGTGGTCGTGTCAGGTGAGGCCCTAACTACAAACCCGATAGGTGGGTGAATGCGAGGCTCTAACTATGATTTGGGCCGAGGGGCGAAAAAAAAAATCTCCGTGTTGAGATTGGGGAGTTGGCCTCGCGGGTCCAGCTACGTTGTACAGCTAAGGCCAGCTCCTAACCCTAGATAGCCAGTTCTCTGACCCTAGACGGGGGCTTGATAAGGGGGTAACGTAACGTGCTTGGTAAACCCACGTTGTGGTTAATGATAGGTACCCGGAGATCCCCAGACAGAGGTAAAGAAGGGAGTGAAAGGAGGAGGAAAGGAGCTGAAGTTGAGGGAAGGAAAATGATGTGCAGTTTAGTGAAGTACTATGGAGATATAGCTGATAGTACAGTATCGAGAGACCCAGAGGGAGCCGAGGATTCTCGTGATAGCTACAATACAACCTGAAAGGAGATGTATAAAGACGTTGTGCCCAGAAAACATTGCAGTAGCTGATGGAGAGAGGAGGGTGAGATTAGCAAGGTAGTGAGTAACAATACGATTGTTATGGGTAGCGAGTACGAATGAAGAGTTGTCGAGTGTAGCCGTGGCCTGACGAGGCAAGGCAGGAATCAAGCCCCCGTTCCCCAATACCCAATCGTGTAACAACGTGGCCTAGCAGAGGCAGTTGTTTGGAAAGTGAAGAAAAACGAAATTAAACCTGATAGAAACAGGTGACAATCGTTTGACTAATGGCCAATTGTGTAACAATTGTTGGGAACGTGACCGACAACACATTGATACCTGATAGAAACAGGCTACGACAGCGAAACAGTAATTGTCTACTGATAGCAGATGACAATATGAAACAACAATTGTAATTGTGAAACTAATAAAACATTGTTTGTTTCCTTAGACACGAAAAAACATTTACCTGAAAGTCTAGCCTGTATAGAATAACTTACAGAGTTGATGTCACAACAAGGGTGTTACATATTTACTACCTTAGCCAAAGCTGGGAGTGACAGGACAAGCGGTCCGATAACAGTGAAAGAATGGTTATCCACACGGTGAAGCGGCTGAATACTAGATAACCACGGTTAAAACAGTACATTTGCGGAACTTACCTAATCGTAATTGAGACAGGCAATTATACTGTCAACTGAACAGTCTGAGGCAACCGTGATTTAAACGGAATTACCAACAATGTAGGACCACAATAAATAAAAGAAACATTTGAAAACCTGTTTAAACCAAGTTATTAAGCCGGGATTTTTTTACTAATTGAATGTCTGAGGCGATACTGTTTTTATTTATGACGACAGAAGAGGACAGAAGATTGCAACATTGCTAAGGAAAATGCTGAAATCCCAATTATACTGACTGTATAAAGGTTGCAATGTAATAGGTGCTAATGTGAAAACTACGGAAGTGGTACCTGCAACGATCATATTACCGCGTAAATATACAGACATAATTGATATTAATTACCAAAAACAAATAGTTAGCTGAAATGTAACCTGATTGCCAGTCTCACACGAATCGTATTGTTTGTGAGTTTCAAGCGTACATGAGTTAGTTTGTACGTGAGTTTGAGCGCATGAAATATAGGTCATAACTTGCACAGGCGTTGTATGGTGGGAATAGCCCGAATGAGGCCATTCCCACCGATTACCTGAACGTTCGTTAGTTGTCGGTTTGATACCCCATCGTGTAACAACGTGGCCTTAGTCCGGGCAGTTGTTTGAAAACGCGGACGAAACTTAATTGTACCTGAAAGAAACAGGTGATAACAGCGAACTGGTGATTGTCTAAAGAAAACTAATGACAGTATGCAACATTAATCGTAATTAGCGGGGAATGTCCAATGGTGGTAACGCCTGAACCTGAGGTAATTCGATACATGTATAGGTTAGTGAATGGTAATAGCACGCAGACTATGGGAGATCAGAGATAACTATTTACGTGATAAACCTGTCAAGTGAGTCTTTACACAAATATCATAACCGTCATGTACAGCGATATATATATACCAAATACATATTAATTGCAGGTATTGTAAATATTAACTGGATCATACTGCGATAGCATGATAACGGGATAATAACTTAATGCAAATAAAATACTCCATTTTATCAGAGAAGGTCAAACACCATAAACGTCAGTAGCCCTTTCCTTGTATAATATGTGTTAAGGTTTCCATCAAGTTCAAAAGAGAAAAGTATAATTGCACAGATGTTGCAGGAAGTACATGAGCAATCACTGCCATAACATACCATGGTATTATACAGAAAAATCACTCAAGGGGTTAACTGAAAGAAATGTACTAGAACAATCATACTAAAAACAATCACATATGCTTGTTACTACACATTGGAAAACAGCACTGAAAACCAGTCTGCAAATGACTAACATTGTAACAGCGTTCGCCTGTTAGCCCATTCGAGTGTTTGTTCGTGTGAACAAGCAGGGGGAAAACCGTACGATATGAATGAGTTTTCTAACGGCAAAATAGCCCGAATGCGGCTATTTTGCCGATTACCTGACATTCGTATGTTTTGTCGGTTCGATTGCGCAGAACGGTGAGTGGGAGATCGAAGAGGAAGTGCAGTGGAGGAGAGACCCGGATGTTCGACCGGACATTCATTCAGCGTACCGGCGCTGAAGTGCTTCGGCTGAGTTTCCCCAAACGGAGGGGGAAGCTCTGAACTGGCGGGACGTGCGGCCGTAAACCGGAAGTGCGAGGTCATCGAGGTGGGCCAGTGAACAGCGTGTGCACGGCAGGTAGGAAGGGGGGAGTAGCGTTTATATGGAACGCTTAACTCCCCCAACAAATACAGGCCTACGGCCTTAAACTTGTGTTACATTCTGTGGTTTATTTTTTAGTATTTTAAAATATACAATAATTATTTAGATATGTCTCGAAACACCTTAGGCTGAAGATGACCTACACATTTTTGTTATGATAATTTTTCTACCTCAGGAATAAAAAAGTATCTAAATACTTTCAACCAAAGTGTGCTCTTTAACACAAATGTATAGTACTAGTTCTGTGTATGAAACAATGTGCAGATACATGGGCCAACTTAAATTATTTCCTACAGAAAGCACTTAGAGAAGCCGTGCTCGGGGTGCTTGGATTTCTTTCCACCAAGAACTTCCAACTCACCTAGACCTTGAGATGTCTGTATTTGGGAAAGAGGGTTAACGGACCTTGAGGAGCATGCCTGTGATGCCTAAAAAGGGCAGGTCTGTCTGCGGAAGGAGCAGGCCAACATGAACCCATGCTAAACAGCCTCCCAGCTGCCTCCAGTCAAAACAGACCATACTTGGTTCATTAGGGAGGGCTATGCATCTGCAACTTTCCTGCTGAATCCCAAATCTCCAGGTTTTCTTGAAAGGAATGGAAAGGTCAGAGTTCACTGACAAATTTTAGCCACTTCACCAAACTATAGTTTTTCAGCAAATGGAAGAACATCAGAGGCCAGAGAACGATTGAGATCCCAATGGTTCCATAGGCAGGTTACAAGTTTGCCCCCCCCCTTCATTCATCACATAGGGATGGTTACTGGGCCAGGCAAATTAATGGTTCAAGGGCCCCTGTCTAACTCCTGGGCCTTAAGCGGCCACCTAGGGTTGCCTTGTAGATAATATGTCAGAGGTATATATATATATATATATATATATATATATATATATATATACACACATAGGGCCCATCGTGGGGTCACTGATGCCTGGGTGCAAGCATATTTTTGGTGCCCCCCGGTGGGTGTAGCTATAGTTCTAACTCATCCCCATTACAAACATAGCACTTCTAACCGTACCCAATTTCTATGGAAACCCCTAGCCTCCTGTGCCCTTCTGTAGCCCACCTTCACTCCTGTGCCATCTTTAGCCCCTTCCTCTCCTGTGCCCTTATGTAGCCACCCTCCCCCCCTTTCCTGTGTGTGCTCACCTAACAGCTTTAACTTCGAGCCCAGCCAGCATTCCAGGAGCTCTGAGGGACTTCAGACAGGAGGTGGAGCTTAAAACTAAGGGTGGGGCTTAACGAGAGGGGCTGAACCTACCGCCGCAATGCGCCTCTACTCACAGAGCGCCTGGGCACTGTGCACCCGGTGTACCTGCCCAGGATCGGATATATATATATATACACATATACATACATATACATATACACACACTGAACAATATTACAAACGCAACACTTTTGTTCTTGCCCCCATTTTTCATGAGCTGAACTCAAAGATCCAAGACTTTTTCTATGTACACAAAAGGCCTATTTCTCTCAAACATTGTTCACAAACCTGTCTAAATCTGTGTTAGTGGGCACTTCTCCTTTGCCGAGATAATCCATCCACCTCACAGGTGTGGCATATCAAGATGATGATTAGGCAACATGATTATTGCACAGGTGTGCCTTAGGCTGGCCACAACAAAAAAACATTCTAAAATGTGCCGTTTTACTGTATTGGGGAGTCCAGGGGGTGAGGGGGGAGGGTCCGAAAACCAGTCAGTATCTAGTCTGACCACTATTTGCCTCATGCAGTGCAACATATCTACTTTGCATAGAGTTGATGTTGATTGTGGCCTGTGGAAGGTTGTTCCACTCCTTTTCAGTGGCTGTGCGAAGTTGCTGTATATTGGCAGGACCTGGAACACGCTGTCATATATGTCGATTCAGAGCATCACAAACATGCTCAATGGGTGACATGTCCGGTGAGTACGCTGGCAATGCAAGAACTGGGATGTTTTCAGCTTCCAGGAATTGTGTACAGATCTTTGCAACATGGGGCATTATCATGCTGCAACATAAGGTGATGGTCGTGGATGAATGGCACAACAGTGGGCCTCAGCATCTCGTCACGTTATCTCTGTGCATTCAAAATGATATCAATAACATGCACCTGTGTTCGTTGTCCATAACATACGCCTGCCCACATCATTACCCCACCGCCACCATGGGCCACTCGATCTACAACATTGACATTAGCAAACCGCTCTCCCACACAACGCCATACATGCTGTTTGCCATCTGCAACAGGGATTCATCTGAAAACAGGGATTCATCTGTCAAGAGAACATCTCTCCAAAGTGCCAGACACCATCAAATGTGAGCATTTGCCCACTCAAGTTGGTTATGATGACGAATTGCAGTCAGGTCGAGACCCCCCGATGAGGATGATGAGCATGCAGCTGAGCTTCCCTGAGGCGATTTCTGACAGTTTGTGCAGAAATTCTTTGGTTATGCAAACCGATTGTTGCAGCAGCTGTCCGGGTGGCTGGTCTCAGAAGATCTTGGAGGTGAAGATGCTGGATGTGGAGGTCCTGGGCTGGTGTGGTTACACGTGGTCTGCGGTTGTGAGAATGGTTGAATGTACTGCCAAATTCTCTGGAAAACGCCTTTGGAGATGGCTTATGGTAGAGAAATGAACATTCAATTCACATTCAACAGCTCTAGTGGACATTCCTGCAGTCAGCATGCCAATTGCAGGCTCCCTCAAAACTTGCAACATCAGTGGCATTGTGCTGTGTTATAAAACTGCACATTTTAGAGTGGCCTTTTATTGTGGCCACTCCAAAGCACACCTGTGCAATAATCATGCTGTCTAATCAGCATCTTGATATGCCACACCTGTGTGGTGGATGGATTATCTCGGCAAAGGAGAAGTACACACTAACAAAGATTTAGACAGAATTGTGAACAATATTTGAGAGAAATAGGCCTTTTGTGTACATAGAAAAAGTCTGATATCTTTGAGTTCAGCTCATGAAAAATGGGGGCAAAAACAAGAGTGTTGCATTTTATAATTCTGTTCAGTATATATATAACAAATAACATTTAACTTTTTTTAAAGTATGCAGGCTTTTAATACATTATTTATATAATTTATTATTTAGATATAGAATCCACCATCTTAGCTATTATAGACAAAATATTGTACATTGGTTGTTCGCTCAGTACCACAACTCACTGTTTAATGAATAAATGCCTAGATCATTTTATTCTTGAACAATAACATTTCTTTTGCAGTAAATCAGGCATTGTGTGACATTTTCAGCAAGCATCTACTTATTATCTCTTATATTAGCAATAACAACTTCATCCGCTGACTGTCCTTTAGGTTAGCAAGATTTCCAAGCAAGTAATGAACTGGCTGACCTATCATATTTAACAATGAAAAGTCATTAAAATAAAATAGAAAAAAAATGTGATAAATTAAAATGCTTTCATATTCTGATTTGAAAGAAGAAATGGTTGTCTCCAGAAGTGATATACTGTTTAATCCAATTCATGATTCACTTTCTCAGGAGGTTTTAAAATAACCACTTCACACATTTTCATTCTAGATGATATTTAGTTTAATTTAAAGAAACGCAGCCTCCTCCATCCTCCTTACTTTCTATGTGAAAAAAATCTGTATTTCTATTTATCTATTTTTTATTTTCGAGTATATTTAATTTGTTCTATAAGTTAGTTTATTGTTTTTATCACATATTAAAACATTTCTCTCTCTGTCTGTTGACCATGCTGGGCTGGTAGCAGACCACACCAGGAAGTGCCTCAAAACATCGGTGGTAGTTTGGAAATGAAGTTCTAATTTCTGATGCAGAGAATGAGCTTCCACAATCCACAAAGAGGTCAATAAACCAGCCAGTGGAAAACTCTGCATAGCAAAGTGAGGACAGTAAAAGACAGTAGACAAGCAATCAAAACTCATGGCTGTTTGCTCGAGCATGGGGTTTTGTTTTAACTCCTGAACATGTGACCTTTTCTAGATTGTATTTTATTTTATTTTTTTTACTGCTGAGTTTAGAAAACACCAGGATAAAACATGACAGATGTCATTATTCATAGGGTCAAGCAACAAAACATTACCAGATTTTGTTTACTTTTGTATTGTGTTATAAACTGTTCTCGAGTTTGATGTCAGCTTTCTCTGGAGCAGCTGAATGAGGTGGCACCTGTACAAGCACCTCTACTAAAATGGTTTGACATCTTACCGTGGTATGGCTTGAGGGCTTACCTGACACCATAAGAACTACGGCAGGTGGTAAGGGTTATTGTTCTTGGACTGTTCTTTTAAACCTAGTGGTGATCATTTTCTTGTCTGTTCACCAATTCTACTTTACCAGGATATCATGTAAGTATTCAGCATTGCCAGGCTGTAAAAATCTTGCTTCCTCTTCCCTCCAGATTGTAAAACATCAAGTTTACCAGTTCAAAAGCAATCAAGATTTTTTTAACATTTAAATTTTTTAAACTTTGTCACAGTCCATCAGCATTACATCGTGGCTCAATATGGACAATGCAGCAGTGGAATTGTTTTTTTTTTGTAGCAGTTTGGAGCAATCACAGAATTTGATTGGCTGCTGATTTTATCTGCTTTTGGCCTTTTCACTCAGTAATACTGTAATCGTCACTGTGGGTTTGTGATACAGTTTCAAGATGTCTGTTTTCATACTGAAAATCTGCAAGGTTTCCAAGGGATAATTACAGCTAATTGTACTGTAGCCCAGATAAAGACTCAGTTTTTAGAGTATTATTTTCAACAGATATAAGGAAAGACAATTTCAGGATAACGATCAGTTTTACATCTGTATCCAGAAAAAAAGGTTCAAAAGTAATGAGGAGGGATTTTACACTGTGTATTAAAATCAACATATGTTCCCTCACTGAAGAGTCTTCTTGAGTGTATTAAGAACATATGTGGCCGTGACTGTGAAACAATGCGATGTGACTGGTGCTGAATAAATTATGTTGTTTGAAATTTCTATAAAATATGTTGATATGGGCATATTTTCAAGGCAGCAGTGCTATTTCTTTGTGGTATTGTTCACGAAACTGCTATGTCAAGTTTAATAGAATGCAAATTTTAATCAGACTGGAAAATGCAAATGTGTGCCCTGTGTTAATGCATGCCTTGCTGGTACTAAATCTTCATGTTTTGATTTTCTGTTCTGAAAAATGTAATTGCAGATCAGATGTAGTACATTGTATGAATAGCACTGTGGCACATTTTGTCAGAAGGATAATCAAAAAATATTTAACTTGCAATGCAGAGATATAAACCCCCAACTACTTAAAGGAAACCATGCACCATAACCACTACAGCTATCTACAGTGCAGTAATGATTATGGGGCCAGGAGTGCTCCTGCTAATGTAAGTAGTCGAATTGTTTAGTAATGATTTTACTTCTTATAGGTGGTCCACCATATGCGGCTTCCTGCTGCTACTGCTGCCTTGTCTAAGGTGGAAGTTCTCAGCTCTCAGATCGTTGCCTTGGAGTGATCACCAGGTGCTATGCTCTTCCTGCTTTCCTGAAGGCTAAGAGAAGGCAGGGGGCACTGGGCTATTCCCAGGTAAGAAGTCAAGTATGCTGCAGTGGTTATGGTGCTTGGAGTGTTACTTTAACAAATATTTAAATCATGCATGACACAAATACCCCACCATTCTTATTAGCAGTGAAGGATTCATGTCTATGGACTGTTTGGAGTCGACATTACAAAACGTTCATTCGACTCAGAGGACTGGTATACGCCGCTGGTTTGAGGAGAGGTGAGTAATTCCTCCTCCTCGTGTGAATCTTCCGAGGCTTCTGGGTCACTCCGGGCCTCGGCGCCATTTTAGGTGTTGCTGGTTGTGTAGGCCTCTCGGAAGAGAACCTATCAGGTAAGTGATGGCTTTCCAGGCAGTTTGGCTTCTTATTCTTGCACCCCATTGTGTCATCTGTGGGGTTGTAAATATTGTAGTTGTAGACTGGGTATTTTTTGTAACCTGAATCGGTTTATTATGGTGTCTCATCGAAGCCCGGGGATAGACGTCTGGTAAGATGCTCGGCTGGCCACTCCCCCCATCTGCTGCATTTTTAGCTCCCTGGAGAACAATAGGACAGGAAAAAGAGGGAGAGGAAGAGGCACAGACAAGCAATACACTCTGAGAGATAATTGAGTCAGAAACTGTACAAACTCAATTATATCCAGGTACAGAAAAAAAACACCCCAAAAGTACCCCCAAGATTCATGGAAACCCCACAAGAGTTACATCCTCGGGTAGCCCTGATCTGGGTGACCAACATATCCAAAAATCACCCAGATCGGTTCAGTGGTTTTTCCATGGAAGTCACTTTTTAACATGTGTTTTTGCAGGGCCCATAATCCTGGGGCAAGAGGCTGGCAAGCAGTCCCCTCCAAGTACCAGTGACGAAGATGCTTTCGTCACAAGGTGATTTTAAGTAGTCTTGTAACACTGTTGCACATAGAAGGCTTATCAATAAACTACAATCTTTGAGTTTGGATTCCAATATTGTTGAATGGGTAAGGCAGTGGCTGAGTGACAGGCAACAGAGGGTTGTAGTCAATGGAGTATATTCGAAGCTTGGGCTTGTCACCAGTGGGGTACCTCAGGGATCTGTACTTGGACCCATTCTCTTTAATATTTTTATTAGTGATATTGCAGAAGGTCTTGATGGTAAGGTATGTCTTTTTGCTGATGATACTAAGATATGTAACAGGGTTGATGTTCCAGGAGGGATAAGCCAAATGGCAAATGATTTCGGTAAACAAACTAGAAAAATGGTCAGTTGTGACCAATGGAAAAATGGTCAGTTGTGGCAACTGACATTTAATGTGGATAAGTGCAAGATAATGCATCTCGGACGTAAAAACCCAAGGGCAGAGTAAATAATATTTGATAGACTCCTAACCTCAACATCTGAGGAAAGGGATTTAGGGGTGATTATTTCTGATGACTTAAAGGTAGGCAGACAATGTAATAGAGCAGCAGGAAATGCTAGCAGAATGCTTGGTTGTATAGGGAGAGGTATTAGCAGTAGAAAGAGGGAAGTGCTCATGCCATTGTACAGAACACTGGTGAGACCTCACTTGGAGTACTGTACACAGTACTGGAGACCATATCTTCAGAAGGATATTGATACCTTAGAGAGAGTTCAAAGAAGGGCTACTAAACTGGTTCATGGATTGCAGGATAAAACTTACCAGGAAAGGTTAAAGGATCTTAACATGTATAGCTTGGAGGAAAGACGAGACAGGGGGGATATGATAGAAACATTTAAATACATAAAGGGAATCAACACAGTAAAGGAGGAGACTATATTTAAAAGAAGAAAATCTACCACAACAAGAGGACATAGTCTTAAATTAGAGGGGCAAAGGTTTAACAATAATATCTGGAAATATTACTTTACAGAGAGGGTAGTGGATGCATGGAATACCCGTCCATCTGAAGTGGTAGAGGTTAACACAGTAAAGGAGTTTAAGCATGTGTGGGATAGGCATAATGCTATCCTAACTATAAGATAAGGCCAGGGACTAATGAAAGTATTTAGAAAACTGGGCAGACTAGATGGGCCGTATGGTTCTTATCTGCCGTCACATTCTACGTTTCTATGTTTCTATGTTTCTAAAATGTAAAGCTGTATTTTTTGTGTGCTCTTCCTTAATCTGTATTTTGTATACATTTTGGTCCTTACTGCAGCAACACTTCTGAGAAATGCATGTTCCGGGTGTGCCCCTAGATCTTTTTTCTAGTAAATACACACATAGACATGGACTCAGGCATTTATACACACTGCTACACATGCAAATACTACATCACACACTCACTCTATATCAGGGTTGTCCAAAGGATAGTTCCCCAGATGTTGTAGAACTACAGTTCCCATCATAGTTTGCATGCCTTCAGATTGGAATGGAAGCTGTAGTTTTAAAACATCTGGGGATCTACCTTTTGGGCTCAATATGTTTGTGTGTGTATATAAATAGTGGCGGGGTCGCAAAGGGTGTGAGTGCGACCAGGCATTTGGTGTTCCAAGAGACAGCTGGCAAACTTAGGGCACCCCACAAGGGGGGTGCAAAAGCCACCCTGTGCTAAGGCAGAGTAGTCACCTGTCCACATACTCTACCCAAATGTACAATGTCCCAGGCAGTGAAGGAAACCTGATTTGTATTTTCTCTGGTAGCATTGCTCCCTTGCGCTCCCTTTAGTGATGCTGGGAGATGGTCTCACTCAGGTCCTAAAGGTCTCATTTGGGAGCATTTCAGGAAGTGCAAGAAGATCAGAGCAGCCCCACTATACACCAGGCAGAGGATTAACACCAGCTCCCATAATTAAGGAGGCTGGGTGGGCCTAAAAATTAAAACCAAACTTAAAAATTGATTTGTAAGAGTGTGTGAGAGAATGTGCATGTGTGTGAGAATATATGTGTGTATATGTATGTATATATGTGTGAAAATGTGTGTCACTGAGTGTGTGTCTAACTTAGTCCGAGGCTTCCTGATTCAAGCCTCAGACTGCAACGAATGTTCGTGGGTAGAGCTAACAGGCGTTGCATTCAAGACTTTGGGATTAAATGTTCATTAACAATTTGATTCCTTGAGGTAAGCCAGCACTCGGGGTCCTTGTAGCACCATAACAACCTAATTCTGATGTAGTTGTTATGGTGCCCCACATGTCCCATTAAAAGCTCATTTTACGACAGATTGCAATAGATCCATGTTTTGATAAAAATTCTGTTTTTGTCCAGCTCTAATAATCCAGAGTCTTTCTAATGGAGTTTGCAGAAAGGTATACAATGTAATCACTGACATTTCATGTATTTCAATTTTTTCACAAGCAACTATTTATTCATTCACAGAATTTTAGCTTAGTCCTTACTTCATGTGGTAGCTATGTATGTGTTTCAAAAATACAATACACATTACATGTGGACTACAGTTTGCATTTGATCTTTCATGTGTAGAGCTTGGTTTAATGAGCATCTGATTTATAGCTATAACACTACTACCGATTGCAAGAACAGGCACTGGGCCATCCTTTCCATTTTTAAAGCAGATCAGTCTCTACATACACATAAAACAACCTCTGCTTGGAAGAAAGGCCTAAATCTAAAAAAGAACATCCAATTCTAACACTAGCTGGCAAGTTCTGGTTCCTCATAAGCCCAGAAGTTACTAGGAAGGACCCCAAAAGGACTCCTCAAACACTGAAGAATAATAACGTTCTACATTTTCACATCTTTGGAAGATCTTACGAATACAAATGTTAGTAAATCAGATTTTTATCCCTTAGATTGCTAATATATGTATTAACATTATTACTCTCCAGAAAATCTCAATGTAAGGGGAAAATGGATCCTGTAAAACACATTGCATGTTTTTGCCTTGTTAAGATGGATAAACCTGGGTAGCTAAGTGGTAGGCACATATCATTCTCTCTCAAAAATAGAATCCAATGCATCAACATAAATGCCTAGATTACATCTGAAATCGTTAGTCGATCAGCAATGTTTTCTGAATATTGACCGGTATTGTGCAACAGTTATCGAAGAGATCACAATACAATGTCAGTAATGTTGCCAAACTCTGAATCCTTATTACTTTAAAATTAAGCTTAACTGGTGATCATTAGTAATTAAGAAGTGTGAGTGTGGAAGTGTGAAGAATGATAGGGGAGTGTATGCAGTGCTTGGAGGAGTAATAGAGTCCAATTGTGGTTGTGAAGGTCTTTATGAATGCCGTTGGGGTGTGTGGGACTTTCAGTGTCCAGTTCCTGTCAGATGATGATTCTGGAGATTCAAATCAATCTGTTGCAGTGTCTTTGAAATCCTTAAAATACAAGTTGGCTAAGAAAACCAAGGCTCACGGCAGCATACTGAAACAGAGGTGGGGATTTTATGTTCTGTAATTTCTATGCCCCCTCCACTGGCAGCCCTGCTGTCAGCCTCACAAGGTTTAAAGGGACATTCTAATCACTAGAACCACTACAGTTTAATTTAGTGATTCTGGTGTCTTTGAAATCTTTTAAAAGCCCTCATTAAGGATGGAGGAACCAGCTTCAAAAGTCCTGACGAAGCAGTCTGTGCACAGCGAAACGCGTAGACGTGGCGTCATTACGTACCGAGGTGGGCGGAGCAAAACAAAGCCGGGAAGTAGGAACAGCGCCAGACGGCTAAGAATCTGAAACTGCTGTACAACCCACCTGGACGAACTGAATTGGTGCATGGGAGTTCCCCAGTGCATATAAGCGAGTTTGTGAGTAAACGGGACAAATATACCGCTATACCCACCATATGCTCTTGTAAGCATCCATCAAGTTGCTTTTCACTTTTGCTTATTTTAATATTTTATTCTGTTTAATGATTTTTTAAGTATCATGGAAAAATAAATTGTTATTTTTTTTGTTAATTTTTATCATCAATATCAATTTTGAGTATATGAATATGCTGAAGACGATCATTTTAAGTGCAACAAAACAGCTAAACAGATCTGCACTATTATTTCTTCTGTTTCTTTTTCTTTTATGTATGCCCAGGGGCGTATTAGCCGCGAGGCAAACAAGGCATTTGCCTTGGGCGGCATTTTCTAGGGGGCGGCAAAAAAAACCGCCCCCAAATGCCCGCGGCTAACAGACATGCTGGGCTGCTGCTGGGCGGTCGGGCGGCGCTCTTGGGCGTCTGGCGAGGGAGCACTTCCTCTGAGCTGTTTGCTCAGCTCCCTCGCGCGCCGCAGAGTGAGGCTGGGAGCCGGAATATGACGTCATATTCCGGCTCCCAGCCTCACTGTGCGGCGCGCGAGGGAGCTGAGCAGACAGCTCAGATGAAGTGCTCCCTCGCCAGCCGCCCAAGAGCGCCGCCCGACCGCCCAGCAGCAGCCCAGCAGCCACTGGACCACCAGGTAAAAAAGATGCCCCCCCCAGCATTCCCAAAGGTAAGGAGGCTGGGGGGGGGGGTTGAAGTAAAAAAAAATAAAAAAAAGTGTTAATGTGTGTTAGTGAGTGTGAGTGTCTGTTAGTGAGTGTGAGTGTCTGTTAGTGAATGTGTGTCTGTAAGTGAATGTGTGTCTGTTAGTGAGTGTGTGTCTGTTAGTGTCAGGGTACCTGTGGTCTCTACCTCCGAAAGAGGTAGAGACTTAGCTGTTCCTCCATCCAGACGGTCTGATGGCTCCCTTCCCCGCGGTCTATCCGGTCATGCTAGGCCGGCCGCGAGGGAGTGACTGCCTTTTACAGCATCTAGGCAGGAAGTAGTCATCAGGACACTCCCCCGGAACAACCTGTCAGTCAATGGCTGCAGGACCAATCAGGACGTCTTGGGGGCGTGGTTACTGCTCTGAACAGGGTATTTAACAGAGCTTCTTTCATTAGCTCATTGCCCTGTCGTGGTTCTAGCTTGTTCTAGTCACTCAGTGCTTGTGTATTCTATTATCCCTTTTGGTTTTGACCCGGCTTGTTTACCTTACTCTGCTTATCTCTGTTACCCTTGATTCGGCTTGTCTCTCGCTTACCTGTCTTCTGTTACCCTCGACCTCGGCTTGTCTTTGACCATTCTATACTGTACTACTTACGTTAGTCCGGCCATTCTAAGGTCCGGTATACGTATCTGGCTACTGTTTGTACTCTGCGTGTTGGATCCCTGTCCCGATCCTGACATTACGACAGGGCCAATGGATCCTGCAAGTACAAACAGTCAGCTGGCTGCTCCTGATCCTAGGTTTGAGGCCATGGATCACAGAATGGATCAGATGGCGCTTGCGCTACAGGCTCTATTAGCTTGTGCCAATAAACCACCAGAGGAGATACGTAATACCCCTGTTTCTCCTGTCGGTTCAGGTCTAGAGGTAGCCACAGTGGGTGCTTCTTCTCACATTACCCCCCCAGTACGCTATGGTGGGGCTCCTGAGAAGTGTCGTGGTTTTTTAAACCAAATTAGTATCCACTTTGAATTGCAACCTCGCTCTTATCCTACAGATAGGGCAAAAGTAGGATTTATTATCACCCTACTCATTGAGAAAGCTCTGAGATGGGCCAACCCACTATGGGAGAACGATAATCCATTAGTTTATAACTATAACGCATTTGTAGCTGCTTTTAGAAGAACATTTGACCCTCCAGGTAGAAAGGTTAATGCAGCCAGATTACTGTTGCGCCTGAGACAGGAGAACCGAACACTGGTGGATTATGCACTAGAGTTCAGGTCTCTGGCGGCAGAAATCAAGTGGAATGAGCAGGCGTATATGGATGTATTTTTGAATGGCCTATCTGATGTAATCCTTGATGAGGTTGCTACCAGAGAACTCCCTGAGAATTTAGAGGATTTAATTTCGTTCATCTCTCGTATAGATGAACGTCTAAGAGAGAGACAGAACACTCGAGAGGGGAACCAGAGACCTTCTTTTAGGTTAGCTCCCGCTGTTCCAAGTCCTGACTCCACGATATCTTTGCTTACTGAACCTATGCAGATAGGGTATACCCGCCTCTCTGAGGAGGAAAGACAGCACAGGAGAAGAGAGGGTTTGTGTATGTATTGTGGAGCCAAGGGTCATTTACTCTCGAACTGTTCTAACCGCCCGGGAAACGCTCGCACCTAAGTCTCTCTAGAGGACAGGCCTTGGGTGTTTCTATTTTGTCCTCTACTCCTGATTATAAAGATCACAGGCTTCTGCTACCAGTTTCCTTAACTTGGGGGAAGGAAGTAGTAAGGGCTATGGCATTGATAGATTCCGGTGCTGCTGAGAATTTTATCGACCAAGCCTTTGCTAGTAAGAACAATTTCCCATCCCAGCTAAGGGAGACACCTTTGGCCGTTGAGGCCATAGATGGTAGACCACTACTAGACCCTGTTATCTTTTGTGAGACCATACCCATTAATTTAAATGTGGGTATCCTACACGTGGAGAATTTATCTCTTCTGCTCATTTCGTCTCCTTCCGTTCCCATAGTTCTGGGGTACCCATGGTTGAAAAAACATAACCCTATTATCGATTGGGAGTTAGGAGAGATACTCTCGTGGGGCCAGGGCTGCCAGGATCGGTGTTTGTGCAAGGTTTCTCCATTAGCTAATATTAACATACCGGAGAATCCTACTCAGTCCACAGAAAGACAAATACCAGACCTTTACCTAGACTTAAGGGCAGTGTTTGACAAGAAGAATGCCGATTCTTTGCCTCCACACAGGTCATTTGACTGTAAGATTAAGCTTCTACCCGGCACTATGCCTCCGAGGGGCCATGTATATCCTTTGTCTGTTCAGGAAAACTCGGTTCTAGAGGAGTATATTCGGGAGAATTTAGAAAAGGGATTCATCAGGAGGTCTTCTTCTCCGGCCGGGGCTGGGTTCTTTTTCATTAAGAAGAAGGATGGCACGCTGAGACCTTGTATCGATTACCGAGGCTTGAATAAAATAACTGTCAGAAATGCCTATCCTATCCCACTGATTACCGAGTTATTTGATCGTCTTAAGGGCTCCAAAATCTTCACCAAGTTAGATCTCAGAGGGGCTTACAATTTGGTGAGAATCCAGCAAGGTCACGAGTGGATGACGGCATTCAATACCCGGTATGGCCATTACGAATACACTGTTATGCCATTTGGACTATGCAATGCTCCTGCAGTATTTCAAGATTTGATTAATGAGGTACTTAGGGAGTTTCAGCATGATTGTGTTATTGTTTACCTGGACGACATACTAATACACTCTAAGGAGATTGAGACTCACCATAGACAGGTCAGAAAGGTATTACACAAGCTGCTGCAACATGGTCTATATTGCAAATTGGAGAAGTGCAGTTTTGATCAGTCTCAGGTAGACTTTCTTGGATACGTGATTTCTGGGGAGGGTTTTAAAATGGATCCTGTAAAACTTCAATCTATTTTAGACTGGCCCTTGCCCAAAGGACTCAAGGCTATCCAAAGGTTTATTGGTTTTTCCAACTACTATAGGCGCTTCATTAAAGGATACTCCTCTATCATTGCGCCTATTACCAATATGACCAAACAAGGGGCTGATACTAAGTTCTGGTCTAAGGAAGCTCTGGGTGCTTTCAAGACTCTCAAGGAACTTTTTGCCTCGGCTCCCATTCTAGTCCATCCTGATACGACTCTGCCTTTCTTGCTCGAGGTCGATGCCTCTGAGACAGCAGTTGGGGCTGTTCTGTCTCAAAGGTTAGGGGTGGATAAACCGTTACACCCTTGTGGTTTCTTCTCTAAGAAATTTTCTGGGCCTGAGAGCAGATATGACATCGGGGAAAGGGAACTGTTAGCAGTCATTAAAGCCTTAAAGGAGTGGAGACATTTGTTGGAGGGGACCCTACACCCTATTACGATTTTGACGGACCACAAAAACTTGTCCTATATTGGGGAGGCTAAGCGCTTATCCTCTAGACAAGCTCGTTGGTCCTTATTCCTGACTCACTTCAATTATGTACTGACTTACAGACCTGGTTCTAAAAACTCTAAAGCCGATGCATTATCTCGCCAATATGAACCTTCTACTGTACCTGAACCAGTTCTTTCTTCTATAGTTCCGAAATGCAATATCATTGCTAATACGAATCTCAGGATTCATTCTCCATTACTGGCCGAGATCATTAAGTTGCAACATCTAGCACCTAAACAGACTCCTGCGGGCCGTCATTTCGTTCCTCCTGCTCTTCAACTGGAACTTTTACAGTGTTTACATAATAGCAAGATGGCGGGACATCCTGGTATCCGCAAAACTTACGCGTTGATCTCTAAGGACTTCTGGTGGCCTGCTTTACGGAGGGACATTGAGGAGTTCATCGCTGCATGTGAAGTTTGTACTAAAACCAAACAACCCCATACGCTTCCATGTGGATTCCTGCAACCCTTGGAGGTTCCAGAAAAACCATGGTCCTGTTTGGCCATGGACTTTATTGTCGATCTACCTATCTCTAAAAGACAGACTGTTATCCTCACCGTGGTTGACAGGTTTACTAAGATGGCACACTTCATTCCCCTGCCTAAACTCCCGTCTTCTCCCGAATTGGCAGAGATATTCGCTAAGGAGATTTTTCGCCTACATGGGATACCCTCTCAAATTGTATCGGACAGAGGCTCCCAATTTGTTTCCCGCTTTTGGAGGTCCTTCTGCTCTCAACTTGGTATTAAATTAAACTTTTCTTCTGCCTATCATCCTCAGTCTAACGGAGCTGCTGAACGTACCAACCAGAAAATTGAACAATATTTACGATGCTTTGTTTCTGAACACCAGGATGATTGGGTCGGTTTGATTCCTTGGGCGGAGTTTGCACACAACAATCTCGTTTGCGATTCTACTCATTCAAGCCCCTTCTTCATGAATTATGGTTTTCATCCGTCTATTCTTCCTTCGGATTCCTGCCGTCGGTTGATGTTCATGTTGCCAATTTGAGGAAGTTGTGGGATCAAACTCGACAAATCCTTGTGCACAACTCTATGTTGGTCAAGAAACACGCTGATAAACGTAGAAGGGCGGCTCCGGTCTTTGTTCCAGGTGATAGGGTATGGTTGAGCACGAGGAACATCCGTTTAAAAGTGCCCTCCATGAAGTTCGCTCCTCGTTATATTGGACCCTACAGGGTGCTGACCCGTATCAATCCAGTTGCATATCGTTTAGCTCTTCCTAATACCTTACGCATCCCGAACTCGTTTCACGTTTCATTGCTGAAACCACTCATATGTAACAGATTTTCCTCCACAATAGCCCCTCCTCGCCCCGTTCAGGTGGAGGGTCAGGAGGAGTATGAGGTTAACTCTATTATTGATTCTCGAATCTCCCGGGGGAGAGTACAATATCTGGTTGATTGGAAGGGATATGGTCCTGAGGAGAGGAGTTGGGTACCTCAGGAGGATGTTCATGCTCCCCGTCTCCGCAGGGCGTATCACTCTCGCTTCCCATCTCGTCCCGGTTCATTCCGCCCGGTGGGCGTATCTGAGAGGGGGGGTACTGTCAGGGTACCTGTGGTCTCTACCTCCGAAAGAGGTAGAGACTTAGCTGTTCCTCCATCCAGACGGTCTGATGGCTCCCTTCCCCGCGGTCTATCCGGTCATGCTAGGCCGGCCGCGAGGGAGTGACTGCCTTTTACAGCATCTAGGCAGGAAGTAGTCATCAGGACACTCCCCCGGAACAACCTGTCAGTCAATGGCTGCAGGACCAATCAGGACGTCTTGGGGGCGTGGTTACTGCTCTGAACAGGGTATTTAACAGAGCTTCTTTCATTAGCTCATTGCCCTGTCGTGGTTCTAGCTTGTTCTAGTCACTCAGTGCTTGTGTATTCTATTATCCCTTTTGGTTTTGACCCGGCTTGTTTACCTTACTCTGCTTATCTCTGTTACCCTTGATTCGGCTTGTCTCTCGCTTACCTGTCTTCTGTTACCCTCGACCTCGGCTTGTCTTTGACCATTCTATACTGTACTACTTACGTTAGTCCGGCCATTCTAAGGTCCGGTATACGTATCTGGCTACTGTTTGTACTCTGCGTGTTGGATCCCTGTCCCGATCCTGACAGTTAGTGAGTGTGAGTGTGTGTGTGTGTGTGTGTGTGTCTGTTAGTGAATGTGTGTCTGTTAGTGAGTGTGTGTGTGTCTGTTAGTGAGTGTGAGTGTGTGTGTGTGTCTGTTAGTGTGTGTGTGTGTGTCTGTTAGTGTGTGTGTGTCTGTTAGTGTGTCTGTTAGTGTGTGTGTCTGTTAGTGTGTTTGCCTGTGAGTGTGTGTGTGTGTGTGTGTCTGACTGTGCGTGTGTGTATGTTAGTGAGTGTGTGTGTCTGCTAGTTTGTGTCTGCTAGTGACTGAGTGTGTGTCTGTTAGTGCATGTCTGTTAGTGCGTGTCTGTTAGTGCGTGTCTGTTACTGAGTGTGAGTGTGTCTGTTACTGAGTGTGAGTGTGTCTGTTAGTGTGTTTGCCTGTGAGTGTGTGTGTCTGACTGTGTGTGTGTGTATGTTAGTGAGTGTGTGTGTCTGCTAGTTTGTGTCTGCTAGTGACTGAGTGTGTGTCTGTTAGTGCGTGTCTGTTAGTGCGTGTCTGTTAGTGCATGTCTGTTAGTGCGTGTCTGTTAGTGCGTGTCTGTTAGTGCGTGTCTGTTACTGAGTGTGAGTGTGTATGTTACTGAGTGTGAGTGTGTCTGTTACTGAGTGTGAGTGTGTCTGTTAGTGTGTTTGCCTGTGAGTGTGTGTGTGTGTCTGACTGTGTGTGTGTGTATGTTAGTGAGTGTGTGTGTCTGCTAGTTTGTGTCTGCTAGTGACTGAATGTGTGTCTGTTAGTGCGTGTCTGTTACTGAGTGTGAGTGTGTCTGTTACTGAGTGTGAGTGTGTCTGTTAGTGTGTGTGTTTCTGTTAGCGAGTGTATGCGTATCTGTCAGTGAATGTGCGTGTGTGTATTTAGAATGCGGGACGGGGTAAAGGTTGGGTGGGGGTGGCGTGGGGGGGGGGGGGGGGGTGCCTGAGTTTTGTCCTGCCTAGGGCAGCACAAAACCAGGATACACCACTGTGTATACCATACTACTCTGGCTTTTGCAAGTGCCAAAAATTGGTAATATAAGTATATTCACCTTTTTTCCTATTTCTTTCTTTATTGCATGTGGTATGGGGCTTATTATCTAAATATCGCTCCACTTTGAGTTTTGTTTTTTCAGTTTCTATATCAAGTGTGGTGAAGGGGACACTTTGAAGTGTTTGTAGCGACAATAGTATAACAAATAATTTCCCAAATTAAGGGTTGAACAATTGAATACATTCAAATCCTATTTAGCGCTCCGATATACTTTAACGTTTTTACAAAACTGTTTGTCCATTGTAAATTTTGCATGTTACATGATATGTAGATATAGCATTCTGGAGTTATGGAATTTAGAAAAACTGTTGATTGCCCAACTTTCAGACAAATCACAATTCCTTTGAAACCGAATGCACAAGTCTACGGCATATAAAGAGACACTGACATACACAGACATACACACTGACACTGCATATACAAACAAATACAGGAAAACCAACTCACATACATACTCATATTGTATACACATGTGCACAAACACATGAACACAAGCATACATATGCACTGACATTGCATGCAGACAGAGATAATAACAAGCACACATATGGGTATTGCAAACATACAGAAACATTGTATGCACACAGAATTTTTTCCCTCTTGTCATTGTAACAAAGAGTGGTAAATTACATTTATGGCTTTATGTAAAATCCTTTGTCAATGTATTCCAGAAGCAGCTTGAAACATCACTGTAGATTAATAATTTCCAGTGCAGGACCTCCAGACCTCCCTTAAGCACACACATTTGCTGAGTATTTTTAACCCATCAGTCTCCTACTGGTCCTTTATTGCAATTTTTGGATAATTTTTTCCTTTCATGGTCTTTTTTTTTTTTTCAGGATCACGTTCCAATCACCTTAAAGTTGTCACAATCAAACTTTGAAGAACTAGATAGGCTATGAAACACTTATAATTAGGACAATTATTAAATTATGGATTTTGCGGCTGAAAATACCTGTGTCCAGTTTTATTTTCTGCTCTTTTTATCAGTGTGCAGAGCAGATAATATAGAACAATTACAAGATCCACCTCATTTCAAAAACAACAAAAGAACATTTGTTTTAAAACTAATTTACATTAATAGTATCATTTTGTAGACACACACAAGGGAATCACAAATGTCTGTTAATTCAAAGACTTTAGGAATCCCAATATATACTTCTATTGTTCTCCCTCCCTTTCCTTGTATTTGTTTTGAAACCGCAAGCTAAGATGCCTTATAATTAGACAGAGATTCTGTCTCTCAGGTATCTTTTTCTCCAACATCAGCAGCTGTTCCACTACACACAAAAGATCTTCTCTTGCCATGGATTTCATCTTCGTAACGCTTGGCTAATTTATTTTGTAGTTATTGTGTGTCAACTGTGTTACAGTGCATTAGCTCTGTAACAGCACCCTGGGTTGTTATTGTCAATAAGGTATTTTTACTCTTCTCTATGGAATGTGGAATTGTATAGTTGCTGATTGTGTTGCAAAATAACTATTTTTTTGAATACATTTTACTGTCTTACTGAAAAAAAAAAAAACATTAGAAAATAGATATGCCATTTAGTTTGTTATTTCAGACTGGTTCAGTACTAGGAAAAAATAAAACAAACAGATTATTCATATCTCTGGTGTGAATGTTGTTTGTTATCCATTTAAAACAGAAGTTAGGTCATAGCTCACTTTTTTTTCCTGTGTTTGCTAGGGAATTGGCATTTTGCATTGCCTAAAGTACACACTGCTGCTCATTTTTCAAGAGGTTTCTGAAACATTATTCACAGAATATGATTTTGTACCGAGTGCACAGATCGACATTTGCATTGAATGACTATGCCAGAGATTGCTAATGAGAGAACTACAAACGTTTACAATGGCCGAGTATCATGGGATATGTAGTTCACAAACATCTGCAGAGTCAAGGTTGACAATCATTATATTAGACTATGAGCCTATCTTCAGTCTATTTCTGTCAAATGAAACATTGCTGTATGCTTTAAAAGTGCAATATTAATAAACCTCTAAGATAGTACATGATAACAATTTATATAAATTTACTAACGTGAATAAAGTGTAATGTTCATGAAAGTTTAAGTAAAATTACTAGACAAATGATAATAGAGCTGTACACCAAAATCTCACTGACAAGTTAGGCCTCAATATAATAAGCATTCCACAGGGCTGGTGCGACCCGGGTGACACATAGTCTGGGTGACAGACCTGAGTGAGGTGCATAGAGCTCCCTCCTGTCATTCTGTGCATGACCAGACTGGCCCACTGGGATAGCAAGCAAATTTGTTGGCCTGCTTTTACCTGGAACTGACTGGCACTGGCTGTTGTCTTTTATATTTCTTAAATAAATGCTGCCATGAGATATAGGAGTGTAAGGAGCGACAACAGTCCGTCGCATTTCACAATGCACATAACAAAGGCTACTGGGATACATGATGTCAGATCCAATAGCCTTAGCTCTGCAAATGGTTGTGCATGCAGGATCCGGTTGCATAACCCAGCAAAGAACTCTGGTGGTGCACAGAGCAAGAGCGCAAAAAGCATAGAGCCATTGAAATAACGTAATTATATCCCAGGAACCCCTACTCTCTTTATCTGTAAATGCAAATAAATAAAAGTTATAAAAAAAGGTTAAAAAAATCCCCACCAAACTATTTCACTAACAGCAGGAGGTTGCATCTTATCATATTAGGTAACTGTTGCTGTTGAGAAAAGGTGTCCATTGGGAAATTACTTCAAACAACCTTTCACCGTCTGTGTGAAATCTGATTTGGAGAGGATCCAATATTTTTCAAAAAAATTGTTTATTTAAAGACAAATGTAAAATTAGTGACAGAACAATATGGATATTAAGATTAAGCCGTTACAAATCAGCCAGACAAATCAAATCTGAATTAAGAAATATTATCTGATATTATGATATTATCTCATGAAAGTAAAGACGCAATATTCAGCTCATAAATATATATATTGTAACGGACCGTTTCAGCATATGAGGGGTTAAAATCCGTTTAGGCGATAATCCCCTTTTCTCAGAAAGGCACAGCTACTGCAGAACATCAGAACTCACGAACTGGATATAGTTGAATAAGGTAGCACTCCAGCTGGAACCTCACAAATAGCTGCTAGCAGATGAATAGGAAAAGCAGACATCAGCTTACACTCCTAGCAGTCAAATCTCCAACAGCATACAGTGAATCCCCCCAAGAACGAGACAAGGCTCCGTGTTGAAGGTCAAGCAGTGGTCTGAGGTGCTGGGCACCCAGCCTGGTTTTTATTACATGAGTACACATACAGGCCACACCCAGGGGGAGGCATAAAATAACCAATAACATAGATGTTACCTCCCACACATCCCCTCTCCTTAGTGTGACACTTAATCCCATTATGTGTACAGTTCAAAATATACTTTTACACAACTTTCATAACTTTAAAACCATACATCACATTCACATAAAAATACATATCCACAATCAATCCATTCAGGGGAACAACATATTAAAAAATGGCATGAATCAGACCAGGGGTTCAAAAGTTAATAAAATTATCTTTTATTCCCCCTGGCTCAAACAGTAAAAGTAAAACATCCCCACAATGCATCCTGGCTTCCTCCCTTCTGCCCTGGAGATAATTGGAGAAGAAATCTAATTATCCAGGACTAGAGGCAGACTCCATTAACCACATGGTTGCAAAACAACATAAAACTCTTTAAAATACATAAAGTCATATTTTATACATTAAACACAGACATTTAACATATCCCCAGATAGCTCAGGTCTGCATGCACATTATTAGGTGAATGGCACGCAGACCACACAAATAAAGTTTAATTGCCATGGAGCCAAAGTCTTTCCCATAGTCTTTCATTATATGAATAGGCTCCATGGCATAGCTATCTGGGGGGTATCACTGCTCACACAGGGCAAGTACCGAATGGCCCCACTGTATTTAAAGGGCCAGAATGAGTGACATACACTCTGTTAGGGCCGAATACTGTTTGTAAAGGGCCCAATCTCCCAGGGCCATAGTCCAAAGGCAGCAGGTGGGCAACCAGGCTCCTCCAATACAATGTGGCGAGATTGGTTTCGTCACATCTCTCCCCCTTTCCAAAAAGACTAACAGGGTACCTGACCTCCTGCCGGTCAGTGCCCTTGTTAGTCCAGCAACCCACCCATAAAGCAAAAAAAACAGTACAGCCCACCCACAATAAATAGTTACTACACCTGGGTAGAGGAGAAGTTTGTCCATGTCCAGGTGCCTCACCACGGCTGTGTAGGGGACTGGTAGGCTGCCTTGGTGGGTTGCTGAGTGGGCAGAGACCAGCGGTACTCTGTCCTGGTGCCAGCACTACCACCGGAGTAGTCTGGTTGGAGCCTGGTTGCTGGAGACGGACTGTCTCCCCCTTAGTTGCATAGCTTTGCTGCTGAGTGGGGAGACCGGTTGTCTCCCCCTTGGATACACAGCTCTGTCGTGGTGGGGTAGGACCGACCGTCCCTACCCCCTGTGTGGTGAGTGCAGAGACCACGGTCCCATCTGCACCGGTGGGGGGTTTACAGTCTCCCCCTGGTATATTAAGCTGCCGCTGGGGAGAGGGGGTAACAGGCTCCTCTCCCACTAGAACACTCTGCCGCTGGGGAAAGGAGACTGGGCTCTCTATTCCCTGCACATTACGGATCCGCCGCTGGGGAGAGGTGGTAGCAAGCTCCTCTCCCATACATACTTTCCACCTTTGTGGAGGGAGACCGACTGTCTCTCCTCCCAATACAGTGTCCTGCTGCTGGGGAAAGGAGACTGGGCTCTCTATTCCCTGCTGGACACTCTGCCGCTGGGGAAAGGAGACTGGGCTCTCTATTCCCTGCATATCAATGATCCGCCGCTGGGGAGAGGTGGTAGCAAGCTCCTCTCCCATACATACTTCCATCATCTGTGGAGGGAGACCGACTGTCTCTTCTCCCAATACAGTGTCCTGCTGCTGGGGAAAGGAGACTGGGCTCTCTATTCCCTGCTGGACACTCTGCCGCTGGGGAAAGGAGACTGTGCTCTCTATTCCCAAAAAAATCACGCTGCTGCTGGGGGGTAGGACCAACTACCTCTGCCCCCTGTAACTCAGCCTGCCGCTGGGGAGGGAGGACGCTGCTCTCCTCTCCCTGCACTTCACACTGCCTTCCCGGCATATCACTCTGCTGCTGGGGGGTAGGACCAACTACCTCTGCCCCCTGTAACTCAGCCTGCCGCTGGGGAGGGAGGACGCTGCTCTCCTCTCCCTGCACTTCACACTGCCTTCCCGGCATATCACTCTGCTGCTGGGGGGTAGGACCAACTACCTCTGCCCCCTGTAACTCAGCCTGCCGCTGGGGAATGGAGACTGGGCTCCCAATTCCCTGCAGGACCGGTGGAGAGACCTCGGTCCCATCTCTACCGGCCACCTGGGGTTCTTCCCAGTAAATCTCTACAATATCTTCCCAGCGGAAGGGGTCTGGATCTGGGTCTGTCACCTTATTGTCCTGCTGAGCCTTCCCAATGAAGTGGAAGAGATCTTGGTAGTTTTGCTCCAGTTCCCACTCCAGGGTTGCTAGGTGAGCCAGGTCTTGCTCTACCTCATGGGGGTCATCCCACTCATGCCTAGCCTCCCTCTCATAGAAAATGTCCTGCAGTCTGGTTTGCGCAGGGCTCCCGAAGCCAGGCTCTGCAAAGGACTCCCATAACAAGCCAGGACCATCAAACTCCTCTCCCTCTGGCTTGTCATGTTCGGCTGTCCAGGGTATATACTGTGCCATATACCACCAGAGCGCCTGGTAGGCATCCTCCAGCCATAGCTCCTGCCATACCCGGTGCTCTAGTTCCTTCACCCATTCCTCCAGGGGCTGCTCTCCCAGGAAGGGCATCCGCAGGGTCACTTGCTTCTGCAACCGCTGCTCTTCACTGGGGAGACTCTCACCCCGCTGGTATTGTACATTATCCAGGGCCTGGTACCAGATGCCTTTCCTTATTGCATCCCGGTCATCCATGTCACCCTTATTGTACTCCACTGCTGGTTCCATCCTGGTGCTGTCAGGGTCGCTGTACTCAGACATGCGTTGTCCTCAAATTGTAAATCCAAAGAAATGGTGTTCTGTAGCTGTCCTTCTGGCTGTAGGAACGATCCCGCCGCTTGCCACCAATTGTAACGGACCGTTTCAGCATATGAGGGGTTAAAATCCGTTTAGGCGATAATCCCCTTTTCTCAGAAAGGCACAGCTACTGCAGAACATCAGAACTCACGAACTGGATATAGTTGAATAAGGTAGCACTCCAGCTGGAACCTCACAAATAGCTGCTAGCAGATGAATAGGAAAAGCAGACATCAGCTTACACTCCTAGCAGTCAAATCTCCAACAGCATACAGTGAATCCCCCCAAGAACGAGACAAGGCTCCGTGTTGAAGGTCAAGCAGTGGTCTGAGGTGCTGGGCACCCAGCCTGGTTTTTATTACATGAGTACACATACAGGCCACACCCAGGGGGAGGCATAAAATAACCAATAACATAGATGTTACCTCCCACACATCCCCTCTCCTTAGTGTGACACTTAATCCCATTATGTGTACAGTTCAAAATATACTTTTACACAACTTTCATAACTTTAAAACCATACATCACATTCACATAAAAATACATATCCACAATCAATCCATTCAGGGGAACAACATATTAAAAAATGGCATGAATCAGACCAGGGGTTCAAAAGTTAATAAAATTATCTTTTATTCCCCCTGGCTCAAACAGTAAAAGTAAAACATCCCCACAATGCATCCTGGCTTCCTCCCTTCTGCCCTGGAGATAATTGGAGAAGAAATCTAATTATCCAGGACTAGAGGCAGACTCCATTAACCACATGGTTGCAAAACAACATAAAACTCTTTAAAATACATAAAGTCATATTTTATACATTAAACACAGACATTTAACATATCCCCAGATAGCTCAGGTCTGCATGCACATTATTAGGTGAATGGCACGCAGACCACACAAATAAAGTTTAATTGCCATGGAGCCAAAGTCTTTCCCATAGTCTTTCATTATATGAATAGGCTCCATGGCATAGCTATCTGGGGGGTATCACTGCTCACACAGGGCAAGTACCGAATGGCCCCACTGTATTTAAAGGGCCAGAATGAGTGACATACACTCTGTTAGGGCCGAATACTGTTTGTAAAGGGCCCAATCTCCCAGGGCCATAGTCCAAAGGCAGCAGGTGGGCAACCAGGCTCCTCCAATACAATGTGGCGAGATTGGTTTCGTCACATATATGAAAAATGATAATGCAATGCAATCTAGATTTTTTTTTAGATAAAATAAAGTAAAATATTTCTCTATAGTCTTTTGCAAATTCTATAGTTAATCCATATTCATCATGGTATGTGACATTGTGACAAGTCTTCCCAGAGTATAAAGCTAAACGGCGCTCCACTCCATAGTTAGTCCTCGCAAACAAATTATCTCCCAGATACAGAGAGTGCAATATAGAAATACCACCAAAACACACATTAGACATCAATGTGTCCCAATGTCAGGGTATTTATATCGGCAGACACTTTGTGCTATGATAGAAATTAAAGTGTATATTGCCTAAATTATTCTGAACAGAGCAGACTCCATTTTGTTATTTTCAGGTTAACAAAAGACACAAGATTTCTATCCCTTCTGTAAAACTAACAACTTTGCCAGAGCTAAAGGAATGCTTAGTATATACAAACCTGTTGATAAGAAATGAGAACGGGGGATGGACAGACTGTCTAAATGCTAATGGAATATAATAAATTCTAAACTCAGACATTTGTGACAGAGAAGATTAAATAATTTAATTTTACTTTCGATATTGTATAACGTCTCATTGTAAGAGAAAGGTGAAACTTAGTTTAGGAACTGTCATATTAGAAATTATAGCAGAATTGCCAGACACATAGTCTGAAGAAAGCCCAAAGAAACTCTTTGAACTGACATTAAACCTAAATTATAAATAACCATAAAGATAAGGTAAATGATGTCAAAATAGCCACCAGGAAAAGTTAACTCTTTCCTGGATAGGTATGTTTAGTGGGACGAGACTGCCCTCTATAGACCAAGAGAAGGGGTTTCAGATTCAGCTATGCAGAGAAATCCATAACAGATATCCACTCCAGGGCACTCAGAGTTCTTACACACCAATCACACATCCATTCAGTTCCTGAGACTACCTACTAATCTGATGAAAATATCTACTCAACTGGTAATTATACTGGTTTCATTTAATTAATCTAAATTAATTAAACATTTCTAATAGCATGATATATGACTGGATAAATCACGATCAGATTTCGATATTTAGAAATCTTAGTTAACTAAAGAATATATAGTTATAATATCCCAATATGCAGATGGAAAAGATTAATTATATATCAGTGTGATTACATCACATGTTAACATATCGTGATATTTATCCAGGTGTATTGATTTGCTCTAAAATAAGATAAAATATCTATTTAGGCAAGTTAAAATTCTGCTTATAAAACATGGTAGATTACTCTTATTGGATGGTTCCAGGAAATGACTAATGAGCTGGTTTAGATGTTATTTTATATAAAATTACATGAGAATAGATCTTAATTACCTAGGAGGTCTAGCCAGCATTGAAATGGTTATTCTAACTGTCAGCTACAATTTTATGGCCTTAAGCTGCAAGCTCTGTGTGTGTAAGTTTCACTTTATTTTTTCTGTGAATTACCGTCATAAATCTTGTCTTGACAGCTAATGTTGTAGATTCTATACTGTATTAACCATTGGAATGTATTGCCATTTGTATTGCATACTCATGTTATACTGAATATTCATTGATTATTATCACGCATGTTATGTATTATTATTATTTAATTTGTCACAATAAATTGTATCTATTTTTATAACAAATTGTGATTTTATTTATATGGAATACATTTCACTTACACGATAACGATCTTTGGGATCTGAGAATTGAAATAGTGGGCAAATCTCAAATGTTTACTATTTTTATCCCATAAATATTCCCACACCACATATATATCATATATCCCTCAAAAGTTCTGATTCGAGTGCCCATTCTGGGAATACAGCACTTGGATCCATGGGATATTGTCCGAACCCCATCACCTCAAAGTTTTATCCGACTGCTGTAACAAATTTGACCGAAAAGGGTTCCATGCAGTCGGAGCTATTCCTCTGTGAATTAGTGCATGCTAGATCTTAGCATGGAAAGGGAGGAGCGAATGTTAATCTCAAGCGGTAGTCACTTCTCTCCAAAAAGCGTCTTTCTGGGTAGCGGGGAAAATCAAGGTACAAAAGGACCAGAATAACTGGCCGAGCGAACATAGGTTACTCCTGCTGATAGCGTCCTGAGAACGTCTCCTAGATAGGGGACAAGGCGCAGTGCATGAGAAAAAACATCCAGGAGAGGGAAGTAACCAGGAGGAAGCTTAGTAGATTGTAGTCTTTATGTGATTTTTTTTACAAAGTCATCTTATATTTTAGAAGAAACAGACTGCAATGCAGGTTCCTCCATTTTCAACCACCCTCCGCCAGAACCCTTCTAGCTGCCAAGAATATCATATTTAAGAATTTTTGTGTATGAGGATAATTTTTATGTGACTGGTCGTATCTGGTATATTGAAATGTTTCCATCATTTTCTGTTTAAAGAAGTTTCCAATGGATGGGTAAAAGGTTGCATTGCTTCCACCTTAGCTATTTTGATCTTGATTTTTTAAGTGGACTTTCAGTCCACCACAAATCACTGTTTAGAGAATAAAACCCAACCTCTTAGAGATAAAAACATATACTTTTCATTATGCATTATAGATCAGTCGAAGTTAATTGCTATATGGAAAATGTTGATGCCTAATAGTGTTCTGTTCCAGTTAGATAATACCCCCTGGGCTAATTTCACAGTTAGTTGTAAAAGCTTAGAATGTGATTTTGTCACACAAAATGAAAATGTGAGACTAGGCTTAAAACAGAAAAGGTTTTAATAAAGTCACAATTAATCATGCATTTATAAAAAGCCAGGGTGCAGCTAAAACTAAATATTCACAATTGAAATCTAAATGCTATCAAGTAATGCATGAAGAATGGAATACAAGAGAATTCACAAATCATAATGCAAAGCTACGTAACTTTGTAATCAAACATTAGTATATTTTAGGACAGAGCTGTCTAATAGTTCCCAAGGGGAATTAGCCTCAGTTGTAAGTTTTAATTTTAAAAAAATTATACAATTGTATTAAGAAAGCACATGTACACTATTACCCTTAACACCTAGAGATCATGTAGCCAAGGACCCAAATATATATTGCATTGATATGTTCTTTTATGCAGGCATTACCTAAAGCAGCAAAACATAGAGACTAAAAAAATGGAGAAGGTAAAGGCATAGTTTGAGTGGGGAACCATATTTATAAATATTTGTATACTTATGTTGTACGGTTATCGGTGCTGAACACGGTTTCAATGTGAGTCATACATATGCATGTGTATGAAGGTATTAATTTTTCAAGTGGTTCAGTGTATATTTGTACAGATTGCCTGAGATTGAGAAGGTAAAAGTATATTCTCAGATACTGGCTGCATTTTAGCCTTTGCCAAGTCATCACCATAGTAACCACAAATAGACAGTATGAATGGCTCACTATGCTTATGCACAATGTACCTGTGATCGGCAACGCTCAGATCTCGCCAGAGTGAACTCTAGCCCCCTGCGGGGCTAGAGTTCACTCTCCACTGGACCACCAGGGATGGCAGCAGCACGGTCACCCCTCCCTACAAAAGGTAAGAAGGGAGGGGGATATTAACTAAACAACCCCCCACCCCCACACAATACCACCTCTGATACTGTACTTTTGAGGACTTATTGTACGGCTGTCTGTACTGAAATAAAGAGTTAAAAAAATTAAAATCAACATTTAGTGGCTGTCCCCTGACCATCTGTTACATTTTTCCCCCATCTATCATCCCTTTTTTTTGCAAGATGGGCGTAATCCTGAATCACTAATCAATTTGGTTTATGAGGGATTCAGTTACATTTTGGCTCGACGTTTGGAAATGTGTACAATCACACGATCGGCCCAAATTTGCCCGAACTGCAATTCATAAGGAAACAAATCTCCAAGTCTAATTAGCAATCATGAACTTGATTTTGTTTCTTCTTATCTTGCAAAGGTAGGCATTACATTTTTTTTTTTTTTTTTTTTATATCTGCACATTTTATTATAGTATACTATGACATGCTAGGTTAATTAGGCATTGAACTTCGAGTAACAGGAGAAGGTACATTTATGCTTATAATGCAGTTTGCAATCTTATGTTACGTCGATAGGTAGGGAATAAGATTAACACGATTTACTCACAGGTTACAGACTGAGGGTGCAGACCCAGAAGAGAATTATATACTACTGATACATTAGTTTGCAAGTTAAGTAAATGTCGGTTATGACAGGTAATTTAGGCCGGTCTAGGGTAAGTGAGCCTATACCATTAGAACAGGAGAGACTAGAACCCGCTGAGTTAGCTCTGTGCTGACTATATTTATCATTATATGTTGCTAGCTTGCTTAAATCCGGTTAGGTCTCATGTTGAATGGGCCCTTGTTCTGACACATATAAAATTTAAACTTAAAATTACAACAGCATTAGAAAAAGGTGATAAAATAAAAAGGAAAAAAGTAAGGAGACACGGGCTCTGCTTTACGTATTGTGAGGTAATGTTAGTCACAGTCAGCCAATGCCGCTCGGCGGTCTTTTGCCTGGTTCCCGCTGCACTGCTCTCCTGCCCTGGTGTGTCCAGTCGCAGATTGAGGAGGGTGAGTTAATATCAGTGTAAGTCCCAGGTAGGAGGTTGTGCAGGTCTGTAGTCAGGGATCCGGCTCTCCGTGGCATGCAAAGTTCGATGTAGGGCTGGGGTCTGTATCCCGGCAGTTTTCCCCTCTGTGTTGCTGATGGCTTCGCTGGGCTCAGTGTTTTGTGCGCTGGAAGGGTTCTTGCCACAGATGCGTGTTGCCGCGCCCTTTGAGGCTTGCGTGGGGTAGCATGGAGTTTGGCGGTCGGTCGGGAACTAGTCAGTGGTGCCCTCCCGCTCCGGGCCCGTTGTAGGGCCGGCACCTTGCGGCCGCGGACTCGGGGGCTATCAAAGGCCGAGTCCTTCCCTTTCGGGGTAGGTCTGGAGATCCTGGGGTTGAAGGTGTGCCGCCTTCGGCGTACGGGTCTCCGCCTGCGTGGCCGATGCTCCGGGGTTGATCCCCTGGTGGCCCTAGGCCCAGATGGGCTGGTTTGGAGTGTCTTGGGCTGTGGTTGCACGGCTTCGCCCGAGGGCAGCCTGGTCCCGCTCCGGTCTGTGTCGCCATGTAGGCCATCCGCATCACCGCTCACTAGTAGCTGGGTTCGCTCAGCCTTATGTCGGGCCGCGATCTTAGCCCAGAAGGCATCAAACAGTTTGTCTAGGCGGGTATTAAGGGAGTCAGGTGTGTTGGGGCTTCGTAGTGAAGGCCCCGTTTGTCCACGAGGTTGCTTGTCCGCCATTTTAATATCATGGAGTGCTTGCAAGTTTGGTGCTGCTAGTTTCTTCTGGGTCTTGCCAGTCAAGGCGTTTGGGACCGGGATAACCCCCACCGGTCCGAAGGGGGGGGGTAGTCGTTTGCTGCGGGTGCTGCGTGCGATTATGGGCTGGGAGAGCGGCCGCCTCTCCGTTGCCCTGCTTAGTATAGGCCCCAGTCCTCAGCTCGGTCATTCCTGCGAGTTTTCCTGGCATATAAGGTATCCCCTTGTTCGCCGGTGTCTGCAGAGTAAGAAGCGGTGAATGAGGAGCCAGGTTAGTTAAGTTTGCCCCCGATTTTAGCAAGTTATCTGCTTGAGGCCTGGGAGCTCTCGTTTCATGCGACTGCACTGCTTCCCAGTCAGGCCACGCCCCGGCATTACATTTTAAGAGAAATAGTAGTAGCCGTTAAGATTTAGCTACTCTTGGAAAATAGGTAAGTAAGAGTTAATGGCTACCATTATATTCTATAGGTGCCTTTAAAAGCTGGAGGTAATTCACAGTCAATAATAGTGAAACCTTGGAAACAGATGCTTTTCGCTAAGGTTAGTGATAATTTGGAACTGCACACCTCCCACACCTCCCAACACTTTAATTTGAGAGTTGTGCGTGAGAATGTGGCCAGAGGCAGGGCTGATATGAGCAATTCTAGATGACTTACTAATAACAGGTTATAAAACTAAAATGTAATTTAGACCAAGAGCAATTTATCTCATTTATACAGGCTGATTTCTAAACACATTTACTGCATATAATACATAATTAATATGATAAAATAATAAATAATATAGTTTAAAATTACATTAATATAGTTTAACGACACATTACGGTGTGTACACGGAGTATTCAAATGTGGAGCTCTGTTGTACACTCAGACAACACCAACAATCTAGTAAGAAAAGAGGGACACCAGGACAGAAAAGAGAGACAGAGGAATATATACCAAAAATAGCAGCTGTCCCTCCTCAATAGGGACAGTTGGGAAGTATATAATTGGTAGGTAATTCTTACTGACAAGATTAGAAACAAGCCTTTAGTGTCAGAATGGATGTTATTATACACTGCATGCCATGGCATAGGAGTGAAAATACTCCAATGTATCTACCCCATGCATGTGCCGCCACTGTCTTGTAGTGTCTTCAAAAAATGTGAAATGAATAATGCAATTCTTCTATAGCAGTATTACGCACCAAAACTAAAACAAAAAAAATACATAAAATATCTAACAAAGACATTAAGACTGGTAATAATAACACACGTAAAAATACAAAACAAACAAACAAACACTCGCTGCCTATCTCTTTTCCTCCGGAATATGTAGTTATGTTGCATCTCCATAGAAGGAGTTAAACGTTAAAACGCCAAGACTGCATTTCTTTCCCTTCTAAAATATTGGTTGAAAAGAGTTTGTTAGTGCTTAGGGAATTATTAAAGCCGTAATACCCAGTTCAGAGGATCATTAGTAGAGAGATAATCATCAGGACAGGTAATAAAATGCCTGAAGCACAGCCAAAAATGTGTACCCTTCAAGGTCTTTATCTCACCTATAGAAGTTTGTATTGTTCCACATCATTTTGTTGATCATTGTTTTGTATTTTTCATGATGTAAGGACCTTCAAGGATAATTGAAGTGACAGTGCTATCAGAATTTTAGACAAGCCTGTAAATTGTTTTCAAGACATAAGCACGCATCTTTATCAAAGATGTGTTTTCGAATTTTGGGATGCTGCAGTGCTGTGCAGATTTATACGATCAGAAAACATATTTGATATTTCTTTTTCAAGACTGAGAGCTTTTACTGAACAGGATGTGCAGACTTACGTTCGAGTTTTTACTGTGTTTCTACGATATAGACCATTTTAACATTTCCAATACCAGTAATATATCTGGTATATGATGAATGTTTTTGATTTGCTCTCATTCTACATCTGTTATAGCCATCTTCTGAGTGTTGCATTTTTAAACTAGTTTTCATCCATCTCTATCACGATAACTCACTTAGCACTGAAATGAGCTCATCAGATATGCATATGCTCATCCATTGCATGCTGTAGCATAGCAAGATTTTGGAAAGGGCTTCCTTTATTTTTGGATTACCCCCACGGTTAAATACAATTTATTTATGATAGGGAACAGTTAACAGAACAGGTACACCATATGGTTAACTTTTACAGAATGATTTGGAACCCTTGGACATTGATTCAAGAGAAGGGAGTGCACATATCTACTTAGCCCATTGCTGAACTTATAATTGTTCTGAATTTTCTCTTTTTAGTTACCCCATCCCATGTTTTATTTCATCTTTCTGTTTATTTATTTTTTACTATTTCCTCTTCCCCTGTCTACGACACCTTCCCTTTATGAAGGAGACTTGAAAAGTGATATGTAAATCAACTGGTTTACCTGAAAATATCTAACTACAACATTACTTACACCCAAATCAAATTCAATTAATTTGTTTTTCATATAAACTCCACTCCTTCTTTGAGAGCCAGCATTTGTTTATGTTCTCTATTGTCCCAGAAGATTGAAAGTTAGCGAATGTTGTGCCCATTCAAAAGAAAGGTAGTAGGGAGGAGTTGGGCAATTATAGGCCAGTAAGCCTTACTTCAGTAGTGGGGAAAGTAATGGAAACCATGTTAAAGGATCGGATTGTTGAACATTTAAATTTACAGGGATTTCAAGATCGGAGACAACATGGGTTTACTTCAGGGAGGTCATGCCAAACTAATCTTATGGATTTGTTTGGTTGGGTAACTAAAATAATAGATCAGGGTGGTGCAGTAGACATTGCTTACCTAGATTTCAGTAAGGCTTTTGACACTGTTGCACATAGAAGGCTTATCAATAAACTGCAATCTTTAAGTTTGGATTCCAATATTGTTGAATGGGTAAGGCAGTGGCTGAGTGACAGGCAACAGAGGGTTGTAGTCAATGGAGTATATTTGTAGCATGGGCTTGTCACCAGTGGGGTACCTCAGGGATCTATACTTGGACCCATTCTCTTTAATGCTTTTATTAGTGATATTGCAGAAGGTCTTGATGGTAAGGTATGTCTTTTTGCTGATGATACTAAGATATGTAACAGGGTTGATGTTCCAGGAGGGATAAGCCAAATGGCAAAAGATTTAGGTAAACTAGAAAAATGGTCAGAGTTGTGGCAACTGACATTTAATGTGGATAAGTGCAAGATAATGCATCTTGGACATAAAAACCCAAGGGAAGAGTACAGAATATTTGATAGAGTCCTAACCTCAACATCTGAAAGGAGATTTGAAGAAAGGAGATTTAGTCTAAAGAACTATAAGGATGTAGAATTATCTGCCTGAAGAGGTGGTTTTTATCAGAGTCTATACAGATGTTTAAACAGAAATGTGATAAATACTTGCAAAAACATAATATACAATGATATAATTTCTAATTAGTGGGGTAATAGCTGCTTGATTCAAGGAGATATCTGACTGCCATTTTGGGGTTAAGAAGGATTTTTTCCCCTAGTTTGTTGCAAAATTGGAAGCGCATCAGACTGGGTTTTTTGCCTTTTTTTGGATCAACAGCAAAAACATATGCGATGAAGGCTGAACTTTGACGCAAGTCTCTTTTTAGCTAGTATGTAACTTAACGCCTTTTACATAACCTTGATATCTGCACATATGTTCCCTTTTATTCTGTACCCCATATTTATGGTCATTGAACTGCAAGTATATATATAAAAAAAAAAAAAAGTAAGTTTGAATGATGTGTGTTCCATTCCTGTATTGAGGGGATTGTAAGTACCCTTTCCTGCAATACAGTTTGAACTTTGCACATAGCAGTAGGAACTGTGCAATTGTCTGCAATATTTGACATGTTGATGGACATGCCTGCAGTGCTAATTTGGTAATCACATATATCAGTCAGTTTGCTGTTGACCATTTATTAATCCTCTTGCTATACAAAACACTTGTATGGAAAATGAGGAAGTGAGATATTTTATCTCGTAGTTAGCTCATGAGGTGTGCTTCTGGAGGTGGAGCTCCTCTTTTTTGTCCATCCATTTGAAAAAAAAATTGACAAAAAAAATGGGACTGCAGCAATAGCCTTCGTGCAGCATGAATTAGGTTGTAGTGGTTACTAACGATATTATTACAACTATAGAACACTGCAAATAAAAATTAGCTTTGCTAATGTGAACATAGGTAAACCCTGAACATTTTAGCTTTCTCAAGTTGTTGACATAACATGGCAAGCACATTGTAGTGTCCAAGCCTTGTTATTTTTCTGACATGGGATAAATTAATTGGAACCAGAGTGGGGTGTCCCCATTTTGTTTTACTTACATACTCATAATGAACTGTAAAAAAACTGCATAATTCCAATGCTTAATTTATTAGAGATAAAAGAGTTTTCTACGTTATTCTCTTTTACACAAATACTGTAAGTTTAGACATGCCAATGAAATGTCCATTCATAGGCAATTTTTTCTGTGAAATTAGGGCTGTTAATTAAAACATAGATGTCACGGGAGTCGTACCCCAACACGCAGGAAAGAGGAAACGATCCAAAAGACGTATTGCAGAGCCTTAAAATGGCCGGACTTAACCTATTAAAAAAGCAAGAATGAATGCCAAGGATGCATAAATACACGAAGTCAAGACAAAGCCCGGTCAGGATACCAGAAAATCCAGAGTCAAATACCAAGCCGGGGGGGCGGAGCCTGGCCGTGGAGCGGATCAGACGTGCACAGCACGAGCTCCCGTCTGAACTGCCAATCCACACCGATAATAACCCGGTATACAAGCCACGAACTCCACAAAACTGCACCACCTGAGAAGGGGAAGCAAAGGAGTACACAACGACAACACGCACATGACTCTAAGCCACCGGGAACTCGAGAAATAGAGTTGGGGCCTACTGCGACGCTCAGTCCTGCGGTCTGGGTAGAGACAAAGGCGAGGGTGAGGCGGCCGACCACCCAGCCCGAGACTCCTTGGAAACTGACCCTAATGAAGCAGAGGCCTTTCTCTCCCCCCCCTGCCGGTGCGGGATATCCCGGCACCAACAGCTTACTTGCTGCAGACACCATACGCCCCAAAGACTGCTCACCCGCGGACCTCTAACTCCAAAATGGCGGATGCCGAGAGCCGGTCGACAAGCGTGGGGACCAGTGGAGATCCAGCGACTCAAACTATGACCAAGCTTGACGAACTCTTTGACGCCTTCTGGGCTCGGATAGCAGAGAGGAAGCTGCACTCCGCACCAGCTAAACAGACCTCCCCTGTAAGTGCAGCTCCGGCAGCCTCTAAACCTAAACTCAAACGAAGAGTGATAACCGCCATCGGCTCCCCCAAAAGGCACCGACGGCAAAACCGGCAACACAAGCGGCAACAAGGAGCCTGCTCTCCGCCCAGCACCCACCTCCACTTTAAGCCACCACAATCCCAGACGGGTCCAGAAGCAATCACCCCACATGAGAACCACAGACCCCCCCACTATGCACACTCCTACCACCAACAGCCTGATGCCTGGCTCCAGTACACATCTACGGCTTGGATACCGCAGGAGATGGAGGCTCAAGGGGGCCGCGCTAGGCGTCCGGAGGGGATCGGGTGAGAGAGACCACGAGACTGAACCTGTCGGGTGCTCCACGAGGTGACTGGACTCCCTCTTTATGCCTCAAAACCCATGAACTGGTACCAGACTGCCGACGAAACATACAGTGTTAATTACTTACCTGTCATTATTCCACACTAAGCGAAGGGACATATAAGTACAAGCCTACTAATTAATTTAATCTACTGGGGCAACCTAAATCTTAACCTATTTAAAAATTAAGGCTGTTGGTTTATACTCGTGTAACCTCACCTGAAGGTACAAAACTATATATACTTTCTCATATATATACTTTCTCATGTATAGGAGAGAATAGAAGCCTGCTGTAATTAATGATATTGACGCTTAAAATTAACCGAATGGATAGGCCAGAGATGTTACCTTCAACCACTAGACAGACCCAAATGTTAGACACACTACCGTTTATCACTTAAAATATCTTACAATATAAAAATATGCTAGTTCTCTCATGTACCAATATACTGATAATGTGTTGGGGGAATGCCTTTGGGGTACCTCACAACCTTCTGTTACCAGCTTATGCATAACAAAAATAAAGAATTAAAAAAAAATTAAAAAAAATACCAAGCCGGGTCAGGATACCAGAAATCACAAGTAAAATATGAAGCAGAGGTCAGGATACCAGAAATCACAAGTCAACACGAAGCCGAGGTCAGGATACCAGAAATCACAAGGTCAATACAAAGCTAAGGTCAAATAAAGAAAATCACTAGGATCACAAAGCGAGAATCTATACAGAAACCATGACAGGGCAATGAATGGGGGCTAAAACAAGACTTAAATAGGCTTATCTATATTCTGATAGGTCCACGTCATTATTGCGACTCAAAATAGATTAGGATTGCAATGATGATGTGGTCACTTTAAGAACAGGCGTGACATAATGTCTACTTTCTATTTCTAGATGTACTGCCGCGTGGTTCGGTCAGACCACGCGGCAGGAGGAGGTGAGTGCACTTGAGTGTGATGCGCGGTTGGACCACGCGGCAGGAGGAGTGCTGCGCAGTGTGAGGAGAAGTGAGTATCCTTTGGTATGCCATGCGGCCCCGTGGAGGTCTACGCAGCTCGAGGGAGGTAAGTACACACTACAATAGCAATAAGGTGAAGCACTTTTATTTTTTATCTCAATATATGTTGTTTTTTTTTGCACTTACACTAAATTTGTTTTTTCTTTTTGTGATCTGGTTTTGTTGACCTGCCATGGCTCTGGTAGCAAGTAGATATGTGCCCCAGAAAGTCCTATGCTTGCCTCGATTAATATGGTTCTTAACAGGACTAGATACACATTAAATACACACTTTTGAATCCCGTTGAGTATTCTCCCCCTAATTTACTATACTTGCATTGCCTGCACTTGTAAAATGCCTTTTAGAACATAATTTTAGGTTTTAAAAAGGAAGAAATGGCAGATTTGACAGAATGAGAGCAATTTAATGAAATGTTATGTTAACTATAAGGTTCTTGCTAGCCTGATGCTCTTTAACACAAAGTGACCATACTTCTTCTGCCTACTGAGGAATGTGATCTTTGTCCTTAATGTTCTAATTCTTATCTGGAATGTTCAGATGAGGTTTTACTCCAATGACAGATCTAACAATGTCTTAGACGGGGAAATTCCATTTAACAATAAAAGCACGTACTATTTGTATAATTAAATGTCTCATGTAGGTTGGGTTTGTTAATGCATAATAATAATTTATTGGATTTTCCATGACCACATAAGAAATCTCTATACTTTTTTTCCATCTTATCTGTTATCCATATGTGTAGCATAACATCTGGGCTGAACAGTTGTGTTTTGCCATGAATGATGCCTGTGATTGTGGAAACACTATTATGTAATGGGTGACATGCATGAGATGTTGCAAAATTGGCAGAAAAATATGTTTTCCTACACTCTGAATTTAAATATGAGACCAAAAAGTGTGCTTTTGTGGGTTAAAGTAATTTTGCTTTAACCCCTTAAGGACCGCGGAAGTACTAGGTATGTCCGACAAAAAAACTGTTCTTAAGGACCTTACGTCCGCGGCAAACATGAGCCACTCTAAGAGTATTGCAGAGATGCCTCGATGTCGAGGCATCCTGCAATACCTCCCCTGACTGCCGGGCCGCCGAGTGATCGCTCCTCAGGAGCGATCAGTTCTGGGTTGCCCCACATTTCACCCAGCAGTGTAGCAGAGCATTGAAAGCCATCAGGCAGGCTTCTGATGCTCTGCCTGTGTGCTGAGTGCATTGAGGGGTTGAGGCACTCAGTGAAGACTTAAATAAAATAAATAAAATAAAAAATTAAACAAATGTATTAATCTTTCCCCTCCAGCCTTGTGACTTCCAATATGGTATTGTCTTTCTAAAGGCAGTGCATCATAAGGCTTATGGGGGTGTCCCTAGCCTGCCTCATCATAAAAGCAGGCTAGGGTCATCCAATCAGAGCTTGCCTCTATAATAATATTTATTATTACTATGATCCCTATGTGTCTGGTCAGGTCAATATTAGTAAATATTGACTCTGATCAGTGTGGATCTCCCTGTCAGGATCTTACCTGATGTGGAGTCTGACAAACAGAGTTATATGCTCATCCTTGCATATAAACAGACCACGATGACCAGGTAAGAAGCCACCTGGGCTGTGAGTCTGTACACAGGGGCTGTGCATCAATATAGCTCCAAGTCTAAGTACAGGCAACGACAAGCAGAAGAGTAGTCGTAGAAAGCCAAAGCCAGAGGCCAGAGAATACGATGAAATAAGCCAAGGTCAGGAGCCGTCTGGAGAACACTGGATCAAGATACACAAGAACAGGAACCAGAGACAATGAACTGACACTGCACTCAGAGATAGGCATTGTTTTATACCTGACTAATAGCGATATGGTTCAGGTGGACCGAGATTGACAGGAGCAGCCACAGGAAAAGTCCAGCCCCCTTTGCTGGAGACAAAGCAAGGATAAACATCAGGTTGAAACAAGAACTGAAGTGTGGCTCAGAGGCAAAACAGAGGGCCCAGGACACAGAACAATCCAGGTTCATATAACCTGTTGGGCCCTTTTAGGGCAACCAGAACCGTGACACTCCCTCCCTCTCTTAACTTGTGTTTTAGTGAGGGTAAGATTAAAATGAAGACCTCTTTATTGATCACGTCTTTGCCATGGACTTCTATGTAATTTAGTAATCTCTTGTTTGTCTTGCAAGCTCTTTGCAGCTCTGGACTTTACTGATGTTACTAAGCAAACAGCGGTAAGGGGCTAAGATTTAGGAAAGAAGGTATAAAGTTCAAACTTGTTAACAACCAAAAAGCTTACTATGCTAATACTTAGAAAGTTAAAAAACCCTAGTTTATGCACTAACATATTAAATATCAAAAAACATAAATATAAAAACATTCCACCAGTTAGAGAGAGATTTGTGTTTATGTAGAGAGATTTAGGTAGTTTCGGGTAGGGATTTGTAAAATTGTGAGACCCAAAGGCTCTTTTCAGAGCCATTAACCCTTATCTTGTCAGTGATCACTATAAATCACTGGCTCTTGCACATCAGCACTTATTTTGTTGTCTGTGCGTTTCTTTAGGGGTTAATTTTTTTTGTTACAAATCATTAAATAAAGTAATTGTGATCATATCACAGAGGTCACAGAGGTTGTATAGCACTGAGGAGGCGCAAGCAATCCTTGCATTAGAGTCTGACGCGTCTATGTCTGACTCCGACAATGATTTTGACCCTGCCGGGTGCTCAGATACATCACTAGATACAGTGTCTGCTGCTAGTGATGTATCTTGTGATGCTAGGCCCCCTGCTAGAAGGCGACGTGCTGCTCCAGCTGGCAGTGCTGATGAGAAGTGGCTACCCACTACTGCGGCAAAGCAGAATTCTCAAATAAGATGCAGAGTCTGTTTCAAGAGGGGGCAGAGAAAGGACATCGTCTTTTACTGTCCTGATTGTTCTGGACAGCCTGGACCCTGCATTGGGGACTGCTTCAAGCGATATCACACACTGGTCCGTTTAAAAAAAAAAAAAAATTACATTTGCAGTTCATTTTTTCTTTTTTCTTTTTTTCTTTTATTGCGCCAGACTATTTTTATGATCAAGTTCAACCTATGCATGGGGGCATGAGTGTACTCAGGAGGCCTTGCAGAAAACAACCTGGAGTATTTTCTTGCAATAACAAACAACAGGCTCTCCTAAATCACACACCAATGTGTGTAAAAAATAAAATTGAAAAATTACCACCACACATTTTCGCCAATTTGTTTTGGCTAAAACAATTGCATCAAAGGCATCAAAACACTTCATATACAATACCTTGGGGTGTCAATTTTTCAAATATATGCACGTTCATGGCAAGAAAATTAATTGGGATACGTAAAAAGGCCTCCAAAAAGAAGATAGGCACAGAAGATATGTAAAATGTGAAAAACACATGTCAGACGTTTGGCATTGCACCCCCCAAACAACTCAACAAACCTATGCATTGGTGGTATCACTGTACTCAGGAGATGTTGCTGAATACATATTGGGGTGTTCTTTTGCAGTAACACATAACAGGAACTGATAATCCATGCCTAAAGTACATTGTGAGAGACAAATAACACAAAAAATGACTACCCAGAGGTTTGACAAAAACTGGTGGTAGAATTAGTGCATGAAAAGTGATAAAATACCACCATTTGAAATACCCTAGGGTGTCTACTTTTCACAAATATATGGTTTGATGGGGTAAATTACATTGGCCGGCTTAAAATATGTCCCAAATAGGACATGGGTGCATGATGACCAGATGTGAAAATTCCATGTTGGAAAACTGGAATGCGCACCCTCCAAATAAGGTCTCTTAGTTCCCAGAGAACCTGACACACCTATACATGGATAGTATCATTGTACTCAGGAGATGTTGCTGAACACATATTGGGGTATTTTTTGGAAGTTACCCAGTAGTTCTCAGTATATGTATTCTTAAATTGCTATGTGTGTCAAAAAAATCACAATTTTTTGTATTTATTTGGCATAGATTGGTGGTAAAATGGTTGCATGAGAAGAATCAAAATATTCCATGTTTAATACCTTAGGTTGTCTTCTTTAAAAAAAAATAAAAAAAAAAAAAAAAATATATATATATATTTATATAAAAAAAATACAAGCTTAGAACATGTTAACATTGGGTATTTCTAAACTCAGGACAACATTTAGAAACTATCTAGGACGGGTGTTTTTTGGCGGTTATAGATGTGTAACAGATTTTGGGCATAAAAGTTAGAAAAAGTATTTTTTTTAAATGTGTTCATCATATTTTATAATTTTTTTTATAGTAAATTATATGATATGATAAAAATATTGGTATCTTTAGAAAGACCATTTAATGGCGATAAAACTGTATATACTATTTGTGGGTACAATAAATGAGTAAGAGGAAAATTACAGTTAAACACATACACCCCAAAAATGTAAAAACAGCCCTGGTCCTTAATGGTACGAAAATTGAAAAACAGTCTGGTTACTAAGGGGTTAATAGGCACAGGTTCAATGGCTGGACTGATCTTGCCAGAAAAATGATCCAGAGATTCTGCAATACTGAAATTGGATCTGCCTTTGTGGCGAATCTATGTGTAAAACAATTGTCCTCAATTCTGAACACTGTGCGTACATTTTTGTACATTTATTCAATATTAGCATGTTTTATGCTAATTGACTTTACTTCCATCTCTTAATGCAATCGTATTACGGTTTTCCATAATGTTTAGACAGAACCCTTTACTTTTGGTTTGTTATACATGTATTCTCCAACATACTGTGCAAAACTACAATAATCTTCCTGAACATTAATTTAAGATACTACAGTGAATCATTTATTTCTATTTCACAATGAATGCGCAATCCCACCCTATTAGTTTTATGTAAACCTCCACCAGTGAGCTCTTCAAATAGCGATTCAGAAGAACATTGCATTTAGGGCTTGTTAAGGCCACTTCTTCCTATAATACATGACTAATGTATGCCCTGATTATTTCCTAGGAGATTTTCATTGTGCTACAATAGACTTTTTAGTTCAGTCAACATGACTTGTATTCTTAGCAACATTATAAAGCAAGTAAACAAATAAATACGGTTCTATAAATGCACTGCTTGATTGATGAGCTATTGACAAAGATGCTCATGAGAGGAACACTAAACAGAGGAAGAGGGATTATTTTGTTAAAAAGGCTTGGAGCTCTCCCCACTGCCCTTTTACAACAGCCCAGTGTACTAAATCTTCATGTTAATTAGCATCTATCGCTGGGTCAGGTTTCTGTACACATATTTAATGTAAAGCACCCTTCCTGTGAAGTGATACATAGTATGCTTTTCCTTTAAATAGGACAACACTGGTACGGTTTCTTATGTTCTATTACATCTTCTTAATTTCCCAATATTATGTGTCTGAACCACATGGTATCTGTGTACGTTTATAATGTAGACGTGCTCAGAACGCTAAATATACCAGTCAGTTTTGTGAGCAGAGTTATTTCATTGTGGAATCATTGCCGCTTGTACAATGCCTGACATACTATATTGATTTGAAATTTAGCCTGGAGTGCATATGGAATGTATATTTAATTGTTTTTCTTCTCCGCTTGTTCAAATACTTATGTTTTCTGACATTCCAAACTTATCACAAATAGACAATAACGACATGCCCGCAAGTTTACATAATTACATTCTTGTATTACAGTGATAACAAAAGATGTAAAAAAATATATATTTAATTCAAAACATCCTACATCTGTTTTGTAATATTCTGGATAAATCTTAAATGCCTCAAATAATGAACTTTTTACAGGTTAGACACTTTAGATGGTAGTTTATAGTTGTTTTGAAAAACACTATACAGGTGTTCAGGCTGGAGGTTATAAATTATTTACAGTCAGTAGCACAAGTAATGGATATTCTGCTGCCTAATAAAGATAAATAACTATTGTGCTGTCATATCTGTATGCAGTTACTCACCTTCTATGTCCTTCTGAGCGATGTTTGCAAAAGTAAAGTTATAATTGGGAAGAATCACTGTTTTTGTTGACTCGTATTCGCTTCTTGCTGTGACTGAAGTTCTGAAATCTGTATGACAGAGCCTCGGAGGTGATATTTTAATTTGTAAAATCATGTGTAGTGTGTAATGTTTTATTAATGTGTTCCATCTACCACCTCTGTGTGAGCAATAATGAGATTGTATTAATTTTATTGGGTTATAGCTATATCACGCGTCTGTTAAAGCAACACAAAATGATGAAGATACCAGCCACTTGTATGTATGTTTGTAGTAATGACATTATCAACCATCTTGTTCACTCAAATATGAATTTGGATAGTTATCTATGAATGTCCTTTTTTTTTATTATTTTCATGTAACGTTACTCTTTTTTTTTTTGTCACGCAAAGAATATACAGAATCAGCTTGCTGTGGGATAATTCATGAGAATACGAGAAGATGTAACACCTTGCTTGTCTTCTATTGCTTACTATTGTGTAATTGACATACACAAAGGGAATCTTCGATGTGCAAGCAACATCTCATTCATTTAAAATGTCTTGTGCAAATGAATGGAAGCTATTGTCATTGATTTCTTCAGATATATGTGTACCCAAAGGTTTCTTCAAATGTGTGTCCAATCCAAGACTCATTCCTTGTAAGTGGGGATGGACAGGAAGATTGGATAATGACTATCTTCTTTTCGCAAAACTATTTAAAAGCATTTAATTTACTTAATTTACTTTAATTAATTACTTTAACTATGCATACTAATTCAGTTAAGTTATGCTTTCCATTAATGTGCAAGACAATTTTCTAGTTGCAAGATTTATTTCTCTAAAATATATGGGGAGGGAGGAATCCAATCCAATCCTACATATTCAATTTTCAGATGTTTTATGTAGTGTTATGTTAAGAAGATACCTATCGTGAATGTATGTATTGTGACAAAAGTACTCCTTTCCCTTGGTACCTTGTCCTGGGATTGGGGTGTTACACACAGTCTTTTCAGGCTTTAGAGACACTTCACAAGCTGGATGAGGTAAAAGGACTTGCTCTTTTATTGTCCGTTCCAAAATAAATGCACAGTAAGGTATAAAAGGTAACAAAATTTATAAAACAAAATCCTTGCTCTTCTGAGCACTAACTAAACAAAATAATCAGCTAACTGGGTTGGATGGCTTGTCCATTTCCCAACATAAACATACACATAAACAACCTTACTGCTTCAGGGTTTTCAGCTCTCTGTTTCCACTCACAGAAATCAAACACAGTGGAGGGGAGTACTTAATAGCACTGGTAATTGACAATCCTTTTCAGGTGAGTTAAATTAGGATTCAAACTCTGGAACTGGACTTCTCACCTGTAGGTTACAAGCAACTTCCAAAATGTGGAGTGGAGCACTGGCCCACCCTACTCTCCAAGTGCTCCACCCCAGGGCCCAAATATACACATATTTAAAGTGCAATATTCATTTTAACATAACACATTTCCCTGGGGCTAATTACACAAAGTAGGAACCTTGCAAAATCTGGGGAGGTATATAGATTCCCTCCAGCACAATTCCTTGCTTTCGGTCACATTATTTAAAACTGTGAATATGAAACATATTTGATTACAGTTATTGCTAATTTTTAGCACTTCTGTTGTCACAGAATAACTAAACAACATTTGACTATTTAGTCCAGAAAAATGACCGCGGAAAAGATTGGCCATGACAACTACCTGTAATAACAATACTTTGGAATATTATTTTAATTACACGTGAAGAGTGCTTAACTATCTATGGTAGGTAGGATCTCCTCTATGGGGAATCTCAGTGAAATTTTAATACGACTATGAATATTAAGTACTCTTACATTTATTTTCTCATGATTAGCATGACTAGTAAATATGTATATTTCATGAATAGGGTACTTGTATGATCTTAGTGAGGCCAACTTGTTTAGGAAAAGCTGGGTGTGACAGTGACATGTATGATTGGTATAATTTCTTGCTAGTATATCTATGTAGATGCTCCCTTGTGCCCCAATAATTGTCTTAGTCCCCACAAAATGCAACATCTCTTTCTCATAGGGTCACTGAATTTAGCATTCGCTCCTTAATTTTCAAATATAACACCTTAAGGAAACATGATGGAAATTTTCTGTAATAGTGGCCTTTTACTTCTTAAGCGGTGTCCTTAGCTAGGCAGCTAGGCCAATCCTCTGCATCCTGTATGTTAGTATTGAGTGCTTTTCAGACTGTTCAATAATCCCCCTATTTTCCCAAAAGATTAAAGTCACCATGGAAGTTTCTCTGCACCGCTGTGTTCTCGGACAGGAAGTAACAACATAATTTTGACCCTTGTCAACTGCAACAAGCGACCATCTTGAAATGAAATGAATTAGACCACAAGAGCTAGCTGTTTCAGTAAAAACATACTGCAAGGCGGCTTTTTTTTACAGGTGTAAGAACAGAGCTTTTACAATTAAACACAAATAATACTACGTTATGAAAAGAGAAAATCCTGTACACAGTTCAATAATTACACTGTAATTACATGGTCACAGAAGTATTAAATCAAGGTGACCGTCTCACAGCAAAACAAACCATGGAACCCAATAAAGCGGAGGATTAATAATCCACAAAAATCAAAGCTTAAAATACCAGATGCACATAGGTGGGAAAGGAAGAAAACATCAGACAGAGGACACTAATGCGTTTTGAGCCTTACAGCCATTTCCCCAGACACCTTTCTGTGCTGGTCTCTGTGGAAGTGCCTGTGAGGTACAAAACGCGTTAGTCTGTCTGGTGTTTTCTTTCCCCCCTGTGTTGACCTGGTAGTTTTTACTTTGATTTATGTGCACTTATTAATACATTCTGTATACTTCATTAACTGCTTTGTTAGATTCTATACATTGTGTTGCTGCGAGCCAGTTGCCTTGGTTTTATGGTTGGGTATTTAAGGAGAGCCTGTCTGGAGCACCAAAGCTTTAGCAGTAAGGAACCACCCAGCATTTGCTTTTCCATCTCATAACTGCTTAACATATATTTAAAGGTCTCAAATGTATTTATAAAAACAAGTGCATCAATAGTTCAGTGCATATTTTCATATGCAAATAAAGTGCTTTATGCTGATCAGAAAAAAAGACAGTCCGCATTTATATATAACTGATGATAAAAAGTAAAAAAATTAAAACTGTGCATTGTAAAATAAATTGAAAAACACACCAAGCTTTGGTTTTATGGATTAATTTAAGCCTTCAGGGGACACAATACACACAGTTTGCAAATCCAAAAGAATTCTCTGTTAATTAATCTTTCTAACCTATTGTAACATGTGGAGGGAATAATTAATTTGGTAGGGTAATGGATATGTAACTGGGATCACTGTTGTGGTGAATTAAGAAGTGTTTAGAATCACTCTGCAAAAGAAAATTATTTTCCAACAGTGCTAGATCTCATTGCTTGGATGGTTAATCAAAGGCGATGTAGTCCCCTTATATATTACTATGGGCAAACCAATTATGCAATTCTTTAACATTTAACAATTAATTGAGCAGAAAATGCTAGGTATGTGAATAAAATCACTTTACTAACATTACACAATTTACTAATTTCACGCATATAACTGATCATCCTATAAGTTAATTTCCCAATTTCTTCACCAAAACAACATTTAACAGTACAATTTACATTCCTCTATACTCCGATGTTAATCTTTATCCCTTATATTATAGAAATATCACCACTTTATCATACTATACATAAGCCTTTATGTCTTATTTCACAGGAATGCATGATGGCATCCGGGAGGGATTTGGTGACACTGTAGTTTTTTTTTTGCATGCTGCAATAGCAACATGCAATTTCCTGTATATAAATTTGTGTTCAGAGCAACATCGATATTGGTATTAAAAGAATGTGCTGTGGCATAAACCTGTTATAGGAAAAAGTTGGTTGATGTGTACCGGAACCGACAATGCAGTAGGCCAGGAAATAAAAGAGGGCTTACTCTTATAGAATATTAATGAATAAAGGGCATGGAGGGAGGGGCATGCAAATCGCCAGACCAATGACAGTAGGGTAGGAAAGGGGGTAGTCCCTTTTATAGTTAATACAAGCACCTCCCACAACTCCAGGCAAAGCCTTGACATTTGTGTTCGGGGCAACATCGATATTGGTAATACAAGAATGTGCTGTGGCGTAATTTTGTTATAGGAAAAGGTCGGTTGAGGTGTCCTGGAACTGATGATGCGGTAGGCCTGGAAATAAAAGAATGCAAAAAGGTAAAATGCAATACAGATGCATATTTATTTAGACAATGAACATAATACAGTGTATATTACATTATAAGGACATTTTTACAAAAGGCCACCGCATTTCCTGTACAAGTTGTTGTATATACAGTAAATATGCTGATGATTTCCATCGACCCAGTGATTTAAAGATATGCACTGGTATGTCTTGGCTGGATGCTGTAGATGCCACTCCTATCCTAAAAGAATGGCCAGAATACTTACTAGGGTTCAAACCTAGTCTCATCAGTAGTAACCATACATATTACATCAATTTTGAGATCATCAGGAAAGACCCGTAATGACAGTAAAGGTTGTAATGGTAGTGTAGGTAGTGATAGACGGTATGAATCCAAAACTTTAATAGGGCACCATTTATTGTCAGTGGGGTAATATGGAATATTGAATTGTTGGTCCAGTTTACTAGTTTTAGTGACGGGTAGGGATAATATGTAATGATCCTGATGTTTGACCAGATAGGATCTCTTAAGACTATTTTGGGAGTTGTTTCTGTTATTAGTAGTGAACTCCCGTGGCCTGAAAAAACCATAAAAGCCAGGTAAATAGCTGCCTTGATGACTATGTTAGTGTTAGGTTCAAAAGGGGCTGAGTCTAGTAAGTCAGACATGTTTTGGAATAATTGTTTGTGGATTGGTAGCCTTTATTTTGTGGTTGGACCGCTGGCTTTTTTTTGTATACCTTTAAGTATAGTCTTGATCGGTTAGGATGAAAGGAAACTGGAATTGTTTGGAAAAGTAGAGAACATGTGATGTTGTATGCCGGTCAGGTATAACTTGATAGTATTATGAGATAGTCTTAATTTAAGGTGGCAAAAAGTAGCGAATCCTACTAGTGATGTTATTTCAAAGATGTTGGCTATGGTATGTTATATGATATGAACCTCTTGTATAATGAGAAGGCCCTATCATAGTATCGACGAGTATTATACGATAGAGCCATTTTGGTCAATGCATGGGTCAACAATTAATATAATCCATTATTAGTTATTTGAACGGTGGGGTGGCTGTGGCTAGTCGTGAGGCAGTAGGAAGAGTTTCCCAGAATGCCTGGAATTGAAAAGTAGATAACTGGTCAGCTGCTGTATTATGTATACCTGGAACATAACAACATACTAAGTAAAATAGTCTACAGGCCGCTAACCAGGTCAGTCTCTAAGAAATCGCATGATGGCTAATGAAGATGAATGCCCTTTATTTATGATTTACAAATTGCTTTATTATCAGAAACACATTGCACTGAACAACCGGCCCATAAATGGCCCCAAGCTATTGCAGCAGTGACTATTGGGTACACTTCAAATAACGCTGAGTTAACGTGAGAGAAGCCATCTATTTTTAAAATATCCTCTGACCAACTACCACAGAACCAATTATTACTGAATATAGCTGCGAACCCGATGGTAGCTGCTGCACCTGTCCAGATGATGGGGGATGTATAGATAATTAGGAAGAAACATACTCCTCCCGTTCCAATTTAAAAGAAACGTGCGCTACATGAGTAGGTTACATAGAAACATAGAATGTGACGGCAGATAAGAACCATTCGGCCCATCTAGTCTGCCCAATTTTCTAAATACTTTCATTAGTCCCTGGCCTTATCTTATAGTTAGGATAGCCTTATGCCTATCCCACGCATGCTTAAAATCCTTTACTGTGTTAACCTCTACCACTTCAGCTGGAAGGCTATTCCATGCATCCACTACCCTCTCAGTAAAGTAATACTTCCTGATATTATTTTTAAACCTTTGTCCCTCTAATTTAAGACTATGTCCTCTTGTTGTGGTAGTTTTTCTTCTTTTAAATATAGTCTCCTCCTTTACTGTGTTGATTCCCTTTATGTATTTAAATGTTTCTATCATATCCCCCCTGTCTCGTCTTTCCTCCAAGCTATACATGTTAAGATCCTTTAACCTTTCCTGCTAAGTTTTATCCTGCAATCCATGAACCAGTCTAGTAGCCCTTCTTTGAACTCTCTCTAAAGTATCAATATCCTTCTGAAGATATGGTCTCCAGTGCTGCGTACAATACTCCAAGTGAGGTCTCACCAGTGTTCTGTACAATGGCATTAACACTTCCCTCTTTCTACTGCTAATACCTCTCCCTATACAACCAAGCATTCTGCTAGCATTTCCTGCTGCTCTATTACATTGTCTGCCTACCTTTAAGTCCTCAGAAATAATCACCCCTAAATCCCTTTCCTCAGATGTTGAGGTTAGGACTCTATCAAATATTCTGTACTCTGCCCTTGGGTTTTTACGTCCAAGATGCATTATCTTGCACTTATCCACATTAAATGTCAGTTGCCACAACTCTGACCATTTTTCTAGTTTACCTAAATCATTAGCCATTTGGCTTATCCATCCTGGAACATCAACCATGTTACATATCTTAGTATCATCCGCAAAAAGACATACCTGACCATCAAGACTAATTATAGAACTCTCAGCTCCACCACAGTCCCTAGTCTAAACTTACCAGATTTCACTAATTACATGACGTAAAGTCATGATTTTATAAAGGACACGGAGGCGAATATTATGCTTATCTCTTTCTTTATTATACCTCAGCAGCAAAGAGAAGGTATAAACATTCATAGAAAAAAAGTTTTAACAGGTTCTCCAAGGGTTAACACAACATTATACCCTTAACCAATAGGAACAGTCCTTCTATCTATAACTACTCATGTGACCTTTCCTTTCCCTCTTTCTTTGGTCATGCCGAAGCTGTATCTTTATAACTTGAGAAGACACTGGAACACTTTATCCGTTGTGTCGAACATTCCCATATCGAACTTGTAGGAACTTGTCTGTGGGAACTGTGGTGACAACTGGTCATCCATGGTGTCGCTTATTGTGGATTAAGCTGTAATGGGATAGAGAAAAAAATGGTAAAATGTGATCTTAGGAACTGTTTGTCACAATGGTAGTGACTAAATCTTACTATATGTATTAGATACTACAGACTCACAAGTATATAAGCAACTGTTGTTCATATAAATGAATTAAGTCTAGACAAAAGAAGACACCACAATGACCCTTATTCGATTGTTTATTGGGTGGGAATTTCACTCTTCTTTCGCCGATATAGGCTTGATATACTTACCGGGTGGGCCAATATTCGCCTCCGTGTCCTTTATAAAATCATGACTTTACGTCATGTAATTAGTAAAATCTGGTAATTTTATTAAAGGACACGGAGGCTCATATTATGCTAGTTCAAAGCTGTGCAATGACTGTTGATGATACGTGGTCTGTAGGGGGAAAATAATATTCCTTAAAGGTGGATTCTCGAGACCAATCTGCTGTCCGTAATAGGTCTTCCAGCCTGCATCCCAAGTTGAATACTTTAGATGCCATAGCTCCTCTAGTGGAGTGCGCTCCGTATACTGAGGTATCTATGTTTGCAGAGGTCATTATCCACTTCACCCATCGGGCTATCGTTATTGAAGATACTGGCTGATGTGGTGAGTTGATGGCCAGAAATAATTCATGATGTCCAGGGTTTCGAAATGCCTGTGTCCGTGTCTCATATTCTTTGAGGCAGGCTATTGGGCACAGTTTTTTGTTGTGGGGGAATGCTGGATATGATACTGATGATGTCGCTGATTTAGTACGTCTGGAAATGTTAAACGTTACTCCCGTTGGAGTGAACGTGCGTGCGTCGATGTCCAATGCCCTGACATCCGAGACTCTTTTGCAGGATATTAGGCATAAGAGCATGGCCAGTTTTGCTGATAGTTGTTTCATCGTGAGGTCAGAGTTCTGTGGCCATTGTTCCAAAAGGTTTAAGACCAAATTCACGTCCCATACTGTACTATATCGGGGTCGTGGTGGTCTTGCCAATCGAATTCCGCGTAAGAGTCTGCCTACCAACAGATGTTTACCCGCTGGGAATCCTTCTATGCCCTTGTGTCCAGCGGATATTGCTGACCTGTATACATTGATGGTTCGGTATGCTAATCCTTGGTCGTATAGGTGTGTAATAAAACGTAACAGGTGGTTTACAGAGGCACATACGGGATCCACGTGTTGTTCCATGCACCAACCACTCCAGATGTTCCAAGCTTTAGAGTAGGATCTCCGTGTTCCAGGAGCCCAGGCTCCCGCCAGAAGTTCGAGAGTTGTTTGCGGAACGTTTGGCACGACCCAGGGTCCCCGGAAAGAAGCCATGCTAACAATTTGAGTTGTCCCTGCGTCATCAGAGGGTGTGGGTTCCCATCTGGGTCTGAAAGGAGACGTGGGTTCTCGGGTAGCATTCTGGGAAGATCTATGGACATCTCCATAAGTGAAGGGAACCAAGGCTGTGCAGTCCAGAATGGGGTTATGAGGACTAGGGACGTCCGTGCACGGTCGAGGTGTACTAGTGTTCGTGCCAGCAGAGGCGGTTGATGTACTGTACGGCTGATACGTTGTCCATCCTCAAGATGATGGAGCAATGTGTCGCGGGGCCCAGCAGGCTCTTTAGCGCGAACGATCCCGCCATTAATTCCAGGCTGTTGATATGTAGTGTCCTCTCCGATTGGGACCATTTTCCGCCTGTGGAGGTATGTCCACAGCGCGCTCCCCAGCCCCGTGTGCTGGCATCTGATTCTATTACGCAATCCGGGTTGTTGCCGAAGATTGCTCTGCCGTTCCACGCTTCCATGTGCTGTAGCCACCACTTGAGCTCCTCCTTGGCTGTGTGATCGAGTGGCACAGAGTCTGAGTAGGAGTGTCCTGAGCGTAGTTGTGCGGCTTTTAGTCTCTGTAGGGCCCTGTAGTGCAGGGGTCCCGGGAAGATCGCTTGTATGGAAGCGGAAAGGAGTCCAATTATTCTGGCTAGTTGTCTGACCGTGAGTATTGGACGAGTCAATGTTCTGCGGATCTCCTTCTTGATGATTTTTATCTTTGAGGGCGGTAGGCTTAGGGTCCCTAAGACCGCCCCTATCTCGAATCCTAGGAATTCTAAGGACTGGGAGGGGACTAGTACCGACTTCTCCCAGTTGATTAGAAATCCCAGGTTTTGTAGAAGTGTTATTGCCCAATATAAGTGTTGTTGTAGTAGTAGGGTGTCTTGTGCCATGATCAGCATATCGTCCAGATATATGATCATGCGAACCCCTCTGCTGCGTAGCAGCGCAACCACTGGTTTTAACAGTTTTGTAAAGCACCATGGTGCTGATGATAGGCCAAACGGTAGGCACTGGAACCTCCACGTCTGAGTGTCCCAACGGAATTGAAGGAGATGTTGACATTCCTTCGCAATGGGGATGGTGAGATATGCATCTTGGAGGTCTAGCTTGACCATCCAATCCCCCAGCCTGAGAAGATCTCGTAGGCAATGAATCCCTTCCATTTTGAAATGGTGATATCTTACAAACGCATTGAGCGGGCGTAGGTTGATCACTGGTCTTACCCCACCGCCTTTCTTGGGGACCAGGAACAGGTTGCTCAGGAAGCCTGGGGAGTGAGGTGCGACCTGATAGATCGCTCCCTTCTCCTCCAGTGCTCTGATTTCCTTCGACACGAGTTCTCTGTCCCGTGGGGTGAACACCATCCGCCTTGGCATTGCGGATTGGGTTGGGCCCTTTACGAATTCTATGTGGTACCCTGCTACTGTGTTGAGAATCCAGGCATCGGACGTGAGTCTGTGCCATGCCCCGATAAATTTGGAAAGTCTGCCCCCCACGTGTGAGGTACGAGAGAGGGGAGGGGGGAAAGCACTTACCATAAGGTCGTCGGCCGTATGTGGAACCCCTGTGTCCTCTGGGCTGCCACGATCTGCCCCTGACCGGGAAGAAAGGTGCGGGGGTTCTGGTCTCTGTCTGTGGGAACCTTGGAGTAGTGGGGCCTCGGTAGCCCCGATGGGAGCTCCGTGATGGGCGGCTGGACAGGCGGCCCTTGTACCTGCCAGCCCCTCCAAAAACCTTTGGGGAGAACACCCGTTTCAGGTTTGTTTGTGCCTTATCTATGGCTGTAAATGTGCTCACGAAGTTGCCCAGCTCTTTTACAAAATTGTCTCCGAAAAGGAGGCCTTTTGCCTGGGGTCCAGGCTCGGTTATGGCCATGTTGACCAGTTTAGGGTCTATTTTCATGAGAATTGTTTTCCGCCTCTCAGTACTAAGTGCGGCATTGGAGTTGCCGATGAGGCAGATAGAGCGTTGCGCCCACTCTCGGATCTCTAAGGGATCTAGTGGTGCGCCACCTGAGAGTGTCGCTTCGACTAAGTCGAAGATTTTTGTGCTGGGGCCCAAGGAGTCGAGCACCTTGTCCTGGCAGTGTCGTAAGGAGTAGTCCAGCCCTTTTTTGGCTTTCCAGCCTGCTTTACCCAGGAACTGGGCAATCTTAGGGTCCACCTCCGGTGTGGCGCAAGCCATATCGGGGACCGTTGGGCGTGGGCACTCTGCTCTTAACTTATTCCTGGTTGTTTTATCCAGGGGCTTCCTGATCCTGGCCGCTATATATTGGGCCACATGGTCAGCTGGGAACCAGTCTGTAGACCTAGGGTGTTGGAGGTCGTCTGGGTTAAATAGGGGCTCGCCCTGAGGGTCTAGGATGATGGAGTCATCCGTGGACCCTTTACCCTTAGCTGGTGTGATTGCCAGGTTGCGCTCAGGGGAAGAGTTCCCTGATTCCAGAGAGCCGATTTCCTCGGACTCACTCATTACCTCCTCTATGTCCGAACCAGAGTCGGATGTCTCTGTCTGGGCTTTTGCCCATTTCCACGTCCTCACCGTTTTTGCCCGGCGGGTGGCTCTCTTACGTGGGGGCCCCACGTCCTCAGTAGTGACAGGGCGTGACCTGTCCGTCATGCTGGTTTTGGAGGTGTGTTTGCCCGTATGGTGGGTCTTCTCCGTAGCCTTACGGCCGCTGAGGGACGCAGGCTTGTCAGTTTGGGCCTTGGGGCGGAGGCCGCTGGGGTTGTTGTTAGACGCCAGTATGGCGTTACTAATAGATTGTGTCAGGTTCTCTGACATCGCCCCCATTGCCGTGAAAATGGCTTGGGTGACCGATTTGGCCATGGTGGCATCCAGAAGCGAGTGAAACTCCTCCGAGTTCAACTGCTCCATGGATGCCATGTCCTCTCTCTGTGGTGAGCATGGACGTGTTAACTGGGACACGTGTTGTATGGTGTCCTTGTTGATATCAGTGGGTGTGGAAACCCCTTGGTCCCTGAGGTGCTGCATTACAGGCAGGTTGTACAAATTTCTTGGGACGCTGAGTTAGTAAAAACAGGTATGTTAGGGTATACTGGATGACCCAGTGAATTTTGCCCCAAACTGTAAAAAGGTGTGTGGAAAAAAGAGCTATACCTTTAAACCTATGTAGGGAAAAGGCAGAAGTAACTACTTGGGCAGTGAGCTCTGCTATTTTGCAAAGGGGATTCAGGCACAAACAAAGGCTGTCAGCTTACCGAGTGTTCCCTCCGGAATGGCCGCCAGGGAGCACTGGTAAGCTGCCAGCCAATGCCGATAGCCAATCCCTGAGCGCCCGTCCTCAGATACAGGGGGCGGGCGGAGAAAAAGCGCGGCAAGGACCAGCCAGACTGCTGGAAAATGGCCGCCGCGCCGTGCGGCCGTTATTGCGCATGCGCGAGCGGTCTCTGGGTTCAGAGCGCTCGCGCCGGTAACGGCCGCCGCGATTCGCAGGAGGATGAAGTAGAACGGGTAATAAACTACCCGGGGAGGTGTGGGAGGGGGGTTAACCGCCGGAGGGGGGAGGGAAACCCCAGTGAAGTCCTCTATCTGCACCCGGCGCCGATAGGCACCGGTCGGTAGCAGAGCAGAAGGATTAACATATCCCACACATAGGATTAAGACATGTAAATAACATTGAAAATAACATTAAAATAACATTAAAATTAAAGACATCAGTAAAAAGAAGCTTTAACAAACTAAATAAAATTAGATGGTACTTAGCTGAGGCAGCAGCAAAGAAAGAGGGAAAGGAAAGGTCACATGAGTAGTTATAGATAGAAGGACTGTTCCTATTGGTTAAGGGTATAATGTTGTGTTAACCCTTGGAGAACCTGTTAAAACTTTTTTTCTATGAATGTTTATACCTTCTCTTTGCTGCTGAGGTATAATAAAGAAAGAGATAAGCATAATATGAGCCTCCGTGTCCTTTAATAAAATCCTTGAATTTTCACTACAATCACAACTATAGATCATGCCATAGATGCAATCATCATGGCAGGGATAGGAGCATGGCTCAGTAAGTCTGACATAGTTAATGCTTTTAAACTACCATCAATTCACCCATCTCCATGGCACCTGCATGGCATTAAGTGGAGAGCCCTGTAATATTTTTTTCTCCAAGCTTACTTTCAGATCAAAAAGCAGCCGAAAAATATTCGACAGAAACCTTGTGCTGGCTTTTACTTAATATATGTCGCTGCCCTACCGTAATCCCTTATCTGGATGATTTCCTTTTTATTGAAGACAATGCTGGCGGGGGATGGATTATCTCAGCAAAGGAGAAGTGTTCACTAACACAGATTTGGACAAATTTGTGAACAATATTTGAGAGAAATAGGCCTTTTGTGTACATATATCTTTGAGTTCAGTTCATGAAAAATGGGGGCAAGAACAAAAGTGTTTTGTTTTTATAATTTTGTTCAGTGTATGAAACAAGGGGGCTGCACTCACCTGAACATGCATAAATGGGGTGCTGCTGGGGCCAATTTATACAATACACAAGATCCAGCGCACTCACTCATCCACTAAACAGCAACTTCAAAGCTCACAGCACAGATTTTAGCAGTTTTTTTTTTGTTTTTTTAAAAACACATAATCTAGGCAAAATATATATATATATATATATATATATATATATATATATATATATATATCAATATAATACTGGCACTATTCTATGTTCTATGTGAGAACTGAAACGTTTACATACAAAGCTTTTTTGATATAATAAAGAGGAACTTTTGGAAAACGACAAATGTTGATATAACATTGGTATTTTTTATAATTATTATTATTATTGCCATTTATATAGCGCCAACATATTCCGTAGTGCTTTACAATATTATGAGAGGGGGATTTAACTATAAATAGGACAATTACAAAAAACTTATGGGAACAATAGGTTGAAGAGGACCCTGCTCAATCGAGCTTACATTCTACAGGAGGTGGGGTGTAAAACACATTAGGAATTTGCAATCAAATAAGGTGGGCTGCCCTTTAGGAGAGAGCAAGAGACAGGTATGTGAGGTAGAGGATAGTCTTGGAGGCCATAAGCTTTCCTAAAGAGATGGGTTTTAACCCCTTAACGCCGTTACGACGTGCTATGCCGTCACGGTTTAAGTGGGCTTTAAAGCCGTTGTGACGGCATAGCACGCCGTAACGGCTGAAGCCCCTGGAGCGCCCGGTATACTCACCTTCCCGGCGCTCCGCTTCGGGAGGAATGCCTCACAGCCCAGGCAGCCCTCCCACGGCAAATCAGGCCCCCAGGGGCCATGTGATCGCTCTCAAAGAGCGATCACATGGCCCCCTATAGCTGGCTGTGGATCTGCCAGCAGGGGGGCTGTCTGAAATGTCAGACAGTCCCCCTGCTGGTGGGAGGTGTAAAAAAAATAAATATTTCACATGTGTAAAATTAAAATAAATATATTTATATATATAATATATGTAAATATATTATATATATAATATATATGTATATTATATATATTTAACGTCATACATAGTGTATTTTAATACTAATATTAGTATATATATTAGTATTAAAATACACTTAGAATGATGTTACATATATATAATATACATATATTATATATATATATATAATAGATATATACACATATATTATATATATAAATACGTATAATTACAATAATAAATAAATAAAATAATAAAATTAATAAATAAAATATTGAAACAAAATTTAATATAAATTATATATACATATGTAATTTCATTCTAACTGTATTTTGTTATTAATATATATATTGGTAACAAAATACACTTAGAATGACATTCTATATATATCTATCTATATATAAAATGCAAATAACCGCAAATATATATATATATATATATAGATAAATACATATAATTACATAAAAGATTACATCAGTATACACGTAGAATTTAAATACCTATAAATGCATATATATTAAAATTCTACGTGTATATTTAAGTAATCTTTTAACATAATTAGGTGATTTGATTAATTAAAATTTGATTGACATACCTGACAACACAGGGAGAAAGTGCTGAGAATTTAATTCGCAAGCACTATATTTGACCCTGTAACTCTCCAAGACAACATAAAACCTGTACATGGGGGGTACTGTTTTACTCGGGAGACTTCGCTGAACTCAAATATTAGTGTTTCAAATTGGTAAATTGTATTACAACGATGATATTTTAAGTAAAAGTGAAGTTTTTTGCATTTTTTACAAACGAACGGCACTTTTATGGACTATATTATTGTTGGAATATGTTTTACTGTTTTAAAACACTAATATTTGTATTTAGTGAAGTCTCCCGAGAATAACAGTACCCCCCCATGTACAGGTTTCATGGTGTTTTGGAAAGTTAGAGAGTCACATATAAGGCTTGCATTTCATTTTTTTGACATTGAAATTTGCCAGATTGGTTATGTTGCCTTTGAGAGCGTATGGTCAGAGGCGGCTCTCTAATTAGGCGGTTTAGGCGGCCGCCTAAGGCCTCGCGCTGGCTGGGGCCTCGCGGCCGCCTAAACCGCCTGTTGGCAGAGTGTGTCAGGTCCTCGGTCAGTGACCGAGGACCTGACACCAGGAGGGTGCGAGGCCCCTCCTGGCTGCCAGGCCGGCCACCGCAGACACTGGTCTGCAGCTCCGCAGTGTGCAGAGCTGCAGACCATGTGACTCGCGAGAATTGGCCAATCAGAGCGTTGCCGCGGGTTACCACGGCAACGCTCTGAAATCTCGCGAGATTACACGGTCTGCAGCTCTGCGGAGCTGCAGACCGGGAGCAGTGGCCACCGGACCACCAGGGAGCCCACTGGACCACCAGGGAAAGGTAGGCTCTCCCTCCCCATCACCCCCAACCACACTCAGGCTCACCCCCGACCACCATCACCACCACCACCCTCAGCCTCACCACCATCACCCCCCACCACCCTCAGCCTCACCACCATCACCCCCACCACCCTCACCACCCTCAGCCTCACCCCCCACCACCCTCAGCCTCACCACCATCACCCCCACCACCCTCAGCCTCACCACCATCACCCCCACCACCCTCAGCTTCACCCCCCACCACCCTCAGCCTCACCCCCCACCATCACCCCCCACCACCCTCAGCTTACCCCCCCACCATCACCCCCACCACCCTCAGCTTCACCCCCCACCACCCTCAGCCTCACCCCCCACCATCACCCCCACCACCCTCAGCTTCACCCCCCACCATCACCCCCACCACCCTCAGCTTCACTCCCCACCATCACCCCCCACCACCCTCAGCTTCACCCCCCACCACCATCACCCCCACCACCCTCAGCCTCACCCCCACCACCATCACACCACCCTCAGCCTCACCCCCGCCACCATCACCCCCACCACCCTCAGCCTCACCCCCCACCATCACCCACCATCACCACCCTCAGCCTCACCACCCACCACCATCACCCCCCACCACCCACACCATCACCCCTCCCCACCATCAGCCCCACCACCCTTAGCCTCACCCCCACCACCCTCAGCTACACCCACCACCACCACCATCAGCTTCACCCCCCACCACCACCACCATCAGCTTCACCCCCCACCACCGTCACCATCACCTCCCCACCACCCTCAGCCTCACCCCCCACAACCATCACCCACCACCATCACCCACCATCACCATCACCACCCTCAGCCTCACCATCACCACCATCACCCCCACCACCCTCAGCTACACCCCCACCACTGTCACCATCACCCCCCACCACTGTCACCCCCACCACCGTCACCCCCACCACCCTCACCATCACCCCCCACCACCCTCACCATCACCCCTCCCCACCCTCACCATCACCCCCCACCACCCTCACCATCACCCCTCCCCACCCTCAGCCTCACCCCCCACCACCCTCACCATCACCCCTCCCCACCCTCACCATCACCCCCACCACCCACACCATTACCCCTCACCACCCACCACCACCCTCAACATCACCACCCTCAGCATCACTCCCCCCACCACCCTCAGCATCACTCCCCTCAGCCTCACCCCCCACCACCCTCAGCCTCACCCCCACCACCCTCAGCCCTCCCCACCCTCACCATCACCCCCCACCACCATCACCACCCTCACCACCAACCACCATCACCCCCCACCACCCTCACCATCACCCCTCCCCACCATCACCCCCACCACCCTCAGCTACACCCACCACCACCATCAGCTTCACCCCCCACCACCGTCACCATCACCCCCCACCACCCTCAGCCTCACCCCCCACCACCATCACCCTCAACTTCACCCCCACCACCATCACTCGCCACCACCATCACCCCCCCCACCCTCACCCCCCACCACCCTCACCCCCCACCACCCTCACCCCCCACCACCCTCACCCCTCACCCCCCTCACCCCTCACCACCCTCACCCATCACCACCCTCACCCCTCACCACCATCACCCCCACCACCCTCAGCTACACCCACCACCACCGTCTCCATCACCCACCACCACCGTCACCATCACCCACCACCACCGTCACCATCACCCCCACCACCGTCACCATCACCCCCCACCACCCTCAGCTTCACCCTCACCATCACCCCTCCCCAACCTCAGCCTCACCTCCACCACCCTCACCATTACCCCTTCACCCTCAGCCTCACCCCCCACCACCCTCAGCCTCACCATCCCCCATAACCCCCCACCACCCTCAGCATCACCCCTCACCACCCTCATCTTCACCACCCACCACCACCCTCAACATCACCACCCTCAGCATCACTCCCCCCACCACCCTCAGCATCACCCCCTCACCCCCCTCAGCATCACCCCCCCAGCCTCAGCATCACCACCCTCAGCATCACCCCTCACCACCCTCAGCATTACCCCCCACCACCCTCAGCATCACCACCCTTAGCATAACCCTCTGTCACCACCCTCAGCCTCCCCCCACTCACCATCACCCCCTCTCACTCTCACATTACTCACTCTCACATTACCCCCCCCACTCTCACATTACCCCCCCAATCTCACATTAGCCCCCCCACTCTCACATTAGCCCCCCCCACTCTCACATTAGCCCCCCCCACTCTCACATTAGCCCCCCCCACTCTCACATTAGCCCCCCCCACTCTCACATTAGCCCCCCCACTCTCACATTAGCCCCCTCTCACTCTCACATTACCATCACCCCCCGCTCCCTCTCACATTACCATCACCCCCGCTCCCTCTCACATTACCATAACCCCCTGCTCCCTCTCACATTACCATCAACCCCCCGCTCCCTTTCACCATCACCCCCCACTCCCTCTTACCATCAGCTACCCCATACACATAGGGTCTCAGACAAAAACGCAAACATGCTCACAGAGACATACATTCGCACACACAAGGATACTGTTTGTCAGACACACTCTCAGGCACATACACAGGTAGACAGTGCATCAATGTGTATATGTGACACTTTTTTGTTAGTGGGGCCTCATGTTTGCGTTTCGCCTAAGGCCTCATAAAGTCTAGAGCCGCCTCTGCGTATGGTAGCCCAGGAATGAGAATTACCCCCATGATGGCATACCATTTGCAAAAGTAGACAACCCAAGGTATTGCAAGTGGGGTATGTCCAGTCTTTCTTAGTAGCCACTTAGTCACAAACACTGGCCAAATATTTGTTTTTTGCTTTTTTAACACAAAAACAAATATGAACGCTAACTTTGGCCAGTGTTTGTGACTAAGTGGCTACTAAAAAAGACTAAACATACCCCACTTTCAATACCTTTGGTTGTCTACTTTTTCAAATGGTATGCCATTATGGGGGTAATTCTCATTGCTGGGCTACCACAGCGTCTCAAAGGTAACATTATCAATCTGGCAAATTTCTATTTGAAAATGGAATGTTCTATATTTGACCCTGTAACTTTCCAAAACACCATAAAACCTGTTAATGGGGGATACTGTTGTACTCGTGAGACATCGCTGGTTACAAATATGTGCATTTTTGTGCAGTAAAACCTAACAGTATTATGACATTCACAGCTAAAATGTCAGACGGAAATACAAATTTAAAAAAAAATCTTATTTTCTCACATTTTTTTTTAATTTTATTCATAATGAATTATGTTCCATATATGAATAGTTAATGATAAATTAAAGCCCTGTTTCTCCTGAAAAAAAATGATATATAATAAGTGTGGGTGCATACAATATGAAAGAGGGGAACTACTGGTGAACAGACATGTAGCGCAAATTCTAGTTTTTGTTTACGTTTTGTTTTGATCAGAACGTGCACTATTGACTCCGTCCTGAAGGGGTTAAGGCACTTCTTAAAAGATGCAAGACTAGGGGAGAGTCTGATGGTGGTAGGCAGGCTATTCCATTCCATTTTGTATGCAGTGCTGCAGAGCACCAGGTAAGGGATGTCTAAGACATTATTTGAAGTTGGAGTGCAAAGCTCTTGGGACTGAATACATATATTAAAGTTTGTCTTACCTTTTTAAATATGGGCTACAATATTTGGGCTTTAATCAATTATAAGAAACTAAGAACTGCAGAATCACACACAATTGTATCTGTTATAGTGTATTCTTAGACATTTGGGAATGAACCACAGCCGTGATCCCAGTCACATATGCATTAGCTCTACTGCATTTGATATTCCTCCTTTCCATTATACAAGGTTAGAAAGATTAATTAAAAAGCAATTCTTTAGGGTTTGCCATCTGCATATTATATCCCCTGAAAGCTTACATTAATCTATCGAAACTATAACTTGAGGTTTAATTGCATTAATGCATTTAACATTAGTTTCTTTTTTTTTATCTCAGGATTAGATCTCTATATGAACGTGACCTTTTTCTTATGATGCATTTTTATGTTTTTGATTAATTTGTAACATATTGAGGTTTAGTCATTAACAATAAATTGTGACAAATTGAAAATGGATTTGCAAAAATTAGACAAACCTAAAGAGATAGAAAATGTCTCCTGCTGAGCTGTGTTCTTAATTTGGGTAATTCAGCCTAATTCAACAAATTTGGTTTTCAATGCACCATAATTAACTGTTCAGTGAATAAATCCCATCATGTGATTTGATAATACTACCAGATGCCTTATTAAATGCACTTTTTTTGACTATTAATGCCTAACTGAACATGAACACTATTGTTAGTATGAAGTTAATAATCACACAATTTTATATATATATATATATATATATATATATATATATATATATATATATATATATATATACAGAAATAAGGGAAGCACTCTCCGGTCTTGATAAAAGGTCATTCAGTATTTTATTTCCAAAAACGGATTTACATTCCTAGATCGACGTTTCGACCTCTCAGGGTCTTCCTCAAGATCTACATATACACAACAGGCCAAAGGTGCCATTTATATGTATTGTGGAAAGTTGGTTGGGTGTTTGCCTCAATAGAAGAAGCTCAGTAACAATGGTCACATTTCCGAGTACATGACCTGTGATAGAGGAAACCCACCACAAATCTCTGAGCACATTTATAAAATGCACTGTAACAAAGGCAGCTTTTAGTTACAACTGCAAGGGACAGAAGAAAGGAGGACATTTTTTTTAAAATAGCACTCCACATAATAGTATTTATAATATTGTCCAGAGAATAGTAACTATTGTCCAGAGAAGTATGCCATTATATTAGAATGTACACGAGAACCTGACTGTAGAAATCGCTGAAGAACTAGCCAGTTTAGGTTAACATAGGGAAGATAGAGACATTACCCCCCAGTGTTAATAGCAGCTATCCCACTATGTGTGTAATAACTGTGATAATATGAGTCATGCACAGTCAGGGGGGGCTGACAACTCACAGAGCCTAAACCGTGTTTCTAAAGTTGGTTGAGGTGCATCACCCTAAATATCCCCTATCTATAAATGTAAAAGACAGTGAAATATGTTGGTGCTATATAAAATATATTACAACTACTACTATATGTAACTCTATTGAAATAATGCATGATGTAAAATAATGTACAGCATGTTGTGTGTGACGTACACAATGAAAAAATCCTATGGATGAAACAACATCGTGTCAAAAAATGTTGGCCTCAATTTAATATTGTTTGATAAGCTTTCCAATTGACTGAATAATTTTGGATTTAAAATGACTAAACATTTAAAATGACTAAATGTTATGAAACCTGTTTTAATTTCATGATATTTTGATACTTTTTAATATATGCTTATATATTATTTTTTTTAGTATGCGTTAAAAATTATTTAAAAAATTTATCCAGAAACACTACCCAACAAAGCTTACCCAACAGAATACAAATGAAGGCATTGTTCTTTAATGCATTTAGTCATAAACCATGACTAGCTACACTTCAGTACAAGACTGTCTCACTTTTCTCTAGGATTCTGTGTATAGTGGCTATTTAATTTATAGTTTAAATAGTCAGACTAAGTTCCAAAATAACTTCAGATGTAATAGTTAAATTACTTAATTTCTGCAGCCCAAGCCACATCTCCATTGGCTGTGACACATACCGCCTACCTGCATACTTCCTGAAAACGAGTGTTCAACTTACAACTTGTACTTTAGAGCTCATCTCTCTGCTGTGAACAAGAATCAGAAGTCTGTTAACCCCTTCCCGACCTCGGATGTATAAGGTACGTCTGACAAAAAACAGTCCTTAAGGTCCATGTACACAATTACATAAATAGTTTCATAAATATACACGTAAACTTCAAATATATAAAAATTCATATATATTTAAATTCTACTTGCATATTTATGTAATATTTTTACATAAGTAATTTTATTGATTGCAATTTTGGGGACCTGCCTGGCTACCAAGGCGAAAGACCAGAGAATTTAATTTGCAAGCACTATATTTAACCCTGTAACTTTACAAGACACCCTAAAACCTGTACATGGGGGGTACTGTTTTACTTGGTAAACTTGCTGAACACAAATATTAGTGTTTCAAAACAGTAAAACATATCACAGCGATGATATTGTCAGTGAAAATGAAGTTCTTTGCATTTTTCACACACAAACAGCACTTTCAATGATAATATAATTGTTGTAATACATTTTACTGTTTTGAAACACTAATATTTGTGTTCAGCTAAGTCTCCTGAGTATAACAGTACCCCCCATGCACAGGTTTTATAGTGTTTTTGAAAGTTACAGGGTCAAATATAAGGCTGTTTTTTCACATTGAAACTTGCCAGATTGGTTATATTGCCTTTGAGAGCGTATGGTAGCCCAGTAATGAGAATTACTCCCATGATGGCGTACCATTTGCAAAAGGAGACAACCCAAGGTATTGCAAATGGGGTATGTTCAGCCTTTTGAGTAGCCACTTAGTCACAAACACTGGCCAAAGATAGCGTTCATAATAGTTTTTTGCATTTTTAACAGACAAACAAATATAAATGTGTCACTGTAGTTTACCCCAACTCACAAGATTTAGTCCAACAATTGACAATATAGAGCAGAGATACGTCTTACCGGACCTTAGAATTGCCGGACTCGACGTAGATGAGAGAAATACAGAGTCAGGAACGATCCGAGGTCAAGGGTACAAAGAGACAGCGAAAACAAGAACTAGCCAAGGTCTGGTACACAGTAATCAGTAAGCCGGCAAACAGGACAAAACAGGGATAAAGAGATAAACGGAGTCAGATATAAAGCCAAGGTCAAGTATGAAAAATCACAACTGAACACAACAAGCGCTAAAGGGAACTGAAACAGAAACCAGGAGCCAAGCATCACAAGAGAACACCTGAAGCGACCACCGTACCGCTTAGCAGATCGACCTCCTCCACGACAAAAATAAGGAAGCCATCTCCAGCAGACTGGTCCAGATACAGGATCTCTTGCATGCCGACCAGACAGGAACAAAAGCAGAACAGGAAAGCTGCAAAGTCCACTCCACAAACTCCAAGTGCCTACGGCCATACTGTCGGGGTGGCGGTCCGGTGACCGGGACCCAAACACAGTCCGTGCGGCGGTGCGTGGACCGGGACCCAGTATGCCTGAAGTTCAGAGTAGGAGTCATAGTGTGGAGGTGGATTAGCAGGGTCTGGTGCAGGCTAACCGCACGACCCCTGGTGTTGAGCACCAGCGTTTGTGCAGCCACAACCAGAATCCTGAATCAGCTTAAGCAGATCCCAGGAACTAGGAGCTAGGAGATAGGCAGACCTCCCAGGAGCTGAATAGGGAGGCTATGCAGCAAGAGTGTATCCAGTACAGAAACAAGACAAGGCTAGATCTAGGCACCAAACATGGAAACAAGACAGAACTAATAGAACCCAAAACCAGAGAAGGATAGGAAGCTAAACCCAGAACATGTACACAAGACATGAGGAAAACATGAACATAACATGGGCATGACTGGACAGGACTGTACATGGACTGGGTATACAAACTAAAACAAGACAAGATAACATAGGCAAAACAAGAGGAGAAATAACTAAGTACTACATATGAAAATCATGGGGATTTAGTCACATTATATGATCATACATTGCATAAGCCTGCCAACAATGCCAATGTACCCCATATCTGGCAGGTCCTAATCTGCATAATGTATGCTAAAACAACCAAAGAAGACATATATAGCACTTACCTGCAAGAAAGGGCAGAAGCCTTCAGCAGCTGCCTGCAGGACACTGAAACAAAAAGGAATGATGGAAACAAACGGGTGTGGCAAATAAAACAAACATTTAAATGAATCCAAGAGACTGGGAAATCCAGGGATGGAATATAAGAATGAACCCAGAAACCCAGCATAAAGAAAACCAGACATGGAATAGAAAAGCAAAAAAAAATAGAAAAACTAAACAAGAATAGTAAAAAGAGTACTGGATACCAGAAGCCAAGGCCACAGAACAGAGCAGGATGTGACAAAATGTTATCTTTGGCCAGTGTTTGTGACTAAATGGTTACTAAAGAAAACTGGACATACCCTATATTGAATACCATGGGTTGTCTACTTAAAAAAAAAATATATGGTTTGATGGGGAGGGGGTAAATTACATTGGCCAGCTTCAAAAATGTCCCAATTAGGACATGGGTGCATGATGACCAGCTGTGAAAATTCCAAGTTGGAATAAGGTATTTTAGCCCCCAGAGAACTTGACACACCTATACATGGGTGGTATCACTGTGCTCAGGAGATGTTGCTACACATATTGGGGTGTTCTTTGGCAGTAACCATTAAAGTTCTCAGTACATGTATTCTTAAATTGCTATGTGTGTAAAAAAAAAATCACCAATTATAATTTTTTTTTTAAAAATTGCCATATATTGGTGGTAAAATGGTTGCATGAAAAGAGTCAAAATACCCCAAGTTTAATACCTTAGGTTGTCTTCTTTTAAAAAATATATACATGTGAAGGGTTATTCAGGGATTCCTGACAGGTATCAGTGTTACAATGTTACAATTACAATGTTACAATTGCGTTAATTTTTAAACAAAAAATGGTTTGGAATAGCAATAGTGCTACTTGTACTTATAGCCCTATAACTTTCCAAAAAAAAGCCAAGAACATGTTAACTTTGGGTATTTTTAAACTCAGGACAAATTTTTTTAACTATTTAGCATGGGTGTTTTTTGGCGGTTGTAGGTGTGTAACAGATTTTGGGGGTCAAAGTTCTAAAAAAATATTTTTTTTTTTAAAAAAATCATCATATTATATAATTGTTTTTATAGTAAAATATATGATATGATGAAAACAATTGTATCTTTAGAAAGACCATTCAATGGCGAGAAAAACTATTTAATATGTGTGGGTACAGTAAATGAGTAAGACGAAAAATACAGCTAAACACAAACACCGCAGAAATTTAAAAACAGCCCCGGTCCCAAACGGTAAGAGAATTGAAAAAAAGTCTGGTCACTAAGGGGTTGATTGCCTGCTAGAACTTCTTGTGTGAGATTAGAAAAACATTTCACACAATGGAAGAAGAAATAATATAGCTTCACAGGAAGAAAAAAATATTATTTTAAGCCTGGACAGTATCAGAGAAACACATTTTTTGGAACCCATTCCAGCAGAATATTATAGTGAATATTTTATTATTTTGGGTATATTCATGAAAATGTTATCATTCATTGTTTTATAGAGAGCAAGGTTCTCACAGCTGCATTCCACTGTAGATTAAATGCCAAAAATTGAAGTATTTCCGTTGCCGAATCTACACGTTCATCAAACAGTAAGTGAGCAAGATGTGGTAGTTCTTGCATCATGCTTTGGGAGTAATTGCATTTCTATTTTAGTTTAAATTTTAGCATCTCTGTTTGCAAATGCCTTGTCAGTTTTCTAAATAAATATAAATATGTATAGTATACACAAGTTACAAACCACTTAGGCAAACCTAATTATCACTTAGAGGTTCCTGGGTCATTCCGCATTTATTTTGGTTTTATTTTCGGTTTTCCTCCTCTTATTTAACTGTTAGAAAATAGATTTTTTTTTTCAAAACCAAATTACCCCTCCTGCATGAATTTGTTTCAATCAATTTAACCTTTTGTAAACTATCTGCTTGGATGTTAGCCACTTTTAATACATACAGAATCGTTCATTTTGATTTTCTATAGTTTTAGGTATTCTGTATAAACATGACCTGATTTTACAGTAACAATGTGATCACTGCTGAAAAAATTTATACAATTACATCAAGTTGCCAAACTGTGACTGCACCTTATCTTCACATAGATACATTACTCGCTACATTGTCCTTCGTTCTATCACAGCTTTCCTCTGAACAAACCTTTCATTTTATGTGTCTTCTGATCCATGCATTCTTGCTACATCCACCTCAACCTTGATGTCACTAACCTTATATTTACCAATGGTATTTTTAATCTAGGAGTTTTTTTTCCCTAAACAGGAACCTGGGCTAAGTGTTAGCTGAATCATATTATCCTGAACATGGCAGTTCAGTGCTTCAGAGTGAAGTATGCAGACTACCCCGGCCTCGCACATTGCTCTGTTTGTTGCTGTTACAAATATACTTAGTGACAGCCGATGTCAAGCTAAGACAGCTGTTTATAGCACAAATAAAATGGCGCTAGAGAATTAGTATTCAACATGAAATATAGAGAACTTGTATAATAACAAAGTTTATTTTACATTATATATAAAAGAAGGAATCATTCTTTTTTCATTCAAGAGAATCTTTACAGCTTGTCTTGTAAAAACATAAGAAACAAGTAAAGAGTCATAGTGTGATTACAAATATATAAATGTAATGCACACACAAAGCTTTACACACATATAAAACAAAATGTGCAACTGATGCGTTGGCCTCACTGGCCCAATACACCTCCAGTCACATATATCAACATGTATAGCTCTACTGAGTTAACCAACCATATCCTGCTCTCTGCGGACTTCCAAAGGTAGCTGTAATGGTTGTTAACATCCAATTCAAATCCAAAGTAAAACCTAGAGTCCTCCTGTTATGGCCAGCATATGCTGTGGGAGTAATTTAGGAAATCCTGATTGACTAGAGGATGAAGTGATAGAAAGAGATATAAACAGGGACTAATATGTCAAGGTGTGTGTTTAAAAAAGGAGCAAACGTCACAGAGATTATGTGCATAAGTGTGTTTATAGTGCACACCAATAATTTAATACTTGCATGTGTGTATCACATAACTATTAACACTATTTTGTCTTTCTATCTGCTACATTACCATACAAGGTTGATGATCTCAGTCAATCCAATGCTTCACTATTGGAAAGCATTATGAGACTATTGTGCAGACACCACAAATTGTCTTTTTTTTTTTTTTCAATTCTCTTTTTATTATTAATTTTAGATTTTTTTTTTACAGAAAAAAGTATATAAAAACATTTTATACATACATGTAGACAAAACAACAAAAACATTCACCCCCCCCCCTCTCGAGAGCTCAACATATTTCCAATTTCTTTTACTTTTTTTTTTCAAATGGTAATCATATTGCCTTTACATTTGTAGTAATTTTTTTTCCCAAGTTGCCCATAGTCTCAAATTATCATCCAGGGCTCTGCAGTGGTCCTTCTCCATTTTGATTTGATAAATCAACTGAATTATTATCAACTTGATACTGAAGACAGTGTTTCCCTTCCAGTTTCTTGCGATTATTATTTTACATGCTATTAAACATTGAATAATTAAAAATTGGTTTATTTTATTTAATTTGGGCCATTGATAGTGTAATAGCATTGTTTCTGGTTTTAGAGATATTTCAACACCGCAAAGTGTATGGATGATAAATTGAGCCCACTGCCATACTACAATCACTAATCTACAAGACCACCACATATGAATGTAGTCGCCTTTTTCCTCTCTACACCTCCAACAGTTTACGTCCTTATGTGTGTCAAATTTAGCTATTTTAGTTGGCGTCATATACCATTGATGTATTAACTTAAAGTGTGTTTCTGTCAGTATAAAGGAATGTACGTTTTTGTTAATTTTCTGTATAGTTGATAACCATTCATTTACTTCTATATTTATTTTTAGTTCCATATTCAGTTTTTTAATAGCATTAGGAAGGACTAAGTCCTCCATTGAATCCAACATTCTTACACATCTCGAGAACATCTGCTTTATTCTGTTCTGATGTATAATTGGTTTTAAAATATCATACAGCTTGCCGTCTTTTACTATCTCTACTTTCTCCAAAAAATGTTTAACTCTAAGATAGGTGTATACTTCTTTGGTGGAAAACTTAAACTCTTCTATCAGTATTTTATAGGGTTTGATTTTACCATCCTTAATCAGTTCTTTTATTGTATTTATTCCCTTGTCCTTCCACGCTTTTAAGGAGATATTCTCTATATTTGCTTCTATTGTATCTATTCTTTGGAAATCAAATATTTTGTTGGTTATGTCCATTTTCTTCCTTATTTTTTGCCAAACTGGAATAATTTGGCCTAGGATATATGATCTAAAAAAATCGCATTTTTTATTTTTCCAGATTAAATTTTGGGAATCACTTAAGTGGCTAGATTCTAGTTCTGACCACCCCCATATTTCCTCTTTATTTTGGGCTATCTGAGTAGTCAAGACATGCATTATGATCCCTGCTTCATAATATTTTCTTATGTTTGGATATCCCATGCCTCCCTTCTTTAGTCCTTTTGATAGTACTCCATTTTTAATTCTGGGTTTTTTCCCTTGCCATACAAAATTGGAGAAGGAAGTATTAATCATTGTCAGCCATTCATTTGGGATGCTCAAAGGGAGCATTCTAAAGATATAAATCCATTTTGGCAAGACATATGCTTTCAGAATATTTATTCTCCCACCCCAAGATACCTCTATTTTTCTCCATTCTTTTAGATTTTTATTTGTTTCTTTTAGAAGGTCCATAAAGTTAATTTGCATAATATTTTTGAGATTTTTGCATATTTTAATACCTAAATATGGAAACGTTTTGGCTCTGGTAAAATTATAAGTTTTTTGATAAAAATCTATTTCTTGGTTTGACATATTGTTATATATAGCTATTGATTTTGTTTTATTTAATTTGTAGTTTGATACTGAACTGTACATTTCAATTTCAGTCATTACATTTACTATTGATGTTGCAGGATTATTTAAAAAAAGAATAGTATCGTCTGCGTAAAGAGAAATTTTCAATTCTTTCTGTCTTGCTGTAAATCCCTTAATGTTTTCATTATTTCTGATTCTATTGGCTAGAACCTCTAAAGTTATTATGAACAATAAGGGAGACAATGGGCAACCTTGTCTGGTTCCGTTGTTTAATTTGAACCAATCTGCACATATGCCGGGGCCTATTGTTCTAGCCATTGGATCTTTATATAGCGCGAGAATTGCATTAAGCAGCCATCCCTGAATGCCTATTTCTTCTAAAGAAAACTTCATAAAGTCCCAGCTGACCCTGTCAAAGGCTTTTTCAGCATCTAGAGACAGGATCAGCATGGGACTTTTTTTACACTTTGATATGTCTAATGCATCTATCAGACGTCTAATGTTGTTATTTGACATTCTGTCAGGGACAAACCCTGTTTGGTCAGGATGGATTATTTGGTTAATTACTTCTTTTAATCTTTTAGCTAAAATAGAAGAGAATATCTTAACGTCCACATTAATCAATGATATTGGTCGATAACTCTGAACTTTTGTTGGGTCCTTGCCTGGTTTCAGTATAGGTAAAATATTTGCTTTAAGCATTTCTTCTGGAAAACTACCCTTTTTAGCTGCAGTATTGAAAGTATTTTTTAAATGGCCTGTTAATTGAGTTTTCATTACTTTGTTTCCAAATCCATCTGGGCCTGGCGTTTTATAGGTTTCTAATCTATCTATTGTTGTGTTAATTTCTTCTTCCGTAATTTCTTTATTTTAATTTTTTACTTGTATTTCTGTTATTTTATTCAATTTTGCTGATTTGATATATTTTTTTATTTTTTCTGAAGAGGTGAATGTTGATTGACTATATAGATTTGCATAGTACTGGTTAAATGCTTTCCCTATCTGATCTGGTAGAAGGGAGATAGTGTCATTTGTTATTATTTTATCAACCTTATTAGATATATTTTTTTTTTTCAGCATATTCGACATAATTTTATCGGCTCTGTTAGCTTTATGGTAGTATTTCATTTTAAGTTTATGCATATTTATTCTTATTTTTTCGTAAGTTTTTTCCTGAATCTCAGATTTGATCTTATTTATTTTTAGCTGATTCTCCTTACTTGGGTTTACAATGTTTATTTTATTTAAGTTATATAAATCAATATATAGATTTTGTGCACTTACTCCTTTTTTTTTTTGCTTTAGTTTATTAAGCATTATGCAATGTCCCCTTATTACTGCTTTAAATGTACACCATAGAGTGTCATTCTCCACTTGTCCATTGTTGTTTTCTTCAAAATAGCAGATGGTCATTTTGTTTATATGATCTTTATATTCCTTATCATCTAGTATTGATTCGTCTAACCTCCAAGTTATGTTCTTACTACCTTTAAGTCTATTATTCTTTAATTCTAGGCATACACTATTGTGTAGTATAATACTGTTAGGTATAAATATATAAGGAAAAAAATAGAGCAATATTACTCACAAGCCCAGAGCCAAATTAGCATATGGCTCTCATGGGAAGCGTGATGGGACGCTTAATAGGATGTCCCCATCCTTCTTCTTGTTGTTCCTTAAATGGTAGTAGGTGAAGGATGCAATATTCGGATGTCTGTTGAATTGCAGATGTGTCTTTATTTGTTGAATAAAAGTTTTACAAAGATAAGGGGTAAAAATTCCAATTGACAATAAAAAGTAATATAAGAAAAAAGTCCTGTTTGTACAGTCTGATCCAAAACGCGTTTCGCCCTGTGGTGGGGGCTTCCTCAGTTGGTGTCAGTCAGTATCCTCTGGGTAGGCTTCCTCGGCGTTCTTTTATAGCACTTCTGTGCTCCACTTCCGGGTTTGTATTGCTTGTCCGCATTTGGAACGCATACTGCGTTCCACCGCCGTCTACATGCGTTCCACTTCCGGGTCGCGTATTGTGTGTCAATCGGGCGCACAATAGACGTCACTGGAACGCATGATAGTCGGTTTATGCGTTCCACTTCGGGATATTTAGCGATCAGAGTCTTAGCAAAATATATATATACAAAATATCGGAATATTTACAATTATAGATTTAATAAAGGGTGTATTTTCAAAATGTAGTAATTACTAAGTAATATATTAATTTGTACATTTAAAACTCATTTTTATACATGTATAAACCTGGTATGGTAGCTAATAACTCGGAATAAATAAAGATGCCGAGCAATCTTCATGGAAATTATAATATTATGAGGTTCAAGTTAATATATGACATTAAAATACATAATATACATATTGATATTTGGTTTTCATATATCTGTTATATATAAATAAGTTCTAAAACAGGCATATGTGTAATAATATATACATATGGGACTTCTATGGCATATAATGATATTATACATAATTGTAGCTAAAATCTATAATGGGAATTGTGGCTAAAAATGAGAAAAAATTCATACTTTAAAAGGAGTGGGTAGGGAAAATTTATGTATATATTTAAATAAAGTGACAAATCTCGAAATCCGAATTTAAACCATAAGGGATAAGGGTATTAAAATTGAAAATAAATTTCATCTCTTCTGAGCCTATCTTTTTGGTGTAATCTCCCCCTCTCCAATTTTTCTTAACTATTTTGAGGGGGCAGAAAAAAAGGTGATCCGGGTTAAGGTTGTGATGTGTTTTAAAATGGTTGGATACGCTGTGGGTTTCCAAACCTTTTTTAATATTTCTCACGTGTTCTGATATTCGTATATGTAGGCACCTAATTGTCCTGCCAATATATATTAAATTACACGGACATTTTAATAGGTAAATGACTCCTTTTGAGTAGCATGTTAGTTGGTCTTTAATAGCAAAATCGATATTGGTGTGTTCTCTAAGATCTGTTATATGTCTTTTTGGATTTTTTGTTGACCTACATGCTAAACATGTTCCGCACCCGAAAAAAACTTTACTTTGGTTTAGAAAGTGTCTAATGCTTTTTGGTGGCCCTTCGCTGCTGTGGACTAATGCTTTCTTTAAATTCGCTGCACCTCTATAGACAATTCGAGGTCTGGATGGTAAAATATTTTTTAAAATTGGATCTCTTTGGAGGATGTGCCAGTGTTTTTTAATAGTCCTATTTATTTTGTTATTATTTCCGTTGTAATTGCATATAAAATGTGCCTCAACAATCAACAGTGGAGAACACAGGTAGAAAACGAATCACCCTATAGAAATAGAAACCGCAACACTCATCATAGGGATCATATAGAACCAAGATCACATAGAAAAGCACCTAAGAGAGACACTAACATTAGAAAAGAATCACCCTCCATTCCCACCCGAACATATAATCATCCGAATAAAAGATATATTCCCTCGTACGACCAGTCTCATAGAAGCTACAGTGAGGTAGTAAAACAGGGTTCACAAAGGACAGATAGAAGGTCCCCACTGAAACAGAGAGAGAATAGACAATATGAGAGATCCTCTCCCATATCGGCTGCAAGAAGAGATACATACTCCAAACCTATTCAAAGGAACAGCCATCCAGAAACAAACTCTACCAGAGAACGTAGAAGGGACGACAGAAAGTCCAGAGATCAGGATGAAAGGAGAAGACAACTACAAACAATAGACGATACATTGGAAAATTATAGGACACAACAAGCATCAACATCTTCGTTTTTTTGGAGGGAACCGATCACAGAGAGGCTCAAATGGCAAGAAAAACCCCCATCGTGGGAATCCCCGGGCAAACGCCAAAGATCAATCGAACACGGAATAGAGGAGGAAGAGAGAGGGAACAAAGAAAAAAGAGGGAAGAAATAAACTCGGATGGGATCTTCAATCTCACCGACTACCCCCTAACCAATGAAGAATTGAAGGTCCTAAAAAAGGGTCTTAAATTTGCGCCCACATTAGAAATAAACAAATTCGAATTCTTCATTGATATGAACAAATTTTTAAGAAAATTATGTCTAAAGAAATTCTTTCACAACAAAGAAACATCAACACACATAGAACAGGAAGAGGAATTAGAATTCATGCACACAGATTTAAAGGAGAGATCACAATTCTTTCCTAAAAACATGATCTCAAATGAGATGAGGGCTTTTGAGACGATAGTCATGGCAGAGGTAAATAATGTGAAAAAACTAAATAAATATCAAAACAATATGTCAGCAAAAGAAAGAAACACCCTTAGAAAGATACAGGAAAATGAAGATTTAATTATTAAACCAGCCGACAAGGGGGGAGGAACGGTGGTCCTTTCCAAAGCACAATATTTACAAGAATCGGAAAGAATTCTTTCAGATAACAATACGTATAAAAAACTGAATTCAGATCCGACCAGTAAAGTCAAAGATCTATTTGACAATTACATACAAAAAGGTCGAGACAAGGGTATACTAACGGAAAAAGAAAGTAAATATCTGTCAATCACACATCCAAAAATACCAGTCTTTTACTACCTTCCTAAAATCCACAAAGACATAAAAAAAACCCCAGGACGCCCAATTATTTCCGGGATAGACTCCATCTCCTCCAGAGTCTCGGAATACATTGATTTGCTTCTACAACCCATAGTAGTTAAAAATCCTGCATATCTAAAAGATACCATACACATATTACAACTCTTAGAAATAAGTAAATGGGAAAACGGCAATATATTAGTCACTAGTGATGTCACATCTCTATACAGCATAATTCCACACGAGATTGGTATAGAAGCAGTAAAACACTTTTTAAGAAAAGCAAATTTTAAGGAAGAACAGATGAATTTTATATTGGAAGGCATCCATCTCATTTTAACCAATAATTTTTTCTGGTTCGAGAACACTTTCTATCTGCAAATTAGAGGTACGACGATGGGCACCAAATTCGCACCCAGTTATGCCAACTTGTTTATGGCATACTGGGAGGAGATTTTTATTTTTTCATAGCATCCCTGGGTGTCGAATTTGGTGACCTATCGCCGATACATAGATGACATATTTTTAATTTGGAATGGTTCTCATGATCTTTTAAATATGTTCCTAGCCTTCCTCACATCCAATGAATGGGGAATTGTACTCACTACTATACGTAGCACTACAGAAATAAACTTTTTAGACCTCCATATTTTTATCGAAGCCCAACAGATTAAAACCAAAAACTTTTTTAAGCCAGTGGACGCTAATGGATTCATAGAAAAAAAGAGCTGCCACCACAAACCCTGGCTGGAAAACGCTCCCAAGAGCCAGTTCTTAAGAATAAGACGCAACTGTACGACTGAACAGGACTACATGGATCAGGCAAGCATAATAAAACAACAATTCTTAGAAAGAGGTTACGAAGAAATAAAATTAACTAAAGCTATGGAAGAAATCCGAGATACTCCCAGAGAGCAACTATTAATTTACAAACAACAGAAAAACCCTAAAATTTTAAACACAAATGAGGCACATTTTATATGCAATTACAACGGAAATAATAACAAAATAAATAGGACTATTAAAAAACACTGGCACATCCTCCAAAGAGATCCAATTTTAAAAAATATTTTACCATCCAGACCTCGAATTGTCTATAGAGGTGCAGCGAATTTAAAGAAAGCATTAGTCCACAGCAGCGAAGGGCCACCAAAAAGCATTAGACACTTTCTAAACCAAAGTAAAGTTTTTTTCGGGTGCGGAACATGCTTAGCATGTAGGTCAACAAAAAATCCAAAAAGACATATAACAGATCTTAGAGAACACACCAATATCGATTTTGCTATTAAAGACCAACTAACATGCTACTCAAAAGGAGTCATTTACCTATTAAAATGTCCGTGTAATTTAATATATATTGGCAGGACAATTAGGTGCCTACATATACGAATATCAGAACACGTGAGAAATATTAAAAAAGGTTTGGAAACCCACAGCGTATCCAACCATTTTAAAACACATCACAACCTTAACCCGGATCACCTTTTTTTCTGCCCCCTCAAAATAGTTAAGAAAAATTGGAGAGGGGGAGATTACACCAAAAAGATAGGCTCAGAAGAGATGAAATTTATTTTCAATTTTAATACCCTTATCCCTTATGGTTTAAATTCGGATTTCGAGATTTGTCACTTTATTTAAATATATACATAAATTTTCCCTACCCACTCCTTTTAAAGTATGAATTTTTTCTCATTTTTAGCCACAATTCCCATTATAGATTTTAGCTACAATTATGTATAATATCATTATATGCCATAGAAGTCCCATATGTATATATTATTACACATATGCCTGTTTTAGAACTTATTTATATATAACAGATATATGAAAACCAAATCTCAATATGTATATTATGTATTTAAATGTCATATATTAACTTGAACCTCATAATATTATAATTTCCATGAAGATTGCTCGGCATCTTTATTTATTTCGAGTTATTAGCTACCATACCAGGTTTATACATGTATAAAAATGAGTTTTAAATGTACAAATTAATATATTACTTAGTAATTACTACATTTTGAAAATACACCCTTTATTAAATCTATAATTGTAAATATTCCGATATTTTGTATATATATATTTTGCTAAGACTCTGATCGCTAAATATCCCGAAGTGGAACGCATAAACCGACTATCATGCGTTCCAGTGACGTCTATTGTGCGCCCGATTGACACACAATACGCGACCCGGAAGTGGAACGCATGTAGACGGCGGTGGAACGCAGTATGCGTTCCAAATGCGGACAAGCAATACAAACCCGGAAGTGGAGCACAGAAGTGCTATAAAAGAACGCCGAGGAAGCCTACCCAGAGGATACTGACTGACACCAACTGAGGAAGCCCCCACCACAGGGCGAAACGCGTTTTGGATCAGACTGTACAAACAGGACTTTTTTCTTATATTACTTTTTATTGTCAATTGGAATTTTTACCCCTTATCTTTGTAAAACTTTTATTCAACAAATAAAGACACATCTGCAATTCAACAGACATCCGAATATTGCATCCTTCACCTACTACCATTTAAGGAACAACAAGAAGAAGGATGGGGACATCCTATTAAGCGTCCCATCACGCTTCCCATGAGAGCCATATGCTAATTTGGCTCTGGGCTTGTGAGTAATATTGCTCTATTTTTTTCCTTATATATTTATACCTAACAGTATTATACTATGCCATTTTGTTTTATTTTCTAGAATCAACAGACGTGTGTTCCACCCATTGTATGTATTTCTAATATTTTCTGTATAAGTGGTATAAGGGGTTCCCACTTGGTGGTTTGTAGCCATTTCTTGGCTACCACACGTATTTTACTACTGTATATTCACTTGCTTACTCCTTTATACACTATTGTGGTCTGACCATATTACTGCTTTGTTTTCTATTTTATATGTTCTTTCTATCAGTTTTAAATCTCCGAAAACAAGATCTATTCGAGAATATGAATCATGTGGCCAGGAATAAAATGTAAACTCTTTCTCTGTGGGGTTATTGAGCCTCCATATGTCGAATAGACCTTCTTTTTTCATCAGGTTGTTAAAATTCCTTGCATTTTTCAGTACTTGTTTCTCCCAAATATTATTTTTTTTTCAGAAAACTTGTCTAATAAAGGGTCTTGTATACTATTAAAGTCTCCTGCGTATATCTTTAGTCCCACTGCTACTTTCTCAGCCTTGTGTAATACTTTTCTCAATAAGCTTATGGGGTTTTTATTGGGCAAATATACATTAATTAAAGTAAAAAGTTCATCCTCTATTGTCGCTACTAAAATAATAAATCTCCCCTCCAAGTCTGTTTCCACATACTTTATGTTTATTTTTAAATCTTTTGCAAAAAATATTGCTACTCCTCCTTTTTTTCCCTCCTCTCTAGATGAACAGACTTTTAAGGGAAAAGATCTACTATTCCATCTTTTTTCATCCTGTTTACGCCAGTGTGTTTCTTGTATCATAGCAATGTGGACCTGTTCCTTTTTTAGGTATTCTTGAAAAGCTTGTCTTTTTTGGGGAATATTTAAACCTTGAATATTTAACGTAATTATTTTAACCATTTTCTAAAAAAAAATTTTCTTTAATTATTCTAATGAGCTCTCGTAACCAATACAAAAAATTGACATTACGGTACATAACTGAAATACCTACAAGTATCTTCATAACTTGGAGTGTATTTCCATTCATTCCGAAGACTCTAAAAAGAGTCAAAAAACACTTTACTGAGTGGATCTTAGTATCCACTGTTAACCTTATCCAGGTTACAGCAGGGGAGGCTGTTTCCCGAGCTTGGAGGAACCAACTGTAGAGCTTTTCATTTTCTACCTTCCTCTATCTTCCCATCTCACACTCACTTCCCTCTGCTCTATGAAGTATTGTTTTTGCTCTGCTCTCCTCCCTCTCTTCAAAGCGAGAGATAGAGGTAGGAGGCCGAGAGAGGGGAAGAGACAAGCGAGAGAGAGAGAGAGGAGAAAAAGAAAAAAAAAAAAAATATATAAAATAAAATAAAAGGCTCTGGTGATTATCTTACTATTATCTTTCTAGATTGTTTCCTTTTTTCTATTCTTTTATTTACTATTGTTCTATATGATCTTATCTCTTTATTTCTTTGATCGTTTTGAGCCTTTAGTTTATCGCTGCTATTCTTGTATCGTTTTATATATATCTGCTCTGAGGAAAAATTGAGGGTTCATTAATCAACACTTTGTATTGCTATTGTTCTTTTCGTTCCCTTCTTCCTCCCTCCCCTATATACACTTTAGTTCCCTTATCTCCCGTTACTTTCTTTCATTTTACCCCCCTATGTAATGTTTCAAAAAATTTTCCCTTTTTCTTCTCTTTTTTTTTTTTTTTAATTTATATTAATCACTTATGAATTTTAAAGTGCCTCCTTGATTTTATTTCTTTCTAATTATTTAAGTGCATGTTATTATTCCTGAATATATAATTTTCTCCTCATGAACTGTGAAATTTCAAACATTATTTCGTGTGCATTTTCTTACCTAAAACTTGATTTGGTGAGGAAAAAAAAAAAAAAAAAAAAAGCAAACCTAATCATGATCTTGTGGTCACTCTTCCCTTTAGTTTTCTTTTCCTTCTCTTATTTACCTTTTAAACTGTGAGTTCTTTAATCAACCTTTCTATATCACTCTTTTTCTTTTCTATTTCCCCCCACCCTCTCTTCTCCTATACATACTATCTTCATTTATTTCTTACACCTTGTGTTTTAACTTTATACTTTTTAAATTTGTATTGATCTATTGTGATTTTATAGTGGCTCATTAAGTTCGTATTTTTCAAAATTTTCAATGTGCAGATTCTGTTTCTAAGTGTATCATTTTTTCCTCGTATAGTTGATATATCTTACTTAGTGTCATATACATATACATACTTATACATTTACTAACTTAAATCTTATAACTTAAATCTTATAGAGAAAAAAAAAAAAAAAACTAGTTTTAAAGAATTCTTCTCTGATTTGATTTCTCCTTCTTTGGGTACAAACTGTTCTTTGTATTTTTATCATAAGTATTTTAGCGTCCTTTAAAGTCTCTAGATTTCTCTAAATCAATTAATATTACTTCTTTTAATCTCCAGTAGCCTTCTTCTTTCTTCCCTCTCACCTCCTCCCCTCTCCCTCCCCCCCTCTTCATCTTTAATTTTTTCCTTTTCTCTCTCTTTTTTTCTCTCTTTTTTAAAGACATCTCTCTTTCTTCTTTATCCACTCTTCAATCTAAGATGGAGTCGCAAATATCTCAGTTATTCCTTCTGTGATAATTTTTATTTTGCTGGGGTAGATCCACGAGTATTTGATGTTTGAATTTCTTAATGAGCTTGTAGCCGACATGAATTTCTTTCTTTGTTGTCTAGTATAAAAAGATAAATCCTGAAATATCTTGATATCACCAAACTGTTCTGTGTTGATCTGTTTTTTTCGAAATGCATATATTATTGCTTCCTTAAAGTGGAAGGACTGAAAGTTGATTATTATATCTCTCGGTGATTGTTGAGGGGCTGTTCTAGGTTTGTTTATACGATGATATCTCTCCATTTTAGTATTTAGGGTCACCAGATCTAAATTGAGTGTTGCCCATAGGGTATTCAGGTACTCCGGTATTTTCTCTTGTGTAACAGCCTCTGAGACGTTTCTTAGTCTCAAATTATTTCTTCTTGAGCGGTCTTCTAAGTCACCTAGTTTTTCTTCTATTTGTCTCACTTGCTTGTTCAGCTGGACATTTTGTTCTTTAATTGCTTTGCTTTCAAATTCTAAAGATGTGATTTTATCTTCACTTTAGTTTAGTTGTTCCAATATTTGCCCAAATTGTCTTTTTGTCTCGGCTGTATTTTTATTGAATTCGGCTGTTATTGCTACCAATTGCTCTTCTAAGCACTGTTTTAAAAAATCTGCTGTAATGTAGATTTCTGTTTGACTAGATGGGCTTTGAATTGACTCTTCACTTTTTGATGTATACATAATTGAGGTATCGAGGTTTTTTTCTTCATTTGATTTTTGTCCTGGTGAAAAAAAGTTTGAAGGGTTTTTTTTTTTTTCTATTTGTAGGTCTTGTTTTGCTGCTTTTTTTATGGCAGCTTTTCCTGAAGATTTAGTTGCCATTATCTCTCTTTACTTATTTCTTTTTCCTCCCCTTTATTATTTATTTATTTATTTTTTTTCTTTCGCCTTTCGATGAGGATTTTCAAATGGGGGTTTTATTGGAGACTTATTGGAGACTTTCAGTTAGATTTTCAGATTTTCAGATTAGGGATTTTCAAAATCTTTCTTTTCCCCCTTTTCTCTTTACCTTACTGCTTTGTATTAAATGTTGAGCATTGAGTTTATAATTTCTTCTCTCTTTTTTTTTGTATATTTTTTCTTATTTTTCAGAAGTTGTTACTCCTTTTTTTTTTTTTTCCTTTTTTCCTTCAAATGTCCAGCTTTTTCAGTAGCTTTTTCGGAATTAAACTCTTTTTTTTTTTTTTTTTTTTATATTTCCTTCTTTCTTCCAATACTTCCAATACTCTCCCTTTAAATAAAGGTTGTTCTTTTCCTCGAATCTCTTAGTCTTAGACCTCTTAGTTTGGGCATATAATTCTGATTAATTAAGTTACTCCTATGGTTTGATACTTTTTTTTTTCCTCTACTCCCTCTACTTCCTTTTACTATATCCTCCTTTTCTCTCCCCTATTCAGTCCTCTCACTGCTTCTTGCGTTTTTTTTTGATTATCTCATAATATTTAAGTTAAATTGAACTTAAATTATTCATATATATCGTATAAAAAAAAAAAAAATTCTTGTCAACTCCACCTCTTTACTTTATCTTTCCTCTCTTGGTCTTCTCTCGTCTCTACCCCAGTGCAAAAAAAAAAAATGTAAGAGGAAAGTACTTAGCTTATCTTCATAAAAGCAGGTTGTTTACTCTTGATTATTTTTTTCCTTGGCGTCCTTTGATTCTAGTGGCGTCTCGGAGCTTCTCAGGCGTCTGTATATGCTCACTGATTGGATCCGTGTATGCTCCCGCGTCTCCAACGGTCACCAACAATCACCTGTGATCACCCGGCTCAACGGTCAGATCTATCTGTACTGTGTCAGCACTCCCGCTCCTGCGCCAGACCCGACCTGACTTCGCGCAGCCCCTTCAACCGGTTCAGGAGATCGACTTGCTTCCTCTGTTACAGAGCGCTACAGAACGCCGCCGCTCATCCTCCATTACGGGTTCAGCCTCCCCGCCTTAGAGTGCGTGCGTATCTCCGCCCTACGTCATCACGCAATCCGTGTATCCGTCAAAAAAAAACCCACCACAAATTGTCTTGATGCAGTAATCAAATGCTCTTTAGGAACACCATTTAATTGACAACCAAGTTTGACTCAGTTCTCACAGGGAAGCACCTCAAGTAGCTGTCAGGAAGACAGATACTAGAGGTGTATTTAACCCTGTCATGGAAACATTACATTTTCCATCAAATGTTTTTTTTATTGCAGGGTTAGAGCAAAAGGGCCACTACAACCAGACCACTTCATTGAAATGAATTAGTCTGGGTGCATTAAGAACTCCTTTAATCCATCCCGGTGTTGGTATATTTTTGTCCAACAAGATTCTTCCAGGAATAAGTCAGAATACAACCCATGCTAGAGGTCGCTTAATTCAGCAATTAGAACATTAGACCTAATACATCATTATCTACTTGCTTTATTTATTATTTTAAGTTTCCTCATCTCTTGTATATAATGCACAAAAATAAGCCTGGGTGTTAGAACTATAGTTTTCTTTGTATAATACAATGATAAAGTCATTCCCATCATTTAGTTGACTGGGATTTCTGCCTAGTACATTGAGCAGCTGGGGTGCTACCATTGGTTGTTATCCTCTCCCCTATAAATGAGAAAAAGCCCCCATGGTTGGCGTGGCGTGGCAACCAAAATAGCCACTATTCATTTAACAAACTGATTGTTTAGGTGAAATGCCTCACCACCTAAACACAAAAGTGAGAGTGCAGCGCTATACAAAATCTTACTTACTCCCTTAATTTGTATGGGTTAATTCACATGTAAAAAAAGAGAAATATACAACATAGTGCAATATTATTTTCTGAAATATACAATAAAAGTGAGTAGATCTACATATGATCACACTCACGTTTATTAGAGCCTTTTTGTCGATATAGACTCTAAACACTGTAGACCTTAGGGCCTTTTCAGGTGGCTCCTAGACCTTCTTCTGTGCTGATTTTCTTTCACAGATGAATATAGAAACAAAAAAATACACAGCGATCTGGGTGCAGATTGTATAGACCAAATATATGAGTATAAGCAAATACAGCAAGAAATGCTCACCATTTCAGGAGCCTGTTAGTATAACTAGGGTGACATTGTCCCTGTAAGAACCTGGGATTCCGATGCAATAAATAAAGATAGAGAAGGGGACTTAATAAGGAATTTTATTCCAAAATAAAAAAGGGGGTTTAAAGCAAAGCATAAAAAAGAACACTCAAAATAAAACAACAAATAATAGAGTCCTTTCCTTCTGAGAATGTCCAAGACGCTTTTCGCCGTTAGGGCTATATGAATTGGTGTAGAATCAATCGTTCCCAGTTCCGTTTTTAAATGTTGAGTGAATCCTCCACGACTTTTTGTGCTGCCTATCACTGGACAGTTCGTCACTGTGATGCGTTTGTTGGGCGTCTGTGTACTTAACTTCAAAACCGGAAGTGACGTACAGTCGTATTCCGTCCTGTGGAACTACATTACCCATATTGCTCCTGTCGAGGTGTCCCGATACGTCATATCTGGTTACACGGATATCACAAAGGGAAGTATTTCAGTTCACTTAATATTCTCGAAGATCAACATGAAAAGAAAAGATATATAAAAGCAATTAGAAACATGCCTGAACAATGGGGACATTTTTATTTATGATAGAAACATTTATTGAAACTAAAACTATATACTCTATGACCTACCTAGGTACATAATTTTCATTTTTGAGATGTAGTATCAAAACAAAAAAAGGAAAAAAACTGCAAAAAACACAATATAAAGGCACATTATATAAAAAATTACACAATATGAAAATATAAACCTATAAAAATATATAAAATATAGAAACATCTTCAATATACATTTTAAATAAATAGCTACTGTCTTTATAAAAAAATACATAATTCAAAATCTTCATTCAAGCCTGATGGACTAAAAGTGTTGCGATTGAAAATCCATTTCATCTCATACTTTCATAGTTGTTTTATATTGTCGTCTCCTCACCAATTTTACTTTCTGAATAACCTCAAACTTTAAAAATTGAGGATCTCTATTATGTACTTCTTTAGAGTTTTTTTTAAACACTATGTTTTTCATAACCATTTTTTATATTCCTTATATGCTCATTCATTCTTACATTTAGGGAACGTTTGGTTCTCCCTACATAGCATAAGTGATATGTGCAAGTTAAAAGGTACATTAAAGGTATATGAAAGTGAACATATCTTGAATTTTGTAAATTTTCATTCTATCGTGTGGATCTTCAAATGTTGTTGTGTGTCTCTTTTTACTTTCAATATTCCTACATGCTAAACAGAGTCCACATCTAAAAAAGCCTTTTTGTTGAAAGATATTTTTTGGTGGATTGGCTTTTATATATGTTTTTTTTTTACCAAACTTTGCTTCGGGCTTTTTGCTCCTCTGAACACGATTTTAGGTTTCTCTTGGAGAATATTGAATAATGTAGGATCCCTTCTTAAGAATGACGAAAATTTGGCTATAATTTTCCAAATTTGTTTTTAATTCCTATTTAAGTTACATATAAATAATTTAGTCCCACGTTGTGTCTTAGATTTATAACCTAAAAGGGACATTAGATCCTTGTCTTTTGTTTCTTGTATAGAATTCTCTAACTGGAATGGGTCATATCCCTTTTCTATATAATCCATATTTGAACAGTTCCTCCTTATTCTGAGGAACTGTGACTTTGACACGTTTTTCAGGGTGAAAAGTGGCAGTTATTGAGCTGTATAAAATTGTTCATGTCAACTGATTTAAAAAATGTCTTGGTATTAATTTGATTGTTTTCTATAAAAATGTAAATGTCTAAATCCCTTGTTCAAATTATACCCTAATCATTTTTATTTAAATAATTTAAAAATAGATTTAAATTTTGTTCGGTCCCTTTCCAGATAAAAAAAAGATATCATCGATATATTTATGGTATGAGACCAGATTTGCACTCCAGCTATTGTTATGCAAATTTAAATGTCTAAATAAAAATGTAAATGTCTAAAAAAATAACTTCTAAATCACTAAAAAAAACACTTGTTAGAATTATACCCCAATCTTTGTTATTTAAATAATTGAAAAATAGATAAAAATTTTGTTCAGTCCCTTTCCAGATAAAAAAGACATCATCGATATGATAGATATATTTATGGTATGAGACCAGATTTGCACTCCAGCTATTGTTATGGTAGATAAAATAATTTCCCCAGAATGCCATGAAATGATCTGCATGGCTGGATACAAATCTGGTCCCCATAGCCGTACCGCAAATATGGAGATAAAATTCTTCCTGAAACCAAAAGTAATTGTTCTTTAAAATCAGTTCTACCCCTGCATAATGAAATCTATTTGGTCTTTAGGAAATTTGTCTCAAACCTATTGTGCGAACAACTGCTAGCCATCTAAGAGATATGGTTAACATTTGACTAATTTTAGATACAATTAAATGTTAACCAGATTACCTTTTAGTGACATCAGACTCCAGTTCTCTTTATACAATTATTAATCATCAGAAAGGCTGTGAAGCTACCAAATTTTTTCTAACAAAATCCAACAAATTTCCTAAAGACCAAATAGATTTTATTATGCGGGGGATAGAACTGATTTTAAAGAACAATTACTTTTGGTTTCAGGGAGAATTTTATCTCCATATTTGCGGTACGACTATGGGGACCAGATCTGCACCCAGCTATGCACCTAGATCTTTTTATGGCATTCTGGGAAAATGATTTTATCTACATAACAATAGTTGGAGTGCAAATCTGGTCTCATATCACAGATACATCGATGATATCTTTTTTATCTGGAAAGGGACTGAACATGATTTAAATTTATTTTTCAATTATTTAAATAAAAATAATTGGGGTATAATTCTAACAAGTGTTTTTAGTGATTTAGAAATAGATTTTTTAGACATTTAAAAAAAAAACTAGGAGCGAATGTCCATTTTAAGTTATAAATCTAAGACACAAACTGGGACTAAATTAGAAGTTCTCTTTATATGTAACTTCGATGAGAATGAAAAACAAATTAGGAAAATAATAGCCAAATTTTGGCCAATCCTAAGAAGGGATCCTACGTTATTCAATATTCTCCAAGAGAAACATATAAAAACCAATAAAAGCCAGTCAAACAATTTATTTCAACAAAAAGGCTTTTTTAGATGTGGACTCTGTTCAGCATGTAGGAATACTAAAAGAAAAAAAGACACATAACAACATTTGAAGATCCACACAATATAAATAAAATTTTCAAAATTCAAGATATGGTCACTTGCTTCACAAAAAGTGTTATATATACCTTTCAACTTGCACATGTCACTTATGCTATGTAGGGAGAACCAAGCGTTCCCTAAATGTAAAAATGAGTGAGCATATAAGGAATATAAAAAAATTTATGAAAAACATAGTGTTTCAAAACACTTTAAAGAAGTACATAATAGTGATCCACAATTTAGACATGTGCAATTCGTTTCGGTCCAAAGTTTGGACAATTCGGACATTCGGGTACTTCCGAATGTCCGAATTGCCGAAGTCCCGAATTGCCGAGGTCCCGAAGTGCTGAAGTGCTGAAGTTCCGAAGTTGCTGAAGTTCCGAAGTGTCAAAGTGCCGAAGTGTCAAAGTGCCGAAGGGTCAAAGTGCCGAAGTGTCAAAGTGCCGAAGCACAGTATTGCCTAAGTACTAATATACTTACCCAGTGAAAGAAGAAGAATGTTACATTGCATGCAATTTTAAATAAAAAGTATACAAACATAGCCAGGATTCAGCTGTAAGCATTTGCAACACTTACAACAATCAAGTAACATACATTCATATAAAATGTAAGTTACTTGGCCAGTCAGTGTAATGACAGGAATGAATAAGTAGATAGCTCCCTAATACTGTGGGAATTAGGGAGTTATCTACTAAAAGGCTGAAAGACCTGATTTGGTCTTTCAACCAAATTTACTAATACTAAGTAATGATTACTTAGTATTAGTAAATTATGCCCCTACTCGCTATACCGCGAGTAGGGGCATGTCTATTAAACAGTGAGCAGCCTGTGGCTGCTCACTGTAAAAAATAAATAAAAAATAAGATCCCCCTCCCGAGCCTATTGCCCCCCTCCCGCCCCCACCCCTGAGCGGTGGGTGGGGGCCCTAATGTAAAATAATGGGGGGGACACCTATTGTCCTCCCCCCGGGCCCCCACCCCTGAGCGGCAGGTGGGGGCCCTAAATCAGAATAAGGGGGGGACCTCATGTCCTCCCCCTTGGCCCAAACCCCTGAGCGGTGGGTGGGGCCCTAAATACTAATAAGGGGGGACCTAATGTCCTCCCCCTGGCCCCCACCCCTGAGGGGTGGTTAGGGGCCCTACAGTAAAATAAGGGGGGACCTAATGTCCTCCCCCTGGCCCCCACCCCTGAGCGGCAGGTGGGGGCCCTAAATTGGAATAAGGGGGGACCTAGTGTCCTCCCCCTGGCCCCCACCCCTCAGCGGTGGGTGAGGGCCCTAATTACTAATAGGGGGGACCTAAGGTCCTCCCCCTTAGCCCCCACCCTTGAGCGGCAGGTGGGGGCCCTAAAAAATGTTCCCCCAGGTGACTAGGGGTCCCAAAACCCCTAGTCACCCCCTCCCCCCAATAAAACTTATCCCCCACCTACCCCCCTCACCCTAAAAATAATGAGGGGGGGGACATTTAACTAAGAATCTGTAAAAAAAAAACCAACTTAATATTCGAGGTTTTCTTTCTTCTAAAATCTTCTTTATTCAGCCCCAAAAAAGGCCAAATAAAATACCATAATAACCAACTCAATTATAAAAAAAAAAAAGAAAACAAGCGCAAAAAAATATAATCCATCTTCACCCATGGAGGGCTCAGTGCAGACTGAGCTCTACAGGGCGGGGGAAGGCTTATAAAGCCTTGCCCTGCCCTGCAATTAGGCTCAGAGCACTCTGATTGGTGGGTTTAAGCCATTCAATCAGAGTGATCTGACAGGTAAATGAAGAGACTGACAGGTAAGTCTCTACATTTACCTGTCACAGCACTCTGATTGGTTGGTTTGAAATCCACCAATCAGAGTGCTCTGTGTCATTTTACACAGCGTGGGAAAGTTCTTTGGAATTTTCCCACGCTGTGTAATTTGACTCATAACTCTCTGATTGGTGGATTAAGTAACCAATCAGAGAGTTATGAGTCAAATTACACAGCGTGGGAAAATATTTACTTAGTATTAGTAAATTTGGCTGAAAGACCAATTTAGGTCTTTCAGCCTTTTGGTAAATAACTCCCTGATACCGTGGGAATTAGGGAGTTATCTACCAAGCGGCTGCAAGAGAAGTCCCGAGGTGCCGAAGTCCCGAAATGCCGAAGTTCAGAAGTTGCCGCATTTCCGTAGTGTCGAAGTTCCGAAGTGCCAAAGTTCCGAAGTTGCCGAATTTCCGAAGTGTCGAAGTTCCGAAGTGCTGAAGTGCTGAAGTTCCGAAGTTGCCGAAGTCTTGAAGTGGCGAAGTCCCGAATTGCGAAAATCCCGAATTTCGGAATGCCGAACCGAACTTTTTTCCCATGCACATCCTACCACAATTTTTAACGTTCAAGGCTATTCTGAAAGTAAAATACAATTGGCGAGGAGACGGCACTATAAAACAATTAGGAAAGTGTAAGATGAAATGGACTTTCAATCTCAAAACTTTAAGTCCATCAGGCTTGAATTCAATTATATAATTTTTTTTATAAAGACAGTATGTATATTGAAGATGTTTTTATATTTGATATATTTTTTTATATTTTTATATTTTCATATTGTGTATTTTTTATATTATGAGCCGTTATATTGTGTTTTTTAATGCTTTTTTCTATTTTTGTTTTGATACTATATCTCAAGAATGAATATTCTGTACCTAGATAGGACATACAGTATGTATTTTTAGTTTCAATAAATGTTTCTATTATAAATAAAAAAATTCCCATTTTTCAGGCATGTTTTTAACCCCTTAAGGACACATGACATGTGTGACATGTCATGATTCCCTTTTATTCCAGAGGTTTGGTCCTTAAGGGGTTAAATTATTGCTTTTCGATATCTTTTTTTTTCATGTAGATACATATTAATGTATCTATACATCTTAAAGAATATTAAGTGAACTGAAAGACTTCCCTCTGTGATATCCATGTAACTGGATATGACGTATCGGGAGTCGGGACACCTCGACAGGAGCAATATGAGTAATGTAGTTCCACATGACGGAATACGACTGTACGTCACTATTGGTTTTGAAGTTAAATACGCAGACACCCAACAAACACATCACAGTGACACACTCTCCAGTGATAGGCAGGACAAAAAGTGGAGGATTCACTCAACATTTAAAAACAGAACCGGGAACGATTGATTCTACACCAATTCATACAGCCCTATTGGCGAAATGTGTCTTGGACATTCTCAGAAGGAAAGGACTGTATTATTTATTATTTTATTTTGAGTGTTTTTTTATGCTCTGCTTTAAACCCCCTTTTTATTTTGGAATACAATTCCTTCTTAAGTCCCCTTCTCTATCTTTATTTATTGCATCGGAATCCCAGGTTCTTACAGGGACAAGGTCACCCCAGATATACTAACAGGCTCCTGAAATGGTGAGCATTTCTTGCTGTATTTGCTTATACTCATATATTTGGTCTATACAATCTGCACCCAGATCGCTGTGTATTTTTTTGTTTCTATATTCATCGGTACAAGAAAATCACCACAGAAGAATTAAGGGGGTTAGTAAGATTTTGTATAGCGCTGCACTCTTACGTTTGTGTTTAGGTGGTCGGGCATATCACCTAAACAATCAGTTTGTTTGTTCTACCTGGTTCATAGTGGAATTGGGATATCACTGAGTGTTTTCACAGCACCTATTAACTATATTTTGGATATTATACTGTTTTCATATTAAGCACCTGTATCTGCACACTTTGTTGGTTTTGTTACTAGTCATTAGTGATGTCCCGAACGGTTCGCTGGCGAATAGTTCCTGGCGAACATAACTTGTTCGCGTTCGCCATGGACGGTGAACATATGCGATGTTCGGTCCGCCCCTATTTGTCATCATTGAGGAAACTTTGACCCTGTACCTCACAGTCAGCAGACACATTCCAGTCAATCAGCAGCAGACCCTCCCTCCCAGACCCTCCCACCTCCTGGACAGCATCAGGGCCGGACTGGGGATACAAAGCAGCCCTGGAAGAAAATGTATGCCAGCCCCATACACAATAAATTATATATACACACACATATATGTACAAATTTTTTTTTTCTGTGTATTGGACGACCCAGAGTGCTGGCGTGTGTGTGTGTGCGTATATATATATATATATATATATATATATATATATATATATATATACAAAAAATGAGTAAATCCTTGCACTCACGCTTAAAAGTCCTACTGTTATCCAGTGGTATAATTTGCCGGGTGCCCGTCCATTAGGGGTTCTTTGATGAATATAGATGTAGAAATTAGACTGCACTCATGGACTTAGAATATGAAAAAAAAGTATATTTTATTCCATTGAACAAGAAATCAAATGGATTTCTTGTTCAATGGAATAAAATATACTTTTTTTCATATTCTAAGTCCATGAGTGCAGTCTAATTTCTACATCTATATTCATCAAAGAACCCCTAATGGACGGGCACCCGGCAAATTATACCACTGGATAACAGTAGGACTTTTAAGCGTGAGTGCAAGGATTTACTCATTTTTTGTATATATATATGTATTAAGGCCTTTTGGCCTGTAATTGTGGGAGGGGCGCATGACACACCTCTTCCCTACTTAAGGGACACCCCTTACCTGGCTCCATATCGTTCGAGGTCAGCGCTGCATCATTTCCACTTCCGGGTCATCCAGACGCCATTTTACCTGATTACTCCATGAGGTTTTTTAAGCAGAGCTGTGTCAGGAATCCAGCCACAGGCTTTTCCGGCCTACCACCTTCTTTCTTCAATCCATCGCCGTGGATGGTGTCCAAGTGACTCACAAACTGTAAGTCAACCTACCCGTTATGCCAGGCATCAGTCCCACGGCACCATGCACGGGTCAGGTCCTCACTTTACGGCTGCATTTTGTCTAAGTCTGTTCTAAAACTTTGGGTGTACTACAGGCTTCTTAGACATTATCGCATTTCATGTACAAACCAACGAACCACTGCATTTTCGCCTACACACTGACCCCTACCGGTTATTCGGTGTCCTACAGGCTTCTCAGACATTATTGCATTTCATGTACAAACCATCGAACCACTGCATTTTCGCCTACACACTGACCCCTACCGGTCATTCAGTGTACTACAGGCTTCTCAGACATTATTGCATTTCATGTAAAAAACAACCTTGCTTCATTTAAACGATTGTCATTTCGGTTTGTGTTTTCTGGTCGGCACTTATTCATAGTATATTCTATGCACGATTGCTGTTCGCATTAAAATGCATACGGTTAAGCTATTCATGCTAACTTCTGTTTCCCTTCATACTAAGATTCGGTTATTCTGCTATGTATTCACATAGATCTTTTTCGTGAGTTACATTTCATCATTTCATGTATTTACATTTGGTTAAAAAGTTGCTTGGTTAAATAGACAGACCATTTTCATGCTATTTTTAAGGTATCACTTATTACATCAAGGGTATGAAACCAGCTAACATTTCTGTATAGACATTGGACTCCCACGCTTACTGGAGTTTTTTTTTTTTATAATTTATCCATTTCATTACAATTAAATCAGCCTACGTTACAGGCCTCATTTCTTTGTTGTTAACCATGACACAAGGATTTAATTCCTTTTCATGCATACTCGGGTTGAATCACACGTACTGATCCAACCAATCATACGTTTCCTGCACAGTAATCGGTTAAACTTTCAAATACTTATTTTACACGATCTTAGGTTGTCTATTTTGTTTCAGTTTGCTTATTATATATATATGGTTTTAATAATAATAGTTATTTTATTTTACAATGCAGATATTACATGTATATTACAGTTATGGTTAGCCTACATTACGGCTCCTTTTTCTGTCATGCTCGTACGACATACCACGAGTTCAAGGACATGGTCCTATTTTCAAAGAGTATAATGGAGATATGATGTTATTACAACCATGTACATTACGATTACATGGCACTAACTATTCAGGCCATTTCTTATCATACTCATACGATATACCACGAGTATATAAGAACACGGTCCTACCTTCCACAGACGGTTTCGGGTTGAATCACACGCATTGGTTCAACCACTCATACGTCACGTTACAACATTTTCTGCATAGATTGTCATTTCACATAATTTCACATGGCATTTACAAACTCAGGCCTTTTCTTGACACACTCAGACGACGTAACACGAGTATTCAAGAACACGGCATATACGTCTCACAAGACTTTCGGTTTTATAATCACACGTTCTGGTTCATACATTCATACGTCACTTTACAGCAACATTTATGATTCTGCATATTGTCACTTCACATTAAAAAGTCCCTTGCATTCCCAGATCAGTTTAGTGACATGCATATCATCTGATCACCTTCCATATATACACATTACACGGCCAATCCCCTGCTGCCAGGTATCGGACTCAGCGTAACGCTTGTCACCAGGCATGGGCAGTCATGTCACTCATACTCATAGATTTTACACCTCCCACACATACTGCTAGAAGCCCTAATCCCAGCCTATACAGATTACACAGCTCTCACAGGATCCATTCTCACTCTATCCCTTTTTAGGTTTATCCAGGTTTTCATACCTGTCGAATCTCAAAACTTCATACATACTACCAGGTACGTAAGCCTGCTCACGTTGTAGTTCACATACGTTTCATTCTTCTAGGCCATAGAGTACTGGCAAGTTAGGGGTATAGGCCCAAATAGGTACCTCCCTTCTTGGCATTTCTGCCTATCATTTAGTGGTCCGCAGGCCAACACCCTGCCTCAACGTTTCGGAGGCAAACGCCATCGGGCCACACGTGAGTTAGCCGCCTCGCAATATTATAGAGAGGGCCTCACCTGTCACTCCCTCCCCCTGTTTTCTTTTACTATCACCGAGAGGCCTACGATTCCTGCCACTACGACGGGTGGCCTCAATAACCCCTCGCGCCAACTCATAGACAGAGCCTCTCATAGCCACTTGGCAACTAGCAGGGCCTCACCTGTCACAAAACAAGATTAATTTTTTGCCTTTCAGGCCTAGTTAGCCTGCCAGTATCACCCCTGGGGAATCGGTCACTACACCCCTTACCATGGCTGGGTCGGCCGCTGCGACCCCTCCAGCATTGGTTGAGTTGCAATCACTTTCTCCAGCCATCTGTTTCAGGGCACATGCTAAATCTGTGTCCAAATAAAATGTATCCCAAAACTATACTTAACATCAATAAACATTTCTGTACTTACGACATTACTGCCACATCATCCATCTAGACATTTGGTGGAATTCATTATCTCGGGTCTATCAGAAGGATTCACACAGGCCTCATACACATGCCTTTCGGAATCCTGGAATGTCCTAATTTACAATCCGCACAACAAACCCTACAGCGGTGGAGACACTCATAGCCAGGAAGTGGCAGAGGACTTCCTATGGGGGCCCTTCCAGTCCCCTCCGTTCACCACATGGCGGACAAACCCCATCGGTATTGTCACGGGGAAATCTTCTCACAAACAGAGACTTATCATTGATCTATCAACACCTCACACCTCTGCCACTCCTAGTCTGAACTCCCTCATACCCTCTGAGGAATTTTCACTGCAATATTCCACCATAGATCACGCCATTACGGCTATCATGCAGGCAGGGGCCGGAGCATGGCTCAGTAAGACTGATATCACAATGCTTTCAAGTTACTGCCTATCCACCCTACACTGTGTCACCTGCATGGTATCAAGTGGACAGGGAACTACTATTTTGCTCACGTTTAACATTTAGGTTCCAAAGTAGTCCGGCCATTTTCGACGTATTTGCCGAAACCCTATGCTGGTTTTATTAAATATAGCCAGATGCCCTACAGTTATACATTATCTGGATGATTTCTTACTGGTCGAGGAGAATATTTCCCCTCCCAGTAGCCTAAAAGAAACAATCAGTCTATTCGAACAGGTGGGTGTCCCAGTCTCCTCCACCAAAACTGAAGGACCAGATACCTTCATCACATTCCTGGGTATCATACTAGACTCAGCCACCATGCAAGCTAGCCTGCCACGCCCAAGGTAGAAAACATTCTGATCAACATAATCTCTACATACAACTCGGTACTTGCAACCGCAAGAATTACAGTCTCTGCTTGGGTCACTGAATTTTGCCATTCGCATCATACCTCAAGGCCGGGCTTTCATCTCACAACTCCTTTACATGTTTCCCACTTTTAGACATGATGGACACAGGTCACCCCTGGATACCCAAGCCGCGGCAGGCGTAATTATGTGGAGAAAATTTTTAACTACCTTGAATGGTAAAAGCATGTTCCTTCCAAAATTGTCTGACTCCTCACCTACCATTTGGTCAGACGCGGCGTCTACCACAGGTTTTGCAGCAATTTTTCAGGAACGAATGGCTTTGGGCCAGCTGGCCTTTGGAAGTTCAGGACATGGAGGGTTTTTCCACTACCTCAGCTCTGTTTGAGATATATCCCATCGTGACGGTTGCCGTGGCATGGGTGCATTTATGGGCAGGTTCGTCTGTAAGTTGCTACTCAGACAGCCAAGTAACTTGTCACATTATAAACAAGGCCGATCCAAATCACTGACTATTATGAGATTCTTGAGGAAACTCACTTGGCTGGCTGCATGTCATAATTTTCTCTTGTTTTGTATTCATGTTCCAGGTGTATGTAACACTGCTGCTGACAATTTGTCTCGCTTTAATTTCCAGGCTTTTCGTCAAATACTCCCGTCAGCCGCACTCACAGCCACGAACACCCCACTATTCCACCATCTAGTAATGGACTAGATGCTATTATGCAACATAGCAGAACATTGTCCCAATTAGCACTGTCTACTAATACCCGGGAAACTTACGATAGAGCTTTCATTTGATTTAAAGATTCCTTTCTGAACACAACATCTTACAACCTTTCATCGTGACATCCTGGTTGGGCTTTGCTTCTTTTTGCCACCTCAAACTCAAACTATCATACAACACAATCAAACCATATCTGACAGGCATCCAACATCACATGCTAACTTTACAACCAGACAAATCAAGTGTCCTCCTACCAATTAAGAACATCCTTAGGGGTATTCAGAGATCCGAACCCCCACGTACGGCCCAGAGGCTACCCATAGATTTCCATATTTTTAAAGACTTATACAATTCACTAGATTTAAACCCTTTGCCAACAACACAAACCTCATCGTTAAAACCGCCATATACGTAGCCTTGTTTATGGTTTCTTGAGACCAAGAGAATTTACCGCCATCAGCACAACACAGTCCACTCACATCCTACTTCATTCACACTTAACAAAACACATGGACTATTATATCTTGACTCTGCCTCACTCCAAAACCAGTCAACATGCACTTTCAGTAGAGGTTAAGTACTATCCTACTCACAACAGGTGTAGCCCCGTCAAACTACTGGACTCATATACCCAGCATAACAATGAACCACCATCTCAACCACTTTCAGTCTACAAGGTTCGGTACTCACTACCACCACCTTTATGACACACGTCAGGTCTTTACTTACACAGCTGGGCCTCAAATCAGCTAACTATTCGGGCCACTCCTTCCGCATAGGAGCGGCCTCCACAGCATCCAGTGCAAACATTCCAGTTCATGTTATCAAGTCACTAGGGCGCTGGAAATCATCGGCTTACTCTAGATACATACCTAACCCGGTACAAGAAGTAAGAAATGCCTTTCAAGACATGTCTGGTTAAAGTATGTATATTGCTGGTATGTAATAAATTTGATTTTCTACTTTTGCCCTCTTTATTTACAGGCCTACCTCATCGTCGGTTCCGGCACACCACAACCGACTTGCTCTTTTAATACCATCCTACACTTATCAGTGTTTGTATCTTCTGTACTATCATGAGCCCTTAACACAAGTATTAAGGCCTTTTGGCCTGTAATTGTGGGAGGGGCGTATGACACACCTCTTCCCTACTTAAGGGACACCCCTTACCTGGCTCCATATCGTTCGAGGTCAGCGCTGCATCACCCTCCCACCCACTCCTCATTATTAACTCCTTTTCTCTTTACATTTCTTCTTGGTGGGCCCTCTTTATTTACAGGCCTACCTCATCGTCGGTTCCGGCACACCACAACCGACTTGCTCTTTTAATACCATCCTACACTTATCAGTGTTTGTATCTTCTGTACTATCATGAGCCCTTAACACAAATATATATATATATATATACGCACACACACACACGCCAGCACTCTGGGTCGTCCAATACACAGAAAAAAAAAAAAACACTATAGGGCTATTCAGCAAAGCAATAAAAAGATAAATACGATATATACGCGCGCGTGTATATATAGCATGTTTTATCTTTTTATTGTCCTGATGAATGGCCCTATAGGTTTTTTATTTATTTTTTTATTAATTGGACAACCCAGAGTGCTGGTATGGATTGAAAAGTGTGTGTGTGTGTATAAATATATATTTATATATTATTGGTATTTTCCTTTTTCTAATTCAAAATATTGGGTCGTTCAGGGTAAAAAGTTTAATTATACAGTAAGCATACTCACATGCAGACAGACAATCTCACTGACTCATTGATACAGCTCATTGATACACTGGCTGGCAGACAGACAGACAATCTCATAAATACACATAAGCTCACTGATATACACAAATATGCTCACTGACAGACAATCTCACTGACACACACAGACAAACTTACTGGTACACACACAAACTTAGTACAAACTCTAACACTCACACAAGCTTACTACTGAGAAACTCATTCATATACACACACTGACTACAGACAAACTCACTGACATACACACTCACTACAGAAAAGCTCACTGACACACACACAAGCTCATTCACTAGCAGACACACACACACACAAAATTACTGTCATGGGCTGAAGCAGAGAGTGTAGACTTTGTTTAATGTGTGTACAGGGGCGTACCTGAAGCATTTGGCACCCAGGGCGGATCCCTTATTTGGCACCCACCCTCTCCCTCCTCAACTTTAACATGTAAAAAACAACCACAATTTTTAAAAATGTATTTAGCACTGAGCAGTGTTTGTATATTTTTTATGTAAGCATGTTTTTGTATGGAGTATGTGTGAGTGAATGTGAGGGTGTGTTTGCACGTATTGGCATTTGATTGCAGGCGTGCATTTTTCTGAAGTGTGGTTTTTGAATATGGTGGTGTGTTTTTATGTAGTTTTGACATTTGGATGCAGGGTTGTATTTGTGTGTATTGTAGATGAAATGCTGAGATGTATGCACATACACATATACTCACATATACACACACACTGGCACACATACAGATACAGACACATAGGTACACACATGCAGTTACATAGAAACACAGTCATACACAGATACAGACAAATACTGACACATATACACATACAAACACACATACAGGCACACAGAGAGAGACACACAGGCACACATACAGATACACAGACACACCGAAACAAACACAGACACATGCATAAGTGTGTTTATGCATAGTGAATGCAGTGTGTTTGTGTAGTGGATGCAGTGTGTGCGTTTGTATAGTGGATGCAGTGTGTGTATAGTGAATGCAGCTTGTGTGTATAATATATGCAGTGTGTGTATAGTGTATGCAGTGTATGTTGTGTGGAATAAGTTCTGGGATGGTGAGCAGTGTGTATGGTTTGCCCCTCCCTGACACTTACCTGGTCCGGTGGGGCCCAGACCTCTGCATGCTCGTTTCCCATCCAGCAGCAGCAGGGTCCTCTGTTCTCGCGATCCGCGGGTTATCCTGCTGCTGCTGGATGGGAAACGAGCATGGATACTCGAACACGGCACACCGGTCCCTTTTCATAAGACACAAAATGCCGCCCCTGTGAAAGTGCGCCCCGGGCACCCCCCTAGTGAGTGGCACTCGGGGCAGACCGCCCCCGGCACCCCCCCTTAGTACGCCGTTGTGTGTGTGTGTGTGTGTGTGTGTTTGTGTGTATGTATTAAAATAATAATAAATCACTATTTATTTATTTTATTACATTTATGTATTTATTTATTTTTTTGGCTTTTTGAAAAATCCTACCCCTCAGCCTTTGGAATATTATCCAGATAAAATTGTTTATTGAGTTGGTTAACACACACACACACACACACACACACACACATATATATATATATATATATATATATATATATATATACAAAATACAGAATCCAGCGCACTCGCTTATTAACTAAACAATGCTTTTAAAATCTTGGAGATTGTAATAGTTTTATTTAAAAACACCTCACCTAGGCAAAAAATGATGGGGGTTTAGTTACATTATATGATCATACATTGCATAAGCCTGCCAACTACGTCAAAGTTGGCAGGCTTATGCAATGTATGATCATATAATGTAACTAAACCCCCATCATTTTTTGCCTAGGTGAGTTGTTTTTAAATAAAACTATTACAATCTCCAAGATTTAAAAAGCATTGTTTAGTTAATAAGCGAGTGCGCTGGATTCTGTATTTTGTATATTTTGGCCCCAGCAGCACCCTATAATGTATGCATGTTTAGGTGAGTGCAGCCCTCTTGGTTTCTTTTATATATATATATATATATATATATATATATATATATATATATATATATATATATATATATATATATACACACCTTGATTAGTTAAACTTCCCATTGTTTCTATTGGGATATATCACAACTAAATATGTATTTATACTCTGTTTATACCCAAAAAACAGAAATGTTCTTTAAAATAAATAAATAAATAATAATAATAAATTATTGTTACTAAGTGGCCAAGCAGTAACTCTACCAAGGCTTAGTCTTAGACAGGATTCTAGATTCCACATCACAATATTTAAAAAAAATATATATATTTTTTCAGCCTAGTAAGTTATCTTTTATATAGAGATTAATTCCCCAGGAGCTATAGGCAAGTTTTAAGTAACTTTGCACTCTAAAGCACCATAGCCACTTCACCTTACTTACCTGTCACAGAAGGCTGTGGGAGACAAGGAGCACTGGAAAGTGATGTCTCCATTTTCTGACCTCTTCCTTCCAGGTCAGCAGCATATGGGGGCAGAGCTTGTTCACTGGAGGTGGGGCTTGAGTCCGGGGGCAGAGTATAGAGGCACGAATTGCTGAAGATTCAGGAGGGAGACTCAGAACTCCCTCCGGCCCCCGGGCAGCCTAAATGGGCCGCCCCAGCACCTCCCTCTAGCCCCAGACCCTCCCTCCCTTCTTTCCCTCGGACTGACACAGACTGTTACAGTCCAAGGGAAAATTATTTAAATTACACATCAGGGCTTCCTGCCAGCCTCAGGTGCTGCAACTGACCGGGAAATTCCCTGGTATCCCGGTGGGCGAGTCCGGCCCTGGTCAACCCCCATGGTTTTTTTAATGAAACACATAGCCAGGGAATCATGGCTAATAGCTCAAAATCATGGTAGTTGTAGCTCATAATATCTGGGGGGCCAAAGGTTGTGCAGCCAGTTATAAACTAACAGGTAGACCCAGCTTGATTTAAAAAAAAAATAAAAAATCATACTTATAAAAAACACTAAAGATAATATTTATTATAAGAAATCTTGCTCCTTTAATAGTATACCTTAAACTAGGAATACCAAAAAAGGGAAGCAGTAACATGATTATAAATTAACATAAAGTATAACAATAATGCTAAATTCCACGTTAGCCTTATTATCACAATATCTGAATAATGCAAAACAAAATAGCATATTACACCTGAAAACATCATTACTTAAAATTTTAAGTATGTACGTTATCATATTATAGACATTAATTTAAAAGCAAAATAAAGAAAATAAATAATGTCACAAGTTCAAAAGCACAGCAGTTATTAGTATATTTTCTTTTTGGAGTTTTTGAAACCCCAGGATCCTGTGATGACAAAGTCTTCAAAAATGCATGTCCTTTCTCTGGCAAAGCTATAGCCACAACTTTTCCTTCATGTCTCACAAGTATCTTTGCAGGGAAGCACCATCTATATCATATGTAGTAGGCTCTCAGTTGCTCAGGAATAGGGATAAACTCCCTCCGGCCCCCTGGCCGCCTAAATGGGCCACACCAGGACATCCCTCCAGCCCCAGCCCCTCCCTCCCTTCTTTCCCTCGGACTGACACAGGCTATTACACTCCGAGGGAAAATTATTTAAATTACACATCAGGGCTTCCTGCCCGGCCCCAGGTGCTGCGGCCCACCGGGAAATTCCCCGGTATCCCGGTGGGCCAGTCCGGCCCTGGACAGCATCCATTTTAGATTCATTCTGAAGCTGCATTCTTAGTGAGAGGAGGGACAGTGTGCTGCTGCTGATTTAATAGGGAAATTGATAGCTAGGCTAGTGTATTCAGTGTCCACTACAGTCCTGAAGGACTCATCTGATCTCTGCTGTAAGGACAGCACCCCAAAAAGCCCTTTTTAGGGCTAGAACATCAGTCTGCTTTTTTTTCCCAGTGTAATCTAATTGCAGTTACCTGCCTGCCAGCGTGTGTGTCAGGCTCACAGCGTATACTGTGCCCACTTGCCCAGTGCCACCACTCATATCTGGTGTCACAATAGCTTGCATTTAACAAAAAAAAAACTTTTTTGACTGTAATATAATAGCAGTCAGTTTCCTTCACACGTGTGAGTTTCAGGGCCTGCCAGGGCACAGTGTCACACCAGTGCAACTCATATCTGGTGTAACAGTAGTGTACATTTAAAAAAAAATTTTTTTTGACTGTAATAGATTGAATAGCAGTTAGTTGTCTGCAAGCGTGTGTGTCAAGCCTACAGCATCTACTCTCCCAACTTCTGCCAGTGCACAGTGCCACTCATATCTGTTGTCACAGTAGCTTGCACGCATAGTACCACTAATCAAAAAAAATTGACAGGCAGAGGCAGGCCACCCCGCAGGGGCCTTCGTGGTCATGGTGCTGTGATTCCCTTTGGCCCTAGAATAATGCCCAGTGTTCAGAGGCCACGTTCCCTGAAATTGAAAAGTTCTGAGGACATAGTTGACTGGCTAACACAGGACACCCAATCTTCTACAGCTTCCGCTCGGAACCTTGACGCACCATCCTCCTCCAGCTTAGCTTCGGGCACCTCTCAAGTTACCACTCGCCCGCCTGCCGCCACCACCAACACTAGCACCACAGCCGCTTCACTTGGTATGTCAGAGGAGTTATTTACACATCAGTTGGTAGAAATGAGTGATGCGCAAGCATTATTGCCAGAGGATGTAGATAACAGGGATATGTCTCAGGCAGGCAGTATTACACACATGGACGTACGGTGTGATGATGATGTTGTACCCGCTGCTGCTTCCTTTGCTGAGTTGTCAGATACAAGTGAAGCGGTTGACGATGACGATGCGTCCGTGGATGTCACGTGGGTGCCCGCTAGAAGAGAAGAAGAACAGGGGGAAAGTTCAGATGGGGAGACAGAGAGGAGGAGGAGGAGACGAGTTGGAAGCAGGGGGAGGTTGTCGCAAGGAGCTAGTGGCACAGTCAGACAGCATGCATCGGCACCCGGGGTCAGCCAGACAGCACGCCAATCAACGCATGCTGTTGCCACCACCAGAATATCGTCATTGCAGAGCTCAGCAGTGTGGCATTTTTTTTGTGTGTCTGCCTCTGACAACAGCGATGCCATTTGCAACCTGTGCCAAAAGAAACTGAGTCGTGGGAAGTCCAACACCCACCGAGGTACAACTGCTTTGCGAAGGCACATGATTGCACATCACAAACGCCTATGGGATCAACACATGAGTACAAGCAGCACACAAACTCAAAGCCGCCATCCTCCTCCTTGTCCAGCATCTTCAGCCACGTCAACCACTGCTGTCCTCCTTGCCCCCTCTCAACCATCCGCCACTCCGTCTCTCGCCTTGAGCAGTTCCTGCTCATCTGCCTACAGTCAGGTGTCTGTCAAGGACATGTTTGAGCGTAAGAAGCCAATGTCACAAAGTCACCCCCTTGCCCAGCGTCTGACAGCTGGCTTGACTGAACTCTTAGTCCGCCAGCTTTTACCATACAAGCTGGAGGAGTCTGAGGCGTTCAAAAAATTTGTAGCTATTGGGACACCGCAGTGGAAGGTACCCGGCTGAAATTTCTTTGCACAAAAGGCAATCCCCAACCTGTACTCGATTGTGCAAAAGGAAGTAATGGCATGTCTGGCACACAGTGTTGGGGCAAGGGTCCATCTGACCACTGATACCTGGTCTGCAAAGCATGGTCAGGGCAGGTATATCACCTACACTGCGCTTTGGGTAAACCTGCTGACGGCTGCCAAGCATGGAATGCGTGGCTCTGCAGAGGAGTTGGTGACACCGCCACGACTTGCAGGCAGGCCTGCTGCCACCTCCTCTACTCCTCCTACTCCATCCTCTTCCATAACCTCCTTGGCTGAGTCCTCTTCTGCTGCTGCGTCTTGCTCCACACATCAACGGCACCCCCCCAGGTACTATTCCACATCCCGGATACGGCAGTGTCACGCTGTCTTGGGGTTGACTTGCCTGAAAGCAGAGAGTCACACAGGACCAGCACTCCTGTCCTCCCTGAACGCACAGGTGGATCAGTGGCTGATTTCACACCAACTGGAGATCGGCCAAGTGGTTTGTGACAATGGAAGAAATTTGTTGGCGGCATTGAATTTGGGCAAGTTGACACATGTGCCGTACATGGCACATGTGTGTAATCTGATCGTACAACGCTTTGTGCTTGAGTACCCAGGCTTACAGGACGTCCTGAAGCAGGCCAGGAAGGTGTGTGGCCATTTCAGGTGTTCCTACACAGCCATGGCACACTTTTCCGATATCCAGCAGTGAAACAACATGCCAGTGAGGCGCTTGATTTGCAACAGCCCAACACGTTGGAATTCAACACTCCTAAGGCTCGACCGCCTACTCCAAGAAGAAAAAGCCGTTAACGAGTATTTGTATGACCGGGGTGCTAGGACAGCCTCTGCGGAGCTGGGAATTTTTTTGCCACGTTACTGGATGCTCATGCGCAATGCCTGTAGGCTCATGCGTCCTTTTGAGGAGGTGACAAACCTAGTCAATCGCACCGAAGGCAACATCAGCGACATCATACCATTTGTTTTCTTCCTGGAGCGTGCCCTGCAAGAGTGCTGGATCAGGCCGTAGATGAGCGTGAAGAGGAAGAGTTGTGGTCACCATCACCACCAGAAACAGCCTTATCAGCATCGCTTGCTGGACCTGTGGCAATGCTGGAAGAGGATTGTAAGTGAGGAGTCAGAGGAAGAATGTGGCTTCGAGGAGGAGGAGGAAAACGAACCACAACAGGCATCCCAGGGTGCTCATTGTCACCTATCTGGTACCCGTGGTGTTGTACGTGGCTGGGGGGGGAAGAACATATCTTCAAAGAGATCACTGAGGACGAGGAACGGGACATGAGTAGCTTGGCATCCAACCTTGTGCAAATGGGGTCTTTCATGCGGTCGTGCCTGTTGAAGGACCCTTGCATAAAAAAAGCTTAGGGAGAACGACCTGTACTGGGTGTCCACGCTACTAGACCCCCGGTATAAGCAGAAAGTGCCTGAAATGTTACCAAATTACCGCAAGTCCGAAAGGATGCAGCAGTTCCAAAATAAATTAAAAAGTATGCTTTACACAGCATATAAGGGTGATGTCACAGCACAACGGGAATCTCACAGGGGAAGAGGTGAAAGTAATCCTCCTCCTCCCATGACCACGCCGGCAAGGACAGGACGCTTTACAGACGTGTTGTTGATGGAGGACATGCGGAGCTTTTTAAGTCCTACGCATCGCCACAGCCCTTCGGGGTCCACCCTCAGAGAACGACTCGACCGACAGGTAGCAGACTACCTCGCCTTAACTGCAGATATCGACACTCTGAGGAGCGATGAACCCCTTGACTACTGGGTGTGCAGGCTTGACCTGTGGCCTGAGCTATCCCAATTTGCGATAGAACTTCTGGCCTGCCCCGCTTCAAGTGTCCTGTCAGAACGGACCTTCAGTGCAGCAGGAGGTATTGTCACTGAGAAGAGAAGTCGCCTAGGTCAAAAAAGTCTAGATTACCTCACCTTTATTAAGATGAATGAGGGATGGATCCTGAAGGGACAATACATGGGCAATACATTCTACTAAAAAATGCCTGATGAGGGGGACTACTTAACACACCACTCCTATCTGGTGGCACATTAGATTACACGTGCAGTGCCCCAAATTTGAAGTAGGAGGACCAACTGATAGGAATAGTACTACTTAACACACCTTATAATAATGCAGAGAGAGGAGTCTGAAGAAGAGGAGTCAGAGGAGGAAGGTGGCTTTGAGGAGGTGGAAGACCAAACACTGCAGGTGTCCCAAGGGGCTTGTTGTCACCTTTCGGGGACCCTTGGTGTTGTACATGGCTGGGTGGAGGAAGAGACCTTCAATGACATCAGTGAGGACAAGGAACCGGACATGGCTAGCTTGGTATCCAACCTTGTACAAATGGGGAGTTTGCGGTTTTGCAAATGGACTGTTTGCGGTTGTTTGCGGTGCGTTAAACGGGGAGTTTGGTCTGTCACTGTGAAGCGGGCGTAACCCTTACACTACCTGATCGATACAACATCATACCTGATGTTTTAATGCATGTTATTCCAAACAATTTAGGAATGTTAAGTGATTTATGCCCTTTATGGATTAAAACCAGACTCTGCATCAACTATGTAATTTTCCATGGGAGTTTTGCCATGGATCCCCCTCCGGCATGCCACAGTCCAGGTGTTAGTCCCCTTGAGACAACTTTTCCATCACTATTGTGGCCAGAAAGAGTCCCTGTGGGTTTTAAAATTTGCCTGCCCATTGAAGTCTATGGCGGTTCGCCCGGTTCTCCCGTTCGCGAACATTTGCGGAAATTCGCGAACGGAAAATGTTATGTTCGCGACATCACAACTAGTCATTTAACCATTGCAAAGGTCAGGGAGAAAACTCATTAAAACTGCTTGCAAATCTGCTTCATTTGATGCCAATTTGCACTTTCTACTTTTTGGAAACATGCAGAAATCAAAGAACGTAGTTAAATCCTTGATTGGATTGAAATTGGTTGAATAGAGTGAATTGCTGCACTGTCGCAAAATGGCTGATGACGAAATACCCAGGTCTGGCTTCGGCTTCTGGAGACTCAAGGCTGCGAATGGATGCTCTTCAGAAAAATACCTCAATTGGTTCGATCCTCTGAATGGGGGCTTGCTGCTGGGGAGGGACCTTTGCAAGGCTGACCGGATGCGAAGGGGGAGATCCCCCATACTTAATCTGCTGTGGTCTCAAGTGATTTTGGAGTCCTGAACGGAGCCATGGCTTACACCTTCATTAATGGAGAAGATGTTTCATTCACTACAAGAATTGCTTTGCAATTACCTAATTTTGGAAATTGAGGCTGTTCACGAAGATCTGACTGAAATAGACATTTGCGTCGGTAAACTGGAAATGACAAATGCTGGATGAAACTGACAAAATTAAGGAAAAAATGTGAACGATGAACAATATTTGCATTTTGGAGAAAATGGGTCCGAAAGCCCTTTTACAATATGTGTTAAACATCATTCGTTGGTTCTACTGAAAATTAAAGACTGTGAGCTGATACTGGATAGGGGTCACAGGGTTTACAAGCCTTACTGTTCCTTCTTCTGCACCCAGACACATAATTGTGAGATTTCCATTTATTTTTATATTAAGGAACAATTTATGTCTCAGATACGTTATGGATGATCTTAAGCAACTGAGAGCCTACTACATATGATATAGATGGTGCTTCCCTGCGAAGATACTTGTGAGACATGAAGGAAAAGTTGTGGCTATAGCTTTGCCAGAGGAAGGACATGCATTTTTGAAGACTTTATCATCACTGGATCCTGGGGCTCCAAAAACTCCAAAAACCTCCAAAAAGAAAATATACACAGTGTCTCAGTGGCAAAGAGCAGGATTCACAAAGCCAAAGTCCAGGGTTCAAATCCCCTGCTGGGCACTCCTGGGGTGACTTGTCTGGCAGACTCGATGTCACGGCAAGAACCATGACAGATTATCTGTGTCTATGTATACATTTACACTCCACCATATAGGTATATAAATGTTTAGGGGGGTGCTTTTTTTTTTTTTTTTGCTGTCCATAACTTTTTATTTTATTTTATTGACAATATTTTTATTTCCTTTATTTTGTTTTCTTCCTTTTTTATGTTTTTGATACCCTTTCTCCCGTTAATACACATTTATGCAACAGTGTTATTTGAGAGATGTGGGACAGTAAGTTTATTTTTTGGTGATATAGATGTCATGTTTATTTAGTAACTGTATTCTTAATTTATAATATATGATAACATGTTCTGTGATCAATTTATATGTCTTTATACCCTTATGTATATTATAAGCACTTGTCTGAAGATGGTGTGTATGTTTACCCCTGTTCTTTTTTCTTTTTGTCTTATTCCCTTTTTCCCTTGTTGTTTCCCCATAAAATATAAAACATTTTCAGTAAAAAAATATTTAAAAAAAAAAAAGCTTTGACAAAGTTCAGTGGAGAGTGTTAGTACAACCCACTTTTTATGTAATACTATTAATGAACTAACCATGTGCACTTGTTCATATTGTTCTATATTACGGGTCCTATTTCTATATATTTTAGATGTCCCATTTAATATATGCCGTATGAGTCAGCTGCATTTGAATGACAGTATTGAACGATAAGTGAAAATAATAGCATTAATGGACTTTTGTACTGTTTGTACTTCGATTAATAAATGTATTTTTTCATTAGCCCTAAGCAACTTTATAATTGAGGCAGGAACATTACAAACATAATAATAACACATTTAAGTGAATTTATTCTTTGCTTTTACATTCTTCATGTTAAATGAGCAGTTTCACTAAAAATGAATACTAATCTTCTTTGAAAATGTACCATTCCTGATGACTAATAGAAAGTTGAAAAAAAAATATAAAGGATACTGTTTGAATATAAAATATTTTCTGTTAGGTTGTTTCCAATGGACCCATTTGTTACATTGAACAGTAATCTGACACTATTCTGGATGTTAGCGTCTCCATTAAGAGTTTAATACAATCATGGTAAAGGTTATTTCTGAATTCATGAAAACTATTTTGCACATTTCCCCTTGCCGTACATTTGTTAAGAGATGCAAGCCTTATTATTTATCCCGAGGGCATTTATCTATGTCCCTACACACGTAAGGTGTAGTGTCAGTGGCAATACATTTTTACTCAGATGGACCATCTATCTAGCAAAGATTGATTCGCTTGTTTTTGACAATGATATATAGAGTTGCAATTGCTTTAGTGCTCCAGGATAATGTTATGATAATTTTGTTATATTTGTTTATGCATGTGGAGAATTCATGATGAATAAACCTATTGGTTATGAATGATGCTTTCTTTTTTAACCTTACTTGATAAAATACTTTACATTTAATCTTACATTCAGGTTTAACATGCTAACTAGCTCTGCTGTCTACTGAACTGTAAACTGCAAACACATGTCTTTTTCAAATTTTAATACCACCACCACATAAATGTTAGCACCCCAAGAGATCCATTGTATTATTTTGATATGTCCCCTAGGGTGGTACATGGTGGCAATTCTTTGGCTTGGGCCATGTTTATCTTGTCTTTCTTTTCTTTTTCTTTTTTTTTTTTTTTACTCTTGGTAGTTCTTTTTCTTGTGTTAACAGTAACAGTCCGTTTCCAATATTCTTTTTCTTTTAATTTTATAGAAAATACAATAATTGCAGAGATTAAAGAACATAAGAGAAACTATTTTTCATGTATTTTCCCAATAAAATGTTATGGTCATTTATTATTTTCAACAATATTGTGTATTGCTGAAATAAATAAGTGTTTGTCTGTAAGTATTTAATTGCAAGTGTGTGTCTTTATGTATTTATCCATCAGTGTGTGTCTTTATGTTTATGTATGTGAGTGTGGTGAAGGGTCATAGGTGTGGCCACAACATTTTTGTTTTGAGTTCAAGCCCATGATGTATTTTTACCCTAGCAATGAACTCGGTCACCCTTAGAGATTTAGAGTTTTCCTTTAAGGGAAGTATTGGGCAGTGTACTTTTACTGTTATTATTATTATTGCCATTTATATAGCGCCAACAGATTCCGTAGCGCTTTACAATATTATGAGAGGGGGGATTTAACTATAAATAGGACATTTACAAGAAAACTTACAGGAACGATAGGTTGAAGACCCTGCTCAAACAAGCTTACAGTCTATAGGAGGTGGGGTATAAAACACATTAGGACAGGAAATATCAATCAAGTAAGGTGGGAGTGAATCAGAGCTGGAGATGAAAGTAAAGTGCTGCCCTTTAGGAGAGAGCAAGAGACAGGTATGTGAGGTAGAGGTTACTCTGGGAGGCCATAGGCTTTCCTAAAGAGCTGGGTTTTTAGGCACTTCTTAAACAACTGAAGACTAGGGGTCTGATGGCAGTAGGCAGGCTATTCCATAGGAAGGGAGCCGCCCGCGAGAAGTCCTGCAAGCGTGACTTGACCGTACGAGTGCGAGCAGCGGACAGGAGAAGGTCAGGGGCAGAGCGTAGAGCCTGAGAAAGGGCATACCTATGGATCTGTGAAGAGATATTAGAGCATCTAGAATTGTTCATTGCTTTATAGGTGTGGATTAGCACCTTGAATTGACTCCTATAGGATACAGGAAGCCAATGTAAGGACTGACAGAGGAGTGAGGTGTGAGAAGACCGATTAGAGAGGAAAATCAGTCTGGCAGCAGCATTCATTACAGACTGTAGTGGGGCAATATGGATTTGGGGAAGACCAATTAGGAGAGGGTTACAATAATCCATGCAGGAATTACTAGAGCATGGACAAGCTCCTTGGTAGCATCTTGCGTAAGAAAGGGGTGGACGGGATTTAGGGGAGGTACCAGAGGGAATAGAATGGAGAGAAATCTGGGAAGCTAACAACTCAGTGTCCATTTGCGTATCCCTTCAAGAACAGGCATATAAAACGATGTTTAGATGGTACACCACACTGGCTAAACTGCACTGCATGAAACAAACACCTACTGACACCTGTTGGAGGGGATGCGGCCATAGAGGCACATACATTCACATGTGGTGGGAATGCCCCAAGCACAATCCTTTTGGACAAGGATATGCAATATGATTAAAATAATTTTTCATAGAGCGCCCGACTTAAATCCCTGGACATACTTGCTTAGTAGATCTTTAGATGATTGGACAAGGAGGGAACAGAAGCTGTTCCATAAGATCACTCTAGCCGCCAGGAGAGCGATAGCGCAGACCTGGCTACAAACACAAATGCCACAAACTCGGAGAGTCATATCCAACATAAAAGAGGTATATTTAATGGACGACTTGACCGCCCGACTAAAAGGGTCCATGACCAACTTCAACAAACTATGGGAACCTTGGCAGAATAGTGACCTCACCAACGAAATGACATCCTCCTGACCCCCGTGAAATAGGGGTAGTTGCTAATTGAGGACCCCCCAGAGAACTCGGACATATACTAGGGAACCCGCACAGGGTCATACTACATGGGACTGACGTACCCCCCCTTCCTCCCCATTCCATTCCAGCTAACTCTTTACCTTCTTTCTTATTCTAAGTTCTGTTAGCTTTTTTCTCGTTTCATTTTACCATACCATAATTTTAGCCACAGAGTACTACATAATGTACTACACCACACGATACTGCACAGTGAGATAAATAATAATCGCAAAAAGTGCACCTTCCAGGTGGAAACAGAGCCTGCCCTATCGAAGGGGGTAACTACGGGAACAACCTAGTAACATTAGGCACCCCTACTGCTCTGTACCAATGGGGAAAGGTTGTCAAAGAGACGAACACACAGGACGTGTGGCATACTACAGTTTAGCATATAATATGTTATTATATCCTGTGTTAAGATTAATTAATGGAAAAAACCTTGACGGGTAACTAGACAAGCCTACTACACATGTTAAGTTGGAGATGCTATGAGTTGTCAAATGTTTCACAGTGTTTAAATATGTCGCAAATCTGTAGGCTTTTGCACAAGCCATGTTGCCTATGTTATAAAACTATCCTTGTCAAGATGAAAGAAAAAAGAATTAAAAAAAAAAAGAAAGGGGTGGATGCAGGCTATGTTTTTAAGATGGAATCTACAGGATTTTGCAACAAAAGTGGAATCCAAAAGAGGCAATAAGTTTGCCAAGAGAGGCAGTATAAATAGAAAATAGAAGGTGACCAAGGACAGAGCCTTGGGGAACTCTAACCGAGACAGTACGAGGGGAGGAGGTATCATTAGAAAAGGAGATGCTGAATGAGCGTTGGGAAGGATAAGTGGAAAAACCACAAGAGGACAGAGGCACAGAAAACGAGTGATTGGAGAGTTTAATTGGTTCTTCAGTCTATTATTATATTTCAGTATTCCTTATCTGCAAAATTTATTTTTTTGAAGTGAGTTGATGTTGCACATTTTGCTTCCATACTACTTTTCCTAGGTGTCTCTTAACATTTTCTAAACATTAACATACAACAAAATTTTCATTTTGTATGGTAAGAAATTGCTAATATTAACATCTGAATATTACCTGGATAAAAAATAGAGGTCATTCAAGCAAAAAACATCATGCACATGAATTCTGACACTGCTTTTCATAAAGAATTAAATCAGAAAATGTACCTTTTTGTAAAGGGGTATTCTCTTTCAATATTATAAATAAATAAAGATTTTAAATAGATATAATTTTGCTTGTAACATGCAAAACCAAAATCTCATACCAGGCTCTGTTTTCTTCATTGTAGTTGATTATGGATGAACAGCTAAATGTATTACCCAGGACAGAACAATAACACACAAAAAATAACACTTAAAAATGGAAAATGAATAAAATTCTTCGATCCAAAGCCACTTCATCAGGAGGAAAAACAATCTCTGAGGATTACGTTAGTATGACTGTCAACTATTGGCACAACTTAAGTGGCAGTAAAATGACTCATCAAGGAAAGATGATCCAATAAGAGTAAGATGGTTATAGTCTCCAGAAGACAATGCGATTTAAGGAAATAAATCCCAAAGGAAACATATACATTTAATATATGAAGGGTATTGAAAACTAAGTTGACTGAGGAGAGATCTTGGCATATTTTTGGCAAGACAATATGTACCTGAAATCCATGTTTTTTGGATTCTGGCCATCATAATGTATGGGAGAGTAATTCGTAAGACTAATGTCTTCCCAAGAAGTTGTTTGGAGTTAAATCCTACATGTACCATCTGGTATGTTTCTTCAGAACATGTATACAAAAGGTGTATTTATTAAAACAAAGGTATAAAATATCCCAAAAAGTAACTATAAAACATCAGAGATAATGTCCTTCAATATTAGGCTGAAAACACGGTGTGAGAGAATACAATGCAAGTGACTAAGAATTAATGCAAAATGACTTTACAAAGATCAAACAGAGCAGATTAATGTAAAAAGACAGAAGAAAGGTAAGGTATTAGGCAGGTTTATAGAAACAACAAACACGGTTGTAACATGCTTATTGTTCAAGCTTAAAAGATAAAAACATGTCCCATAATAGAAACTTGTGACACAAATAAGTAAAGTTTAATTACCATTAGAAAACACGCAGTCTATATTATTATTTTCTTCAGTCACATTAAAGTAATCTTGCGGTACTGTTTTTTTTTTTTTTAGTCAGTTTGTTAAAAAAGGCTAAATAGAGCTGTCAACTCTAATTCATACAAATCCATAGGGAAAAAAACCTTTTTAGAAACATTTTATGTATTAAAGAATAATTGTCCCCTCTTTGAATATTTTATATCATTTTAGTGCATCCTCTATAGCTAACAAATATGTGTTTATAAGGCCTGAAAAGTTTAGTGAAATACTGAAATTCATAATGCTGTTTTTATCTCTATTTTGCAACAGAGCGATCTACCTGGATGCTCTGACACTCATCGGTATTAACTCTACCCTTTTCCATCATTAAAAAAACAAACAAAGAGACAAACAAACAACCAAACAAATAAACAAAATACAAACAAACAGCAATGTATTTGCAAATCCGTATAGAGACTTCAATACAACTTTTTTCCCCTGGATTATGTGTGCCAAACCTTCTTTAGTGGGTAGACCTGCTATCAAGGGCCAACGTATGCCTAAGCTTTTTACTCATCAAAAGACAAATGCCTCCAAGCTAAATGCTAGGAAATGCCCAGTGCCTATTACGTATATCTTTTAAATTAACAATTGGAATAATTCTTCCCATACTTTTAACCACATATGGACAATTGTTTCATGTGAAACAAAATATTCAAATAGTTTCCAGATCCACATTGGTCAACTAATGTCCACATATATTCTCATTTTATGTTTGTGCATTCGGATTCAGCTGAATTAAATTTCGGCAGAATTTGGGCTGAAGAGCTGTTCGTCTGAATTTGGTATCTTTGAAGAATCACATGGACTTATAACTGAGCAAACACACTAGTGTGATGGTTAGACATTGTCACGTTCACAGTAAATGATGTGGAACACAACTGCAGATTTCTTAGGACTTTGATCTTTTATTAAGACACTTAGATGGAACTGAGACTTCAGTTCCAGAATTACAGTTACTGTTTCTTTAAATAATAAACGGTTTGTTTCATTTAGCATTGACAAGGTTCAGAATTCATTAGAGTCCGTTATTCTTGTTAACAGTTCAAATTATAAGAGATTAAATACATTGGAATTATCAGTAGCAAGAATGGTGCAGCAAAACTTAAATAGTACTTCTTTTGAGGGATGCTGTAGCAGGCTTGCTGAACAACTTAACAGCAGACTTTAGTATGAAGAAATAAGATTATCTGTAGCAAGACAGGTACAGCTGAACTTGAATAATACTTGATTTGAGGAAAGCTGTAGCAGGATTGCTGGACAACTTGATAGCAGACTTTAGTATGAAGAAATAAGATTATCTGTAGCAAGACAGGTACAGCTGAACTTGAATAATACTTGATTTGAGGAAAGCTGTAGCAGGATTGCTGGACAACTTGATAGCAGACTTTAGTATGAAGAAATAAGATTATCTGTAGCAAGACAGGTACAGCTGAACTTGAATAATATTTGATTTGAGGAAAGCTGTAGCAGGATTGCTGGACAACTTGATAGCAGACTTTAGTATGAAGAAATAAGATTATCTGTAGCAAGACAGGTACAGCTGAACTTGAATAATACTTTATTTGAGGAAAGCTGTAGCAGGCTTGCTTGAGAACTTGATAGCAGACTTTAGTAAGTTAAAATAAATCTTTAGCATTGTTAGCTCCTAACTCAGAGACTGTAAGTTACTTAGCTTCAAGAAGTAGAGGGATTGTGTCCCCAGCTCTCCTCAGAGGCGGTTGCTTCAGTGAATGGTTGCCGAGAGTGCTGGTAGTTCTCTGTGATGAGGAGAGATGATGGGGACTCGAATATTCCTCCAGTCCGGTCTAGTAGCGAGTGGTCGTCTCAGCGAGGTATGTGAGCCGGTGAGTTTGGCGCGGTACGCGTTTCAATAATCCAGCGTCTATCAGCTGGTGCGGTCGCATTAAATAACAGACCGCGGCAATGGGGGTGTGGCTAAGCTCCGTCAAACCCGGAAGCATGAGGAGACATCGGGAGGCTTCAGGCCTGACAGACATGTTCATTTAAATTTGTTTTTCAGAGTTCTGTCCATGGCGCCATAAAATAAATTATTGATGGTTAGGGGACAGCCACTAAATATGAATTTAATTCAAAAATCAATGATCATCCTATATTTATTTATTAAAAATGTAATAAGATATAATGTATAAATAACAACATTTTTTTAAAATCTTTTTTGTAATGCTCCTCATCTTTTTCTCTCTATTCGATACTTGTTCTCACTTGATCTGTGAACCAACAGTATACTGCTAAATATATACATAATACTTATATTATAAACAATACACAAGATCCCCATGTTTCATATAATACTTATATTAGGTATATATTTCACAGTACACTGATTGATGCATTCTCTTGCTCTTTTTGGTTTGTTCAAATATTTCCCTGAATATTTTTGCACGGATGATATTTGATCGAATCTGCATTGGACATCCTGAACGAAATTTAAATATTGGAAAAAATATATTTGGCCAAACTATACTTATGTGCCATGCACAAGTCTACTTGATATCGTTGACTTGAACAACCAACCATGCTTGGTTTTAGGGTATAGTTAAATATTGATCATGTATTAGAAAAAACTGTCTTGGTATATTTGTGTCTCCAGCTGTATCCTTCCTGTAGCCAACCCTTGTAATCAAGTTTAAGGTAAAATGCATTGTCAGACTTGTTCTTTAGCAAATAGGTAAAGATTTGACCCCAAGATAAGTAATTTCACAAGACATGAAGTTGATTGAGAAGTTTGTACGACTTGTTATAATTGCAAAAAACTGTATACCACTAAAATAAACATATTATAGCTAGAGAAAGATGTTTTGAGAGATCGTTTAACCCCTTAAGGACCAAATTTCTGGAATAAAAGGGAATCATGACATGTCACACATGTCATGTGTCCTTAAGGGGTTAAAATTGATTACTTATTATTTTAAAGAATATAATGGAACATGATTTTATCAATCTTGATTAATTTTACTTAAGAATAAATAATGTGAAGTACAAAATATGAATGTTTTCACGTCATTTTATAAACTTTCTGTGTTAATCCATCTTAAAATAAATAAATTAAAAAGAAAAAGAAAAGGTAATTACCTCTGACCTGCAATGCATAAGTTTCTTGAAAAGACATTCTATACCTATAAATCCAGTCCTAAATGCGTATTACTCTAACAACACATCATTTGATGTTACTGATTGTCCACAACAGAGGAGTTCAAGGCAAATGTTGTTAGATTAAACAACCCCCATATTATTTTGCTTGTTGCAATGAAGAATATTCTTTTCTCAAGGGATAGTCGAACTGTTACTTTTGGTCTCTGGCAATGTGAGCTCTGAAACCTATTATCATCAATACAGTGTAATGTAAGTGGAAAATGTTCTTGAGATGTCATTCACTTGAAACCTGGAATATCCATCAGTTGCTCTGAATTAATTCTGTGAGCACAGGCTACAGAAACACTTAAGCCATTTCCTCCCTGGGGAGAGATACTGTTTTAAGAGAGATCTGGAGCATTTCATCACAATTTACAAAACATGATCATAATTCTTTCTTTACAAGGAAAACAAGCTGGCCAAAGCATGGTTTAAAGATATCCTGGAGTTTTTTGTATTACACTTTACACATTATATAGCCAGAGATAGTGGTCTTGTAATTCAGGTTTGATTTAATAAACTCTCACTAATCCATTACGTTCGCAACAGGAGACACATAAAAATTTAAAAGTACAAAAAGGTTTAAAAAGAAACGTTGAAATAATAGAAAATAGGTGAATGAAGTGATACCTTCTGGAAATATCATGAGCTGATCCTAAGCAGGGAAACTATAGAATTAAATAAAGATTCTCAAAAATCTAAATTTTTTTCACGTGAGTGCTGTTCTTACACCACACATTAACTTTGCTTATTTACTTGAGAGTGATAGGTTGAAATTAAATGGTTACTCCAACTTCCAGGGCAACTTCATTGATCTGAAGTGGTCATGGTGGTAGGAATCGGTATATGCAACATTTCTGCCCGAAACACTGTGCATACAGATATATTTGCACTTTTGTTCCAGGGGCTAGCTGCACCCCCGGCACACTTGATGTAGGCAGCAAGGAAACTGTTTCCGACTGCTTAATGTCAATTCTGTGCAAAAATAATGTCTGTTGTCAGCGTGAATAGTGCTGGCGGCACCCTCCCTTCCTTGGTGCTCTCTCTCCTGCCGCAATCCATTGTGTGAATTGTTTAAATATAAAACAAGACTCCTCCCTTCCCCTTCCTCTCCCCCCCCCCTTTTTTTAAAATCTCCCAGCCTGGACTTCAGGTAAGAGTTTTATACTTTTTATACTTTGTATAACCAGTACTTTTCCCCCCAATGCCTCTAAACTACATAAGCCATGTTAAGCAAAGCCAAGCTTTTTTTTAGACCATTTTCTAATTTACTTTTATACTATCAAACATTTCATCATTCAACCCATTATTTAGCCCTTGCTCCAGCTAGTTTCAAGCTATTACCCATGTTTTATAAAAAAAAAAACAAATAAACTAACAAACAAACAAACAAAAAAATCTTCTCCAGATTCTGCCTCTGAATCTTCTTCTTCTCCATTTATATTCATGTCTACTAGTATTCATTATTATCAAGTCATTTTGGACCTAAATACATTACATAGTCACACTTTTTTTTGTGTGTAAAATTTTAACAGACAGGCTTGTTAAGACACAACATTAAGTACGGGCATTTCAAGAGACTTAATACTGTGGCACGAACTAGAACTGCACATTTTTTTAGGTTATAAACAGGCTGATACAGGTTATGTCAGGTAATGAGAAGACAACAAGAGTAACTGAGACATATTATGTAGGCTGACATTAACGTAGTCGAAAAAAGAAAATAGTGTAACACGCCAACTTATAGTTAGTTCTGTAGCTTAGTAGCCGCTGGGTACTATTCTCAGTGTAGGAGCATATGAAAATAGCATAAGTTAAGGTAATGGTTAAACTAGCATGCCCATCACGGTCTAAGATATATCTGCAGCCACAGTAGGATGTCTGCTAGATAGGTTGATATGGTCTGGTACAAATGCTTTCAAGAAAAGGCTCCCTCATTGGCCAATCTGGTTATGTCAATATAGCAGATGCAATATATACTGTTGTCCTAGAGTTACATGATGCCTGAAGTCACCCTTAATTAGTTATATTAGGGGAATGGTATTTTGATAGTGTAGCTCAGTTTGATAACGTAGTGTAGTAAGCATGTTTAGGCTATCATGTCATGGTAACTGTGACAGGATACACTGTCTTACACAAGAAAAATTTGAGAGTCAGTGTTAGATGGTTATGTGCAAGGCCGGAGTGGCCCACCGGGATGCCGCGGCATCTGGGGGCTGCACAACTCTAATTCCCTAAAGAGAGGAAGCCCTGTGGCAAATTTTAAGTAATATCGGGCCTGATAGTTACCTTGCGGCTGGTGGCCACATCTCATGTTGTGTAGGGAGGTGCCGCCAGGCCGGGTGGCCACCTGGCTCGTCCGGCAGCACACTCACTAATTCTGACAGCTGAACAGCTGTCAGCACAGGAGGACTGAGGGACAGGGCAGAGTTGACTATCATGCTCCCTGGCGGTCCCACAATTCCCAGCACAGCCACATTATAGAGTAGTTATTACTCTATTATGTGTCCATGCTGGGAATTGTGGGAACCACGAGGGAGCATGATAGTCAGGTCTGCTCCCTCACTCAGTCCTCCTGTGACAAGGTGAGCATCAGGGGTGGTGAAAGGTAGACATAGACACAGGGGGAGGGGGGACAAAGAGGCAGAGGGGATAGAGAGACACACAGGGGGAGGACGGAGAAATAGACAGAGGGGGAAGAGAGAAAAACAGGGAAAAGAGGGGGAGAAAGAGATAAAGTGGGAGAGAGACACGGGGAGGAGCAGCGAGACACACAGAGGGACTGGGGGAGACATAGTAAAACACAGAAGGTTTGTTGGGGGGGACAAAGAGACATACAGAAAGGAAGGGGAACAAAGTGACACACAAGGATTGTGGGGGGCAAAGCTGGGCAGGGGGAATAAGAGACACAGAGTGGCTGGGAGAAGAGAAAGAGGCACACATAGAGTCTGTAGTTAGAAAGAGACACACAGGAGATTTGGAAGGGGATAAAGAGACAAAGGGGCTGGGGCTAAGGCATACACAAAAGGGGCTGAGGGAAAGAGAGATTCAGAGGCTGGAGAAGGGTAAAAAGAGATGCACAGGGGCTGGAATAAAGTAAACGATATGCCCCTTCCCCCTCCTCCCTCACACTTTTCAGCAATACATTTTAACACTTCATTCTATGTTAACTGCAAGATGCATGCTTCACTGGTGTGTCAATCAATTCAAAATGGGTCCAGTGTATTGGTGGATTGGTGAGGCTTTGTTAGGTTCTCTATTTTCCCAAGGGTTGATAAATGCAGGAATACATGGGATTTATATATAATATACTATTCTGGGCTAGTGTTCTATAAGTAGAACAAGTATTGCAAAAAACTAATTTTCCGGCACGTTATCCAACATTTCAAATGTTGACCTAACATTGATTATTACCAAAAATATATTTCCTTAATAATAGATGATAAAAAAGCAATTAATTTGGGTGCAGTAATCATTGAGCTATATTCTCTAGATATCCCTGCTTATTTGAATCTGCTTTGTAACTGATAGTAGTGATATCAGAATTCTCAATTTATACATGCACCAGAGGGCGTAGGAGCATTGTATTCATCAATCCGCTGACTCTCAAAGGTTAATATCACTAAAGGATGCAGCAGGGAGTCTATGAATAATGCCTAGCTTGCTTTCCTTACTGGATATCTTTGGTTTGAAATGTGTGTAAATCCTCTTCTTCTGTGGGTGGAAAGATGAAGCACTGGAGCGATATGCATTTTATTGAAAATTGGGATTGTGCATCTGCTGAGAGTGACTTTTTTCTCCTTAACAAGACACATCTCTGGACTTTAACTGCATGTGCAGAAAAGGCTTTTAATCTGCTGAGCGATTTTTTTTTAACCATAAATCTGGTGTTTTAAGGAAAAAAAATCCTATTTTATATACTGAAACTGATTAACCATATTGATTTTTGTGTAGCAGTTCTTATACTGAACCTTTCTCTTCATTTTCTTAAGGGGTTAGCAGAATGTGTTTGTCTTTACTTTTTTTTTTATTTAAATGAATACTGTACACATTGCTTTTTCTCAATAAAGTGGCTATAGTGTCTGGAGCACCACGATGCCCCCATCAGTGTTAAACCCTTTTTTTATATTTTACTGTTAACCAAGCATCCCCAGTAGTCCATGCCTTCTGTGCTGCTTGGGCTAGTGAGGGAACATTATCCTGAATAGCAATGAGTGGTGTTGCTTGACTTACAGTATCTGTGGGATGCCAGAGACCCTCATTCAGTGCTAAACTTTGAAAATAAATACATGCACTGTATTTTTTCCCAGTGTGTAAACTGCAATATTTGTGCTCTTATATGGGGCGTATAAAGATGCTCAGGATACTGGTATACTTTAGTTGATCATGCAAACTAATATTAATCTTGTGCAAACATACAGCAGGAATGCTGTCCTTCAGCAGCAGAGAGGGACCGGCAATAATGTCTGAATTTGACTAATTTTGATCGATTTGATTTTTTTCCTTGAATTTGAGCTGTCTGTTTTCAATTTTTTTTTTTTTCAGGACTGGGATATAGGTATATAGGTTTGGGAAGTCAGGAAAAAAAATCTGGCAGTAACAGTGATCATGGATTGTAATGGATGAGACTATTGAGAAACATAATGTATAAGTCAAGTATGGAGTTAATCAAAGTGTGAACAAGCACAGTTGCATTAGGCATTAGGAAAGACCAGATAAAAGCTGTGATTTTACGGTGAAAAAGACAGGAGGTGGAGATTGATTGGATGTGGGGGAGTCAGGGCCGGACTGGGAAAAAAATTAGGCCCAGGCATTTTTCAATCAGAGCGGCCCCCTAAGAAGGGGGCGGGGCCAGAGAGGGTGTGTTTTGTCATCACTAATGACAAGCACGCCCCCCCTCAAAGTGAGCATGTTGGTTCAATGCGCAGAGCCCCGCTAAAGAGCTCTAGCATTAGAAAAAGGCCCTGAATTTGTTCTGCGCAGCGCAAGCAAATTTAATAACATGCTTGCACTGAGTTGGCTTTTAAATTGTCTCTGGTGTCTCCACAAGTGGGATACCAGAGGACAAAAAGGCCAGGAAAGTGTATGGTGCATGTGTTTGGAGCCTGCTTGTGGGATTGCGTGTGTGTAGAGTGTGGTGTGGTATTGTGTAAATAGGTCAATTTCATTTGTGTTTGTGGTGTAATATGTGTGGCTAGGGGCTGTACAGAGTGTGTGTATATTGGGCATAGTGTTATAGGGGATGTAGCGAGTGTGTGCATACGGGCTGTAGTGTGTGTGTATAGGTGACGTAGTGTGTGTAGGGGTTGTAGAGAGGGTGTGTTTAGAGAATGTAGTGTGTGTTTAGGTGGTGCAGTGTGTAAAGGACCCAGAGTGTGTATAGGAGAGTGTGTGTGTGTGAGTGTGTGTGTGTGTGTGTAGAGGATTAAGAGTGCATATAGGGTAAGGGATCTAGCGTGTATCTGGAGTGTAATGTATGTAGTTGTGCTGTGTGAGGGGTGCTGTAGTGTGTGTATATATATATTTATATAATATATATATAATTTATATGGAAGTATTGTATGTGTGAGGGGCGCAGTGTGTGTGTGTGTAAGAGGGGTGCTGTGTGTGAGGGTGTTTTTATCTGCCGTCACATTCTAGGTTTCTAATTTTCTTTGTCTTTTAACTCACTGAGGGTTATTATATATATATATATATATATGTGTGTGTGTGCTGTGTGTGTGAGCGAGGGTGCTGTCTGTCTGAGGGTGATGTGTGTGAGTGAGGGTGCTGTGTGTGTCTGGGTGCTGTGTGTGTCTGAGGGTGCTGTGTGTGTCTGGGGGTGCTGTGTGTGTCTGGGAGTGCTGTGTGTGTCTGAGGGTGCTGTGTGTATCTGAGGGTGCTGTGTGTGTCTGGGTGCTGTGTGTGTGTGAGGGTGCTGTGTGTGAGGGTGCTGTGTGTGAGGGTGCTGTGTGTCTGGGGGTGCTGTGTGTCTGCGGGTGCTGTGTGTGTCTGGGGGTGCTGTGTGTGAGGGTGCTGTGTGTGAGGGTGCTGTGTGTGAGGGTGCTGTGTGTGAGTGTGCTGTGTGTCTGGGGGTGCTGTGTGTCTGGGAGTGCTGTGTGTGAGGGTGCTGTGTGTCTGGGTGCTGTGTGTCTGGGTGCTGTGTGTGTCTGGGGGAGCTGTGTGTGTCTGGGGGTGCTGTGTGTGAGGGTGCTGTGTGTGAGGGTGCTGTGTGTGAGGGTCCTGTGTGTCTGGGGGTGCTGTGTGTCTGGGGGTGCTGTGTGTCTGGGTGCTGTGTGTGTCTGGGGGAGCTGTGTGTGTCTGGGGGTGCTGTGTGTGAGGGTGCTGTGTGTGAGGGTGCTGTGTCTGAGGGTGCTGTGTGTATCTGAGGGTGCTGTGTGTGTCTGGGTGCTGTGTGTGTGTGAGGGTGCTGTGTGTGAGGGTGCTGTGTGTGAGGGTGCTGTGTGTGAGGGTGCTGTGTGTGAGGGTGCTGTGTGTGAGGGTGCTGTGTGTCTGGGGGTGCTGTGTGTCTGCGGGTGCTGTGTGTGTCTGGGGGTGCTGTGTGTGAGGGTGCTGTGTGTGAGGGTGCTGTGTGTGAGGGTGCTGTGTGTGAGTGTGCTGTGTGTCTGGGGGTGCTGTGTGTCTGGGAGTGCTGTGTGTGAGGGTGCTGTGTGTCTGGGTGCTGTGTGTCTGGGTGCTGTGTGTGTCTGGGGGAGCTGTGTGTGTCTGGGGGTGCTGTGTGTGAGGGTGCTGTGTGTGAGGGTGCTGTGTGTGAGGGTCCTGTGTGTCTGGGGGTGCTGTGTGTCTGGGGGTGCTGTGTGTCTGGGGGTGCTGTGTGTGTCTGGGGGTGCTGTGTGTGTCTGGGGGTGCTGTGTGTCAGGGTGCTGTGTGTGTCTGGGGGTGCTGTATGTGTCTGGGTGCTGTGTGTGTCTGGGTGCTGTGTGTGAGGGTGCTGTGTGTGAGGGTGCTGTGTGTCTGGGGGTGCTGTGTGTGAGGGTGCTGTGTGTGAGGGTGCTGTGTGTGAGGGTGCTGTGTGTCTGGGGGTGCTGTGTGTGAGGGTGCTGTGTGTGAGGGTGCTGTCTGTGAGGGTGCTGTGTGTGGGGGTGCTGTGTGTGGGGGTGCTGTGTGTGTCTGGGGGTGCTGTGTGTGTCTGGGGGTGCTGTGTGTGAGGGTGCTGTGTGTCTGGGTGCTGTGTGTGTCTGGGGGTGCTGTGTGTGAGGGTGCTGTGTGTGTCTGGGGGTGCTGTGTGTGAGTGTGAATGTATTTATTTAAATTTAAATATATTTTTTTGTTATAAAAAAAAAATAAGTTATGTTCCCCCCCCTCCCTTCTTACCTTTAGCCTGGGAGGGGGGGTGCCGTGCTGCCATGGGGGGGTGCCGTGCTGCCATGGGGGGGGTGCCGTGCTGCGCTGCCATGGGGGGGGGGGTGCTGTGCTGCCATGCTTCCTATCTTCCCTGGTGGTCCAGTGGTGAGAGTTAACTCTTGCGAGATCTGCATTTGCCCGGTATGCCCGATGGCCAGTCCGGGCCTGGGGGGAGTGAAAGAGAGGTCAAATAATGTTACTGGTATATATGGGAACCCACAAATCTAAGCTTTGGTAAATCTAGGTTTAACAGCTAGATTTTCTTGGTTGGGGGGATTGATATTTTTTCCACAATCCTTTTTTTTACTCTTCTCCTCCCACTTACATTATTTATAAATGTATTACATATAACTCATAATAAGGTTTCAGACAGAGATAGTAAGTATTGTGTTAAAAAAAAAACCAAGCAAAGAAAAGAAAACTAAACCAAATAATAGAAATAATTCACAACTTGTCAACTCCTATTAAAAAAAACAACAGACTTGATTAATTCCCAAGTCACACAAAAATACTTTGTTTTCCTATATGTAGTTGATCTCTTCCGTGCAGATTACATATTCATTACATACTTCTGTTCTATATCTTGTCTCACGGTTTTAAAAACATTGTCATTCTACTGAGCAGCCAAGCAATGGCATCACTCAGGAGAAACACCTGCTAGCTTGTTACTTTATGTCATTCACAATACTATGTGACAATGTTCTTATTGAAGAAGAGCTGTGTCTATGAAATGATTGTATCCATTAAAAACTTTATAGTTATATAGAGTATCCAGAAGGGCCTTAAGGTGAGCTTGCACATCTGGTACAGTAGAGAGATTTAATGAGACATTCAGGGGTATGCTCCACTTACTTGTACTCTAGGACAAAAGGCTTAGGTTAAGTGCATTCCATTTTCTTTTTCTTTTTAAGTTTAAATGGAATTTAATTCAAAGTTATGTTCACAGTAAAGATCAGTTTAGGATTTAAGCAAGACATCATCTTTTCCTGAGAATATAGATTATTCAGCATTTCGTTACAGACAGAATTATGGGATTCCATATCTTACTCGTATGCGAAAGGAATTTATCAATCTCAATGCAACTTACCGTCTTCACAAGCACACTGCTAGAAGCGTGAAATTGCAGAAATCTTTGAGCTGGCGTAAAATTGCTCAACAGGTTCCATATTGCTTGCACACAAAATAAAAAAAATGATGCTTGCTTACTATATATATGCATGATAACCTCCATGTGGAAAGCGTCTTATGATATACCAAAGCTATCCAAGAGAGTATAGAATGGAAAATGCTAGTCTACTAAGCTGCACAACATTCGCAGGATGTCATCATTTTTATTTTGTTTTATATGAATAACTCCTTTTTCCTTATGAAGTGAATAGTAATAATAATAATAATAATAATAATAATAATAATAATAATAAAATTCCAGTCATTAATCAAGATTGCAAATAACACAATCCCTACCGAGTTATGATGGCAAAGTATTGCTATGATCTACATAGATTATCTGCCGTTTTAGTATGTTGATGTAATTAGGAGGAACTGCATTGTGCTATAAGCTTTGATAAACAGTCAAATGATGAGAAAATTCCAAATGTCAGTACATTAGAAAGTGCTGAACCAGATAAGCCTATAGACACAAAGATTTATGAACGGCCTTAATATTTCCTTATGATTATTCCATTTATGCAGTTGAACAGTATTGTGAATATCACTGAACAAGGCTCCACTGGAAAAAAAGTGCAGTGACTGAGCACAAAATGTGTGTGAACTGAATTAAAAAGCAGTATTAGTCATACTTCATTAATTGGCTTTAATATCAATACAAGTTTTTTTTAACAAACTAAACATTTTTTTCATTGGGATTTCTTTCGAGACATGGGAGGTTTGTACATTTCAGTCCGTTTAACCTGTTACACATTTTCTCAGGCAAAATCTGTTATTTTTGTCTATTAAACAGAAGCTATTGTGATTTGACTTTAATAAGGTCAGCAGCTTTTAAATTACTTTTTCGCTTTTCTTTTTAAATCATTTATGGTTTGTCGGAAAATAATTAATAAATTAATATAATCAAGTTTTTAATATTTTTTGCATGTTTTATTACTGAATTATTCACCTTTTTCTCAAATCGTATTTAATTGTCAAAATGATTTTATGGAAACATCAAAACTAATTTTATTTTTTTCTGCTTGTTAAAGTCACTACCGCTTGATCTGGGAACGGCTAGGATCTGGTTTAAATTCAGACACAGAAAACTATCAATGAAGTTAACAAAGGGCTTTATATCTTTTGGACTTTAGTATTGGACTTTGTTTCTTACGTTTTATAATACAACATATAGGTTAAAGAAGACTGGTTTGATAAGAACTAGGACTAGAACCATTCCAACTAATGTTAGCAAGCCCATCTTAAAATTCAGACCTCCAGGCAAAAAACAAAATTAAGTAAACAATATTAAAAAATGTTTTTTAAAAAAAATATATCTATCTATCTATCTATCTATCTATAAATTAAATTCTAAATTGTATTTCCCTTCAAGGTTTTTAAATTTACAGAGTTAAAAACAAGGACAAAGGTAAAAAAAAAAAGGCTTTTATTAAAGAAAATTAATTCTATTGATTTTGTTTCTTGTAGCCAAATTGAGTGCACTTATTTTACACCAATTCCATGCTGGGTTTATACCTTGGGAGGGATGTTCAATACATCCATGTGTGTTCTGCACACTGGAGCTTATGACCCTGTGAATTCATAGCTGGGAAAGATGAGTGTAGCTAACCTAGTATAGGTAATTGGTCTTATTGTAGTAATCAGATAAAGAATATATGACATCACAAATTGAATGGAGGTCGTGGCATTGTTATACATTATTACTAAAGTAGTCAGCAAAATATTCCAGGGTTATGTGATACAGAAAAGTTAAACTTTACACTGCAGGCACTTAGAGAATCTAAGTAATTAAAAAAGGGCTTTTCTAGCATAAATAAGACAAATAACTGCGTGTAAAGTAATGTCCCCAAACACTTTATTAACCTCTCATTACTTCCTTTATATTTCTGGTATCCACTTATGTTACCTGACGCCATTGTTAGTCAAAACATGAATATGGTATATTCTTTTTGGCATCCACGTGAAGTCAATTCTTCTGAGACCTATCAGGCACTATGCAAGGGGAATGCCTTTGAAAAGGATGTGAGAAAGAAGATTTACAACAATATTTATTATATTTCTGTTGATTTTCAATGTTGCAGGGAGATGATCTTTGCTTGCGTAGCATCGACAGTTTAATACCTATTTTTGCTGCCATTGTGGCATTACAGTATCACTTCCCTTTGTATAAGGGACTTTAGTTCTATTCTGCAAACATAATCAGACTTGCAATATGTTTGTCAGTGCTTCTAAAACTCTTCATGTGAGTTAAGGTTTCTTTCATTGTAAAATTAAATATCCTCTGGTTATTACAATTTTCAAAACAAAAACCGTTATTTGCACACTACCGCCAACTCCAATAAATATTAAAATAAGATAAACTCACCTGCTAACATGAAACTTTATGTAATGTGCCATGAAGGTATGACAAATGTTTTTTTCTGCTATGCTGCATTGTCGCTAAACCGTGAATATCTGAATATATGTTGAAAAAAAAATCTAAAGTGTGTTGTAGTGGTTATGGTGCCAATAGTTGCTTAGCTTCCCCCTATCTGTCAGGTTCTGTTAGAATGATTTGATTTCTTACCTGTGGTGTGTTAGGGCACCACTCTTCGACTTCCCTACAGCCTTTCTGTAGGAGGCTCATGATGGTACACCATGTCAAGCAAAGAAGCGACACCAGCAGTTTACCTACTATCTAGACCTGGTGGACCGTAAACAGCCCAACAGCATCTTAGATGTCTTGACCCCAGACTCTGCAGACTGGCGTTCGGCATGACTGTGCGGGAGGACTCTCTCAGCCATTTTTGTCTGAAATGCTATTTTTGCACGTCTTCACTGAGTGCCCATAATTGTTTGTGACTGCTATCTTTTTAACAGCGTTGTTTTTGTATTGAATTAATATACTGTGCCATGATATTCTTTTTTTTGTTTTTTGTTTTCTTACCTTATATTTTTATTTTTACATCCTCCATCTAATTGGTGTGTATTAAGCTGCACTGGGATTCGGTGCCCTCATTCATATTGATTTGTGTATTTACTGTAGAGGATATGTTGGGGGTTTCTTATCCAGAGCTTTCACATTCATAAGCTACTATAAACCTTGGACTATTCTATGGGGTAAACTATGAATCAGTTTGTGATTTAAAAAAAAAATTGATACGTCTATAATTTACAAAATTCTTGCTGCTTCCAAATGTTCTCCTTTAAAGGATTCAAATTGTAAAATCTTTCATGGATCAATTTCAAGGGTAGTTTTCTTTTACTTTTTGATGAAAGACCAGTTTTGTTTGATGTCATTTTACACTGACATAATAAAATTCCATGTTTTTACACTGACATAATGCAATTCCATGTTTTCGGTATTAAAAGAACATGATATTTAGAGAGTTATCAAGACACTGTGCATATGGATGAAAGTGTTACTACTTTCTTCATACTAACGATTGTTTTAAGAAGGTTGATTTTAATTGTTTGAGTTTCTTTGCAACTTACCTATACTACTGGTAAAGATAATACATTAAATCAACATAATTTGAAGAGGCTTGGTGGCATAGTCAGGTGCAATATTACATTTTTTTTTCACATTTTTACAGAAAGTGTTAAAGATGGATTAATAGACTTCTGTCACAGTTCTCACCGTGACATCCAGGCAGTCAGACATGGTCGCCCCAGAAGTTCCCAACAGGGGATATAAACCTGGAGCCTTCTGTGTCCTGGGCCTGCTATACTGCCTCTAAGCCACAGCAGATTCTGTTCTTTTGAATATGTTCTATCTTTGTTATTCCCGGCTTTGTCTGCAGCACTAGGGGGCTGAACTCCATCTGTGGCTGACATCTGTGCTTCACCTGAGGCAGATTGCTAATCAACCGGGTATTTAAACACTGCCTTGCCCTGGGAACTTGGTCAGTTCTTTGATTCTGGTGATCGTGTGTTGTTCCTGTTTTGTCTCCTGATACTTGTTCTCCAGATTGACTCCCGACCTTGGCTTTCCTCCTTGTTTATCCTGACCTCTGGCATCCTCTGACTAGTAGCCATTTGAGGAGTGGCCAGTGGCGGTATTCCTAGGCTGAAAAGTCAGTGTTTACTACAATAGGCGTGAAGGGACTGATTCTACTCACCAGAACAAATACAATAACCTGTAGTGTCCCTTTAAATGATCTGCTGCTCATGTGTTGGTGCCAGGGCTTGGACTGGACTTGGTGCCATGTTCCGTGTCCATGCAAGTACAGTTTTGTGTCCAGTCTAGTGTGTATATGTGACAAAATGCAGCTCTGTGCCAAACAGATGGTCTCATGGAACCATCTGACTAAAATACCAGAGCTTTACTGTGCTATTTTACAGGAGCTTTTCTAGTGGCTCTCATAATGACAGACATCAGTAGCAGGTTAACTCTACAATGTGAACATTGCCGTAAATGCAGAACTCTCATTGAGATGAAGTGGGCTTGGTATTCCTTTATTAGACCATCTCAGTAGCCTGACTCACACTTGCATGCTGGTGTTGAAAGCTTAATTATAACCACAGTGTTTTGCATTAAGAACTCCTCCAGTTCCTCAAATGTCAAGGTAATTTTGCCTGAAAGCCTCTCCTGTTCTCCCACGTTTTTACTTGTACTCTTATTCACATCCTCTTGACACTAATCTGGTTTAGGTTTTGTATGTACATATTACTGTAACCTCGCTATCATGATGTCCCTATTAAAAGGAAGGACAATGAATGAGTTTCTGGTCCTTCATGCAGCAATTTTTTACAAAGCTTCCAGTTAGTGTACCCAAGTGTTTGGAAAAAATACTGTGGACTGTGGACTCTGCCCTTTTTATACCAAAGTTGACAACCTTGCCACTCACAAGTAACAAAATTCCAATGTACCGTAAATGGCTGAATGCGCAGTTATGTATTTTGCACAAATCACTTTTTGGGGGGGACATCTGATGCTTGCCATTTGATGGTTTGGCTCAGTGGAATATCATCAATCAAAAAAATATTCAGGGAAGACAAAAAATCAATAGAAAAAAAAAGTGCCTCTTAGTGTACTGCAATTCAAAAATGGCTACAATATTGCCTAGGCTAATGTTTAGGTAAAATTGGCTATATTTGCACTGTAAATTCTGAATTGTCAGCTAGTCATAATTACATCAGGGCTCAAAATTTGATTTAATTCCCATTTACTAGCCAGTTTTAAAAATGTATTTGCCACTGCAAATATGGGCAAAATCATTTTTTTGAAATTCCATTTTTGTTTGCAGCATGAAGTATCAGTGGGAGTGTATTACTGAAATTGGTTTTATGTATGCTGGGCTAAAGTAGCTAACATAAGGTAGTCCACCCCAAGAAATCCCCAGGAGTTTACAATCTTCCTCTACTGTGTGTGAGATGGGGGAGGTGCTAGTGGATAGTAATCACATTGTGTGGAGACTATCACCTCCTCTGTTCAACAACCTGTAGGAAGAAAAGTATTACAAAAAGTATGCTAAAACTTGACATGCCGTGCCTCTATTATTGGATGAGAACTTAGCTAAAAAAAGCTTTATCTATACATTCAGGCAATATGAGGATTAGATGACAATTATTGGTTACATACCATACTCAGGATAATACCTTATGACAAGAAGCTAGCTTTGCAAATTGGTGTAGGCTTACAAAAAAGGTCACTTGTTAAAATGAATTGTTATGAAAAAAGGTGTGAATTTAAATGTAGCATTTTTACAAGTAATTTCACAGTTATGTGCCATAGCATTACATTAAATATTTTATTACACATGCAAGATTTTTGCTTATGAATTAGTTAATTTGCATACCTACTTATATGGCTACTACAAAGGTATGGATGTGATACAAAGCGATGTGTTATTAATGTCGTGAACATATAATAACTGGAGTTGTACTTTAGGTTCCTAATGTTCTTCTAAATTGCAAAATGTGATTCGTAATGGTAATTCACGTGTTTAGTAATTTCACCGTCTTGTCAGATTCACCAAATTTTACTGAAATACGATCTAGTGAAACTCAGTGTCTACAAACACCCCCCCCCCCACCTCAAAACAGAACAAGGTGACAATACTTCAATAATATAGCAATGCAGACATTTATCAAACACCACATTGTACTTTGGAGGTACATTTAGAGGTTTCTGCTTGTTTAATTTTTGAAAATGAATTTTGAGAAATAATTGACATGAGAGTGCAGCGGGTTAAAACAAATTACTAATAGCTACAGACCAAGGACCACAATTCTCTTATATCGAGTTGTGAATTATTTTTCAGTGGGTCTTATGACCCATAATTTTCTCCACCCCATTACCTACGTGCATTGGATTAAAAGTAAGTAAATAATATCAACCAGAAAGACCTATCAAGTGGTCTACCCATATCTTCACCTAATTGTGTGGGTAAAAGCCTGGGCCCACTCCTGTCCAGAAGAACGTGCTGCTTGTTTTTTACTTACTTCCTCACATATGTAAGTTTGAGTGGTCCAAAATGTGTTCACATGGAGGTTCAGTTCAGACAAATTTCGTCCATGTGATAGTTTAAGGAAAAACAATTACAACTAACCAAAAGGACCCAAAAGGGCTAATCAGTGTACTGAAACATGTAAATATTTTTAAGTACATCGATAGTGAATTTCCCTGACATTTATTTTACAGACCAAATGAAAAGAACTATCCAATAGAGGGAATAAAGAAGGAGTGGTAGGACCTCTTTCTCCCCTTACTCCCCTCTATTGGTCACTTTTAACTTGATGTGTGAATAAAATGAATGATGGAACTCGCATCACGAATCAAATGAAATGTCTCATCCATTGCATGTTTTGTTTGTTTTGTGATTCGGTCATATGTCGATTCAGACTCACAGAATTTGAACGACCTGCCGATTGCTCAAAATTCAATTGAAAACAAATCCACAAGTCTAGAAATCATTTTCACAGGTCTGGCAGCCCCCTTGATAACCAGAAAAGTGTTCTGAGCTCATTCTTGCTCTCACGATACATGTGTAGTTGGGTCTTAATTAAAGCAATGGGAGAATCCTGTCATTTCTATGCACCTATGGCCTGTTCACATTCAATTTACGACTAGTTCATCTCAAAGACATTTACAGACTAAGATGCCAGTACTATAAATCATACACATTAATGATTTTCCCTTTTTGTGAATGCTGAAATAAGTCCTTGCCATTGGCTAAAATCTATATTATCTTATGAGTCCTGTTTTCATTGTAGCACTGGCTTTCATTCATTGTGCTGTATGTTGCCTACTAATATTTATTGCAGTGCCTCATCCGATCATATTTACTTTGTGAAAATAACAGACAGTAGATTTAACTGTAATGGTAGTATAGGCTCCTCTAGCATGGATGCATTAATGCTTGCTCAACCACCGTAAAACCGATAATTTCATCTATAATAAAATAATTCTATACTGACACTGCTTTTACCTTCAGTGTACATGAAGGGATGATTGTTATTTACCCAAAAAAATCCTTTTTTTTTTCTATTCTCTGTAACCATTAAACCTGTCAGGATCAGTGTCACAAGAAAAGTGATTCATCCAACCTTGGGGTTAAAGAACACATCATTTTCAGGCAAATTTATAGAAACCATGTTAATCGAAGTACCTCAAATGATAGGATTAACAATAGGATCTAGTAAAGCATTATAATTTTCTAAGTGCATGGCCATTTGCACAAAACGATTGCTCTTGACAGCAGTACGATACCTTTTACTTTACATGCTGAAGTTCAAATACTTTCCCCCCTGTGTCTTTTCTGCATAACTGTAAAAGTTAATGATATGCAATGTCACACAGTAATCTTCAATTATCTCATGAGTGATTTATTATTAAAACAACATAAATCTAAGAAGAAATCAAAATATAAATATAATTCTAAAATAATTTGGGTTATTTATGATAACTTTTGGAATCATGGTATTTGTAATATAGTTACATAGTCCTCTCTGTTAAAAAAAAAAAAAAGACTGTAGTCCATCACTTTCATCTGTGAAGTCCATTCTTTTAGGCTGTTGATCCAAAAGATGGCAAAAAAAAACATAGCCATTTCCAATTATGCCACGAAAATAATAGCAATCAGATTTTTCCTTGCATCAGCAACCTTTTTTACATTGGCATTTATTTAGCACCAACTTATTCCGCAGTGCTTTACAATATCAATGATATCCTTGAATATTCTGTTTATGCAAAAAAGCACCAATGCTTTTTTAAAATGTATCTATAGCATCTGATAGCACAACCTCTTTAGGAAGCGCATTCCATATCGTTATTGTTCTTACTAAGAATACTTTCTGTCTTTGAGTTGTTACGAGTTGTTAACATAGTAATAATAATATTTTCTGGTGTTAATTCCATCCTCATATTGTTATTTGATGGCATATATTTTGCAGCCCACCAAGTATAATTCATTAATACGATTTGGATGCCGAACTCCCTCAAAAATAGCTTGAATGTCACAATCCTTACATAGAGGTCATCAAAAGCAATTACACTATATTTGATAATAATGGTGGGCTATATGAAAGGATTTGCATTGATGAGGATAAATTAATTAAATTGTGCTACAATTTCACACACCATTAAATACCATACCTGTGAAGAGACATCTGTAAAACACAAAACTATTTCTTAGCATAAGGACCTAGCTCACAATAAGTATGTTTTTAGTTAAACCAGTAGAGGGCAGTAAGAGACAAATGGAACTGATTTGGACTCTGCAGTTGAAATCTAAGTAGCTTCATTTTTCAATCAGACTGCTTTAGTGGATGGGACATATTTTAAAACATTCCTGCTTTAGAGTTATATAATATATATTGTCAGGTCAATGAAATCCTTTGTTAAAATATATCTAGCTTCTTTGGATGACAGTGCAGAACTTAAAAACATGGCTATTACTCATTTCCAAAAAAGATACTTGGAAGTGATGAATTCTACAGCTGTAGTGGTTAATTTGATTTAACTGATTTAAACTGATCCTACTTTACACAGAGTTTCAAAGTCCAATTTCCTGCTCGAAATTGCATTATATAATTAAAAATAAATGGAATAAAATCTCTCCGATCTCGACTTGTTTCATAATGAATTTACACGTCTTTCCATGTTTTAAAAAAAATGATATAGATGCAACCCTTTTTCACTGTATACTGATGTCCTGGGATTAGGATAATCAAGTATTTTGATATAAGGCATGTGAGTCTAGGCCTTCTATTAACATGGGAGATTGGGACCTTTTGTTTTTAATTCCCACTGACTGAATGGAACCCAGTGCACTATGATATGAACATATAGTGTAAGATATGTTAAGATAATATAATAAGTTCATGATAATAACAGTTAAAGACAGATTTCACACCATAAAAAGGTAAGCAGTTTGTATTCATCGGCTGAATGTAAGTTTAGAGTTGGGTCAAATTGTATTTGTGCTTTCGGTTATTGCAATAGGTAGATGAAACAGCTTAAATTAGAAAAAAAAGGCAATTATACTGAGCTCTAGTTCCTTTAGAAAACAAATATAGTAAAAATATCATAATTTGCATAGAGCGTGCACACACTTAAGTTTTGCTTAATTTAAAACTTTAGGTAAAACCTGTCCCAAATAATTATTTTGTTATACTTCTTCTATTCCTGAGGTTGAGCTTAATGGTGATTTCAAGACTCCTTCTCAAATTCACTTTCCCTTCAGCCCTTCTTCTCCTCTAGCCTAAGCTGACTTTTACCCATTACAAGTTTCTGTTTGACCTTTTTTCTCACAACCCACCTTCTGCTCTTATTACCCTATTTTCTTAATTATTATTTATTTTCCCTATCTCTTGCTTGCTCTGCCTCTTTCTAACATATTCAATCTCTCTGTCTTCTCTGGCGTCATTCCCACGTTCTTCAACCGTGTGACTCAAATCCTACAAAAGTCCAATCTTGACTCAACTCTCCATCTATTCATCCATCTGCCTCCAATTCTACCTACAACTATTTGCTTCCATGATCCTTGAGTTGTGTATGCCAGAATGACTAACTTACGCACGTCTGTCTACTTGATCCACCTTAGGCTGATTTCCACATTAATCACTGTGTGGAAGAAGTGACCAACAGAGGGGGGAAAAGAAGGTGGGGTAAAAAATATTCTATGTTTATATATTATATATTATCTAGTTTTTTTTATTGCTCCTCCTCTTTTCCTTCTATTGGTTACTTCTTCTCATTTGATCTTTACCAAATGGTGCAAAAATGCAATCAGTGTACAGCAAATCTATACATAATATTTATGATTTCTGTGCCCTTTTAGTTTGCCCAACCCCCTTTCTCTGTAGCGATTGCATGGTTGAATTAAAAAAACAAAAAACTTTTTTTTCAGCATGCACAAGTCTTTTATTCATCAACATCTTCTTGTGACCCTTCATAACCTCAATCTATATAGACAACCAAAAAATTATTGGAACAAGCACAACAAGAATATTGAAATCCATTTAAATGTTGGACATTTTAATGAAATACACAAAAACAAACACACATTTAATTTAAACTAACCATTTGTCAATGTGTAATGTCCTTAACAATACAAATAAACATACCCTATATATAGATAAGTAGAAATAATCCACTCACCATGAGCACCAAGCAAAGTGACCACTGCAAACATTAGAGGCTTGAAATGCCCGAGCCCACCACAGATTGCACCATTGCGTCACTCGTGATCTCTGTGTTACTGTGGCAACGGTATACAGCAATCACAAATATAACAAAGGATAAAGGAAAACAGCAGTGCAGTATGGTGTTGAGGTAATCTAAGGGAAAGCCTTTTGAGTTTTTATTAGGTTTGATTAGATTCTCCAATCTCCTACTTATCTTTTCCTCTTACCTGACATATATCTACATATATCTACCTATGCATTTAGTCGGTTGCTAGAGGGAAGGGGGACTTTAGCACCATAATCATAGTGATTTTTTTAGACTATATTCAAGAGCTAATAAGTGCAATAATTATGGCTTATAGCTCATGAAAACCCCAAATCCACAATCTCAGTAAATTAGAATATTGTGAAAAGGTGCAATATTTTAGGCTAACAGTGTCCCACTATAATCAGCTAAGTAAGCTATAACACTGTCAAAGGGTTCCTGAGCCTTGAAATGGTCTCACCGTCTGGTTCAGTAGGAATCACAATCATGGGGAGTACTGCTGCCCTGACAGTTGTGCAGAAAACCATAATTGACACCCTCCATAAGGAGGGAAAGCCTCAAAAGGTAATTGCGAAGGAAGTTGGATGTTCCCAAAGTGCTGTATCAAAGCACATTAATAGAAAGTTACGTGGAAGGGAAAAGTGTGGAAGAAAAAGGTGGGATGACCGCAGCCTGGAGAGGATTGTCAGGAAAAGGCCATTCAAAAGTGTTGGGGACTTTCACGAGGAGGTGACTGAGGCTGGAGTCAGTGCATCAAGAGCCACCACACACAGACGGATCCTGGACATGGGCTTCAGATGTCGTATTCCTCTTGTCAAGCCACTCCTTAACAACAAACAACATCAGATGCGTCTTACCTGGGCTAAAGAAAAACAGACCTGGTCTGTTGCTCTGTGGTCCAAAGTCCTCTTTTCTGATGAGAGCAACTACCAAGAGTCTGGAGGAAGAATGGAGAGGCACACACTGCAAGATGCTTGAAGTCCAGTGGGAAGTTTCCACAGTCTGTGTTGATTTGGGGAGCCATGTCATCTGCTGGTGTTGGTCCACTGTGCTTCATTAAGTCCAGGGTCAATGCAGCCGTCTACCAGGAGATTTTGGAGCACTTCATGCTTCCTTCCACAGACGAGCTTTATGGGGATTCTGACTTCGTTTTCCAGCAGGACTTGGCACCTGCCCACCCTGCCAAAAGCACCAAAGCCTGGTTCAATGACCGTGGGATTTCTGTGCTTGATTGGCCAGCAAACTCGCCTGACCTGAATCCCATAGAGAATCTATGGGGCATTGCCAAGAGAAAGATGAGAGACATGAGACCGAACAATGCAGAAGAGCTGAAGGCCGCTATTGAAGCATCCTGGTCTTCCATAACACCTCAGCAGTACCACAGGCTGATAGCTTCCATGCCACGCCGCATTGAGGCAGTAATTGCTGCAAAAGGGGCCCAAACCAAGTACTGAGTCCATATGCATGCTTATACTTTTCAGAGGTCCGATATTGTTCTATGTACACTCCTTGTTTTATTGATTGCATGTAATTTTCTAATTTACTGAGATTGTGGATTTGGGGTTTTCATGAGCTGTAAGCCATAATCATCGCACTTATGACAAATCACGGCTTGAACTATCTTGCTTTGCATGTAATGCGTCTATTTAATATATTAGTTTCCCCTTTTACATTGCATTACTGAAATAAATGAACTTTTGCACGATATTCACATTTTTGAGTATCACCTGTATAACATGTCCAATATCTGGCACTCAGCATAACATCCAAAAATAAATGTAATAATACCTGGGTGCTTCTAAGAAAAAAAAGATCTATAAGGTAAATAAAAGAGCACCCCACAGTTTTTTTTTTTTCAAAAGTGTAATACAACATCAAATCAGATTAATCTTGATAAAGACCCTGGAGGGTCGAAATGTGGATTTTGTATTTCACTTTAAAAAAAAAATCTTGTGGAGTGCTCTTTTATTTACTATATATATATATATATATATATATATATATATATATATATATATATATATATATAGATAGATAGATAGATAGATAGATAGATGTATGTATGTATATGTAACCCACGGGGCACCAAATGTAAACCTACACATCAAAAACAGGCATATACAGAATTCAAGTGTATACGTTAAATGAAGGTACATTTATAACAACACATATAAATCAAATGTACAATGAATGATAATACAAAATTAAGTACAGAGCTAATCCTTCAGACTAGACAGCAGTGACTACAGAGAAAACACAAACACAACATAATACAAGAGGGGAACAGCAATACCTGACAATGAGGGCACGGACAGAAAGGTAATGGGACAATCTATGATCATACTCTTTCAAGGTTCACCTCCACTGTCTCCTAGCACTCATTTAGTGTATTTTCTAATACACCCTTTGCTCCTCAACACCTCCCTATCAGTTTTCCCCAAGGTTCTGTTCTTGTATTTCTACTATTCTCAATTTGTATGACCTTTTTTGATAAACGTATCAGTTCCTTTGGTTTCTAATATCTCTGCTGTGTATATATGTTGCACTTTTAAAAAATGAATCAAATATGCTTGCATTAATTATCATTACATTTTTCAATCACTTTTCAGGTTTCTGAAAAGAGGATTTTCATACAATAAGGTGAGTATAAAGATAATGAAATAAATAAAATTGACTTTCTCTAGTGAGTTGACCTTCACTCTTATGTAAGAAATCAGGATATGAAAAGTTAACTGAATGTTATAGCTTCAGTGATGATATATGCTTTGAGTGCCCCAAGACATTCCATTCATACTTATCGAGACTGACAGCTGGTGGGCTTTTGTAACTCATGACTGTACTGCTTGAGCTCGTATTGTACCTTAACATTATTATCATTCCATTATGCTGGTCATGTGCTACATAAGTCACTACTTTCTGCTTCACTAACATTCTTGTTTTTCTTATTGTGTTTTGTAACATGGCTTACTTTATGTATTTTTAAATCTGAAAATAAAGATTGTCTAAAAAAATAAATAAATATATTAATGCTTCAAAAAGAAAATTATCTCCACAAAACTGATTCAATTTAAGTAGTGTAGTCAATGAGCAAAATTACCAGAGCAAAGTGGCACCGATGACGCACGCTATTTAACAGGATACGTGACATGCGTCTGTGTCTCTTACAGACATAGCTCCCCAATTTTTTTTTTAAGAAATATGACCTCTTTGACAATCCGTTTTATTTTGACAATACACAGGTTCTGATTTACTCTGACCTTTGTTTATCCCTACTTGAGTCTTGTCTCTATTTACCTTTCTGCAGTGGCGTACACACAATCCACAAGCAAAACTGATCCGTGGGTTCCCCCCCAGACAAATACATACATACAGATACACACACCTACACACACATACATACAGAAACACACACACAGAGACAGACACACACATGCATACACCCCCTGACAGACACACAGACACATACATACATGCATACAGACAGACACAAACATACACACACACAACCACTCATCGGTCTGTTGTTCCATGCCTGTCCACAGCTCCTGCACGGTGTGGGGTTTTTCCCCTAAACATATGAGTTTTAAAACAGCCTGCTGTCGTTTCCCCCTGGCTGTGCTAATGTTGGTGGGGAAGGTGTTACGCTGACCGGATGAGGAGGTGGTAGAGGAGGAGGCAGCGGAGTTCAAGGTGGTGGCAACAGGAGGCAAAGAGAAATGCCCTGCAATCCTCGGTGGGGGAAGGACATGCGCCAAACTGCTATCCGCCTCAGGCCCAAACTAACAGATGGTTTATGTCAGGCGACAATGTAACCGCCAATAGTTAACAATTAAGTTCACTGACAGTAAGGCAGTGCCGGTGTCCTAAAGAGAAAGAATTTCTAGAGTTCACCCAACAGTGTGACAGGCGTAATTAATACAGTTACTTCAATGTCTCAAAAAAGTGTGATTTTTTAAACTAACAATGTAACAGTAGTATTTAACGGTTTTATTGGACTGCAAGAAATGCACCGCAGGCCGCAAATGTACTATTTAACACCAAAAAAATTAGAATTTTTCAAAGTGCTATGTAACCACAGTATTTGACGGTTCTATTTGACTCTCAGATATGAAGTGCACGCCACAAATTTACTTTATAGCACCAAAAAAAATTAGAATTTTTAAAAGCGCGATGTAACCACAGTATTTGATGGTTCTATTTGACTCTCAGATATGAAGTGCATGCCATAAATTAACTTTTTAGCACCATAAAAAAATTTGAATTTCTCAGACTGCAATGTCACAGCAGTATTTAAAAATGCCTAGAGCTATCAGAACAGGATTAAAGTAATGTGCCTGGCACACATGCAGTTGCAAGTGCCCACCTAACAAACAGACTGATTGCTTATTTCTCTGTGGCACTGGGCTAATGGCAGGGTACAAAAATGTAGTATAGCACCCACAAAAATAATTGCTGTAGTTTGCAGATTCAACACCAGAATTCTTTCCTAATCTGTCCCTCACAGCTGCAGCATCCTCTCCCTACATTAATAAGAGCTCATGTGACTCCAGTTTATATAGAGGGTGGGTCACATGCTGCACTGGCCAATCATAGACATGCCATTAGTAGGCATGGCTGTGATGGCTTCTAAGGGCACACGAGTCAAACGCTTGTTGATTGACTGCCCTGCAGCTTTTCAAAACGCGCCATTAAATCGCTGAACACCAAACTCGAACCCGAACTGTTACTGAAATGTCCGTGTGCGGGTTCAGGGTTCAAAAATCGTAATGTTCGGTAATGTTTGGGGTCCAAAAATCGTAATGTTCAGGTTCACTCATCTCTACTTGCGATATATTGATTCCAATGGAATTTCAATGACATTTAAGGGAATCACCGTTAATGTGTGTGTTCTAAAGTTTCAATTGAAATCCTGTGAGGAGGAAGGGGAAACCTTTAAACCCACTACAGGCTCTCTAATATGTGTATAATTGTTGATTCAATGCCTCTCTATGAGGATAGGAAAGCATTGGATTGGCTGAGATCATCAATTCCACAGTCTGAGTTTTAAAAGCTCCCTACAGCAATCCAGGACATAGCTCAGATCATCTCAAGCTAAACCAGTGCCTTATGCAAGTCTGAGTTTTAAAAGCTCCCTACTGCAATCCAGGACATAGCTCTTAGCTCCCACCTTTAACTCTCGCCTCCAAGATTTTTCCAGGGCTGCACCTCTTCTGTGGAACTCCGTTCCCTTCTCCGTAAGAATTTCACCCAGTCTCCACTCATTCAAAAAATCATTGAAAACACACTTCTTCAAGAAAGCATATCAATTAAACTGGTAGCAGGTTTTTATCCCCCACCCCCATGACTCCTCTCCTGCAACTGTCAAAAATTACCTACTAAGCCCTCAGTGAATACTTTTCTAACAACCTACTTTGTACCCCTACTTTTACTCTTTGTGTCACTATACCCCACTCTCTCCAGAATATAAGCTCACTGAGCAGGGTCCTCCACCTCTCTGTTCCTGTACGTCCAGTTGTCTGGTTACAATTACATGTCTGTTAGTCCACCCATTGTACAGAGCTACGGAATCTGATGGCGCTATATAAATAAAAAAATAATAATCTGAGCCATGGAGGCGGGTCCAGCTGGGGTGATGCCATTTAGATGATGGAGGAAAGGTAAGTAAAATGCCTTTTTACTCCATTCTGATTGAGTTGATCCACTCAACAGGTACTCCAGCACTACAGCATTGGGAATACATGTTTGTATTCTTAATACTAAATAACTATTAGACTGAGTTTTACCAAAACTGTGACAAAAAAGGGTAAAAGAAAAAAAATCTGATGTTTCTATAGCATTTGTTCTTTTTCCTCAAAATTACATTAGCATGAAGGAATGTAGAAACAGTGTTTCTATGGTGTGTCAAATGTGGTGTTAAAATAAGCAATAACAAAAATTATTGAATGGACCATTCTCCCCTAGCTCTTCCGTGCTGTTGAGATATATATATATATATATACATATTTAATAATCAGTTAAAGAGAAAGGAAACTGAACTTCAGTTGATAGTTAAAACGCCTCTAGAACTATTTAATTGCATTACAATAAGACTGTGAATCATATCTAAATACTGACCACACAGAACAATGGATGTAATCATCATTTATATGGCAATAGTGTATTCAGGTAAGACTTGCATATACAAAAAGAGCAATTGAAATATTAGTGAATGGAATGGCATGCAATGCCTAAATTACAGGGACTATACAAAACCTGGGAGATTTGACAGTGTATCTAGAAAAGTGTCAGGAGAAGAATTGTAATTGCAGCTACAAATTATTCATTAAAACCTCACATTAGATATAAGATAGTGGAAGTGTAAAAAGAAGGATAAAGCATCTGTTATTACCAGTATTCATTTTATTTTGATCTCTTCTAAAGAAAATAGCAGGAGAGTTATGATATTATTCATTGCTAAATAATTCTCTTTTTATTAGATTTAGTCTTTGGGTTTTATCTAGAATTTGATATAAATTGCAAATGTATGTATATTTTGTTTCTATATTTAACCCCATTATGTGTATTTGCATTGCATCAATTTGCTGATCTATGCGATGAAGTACAGAGTTCTGATAAAGACGTAACCAGCTGAATTCCTATTGGACCATATCATCCTCTAGATATAGCATCTGCGAATATTGTTATTTATTAGCTGAATATATTATTCTGAGTTTCAAGCAATTATGCTACTGTCCTTATTAAGTTGTCCCAACCAGTACAGTTAAAGTGAAGACATCTCCGAGAGGCAAAATAACCAGAAACTTGCTGAAACAGTTTTTTAATATTTAGACCATATCATTTTGTGACTTTTTTACAGCAATTCTAGTAGATGTTGGTAATGATATTTTGGTAATAATATTTTTATTGTGTTTATGTGTTAACATTTTAAATTTTTTTTTCTCCTTCCTTTCTACCTTTGTTAAAAATATGGTTTTACATATTCCATTACGTAATTCAAATATTGTAATTATTATTTTTCTTTAATCACATTACATTAGATATGTGTGTTGCGATTTGATTTTATTATCTGAAGTAGACGCCAGTGTAAGGACAAGCTTCACATAAAAGAAGGGGATGCGATAATAAAGAACAGAGCAAGGTAGTAAATAATATTGCTGTAAAGTCAGCATTCTGATTTAATGTGTCAAATGTTTCATATTTCTCAAAGCATCTACAAGCCATAAAATGCTAATACCATTATTAGAAAAACCTCAGTAAATAATTTCTGGGACAGTGGAAGATTTATTAGATTTAATGCTATTTCTACAAGTTACTGCTTGATAGTAACTATCAAAGGAGAGCTATGCCTGATTTAGATGACATTCTCTGTGTAGATCTTGCCATTAGCAAAGAAAATGAAAATAACTATAAAGGACAAGCCCAAAATGTAAAAACAAAGGCTATATAAAAATGAATATAGTATATAGCAGAATATTGTGTAGATTGGATTGGTCGTATAGCATAATATAATAATAAATGCCCTTGGCTTTCTGAATATGCTGGAATTTGTAGATTACAACCATTAGAATGGAAAAAATTATTCTGAAAGTTAAAATTGTGAGGAACGATCCTTCCCGAAGTCTATATGTCAGATGATAAAGAGATTATTAAATTCCAGTTGTTAACCATGAGGCAGTCATCACACACTAGTGGAAAATCATTGCATTAATTAAATATATATATACAAATTTCACTAAAAATATGACATATGTAAAGCCTTAGAGTATGGGTAAAAAGTGCAGCAAAGAAGAATCTGAGAGCCAGGACAAGGGTTGCCATTTTCCTGGTTTTATATATGTATATATAGTGCGGGCCGTCTATGCGCGCTTTTGGCGTTCTCACCCTGTTGCTGCTCGCCTGTCTGCGCTGCAGCGTAACTTCGGCTTTCCCACTCACCGCCTCATATGCGACGTGCCCACAAGGTGGAACTCCACGTTGCACATGCTGGAGAGACTGTGCGAGCAGCAGCAGGCGATAGTGGAGTTTCAGCTGCAGCACGCACGGGTCAGTCGTTCTGCACCAGACTTGCCCTCAAATAGATCCTCGTTAAAGGATTTGAAGAGTACTCATTCCAATTACAAGGCCTTGAAAGAGTCCTGTATTGTTATTTATCGTCACTACCTCCCCGCGTCGGGAGTGGGTAATTTGCGCGCCTGCTGCCTTCCTTGGATGTGGTAGCCGTTTCTCAGGCTCCCTCTCCGGAATTGAAGCCTGATTCCCCGTTACCCGTGGTCACCATGGTAGGTGCAGAAAGTACCATTGAAAGTTGATAGGGCAGACATCCGAATGCGTCGTCGCCGTCACGGGGACATGCGATCGGCCCGAGGTTATCTAGAGTCACCAAAGTGCCTTGCGCAATGACTGCCGAGTTGCCCTCATTCTAACTCGTGCTGATTACCGGGTGGGCAGCCTTCTGGATCCCCGTTACAAGGACAACGTGCCATCCTTAATTCCCTCACAGGAGCATGATCGGAAGATGCGCGACTACAAGAGCACGCTGGTAGACGCGCTGCTAAGGGCATTCCCAACTGACACCGGGGGCTCAGTGGAAGCACAAGGCGAAGGCAGAGGAGGAGGAAGAGGTTGCCAACGCAGCTGGGGCACCCCCAGCACCTCAGAAGGCAGGGTTAGCATGACGAAATGTGGAAAAGCTTTGTCAGCACGCCACAACAACCAGCACCACCAGCTGATATGGAACGTCTTAGCAGGAGGCAGCATTTTTTTTTAACAACATGGTGGAACAGTACGTGTGCACACACCTACACGTACTGACTGATGGGTATCCAAATTGGGCACATGGCCTGAGCTTGCCCTTTATGCCTTGGAGGTGCTGGCCTGCCCTGCAGCCAGTGTATTGTCTGAACATGTGTTTAGCACGGCAGGGGGCGTTATCACAGACAAGCGCAGCCGCCTGTCCAGAGCCAACGTGGACAAGCTCACATTTATTAAAATGAACCAGGCATGGACCCCACCAGACTTGTCTGTACCTTGTGCAGAATAGACATTTATACCGGCCTCACCCAGCCATTGTTATACTCAAGTGCAGGGCCGCCACCAGAAATTTTGGGGCCCCTAACTCAGCTCAGGGTCTGGGCCCCCTGGGGCCCGCCTCCAAATACCGCTCACTGGGTCCACACACAGACACAAACGCACACACTGATACATACTAACAGACACACATACTGAAACAGACATACACGCATACAGACTGACACACACATACTGAGACATACACACAGGCATACATAGTGACAGACAGACACACATACATACAGACACCGACATACATACACACACACACACACATTCATACATACAGACACTGACATCCATACACACATACATTCATAATGGCATACAGACATACAGACTGACATCCATGCATATATACAGACATACTGACAGACATACATGCATACAGACATACATACACACATACACACAGACCTACGTTCATAATAATATGCAGACATACATTCATACTGACATACAGACATACATATATACATATATAATGACATACAGACATACATAGACATACATACAGACATACATGTATGCATACAGACATACACAAACATACATAGACAGACATACATACGTAGACATACATGCATGCAGTCAGACAGACATAGACATACACACAGACATACACACAGACATGCATCCAGACATACATACATACAGACAGACATACATACATAGACATACACACAGAGACATACGGACAGACATACATGCATGCATGCAGACAGACATACATACACAGACAGACATACATACACATACATGCATCCAGACACACAGACATACATGCATCCAGACATACATGCATACAGACAGACATACACGCATACAGACAGACAGACAGACAGAGACATACAGACAGAAATGCATGCATACAGACATACATACATACATAGACATACATGCATACAGACATGCAGACAGACATACATACGCATACAGACAGACATAGACATACAGACAGACATGCATGCATCCAGACAGACATACATAGGCATACATGCATACAGACATACACATACAGACAGACAGACATACATGCATACAGACAGACATACATTCAGACAGACATACATACACAGACATGCATACAGACACACACATACACATACATGCATACAGACACACAGACATACACATACATGCATACAGACACAGACATGCATACATACAGACAGACATACACAAACATGCATACAGACACACAGACAGACAGACAGACATACACATACATACATACAGACAGACACACATACACATACATGCATACAGACACACAGACATACATACAGACACACACACATACATACACGCAGACAGACATACACATACATGCATACAGACAGCTCATTTTCCAGCCACCCTCCTGTCTCTTACCTTTTCTTTGCAGGAGGGTGGCTGGGGATGATGGGAGTCGGCGCTGCTCCCTCTTCATTGCCGGGCTCTCCCTCTTCACGGCTGGGCGGGCGGGCGGGCGCGCTCCTCCCGCGCGGAGTGAGCTGGGAGGAAGTGAGCACTTCCTCCCAGCAGCACTTGCGGCTGCTTTTTTTTTTTTTTTTTTTTTTTTAAAGGGGCCCGGTCGCGCTATACAACGGCCATAGCGCTGACTGGGCCCCTGAAGAAGGGGGCTCATCGGGTGGCCCTAAGTGTGTGGGCCACCCGATGGGCCCCACACGTGGAGCCCGGGCGGCCGGGCCCCCCAGGGCCGCCGGGCCCATGACAACTGTTATGGTTGTCATGCCCTGATGGCGGCCCTGCTCAAGTGCACTTATTCTTTGTTTTCTTTTGTTATATGTCCCAATATTTTTGGGGCTACCCCAATTTTTTGCAGGACACTTGTCCTACTCGTACCCACATTTTACTTCCTTTTGCAGTCCTCTGTGAATTTCGGTCCTGCGTGTAGTAATCCTCTTCACTTGTGTGAATTTCGGTCCGGCGTGTTCTTCCCCCACTTGTACTTCTTTGTACATTTCTAGTTCGCTTTCTTCACACGCCGGACCGAAATTCACACAAGTGAAGAGGATTACTGTTATGGAGAGGATATTTAAGCAACAGGTCATCAGCATACTGGCAGAAACATTGAGAAAGACTTTAACTAGTTGAAACGCGTCTGCTATTACTTGATAGAAGATTTTTTATATTTTATATCTATATTTGGTTTTATTTATCTCCAATAAAAAAATGTATACTTCATTTCCTGCTGCATCCTCATCTGCTGTTCCATGGTCCATCTGGTTCCAGTGGTCTATGGAGATTCGCTGTTAACCTGGAAAGGCACCCTTGGGCTTATAATACAGAGCCTGGCATGGCTCTGTAATCTGTGAGTTGTTCCACTTACTGTTCTTTATCCATTTTACTCAAAACAGTATACACTATGTTTTATATTATTATTTTACAGACATTGTGAAGATCTATCTGCCATTCATATATATAAGTATTTTTATTGTACCATTGTTTTCAGTTTGAAGGGTTCACTCCTACTCTGTGTGACTCCTTACACTTTGTTGTAGGTGTTTTTGTTGTTAAGGGTGGATACTTGACAAAAAGTAAAAACAGATGACGGTGCCCTAAGGTGAGCATCAGGTAAGTATAACTCAGCTTCACTCTCCTGGCCTCTGTGGTTGTCCGGGGGTGACAGAGCCATTTAAATGCTACTTTGTCTTGGTACTTTAAGAATTCAGTAATTATTTTACGTTCAAAGCTGAAATAAAAGAATGTAAAGTCAGTGAACAGCATGTTAAATTTAAAAACATTATACAGAAATGAACAGAACATAGAGCTTCTCTATAAAAGCCCTTTAGATTTAGTAGATTCTGTCATCATTGAAGTATATATATAAAAAAATATGAAATTAAACACATTAATTTTTAGCAGTTTCTTTTTATTTTATTTTATGTGAACAGAAGTAATTAGATGCATGTTCAAACCCAAATCTATGTAATTTGTACTTTTACAATAGCTAACAATGCTGCAGATTGAAGGAAAAAAAAATACAAATTATATTAGGAAAAGAAAATTAAACCAAAAATAAAAAGTAGACAGAATGCACTTTGGCTTCCTGACCTTTTTGCACAATCAGCTGGTCTCATGTGATATCCATAAATAAAATCAACAAAAAAGGCATTACAGTTCAATAGGGTCAGAATAGCTTTCAGGAACAAATTCCACCTGGGTGATTTTATTTATTTCTTTATTTTTATGTCAAATCATAAAATGGTCTATCAAAGACTAGTAATTGGCCATGCTAATATTTCTTGTTAGTCTTTGCTCATACACGGAAATATAATAGCTTCTGACATCTCAGTTCCTTATCCAAAATTCACAAAGATAATGAAGCAATTCTAGTTAATCTAGTGTAAGCCTAACAATAATTACACATGTGTAAGCCAGAATTGTACACGTTTGGTATCTTGACATTCAGAATCCTGGCATTATGCTCCAGGACATTTGATTGACATTCTTTTCAAATCAGTCAGGAAGTACTTTATCATTATGCTAAGCAAGTCGATGAAGGATGGCTTTTTATGTCAATTAGAAGGATGACTGTTCATGCCATAGTTCAAACTGCTGGAAATTCTGTGATTACATATTTCTCATGCAGCAAGGATCCGGCATTTTTATTCAAAGTCATGATAATAGTATAGTACCGGAACCAGTGTACTCAAAAGGAAGGTTAGGTGGTTTCAACATACAACAAGTTGCAAATGGGTGAAAATATTGACAGGTGTCAAAGGAAGTGGGCATCTGATGTCCTCAGTTTATGGTAAGGCCCTGGTGTTCATGAATACATTCAAAATATGGAACCACTGCAGTAGGGGAACTAATGAACAAAATGCCCTGGTTTGAGATTTTTGGTCCTCCTACTTCTCCAGACAATTAATCTCTAAGTCTCAAAAATATCCACACTTGCCACTGCCTAATAACCAACTTTACAAGACCCTACATCCCCATGTCAGTTTACACCCTCCATCCGCAATTTAGACTGCCACGTCTCCCTGTCAAATAACCCTCTTACTGTCTAAATTAGATTTAGCCACATTTGCCTGCCTATGAACCCTCCTTATTTCCACATTAGATTTGCCACAAAGGCACTAATCTCTGGTGGTCTCTGGCGCCATTGCACCTGTTGCACCTACAGTACTTCTGCCCTTGGATCCCTGTATTTTTCATTATTCTGTCATTAAATTGGTCTTGATTTCTTTACTGAGCTTAGAGTTTTCTTAGAAATGTATATCTCCATGAGAGGACTCAGTTCTGCTTTGAACTATAGTTCCAAATGTGTGAGGAAGGAAACTATCCCAGCTATTTGCTCGACAGTCTGATGTATTAATAATGGGATTTATAAAAGTGACAAATTCTCCGACTGGAGAAAGGCTAGTTAATACTACTTAGTTTGGTGTGATGGGTGTTATATTACCCCAGTAAATTTAATCCCCAGCCTACTTTATAATAAGGTTCTTGGTGTGTAAACTTTGCAGAAACTTATATTGAATGTAGAGCTTTCTATAAAACTTCCTCGACTACTACTGAGAAAGTTGAAGCCTTTATTTATTCATGAGCAGGATCACCTTGTATTGCCAACCGAGTGACTGAATTGAAACTCAATCAGCACACAAAATTGATTCTTTTATTACCATCCATTTACTTTGCAAATCGATTGTGCAGATTACACCGAACATAATTCAGTAGCGGACTTAACAGCATCTGCATAACAAGAGATTTGCGATATTTATAATATAAATTCCCCACTTGGGGATTTAGTATAAAAAGAGCCTACAGTGGATAAATATTATTTGCTATGATTTGATCACCGTTATTAATGACTATAATTGTTTATATCAACATTTGCACCATATTTTTCATAGTGCTCAAAATCCCTCCCGTCCTTTCAACACCTGTTCTACCAATGGAAAGATCAAAGCAAGCACTAATAAATTACTATGACTATAATAATTTAGAATATATCTGTTTGTGCAATTAGTCTCAGTTAGTCTAAAAATAAATAAAAATAAACATTATTGATTTAATGTGGAATGATGAATTAAACATACTCAGTGGAAAGCAAACACATTTCGGCAGAAATATTTTATTATTATTTCTTTATATGCACAACGTAACCATTTCTCTCCAAAGAACATGTAGACTTGGTCTAGCATACTGTAGCGGTACTTACCCTCTCCAGGGGCCGGCCGGGGTCCTCTCTTCTCGCCGCGCGCGGTCCTGCTCCTGCACGAGCCGCGCGCGGCTCAGCCTACGATATGATCAGTCAGGCGGGCAGTGACCGCGAGAAGCGGTCACGTGTCCCGCCCGACACTAAGAGCGCGCCGCGCGTCTTGGGCGCGCTCTTAAAGGGACAGTGGGAGACTAAATTAGAATCAGTCTCCCATTGGCCCCTGTCAGGCCACATTCCCCATACACTCACGTTTTGGGGGCGTGGATATGACAGGGGCCAATCAAAGTGAACCTTAGGGTATTTATACTCACCTGTTTCCCTTGCTCCTTGCCCTATCGTGGTTTCTGTCCAGTTTCCCTTTAGTGCTTGTATCGTTCAGTTGGTTTTTTGGTGCTTGACCTTGGCTTTGTTCCTGACTCCGCTCTCTCTTTATCCTTGCTTGCTTATCCGCTGTTTTGTCCTCTGTGTACCAGTCCTCGGCTTGTTCTACGTTACGCTGTCTCTCTGTTCCCTTGACCTCGGCTTGTTCTAGACTCTGTCTTGCTTATTCTCGTCAAGTCCGGCCATTCTAAGGTCCGGTAAGACGACCCCTGGTTTCTTGTCTCCTGACTATCTGTACTATTCCTGCGTGTTGGGGTATATTACCGTGACATTACGATAGGGCCATGGACCCCGCAGGTTTAGGTCAACAGATGGCCACTCATGAGGCTAGATTCGCAGAACAGGATCACCGTATGGATCAAATGGCTCAAGCCATCCAGACACTGTTATCCAGATCAGCTCCGGTACCTGTACCTACTCCTCCTGTAAACCCTATACCGGACACAGCTAATATGCCTAATGCTTCTGCACATCTAACCCCGCCACCTAGGTATGGAGGGGACGCTAAGACATGTAGGGGATTCCTTAATCAAGTGGAATTCCACTTTGAAATGTACCCACGTTCATTTCCCACTGATAGATCTAAGGTGGGTTTTCTTATGCACCAGCTTACGGATAAGGCACTAGAATGGGCAAATCCTATTTGGGAGGCTAATGGGCCTATGGTACACGACTTCAATAGCTTCCTCACAGCGTTCCGTAGAACATTTGACACGACTAAAAGGTCAAAAAATGCCGCCAGGGCATTAATGAGAATAAAGCAAGGATCTAAATCTGTAGCCGATTATGCTATTCAGTTCCGTACCCTTGCCTCACAGGTAGATTGGACTAATAATGGGCTTACTACCGCGTTTATGGAAGGTCTGTCTGAAACTATGTTGGATGAGGTAGCAGCTAAGGACCTCCCTGTACCCCTGGAGGACCTGATTGACTATCTTATCGATATAGATAACAGGATCCGTGACAGGTTATATACCAGGTCCAGAAATAGACATTTTGTTCCCTTTAACTCCCCTAGAGCTGAGACTCCCGAGGGATCTAAGGGTTCTGAGGAGGAACCTATGCAGTTAGGGGTTGCTAAACTTACTGACGCTGAAAAGCTTTATAGGAGAAAGGAGGGACTTTGTCTTTATTGTGGTAGGAGGGGTCATATGAGACAAGACTGTCCCGTGCGTCCGGGAAACTATCGCACCTAAGACCGTATAGAGGACTGGCCTTGGGTGTGACATCACAGTCCTCACATTTGCCTCTTAATAAATTACTTCTTCCTGTTTCCCTGCACCTTGATAGTAACTGCATAGCAGGGAATAAACTAGCCCTGGTTGATTCCGGAGCGGCCGAAAACTTTATTGATTCCAGTTTTGTCAAGGAGAATAACATACCCACCAGAGAGAAGGAGACACCCTTGGCCGTTGAGGCCATAGATGGTAGACCATTATGCTCTCCAGTTATCACACATGAAACTGTTCCACTACATATGTCTACAGGGGTGTTACACTCTGAGACCATTCGGTTTCAGATCATTACTTCTCCTTCCTCTCACCTCGTGTTAGGGTATCCTTGGTTACGTACTCATAATCCCACCATTGATTGGGAGTCAGGACAAATAGTTTCTTGGAGTGATTCTTGCCAAGAGTCTTGTATTGTTAAAGTCACCCCTTTGAATTCTACTAATATTCCTCCCGTACCTACGGTCATACCCTCTCAGTACCTGTCTCTTAAATCTGTTTTTGATAAAAGGGAGGCTGAAAGATTGCCACCTCACAGGCCTTACGATTGTGCAATTAATTTATTACCTGGTACGATGCCTCCCAAAGGGAGAATATATCCTTTGTCTCCTCAGGAGAATCTGGTTATGGAGGAATATATTAAGGAATCTCTAGAGAAGGGATTTATAAGAAGATCCTCTTCCCCGGCAGGGGCGGGTTTCTTCTTTGTATCTAAGAAAGATGGCGAATTAAGGCCGTGTATTGACTATAGGGGCCTAAATAAAATCACCGTCAAAAATGCGTACCCCATACCTTTGATCACAGAACTATTTGATAGGCTTAAACAGGCCACTGTTTTTACTAAATTGGACCTTAGGGGTGCTTACAATCTCATACGTATCAAAAAGGATCACGAGTGGAAGACCGCTTTCAATACCAGGAGTGGCCACTACGAGTACACTGTGATGCCCTTTGGTCTTTGTAACGCCCCAGCAGTTTTTCAGGAATTTATTAATGATGTCCTACGTCAATTTATACATACATTCGTTATAGTATACTTGGACGACATATTGATTTATTCTACTGATTTACAGACTCATCACATGCATGTTAAATTAGTGTTGAGAACTCTTCTGGTTAACGGTCTCTATTGCAAACTCGAAAAATGTTCATTTGATCAATCTGAAGTCCAATTCTTGGGTTATATAATCTCGGCCAAGGGTTTTCGTATGGATCCCAAGAAACTGTCTGCCATTATGGAATGGCCTCTACCCCAGGGGTTGAAAGCCATTCAGCGTTTTCTGGGGTTCTCTAATTATTATAGGCGTTTTATTAAAGGGTTTTCTGCCATTGTTGCGCCTATAACCAGAATGACCAAGAAGGATGGTAATACTCATGTCTGGAAACCAGAAGCACTCGAGGCCTTTGAATTCTTGAAGGCTACATTTGCCTCTGCTCCTGTTTTACAGCATCCTGTCCCTTCACTGCCCTTTATTCTTGAAGTTGATGCTTCTGAGATAGGGGTAGGTGCTATCTTGTCTCAAAGAGATTCACCTGAAAAGCCGTTACACCCTTGTGGCTTCTTTTCCAGACAGATGTCCAAAGCAGAGAGGAATTATGATGTAGGCAATCGTGAACTCCTTGCTATCATTTTGGCGCTCAAGGAATGGAGACATCTGCTAGAGGGTACTAGGGATCCCATCCTCATTTTAACGGATCACAAAAACCTCTCTTACCTTAGTGAAGCAAAAAGATTGTCTTCTAGGCAGGCCAGGTGGTCTCTGTTTTTGTCTCATTTTAATTACATAATCACATACAGACCGGGTGATCGTAATACTAAAGCTGACGCTCTGTCCAGACAATTCGAGACTACTGACAAACTCGAGGTCGATGTTACCCCTGTCATTCCGCCTGACAGAATAATAGCGACTACTGTTCTTTCCATTTCGTCTTCTCTCTTACAAGCTATTCAGGCTAAACAGTACTTGGCTCCTGGGGAGAGGCCTGCTGATAAGCTATTCGTTGATATACCGGAGAGACGAGACATCTTGTCATTATATCATGACACTAGAACTGCTGGACACCCTGGTATTTCTAAGACATTTTCAGCAGTTTCTAGATATTTCTGGTGGGCTTCCTTGCGCAAGGACGTCACCGATTACGTTAATGCCTGTAGCACTTGTGCCAGTATGAAGTCCTCCCACAGAGTTCCTTGTGGGTTGTTACATCCGTTGCCCATACCCGAGAGACCGTGGTCCAATATATCCATGGATTTCATTGTTGAATTACCTCCCTCTAATGGTAAAACTGTCATCCTAATGATTGTGGATCGTTTTTCTAAGATGGCTCATTTTGTGTCTCTTGTCAAATTGCCATCATCCAGGGAACTTGCCTCTATCTTTGCCAGGGAGGTGTTTCGGTTGCATGGTATTCCCACTTCGATCGTGTCCGATAGGGGTAGCCAGTTTATCTCCAGATTCTGGAGAACATTTTGTACGGAGATGGGTATCTCCCTCTCGTTTTCCTCAGCCTACCACCCCCAGTCTAATGGAGCTGCTGAACGTGCCAACCAATCTCTAGAGCAGTATCTTCGTTGTTTCGTGTCCCACCATCAGAACAATTGGGCTGACCTTCTTCCTTGGGCTGAGTTTGCTCGTAATAATGCTGCTCATGAATCCTCCGCTAACAGCCCTTTTTACGTTGTTTATGGCCGGCATCCCGTGGTTCTTCCAGCTGCATTCTCCTTACAGGGCATGCCAGCTCTGGACGAACATTTGGCTAATCTACGTAATACTTGGGAGCAGGTTCAGTGTTCTTTGGTGGCCTCTGCTGCTCGACAGAAGGTTCAGGCAGACAAGCATCGCAGGGCGGCTCCATCCTATGCTGTGGGAGACCGGGTTTGGCTTTCTACTCGCAATATTAGTCTTCGTGTGCCTTCTATGAAGTTGGCCCCTCGTTTTATTGGTCCTTTTCGTATCTTGCATGTGGTTAATCCTGTCTCGTATGCATTGGATCTTCCAAAAAATTTACGCATTCCTAACGTGTTTCATACCTCCTTGTTAAAACCCCTCCTGTGCAACCGTTATACTCGGCATGTCCCTCCGCCTCCTCCGGTTTCTGTGGAGGGCCATGAGGAGTTTGAAGTGGCGGCTGTAATTGACTCTCGTTTGCTTCGGGGTCGCCTCCAATATCTGGTACATTGGAAGGGCTATGGGTCTGAGGAACGCAGTTGGATTTCCGCTGACGCTGTTCACGCTCCTCGCCTTGTGCGTTCTTTCCACGCTCGTTTTCCTGCCAGGCCTGCTCCTCCCCGCCCGGTGGGCGTGTCTTCAGGGGGGGGTACTGTAGCGGTACTTACCCTCTCCAGGGGCCGGCCGGGGTCCTCTCTTCTCGCCGCGCGCGGTCCTGCTCCTGCACGAGCCGCGCGCGGCTCAGCCTACGATATGATCAGTCAGGCGGGCAGTGACCGCGAGAAGCGGTCACGTGTCCCGCCCGACACTAAGAGCGCGCCGCGCGTCTCGGGCGCGCTCTTAAAGGGACAGTGGGAGACTAAATTAGAATCAGTCTCCCATTGGCCCCTGTCAGGCCACATTCCCCATACACTCCCGTTTTGGGGGCGTGGATATGACAGGGGCCAATCAAAGTGAACCTTAGGGTATTTATACTCACCTGTTTCCCTTGCTCCTTGCCCTATCGTGGTTTCTGTCCAGTTTCCCTTTAGTGCTTGTATCGTTCAGTTGGTTTTTTGGTGCTTGACCTTGGCTTTGTTCCTGACTCCGCTCTCTCTTTATCCTTGCTTGCTTATCCGCTGTTTTGTCCTCTGTGTACCAGTCCTCGGCTTGTTCTACGTTACGCTGTCTCTCTGTTCCCTTGACCTCGGCTTGTTCTAGACTCTGTCTTGCTTATTCTCGTCAAGTCCGGCCATTCTAAGGTCCGGTAAGACGACCCCTGGTTTCTTGTCTCCTGACTATCTGTACTATTCCTGCGTGTTGGGGTATATTACCGTGACACATTGTTGCGGTCACCGGCCCGCCGAGCCTCACGGTCGTGCCCGACCGGCACGACCGCTCCGACTACACGAGCTTACCTGCTCGTCGGCGAGCCGGGAACCGCGCACATAGTTCTTCCGGGCATCGCGCCCAGATCCAAGATGGCGCCGACCGCGTGGTCGCGTCTATTGCTAGCCCCGCCCCCGAGAATTATACCAACGTGTGCGTGACGTCACGACGTCAACGCACACGCACGTTTTGGGGTCAGAGGTCGCCCTCTGACCAATCATAGCCTAGAGAGGGGTATTTAAACCCCTAGCTTTCCCCATTACTTTGCCATGTCGTGGTTTCAGTTTCCTGGTTTCCTGAAAGTGCTATTCTCGTGTTTCTGATTTCCTGGTATCCTGATCCTTGGCGTTTCCCTGGTTATTCTGATCTCTGGTTTCCCTGACTTGGCTTGTTTAATCGGTATTGAGTATTTTTTGGCTTCCTTGACCTCGGCTTTCCCTTTGACCATTCTCTGTCTCTAGCGTATTAGTCCGGCCATTCTAAGGACCGGTTTACGCTCTTTCCTATTATTTTCCTTTTCTTACTTATGTATATGTTTACATAGTTTCTGCGTGCTGGACCACATTACTAGTCGTGACATTACGACATGGCCATGGATCCTGCAGAACTATGCAAGCATATGATCGCATGTGAGAGTAGGGTGGAGGATATGGACCACAGGTTAGACCAATTTGCCCAGGCATTTCAGACCTTGCTCCAGAGGACTGCCTATTTAGAGGTCCCTCCAGTACCACCTGTGGTTCCGCCACCTGTAGTGGTTCCCGTACCACATAAACCACCGTCCATAACCTTGTCACCGCCCCCCCGCTATGGAGGTGATTCTAAGGAATTCAGAGGTTTTTTAAACCAAATTGAATACCACTTTGAGGCCTCCCCAGGTTCATTCCCAACAGATAGATCAAAAATAGGCTATCTGATGAACCAATTAACTGGAAAAGCTTTGACCTGGGCTAACCCCTTATGGGAAAGTGGTGACGCAGTAGCCCGTGATTACAATACTTTTCTTACGGCCTTTAAAGCTACATTTGAACCTAAAGGCAGGGAGAAGAACGCTGCCAAAGCCCTTATGCGAATCAAGCAAGGCAGTCGTTCTGTAGCCGATTATGCTATAGAGTTCAGGACATTAGCGTCTGAGGTTGATTGGACCAATAGCGGTCTGGTGGCTGCTTTCTCTGAAGGTTTAGCTGAGAATATACACGATGAGACTGCAGCTAGAGACCTTCCGGTTAGTCTTAACGAGTTTATTGCCTACATGATAGACATTGACAACCGGCTCAGAGAGAGAGAGAAAAACAAACAACGTAACAGACGCTCTAATTTGTCCATAGCCCCTCGTTTCTCTAACCCAGTGGTGAGTAGCCAAACGCCTCTTCCAGAACCTGAACCCATGCAATTGGGTAGTGCTAAACTCACTGAGGCAGAGAGACAACACAGACGTAACGAGGGGTTATGTATGTATTGTGGCAAGAAGGGGCATCTAAGGTCGTCATGCCCGGTTCGGCCGGAAAACTTGCACACCTAAGGCACGTACGGGGACCGACCTTAGGTGTGATGTATATGTCCCCTAAATTGACTAAGAACCGTTTCCTTATCAAAGTAACCTTATCTTTCGAGAACACTACTGTTCAATGTGAGGCTATGATTGACTCTGGGGCAGCGGAGAATTTCCTAGACAAAGAATTCTCTGCAAAACATCTCCTGCCCTTAAGACAGAAAGAGAAGCCTATAGCAGTCGAGGCCATTGATGGGAGGCCTCTTACCCAGCCTTTCATCACACACGAAACTCTGCCAATCACTGTTTCAGTGGGTGTTCTCCATTCTGAAGAAATTACCTTTCAAATTATCTCTTCACCTACAGTTCCGATAATACTCGGTTTCCCTTGGCTCCTTAAACACAATCCACGTTTGGATTGGATTGAAGGAGAGATTGTGAGTTGGGGTGAGAGATGCAAAGGTGTCTGCTTTAAACAAATCCCACAACCTATTGGCACCATTAATGTTCCTGTTACACCTCCCTTGACCACACAAATTCCACAACAGTATATGGATTTGAAAGAGGTATTTAACAAGGTCCAGTCAGAAGGGTTACCTCCTCATAGACCTTATGACTGTACTATAAATTTATTACCAGGGACTATGCCTCCCAAGGGAGGAATCTATGCCTTGTCCCCCCAGGAAAATCTTTGTTTAGAGGAATACATTAAGGAGGCTCTCAGAAAGGGTCATATCCGTAGGTCCTCCTCACCAGCCGGGGCTGGATTCTTCTTTGTCTCTAAAAAAGAAGGAGACCTACGCCCTTGTATTGATTATAGGGGTTTGAATAGGATTACCATTAAAAACGCCTACCCTATTCCCCTTATATCAGAGCTATTTGACAGATTGAAGGGAGCTCGAGTCTTTACCAAGCTCGATCTCCGAAGTGCATACAATCTAGTCAGGATTAAGGACGGTCACGAATGGAAGACCGCATTTAACACCAGAATGGGACATTACGAATACCTGGTTATGCCGTTTGGATTATGTAACGCTCCAGCGGTATTCCAGGATTTTATTAACGATGTCCTAAGAGAGTACCTTCACATGTTTGTTCTAGTGTATTTGGACGACATTCTCATCTATTCCCCAGACCTAGAGACACATCACGAACATGTGAGAATTGTACTGAAAACCCTGTTACAAAACGGCCTTTACTGTAAACTGGAGAAATGCCAGTTTGACCAAACGGAGATACAATTCCTTGGATACGTTATATCTCCGTCTGGTTTCCAGATGGATCCTCGTAAACTGGAGGCAGTCTTACAGTGGCCATTACCCAAGGGCCTTAAAGCTACTCAACGCTTTATAGGTTTTGCAAATTACTACCGCAAATTCATAAGGGGATTTTCCTCCGTGATTTCCCCTATAACCAATTTAACAAAAAAAGGAACAAATTGTATATCTTGGCCCAAAGAAGCAAGAGAGGCATTTGAACAATTAAAATTTTTATTTTCCTCAGCACCTGTCCTGACCCATCCTGATCCATCCAAACCATTTATCCTAGAGGTGGATGCATCAGAAACAGGAGTTGGAGCCATTCTGTCTCAAAGAGAAAGTCCTGATACGCCTTTACATCCCTGTGGATTTTACTCTCGCAAACTCACACCTGCAGAGAGGAATTACGACATAGGGAATAGGGAACTTTTGGCCATTGTACTTGCCCTTAAGGAATGGAGGCATCTCTTAGAAGGTTCCAAAGAGCCACTTTTGATCTTTACTGATCATAAGAATTTGGCTTATATTGGGGACGCTAAGAGACTGTCCTCTCGTCAGGCTAGGTGGTCATTGTTCCTCTCCCGATTCAATTTCGTAATTACGTACCGGCCTGGTACTAAAAACACCAAGGCAGATGCACTTTCTCGGCAGTTTGAGACAGATGAAGTACCAGAACAGGAGATATATCCTATTGTACCTCCTGAATGCCTCATTGCCACTACTGTTTCCGAAGTGTCTTCTCCACTCTTCTGTGCCATAATAGCAGATCAAACTCAGGCACCTGTGGGAAAACCTCCGGACAAACTGTATGTGTCACCTCAGTTTCGAAAGAAGGTACTAGATTTGTTCCATGACAACCTCACAGCGGGCCATCCTGGAGTCCATAAAACTCTCTCAGCCGTCTCCAGGAGATTTTGGTGGCCTGCTCTTAGAAACGATATCAAAGATTATGTTGGGGCATGTCAAATATGTGCAGTTTCTAAAGTTCCTCCTAGGTCACCTCCTGGACTGTTACAACCACTGCCCATACCTAGTGCTCCATGGACCCACTTGGCCATGGATTTCATTGTGGATCTACCCAGTTCAAACGGGTTTAATACAGTCCTTATGGTTATTGATAGATTCACGAAGATGGCACATTTCGTCCCACTTAAGAAATTACCATCTGCTCAAGATCTTGTTCAAATATTCTTGAAAGAGATCTTTCGGTTGCACGGTGTACCCAAAAACATAGTATCTGACAGAGGTACCCAGTTTGTTTCTAGGTTTTGGCGTTCCTTTTGCAAACAATTGGGCGTCGAACTCTCCTTTTCATCAGCATATCACCCTCAAACAAATGGAGCAGCAGAGAGGGCGAATCAGTCTTTAGAAGCCTATTTACGTTGCTTTATAAATGCCAATCAATCTAACTGGTATGAGCTCTTACCCATGGCTGAGTTCGCCAGAAACAACGCCACTCATGAATCTTCTAATCACAGTCCATTCTTTGTTAATCAGGGTTATCACCCCGCTGTTTTACCTTCTGCATTCTCAGACACAGAAATCCCCGCTTTGGACACCCGTTTAGAATCGATTCATGATACCTGGGATTCCGTCCATTCAGCTCTGCAAAAAGCCTCATTCCGAGCAAAGGTCCAAGCTGACAAGAAACGGGGCGCTAATCCTGTCTATCTTCCAGGTGACAGGGTGTGGCTCTCCACGAGGCATATCAAGCTTAAGGTCCCATCCATGAAATTTGCCCCTCGGTACATTGGTCCCTTTCGAGTTACCCAACGTATTAATCCAGTGACCTATTCTTTGGCACTACCGACTCATATGAGAATAGCGAATACTTTCCATGTGTCTCTGCTCAAGCCCCTTACTTGCAATCGCTACACCAGGGTATCCACTCCTCCTCCGCCCTTGGTAGTGGGTGATCAAGAAGAATACGAAGTCCATTCTATCATGGACTCCAAATTATCCAGAGGTGTCTTGTCCTATCTCGTTGACTGGAAGGGTTATGGTCCCGAGGAACGTTGTTGGGTTCCTGCTGACCGGGTCCATGCGCCCCGTCTTATCCGGTCGTTTCACAACCGCTTTCCTCTTAAGCCGGGTCCTTCCCGCCCGGTGCGCGGTCTTCGAGTGGGGGGTACTGTTGCGGTCACCGGCCCGCCGAGCCTCACGGTCGTGCCCGACCGGCACGACCGCTCCGACCGACTACACGAGCTTACCTGCTCGTCGGCGAGCCGGGAACCGCGCACATAGTTCTTCCGGGCATCGCGCCCAGATCCAAGATGGCGCCGACCGCGTGGTCGCGTCTATTGCTAGCCCCGCCCCCGAGAATTATACCAACGTGTGCGTGACGTCACGACGTCAACGCACACGCACGTTTTGGGGTCAGAGGTCGCCCTCTGACCAATCATAGCCTAGAGAGGGGTATTTAAACCCCTAGCTTTCCCCATTACTTTGCCATGTCGTGGTTTCAGTTTCCTGGTTTCCTGAAAGTGCTATTCTCGTGTTTCTGATTTCCTGGTATCCTGATCCTTGGCGTTTCCCTGGTTATTCTGATCTCTGGTTTCCCTGACTTGGCTTGTTTAATCGGTATTGAGTATTTTTTGGCTTCCTTGACCTCGGCTTTCCCTTTGACCATTCTCTGTCTCTAGCGTATTAGTCCGGCCATTCTAAGGACCGGTTTACGCTCTTTCCTATTATTTTCCTTTTCTTACTTATGTATATGTTTACATAGTTTCTGCGTGCTGGACCACATTACTAGTCGTGACACACATACATTTTGCATTAGAGAAAGCTAAGTAGGGATTTAATAAATCCCTACTTAGCTTTCCTTTGCCCCTTCAATGTTTTCAACCCAGAAGAACACAGCCCATCACTAATCGTTTAGCCTAATCTTTAGCAGATTTGGTGTACAGGGCATGCACATATATTTATTTTAATATAAAATATGTCTTATATACATTTCTGATGTATTTGTGTTTTATTTAGTTGCATGTACAGTAAAAAAAATATATAGCAAAAAATACAACAAAATTATACAATGAAGAAAAAAATTCTACTGAAAAGATAGAAAAAAATAGATCTCTATAAAAAAATTCTCTTAAAAAGTAAGTGGTAATGATTATAATAAACAACTCCTTAACAATTACTCTTTGACAACTAGCTATTTTAACAACATGCATTGCAATTTACATTGCCAGAGTTGCTATTTATAAATATAGACGAAAAGAATAGGTACTTATAGTGAATCAGCCTGACTCAAGCAGTCAAAATAATACACAGTCCATTCCAAACAAGCTTTAATGCTTTTAAACTTTACAAGATTACTGATATAAGGTAAAATAATGGGTGTTTCATTATAAATAGTAGAAATAGTAACAAGAAGGTCACTTCACTGCTCCTCTTAAAGGCACATTTATTGGAACCAGGAAAACCCTGCAAAGTTGTGACTCGAAAAGGTCTTTGTCAAGATTGGCTCGAGTAGTGGAGTGATTAGACCTTCTTTCTACTATTGGTATTTAAACTGTACTGGGCTTGTGCTGGCCCTGGGTCTGGTTGCACTTGTGTTTCCTTTTTGTTTTTCTGTTACATGAACATTACAAACATTAGAACATATGATCATGCATTGCATGAGCCTGCCACACATCCAATGACCCTATTTTTTTGCTAACCAAAGGGTTTCTACTTTGAGATTAAACCACCCTATGGGACATTAATCCTAATGGGAATTTGGCAACTCAATTCACCTGTGGTGGTGCTTTGATCTGAGGTTTGGGCAAACTGTTGATATATTATATAGAACAGAATGTTTGTTCTGCAGGGCATTCCATTTTCAAATTAGTTTTAAAGCTTGTAAAATATGTTATATCACCTATCTAAGGTTAAATATCAATGATTTATTTACAAAATATCACTGCACAGTGCATACGTGTGCCACAGCACCAATGTTCTTTATTTTGACAACTTTTCCTAGAAGAGTGAAATAGGAATTACAATTCACAGAACCTTTAAGGTAGCTACGCTCTGGTCCAGGGGTAGGCAACCTTCAGCTCCCCAGATGTTACAGACTACATTTCCCATAATTCTCTTACAGCCAAACACTGGCAAAGCATCTGGGAAGATGTGGTCTACAACATCTGTAGTGCCAAAGGTTGCCTACCTCTGTTAGCGCCTTTAAACTAAACCCCCCTTATCTCTCTAAACACCAGCAAAACTTCTACCTAAACACCAAGCATCAGTAGCCCAGTGTTATCCATCCCTAACTCAAATCTCATTAAAAGGATACTCTCTCCCTAACCCCTCCTCCCAAAGAAGAATCAATACTTGAAAATTAGTTTATCTTCAAAAGATCAAGGTTATTTATCTGTAAGATCTACCCTCTGATGCTCTGCAGGGTGTAACGAGATGTGTACATTGAACATTTTAGAGAAAAGTTGGACTTTTCTGGTCACTTGAGATTTCAAAGCGCTAGGTGAAACAACATTTTCAAAGCTCTAAAGCATACTACACAATCTTTTAGGCAATTTAATAATTACATTTTTAAAAAGAGGATGTAATCGTTTTAAAATCCTATTTGCATGAAAGCATTAATTCACCGTTATTATTTTTCATGGTGAGTAGGGATACTTTGGCTATTAATGTTTGTAAAAGGCTGTCCATTACAGATAACATTGTTTTTTTCAATGCACAGAAATATCTGCAGGTGCTTAGTTCATTGTCCCGTGTAGAGAAAGCATTACTTTAACAACCGCAATGATAAATATTTTCACTGTGGCGCCAGCAAAAAAAGATTAGGTCTGAAAAAAATAAATGAACATACAGGTGCTAGATATTATCTGTGTCAAAGCCACAATTACAATACGTTTATGCAAATCACAAAGAACATTTTTTGGGAAAACATCTATCTGGTTTCATAATACATTAAAAGTTTTTTTTATTATTTTCTCTAAACATATTAACTAGAAAGAATTTTATTAAAACTAAATATATATACAGGGCTATGAGAAATTTTGGGGCTTGTTAACCTTAGGTCTGGACCCTCCCACATGGTTAATCCTCCCACATGGCTAACCCCATCAACTGCACCCACCTGTTTTTTTTTTGTCTTTTAACACAACAACTTATTATATGAAGGTAGAAACTGTATTCTAAGTCAGATAATGATCAGTGGTCTCACTGGTTAAGAGTAAGGAAATATTTTTAGCCAAAATATATGAAGCCTGCCACCATGACTAAGGTAGACTCTTTTGAGCAGGACCCTACACTAACACTAACTGCACTAACATAGTCCTTGACAATCCAAAATTAGAAGAAAGAAAAATAAAGTGGACAGAAAAAAAAATGAAGACAGAAGTAAAGAAACAAAGATTTGTTGAAAATAATACCATTGTAAGTTCTGGTTCAAAGGCAGCCTGGTGAAGCTCAGCAATCAGATCCTCTGTATAGAAGCCGTAATCTCCACCCCTGTAAGAAAGTATAATTCCGATCATGTAGAAGACAGGATGAGACCAATAAATCCTTAGTGTATAGTAACAGTTAGTTGGAAAAAAAAAAATATATATATATATATAAATAATAATAATAATAAAAAAAAAAAATATATATATATATATATATATATATATATATATATTCACATACCATTCTCACAGGGGATTATAAATATCTCGTTGTGACGAAAGTAACCTCGTCACTGGCTTTTGGAGGGGCCTGTTTGCCAGCCTCCTACCCTGTGATTATGGCCCTGTGACAAACTGAACCTGGTCATGGGTTCTTGGAGGGGCCTGCTGGCCAGCCTCTTGCCTCAGGACTATGGGCCCTGCAATATACTTTGCCCAATACACTTTAAAAGGCTCTGTTCATGTAAAGTATGTACTTTTGTACTCCAGACAGAGAGACCGACCGTTAGCCCATATTCTCTGGAACTGTTTTAGGCATGGGACCATGTGCACGGTGGGTCAAAAAGAGACTTCCATGAAACCTTTGAACCCCTGCTCTGATCTGGGTGATTTTTGGATATGTTGTTCACCCAGATCAGGGCTATAAGGGGATGTAACATTGTTGGGGGTATGTTATGTTTTGGGGTACTTTCGGAACTTTGTGAAAATTTGTTTTTTCTGCCTGTAGATAATTGAGTTATTTACAGGACTTTACTCAATTATCTCCCAAGCAGAGGGGAGGGATTGTGTGCTGTACATGGGCTGTATGTCACAGACTGTATGTTTGTTCTGATTGGTTTATGTCCTTTGTGTTCCTGTGCCCCATCAGGTCCAGGGGGTGTTCCTCTGGCCTGGAGAATTGTATAAAAGCCAACCTGAACCATTAAAGATCATCTTGGACCTTCATGAAGTTTCGGCTCATGTTTGGGGGATTGGAGAACTACACTCTGGGGATTGCTATAATCACTATACTTCCCTGAGTATAATCACTAAGCTCTTGTAAGAGCTGTTCCTGCTTGACTCTCTGGAGCAAGAGAGGCTCACCCACTGGAACCTGGAGCCTTGTCGTAGGTCCAGGGTGGGTAGGAGACAGTGAGACCACAATCAAGCTGCGGCGGTTCATGGGGTTTGCATTGGCTATGGTGCTCCAGTGCAGTGCTTATGGTACTCATCAGTACTAGGAAGCAGCGATTGATGGAGGTAACCAGTCGGGGTGCCAGGCGGTCCTTCACACTCATTTTAAGATCACAAAGTCAGTGGAGAGAGAGAAAAAAAAAAAGCAAAAAGTGCAGAAAAAGGAGAGTAAAAAAAAGATTCTTAAGAATGCATGAATAAAAAGTTCACAAAATAACTAAAAAATAAATCTCATCTGAATTGTTTATCTTAATACTAGTTTTGTTTACCTGAATTTTATTAAATGAATACCATGACCAACCTAACCACTATAGTATGCTGTACTACCTATATGCCCTGGTGCCGTACCAAGGATTATTATCAAAATAAACAAGGGTCTGACATAAACCAGGTCACTTCCTGGTGACTTGTAGATTGAATTCATCTTGGCCACATTGATAATGCAAATTTACATATTATCATTGTCAATTTAAATCAACCTGGAATTAATTGATTGGCTGAGAGGGCTGGGCTTGGACAACAAAGGGAAACATGTAAGATAGAGATATTATTACTAACCAACTATGACAATAAGAAAAGCTCAATAAAGCCTGCCATATAAAACTATCCTCTGTTCCCACCTGACACATGGTTGAGCATCCATCCATGAGTGACATTGATACTGGTGGCTCCCTCCTCATGTTTTGGGAGTCAGTCAAACAATACTGAAATGGTTGTGTCCCTAACCAATGTGCAGTCATAGCAACAACTGTAATAGAAAAATAAAATGTCATCTAATTGGGAATGATTTACAGTCCCATAAAATAAACCCAGCTGGGAATGACTTACAGTTTAAATTATAAAATAGTCCACAATGAGGAAAGACTTCAAGTGTTTTAGGGTCAGCTAAACATCAACCGTGTCATGGGCATTATGATCAATATTATTTATTTATAGAATATTTTACCAGGAAGGATACATTGAGATTTCTCTCGTTTTCAAGTATGTCCTGGGTCCACAAAACATTGCATTGATAGAATAGGGTACAATAAAATATAAAAACAATATTAATACACAATATATACAGAATTTAACATAGATCAGGTAGGAAATATATAATGAACCATGACAGGTGCGTTTTGTTTTTAAATATGTAAACATATTTCTTTACATATTTAAAAACAGAACGCACCTGTCATGTTTCATTAAAGGATTTTAGGCCTGGGGAAGATCTGAAAGTGTGCGGGAGGTCATTCCATAAATGCCTTGCGCTGTAGGAAAAAGAGGTTATAGGAGGTGGGAATAGCTGGGGAGAGCATTCTGCTCAGGTAGGGTGGGAGCTTCCCAGAAAAGCTCTTAAACACAAGGATGGAAAGGAAAGGATGGGTGTGTCTGGATTCCAGCAAAAGCCAGTTTAGCTCTTCACAATGGTGGGTCATATAATTACATTGTAGCACAAAGCTATGGGGTAGTTCTAATGCGATCTCAGCAATCATCGTGCATGCGCATTGGGTCCCTGACATCAGCCAACTTCGGGGGAGGAGGAGCTGGATTCAGGTAAGTGACAAAAGAGTTTTTAACCCTAAGTGTACAAAGTGAGAGCTGGTTGTCTGCTCACTAGGTAACTAGGTATAAATAGTCAGAACTGTCTGTCTAATGAACTTTGTTGTAATATTATTGACAACATTCTTTAAAGCAAACTGAAGGCTTTGTAAACGATCTCTTTCCAGCTATTAAACAACTCAAACCCCTTGCAAACAGCCGAGGATAGGTTTAGTTTAAATCTACCAACAAAAAAGTAATAGCCATTTTTATTTACCATAAGAAACACTTACCTATTTCCGTTTCATTTAACATGAATTTAGGTTGTGCTATTTGTTTTTTGTAAGGTTATAGCATAAAACAAGTATGTCAGTGAGACTTATTAGCTTTTAGAAAGAGGAAGCTAGGCAAGATTTAAGTGTTAAAGCCTGATATTGATTTAGATATAGATGATTGCCGTTTTTGATTTGATTTTCAGATGTTTCATTTTTCTCATTTAGCTGGTGGAACAAAATCCTTTTGGAAAATATAAACTTATACCTTAGGGTCAATTTTCCATTGAAAGCTTTATTCATTACTTTTTATTGTAGATGAAAATTATGATCTTTGCTTTAAATGTCTATTAAAGTGCATCATATTTATTGTGCCCTGTAGTTAGCCTACAACAAAAAAAGTGGTTCATTTTGTTATTGCAGTATTTATTTTCTACATTTTATGCTCAGAATAAGGTCACCATATTTCACCATATAAATTATGCTAAGTAATTGCTCCGTTATTTTATTGCCCAGCCATAATACATATTTTTAAGCATTATTAAACAGTTTTATTTTAACATTACAAGGTACGGATACTATAAATCACGTGGGAGCCTACTTTTGAAACCAGGAGTTTAAAGCGTTATGTGTCTTTGATGGAGATTTAATAAACAGTCTAGCCAAGGCACAAGTTCCCTCTCAATTACCTTCCCACATGGGCATTAGTTCACACTGTTTATTAAAAAATCTCTCTCTGGTTTGTTTTAATGGAGTGTTTAAGATTAATGGCCCCTGTGGAGTTTAACTGCATTTCACTTCATTAAAGTGAGATTGGACAAAAGGTTACTTCAATTAAATCCAAAACTTAAACCTTAAATCTGTATAGATTTTTTTAAGAAAATGTGATAAAATTGCCAGCCGTATCTTTTGAGATGAATAGGTGACATCCATTTTTGCTTATCTTACTGCCAAATATTTGTCTGTTCCAAATTTGTTCACAGATGAATAGTGGCATCATGTGGGTTTGAAAGCCAATTTCCACTTGTATAAATGAGATGCATTAATACTCCATAATTATGCTTATATGTATATCTTATATTTGATAGGTATATATTTATCACATATTAGGTAATCTTTACTAACTGATAAGGGTTGGGAATTTGCAAATGTAGACACACATTTTTGGGGCTTAGTAATACTCCGTAATTTATTTTTTTCTAAATATTTATTTTTATTAGTTATGAATTTTTTGTAATTGTATAATCATCACTCATTATTTTATCCAAAATTATTTATTCTAATGATTAAGAGAATGCAATGTCAGTGTCAATAAATTAAATCAATAACAACACAATACTAGAGGGGAGCTTTTGTGATTACCTAAAAATTACCTTTTATCATAATTTGAGAAAGTGTAAATATATGTTACTGCCATGCAGCAGATGGGGATATGTCTATTAATTTAAGAGGGAACATGGCTGTCCAGTTGCTAGAAAAAGCCCCATACAATGGGGATGAGGCAAGTGAAACAATGGGAGGGAGGGGTATCACCCCACCCTCCCCCCAAAGGCATCAAGTTAGAATCAATCACAGCGCTCTGACAGGCAAGTCTTGAGAAAAGTGAGACATCTATCAGGTCTAGTCAACCAATCAGAGTGCTCCTACACATATTGCATATCTTGAAAAATATTCCCACGCTTTGCAATAGCTGACATAGTGTGGGAAAGCTTTTAATAGAGCTTTCCCCACTATCAGAGCTTAGTCTGCGCAGAGCTCTTAATAGGTTGATGGATGTTTTGCAATAGGTTTATAAGGGGTTAAACAGTAGTCCCCATTTTAGCTGGATTATATTATTTTAGAGGCCTCTTCCCATTCGCTTGGTTTTAACACTTAGAAGATTTGCCTCCACCTTAGTGGAGTTTAAAACCTCCCTTTTAGTATTGTAATTGACCACACATAATTTTTATTTGTTTTCTATCCTTTAAAAAAAAAATATATATATGTGGCAGCTGGCTATCAAGTGCTGGCCACAGGGATGTATTTACCACAAGGCAAGTAAGGCATTTGCCTAGGGTGGCACTTTTAGGGGGGGTGCCTAAAAACACTTAATGGATCACCTGGCATCCTCGACTGGGTACCTCCGTATAAGGATGCTCCTAGCTATCCTGAGGTCTCCAAGCACTCCAGCCGACACCATAACCACCATAGACTCCTTCAGAGAGCAAGACAGGAACAAGCTCTTACAAGAGCTTAGGAGTGATTATAGCAAGAGAGTATGACTAGCATAGCAATCCCTTGTAGCAGATTCCCCCAATAAGAGACGGCACTCCAAATTGAGGTTAAGTGGAACTGAAGTTTTAATGAAACACTCTGCTTTTATGCACATTTTACACACATAGTACCGCTCACAGGGTTTAGAAGAGCAACCAATCACACATGTAATATATAGTAAAACACTCCCATTCATTCCCACAAAATCATCCCCTCTGCCTGTGATATAATTACTGAACACAATGGGTTAAAGTAATGATCACAGGCAGGAAAAATATACTTTTTACACATATACTGTAACTTTAAAACTATACATTCAATCTTCATAAAAATCACATATTCTTAATCAGCATACTTCAAATATGGACACTCTCAAAATCATACAAATCCCTTCAGTAGATAAAAAGTTAGACGGAAGTCCTTTGTAACCGACCGCAAGCACATTTTCCTGCCCAAAACAGTTCCATAGATTTGGGCTGTGCGGTCGGTCAACTTCACACTGAAAAATGGCCGTCCGTGCAAATAGCTTAGTATAGCTGTGTGTTCAAATAGCCGAACAGGACTTAGTCTCTGTGACTGAAAACTCAGTGGAGGAGAAGGTAAGGGTCAGCAGTGTTCGTTCAAATGTGCAGCCGATTTCAGTTCAATGAATTTGGCTGCACACACCGCTGACCGCGTGCGAATGAATAAAGATGGTCGGTAATTTACCTACCGCAGCCTCCCAGCCTGGAAGGTAAATTGACGGTGCACTTCTACTTCTGTGTGATCCACCTGTGTGGTACTTGGTTCAGTAAGCCCCATTTACTGAACCAAGTGGGAGAAAGCCATGCACCAAGGATTTTAAAGGTCTGGGGACATAGTCTTAAAGGGGTATTGTCACACAAAGTCTCAATATGTCCCCAGACAGTTCTTAAAGAACCATACACAGTCCATTAGAAGTCCATAAGCCCCAAGACTGTTGCTAAAGGGCACAATCTTCCAGGGGCCTTAGTCAGAAGGTAGAAGGCGGGCAATCAGGCCCCTCCAAAAACCAGCGCCGAGGTCGCTTTTGCCACAAACACCACCCAAGCTCCCAGACAAACGCCTTGTTTACCTCGTGTTCTGGGGCTGTCCACCTTACTGTGAGTGAGTGAATGTAGCTGTCAGTGTGTGTGTGTCTGTGAGTGAGTGAGTGAAAGTGTGTGTGTCTTTCAGTGAGAATGGGTGTGCCTGTGAGTGTGTGTCAGTGTGTTTATGTAATTGTATGTGTATCTGAGAGTGTGTGCCTGTCAGTGAGTGGGTGTGTCAGTGTGTGTCTCTCAGTGAAAGTGTGTGTTGTTTAAACAGTGTGTGCCAATGACTGTATGTGTGTGCCAATGACTGTGTATCTGTCAGTGAGTGTATATCAGTGCCTGTATCAATGAGGGCATGTGTCTGTCAGTCAAAAAAGTGGCCTTGACAAACGTGCCCGAATTTAGTCATGCCTAGGGCAGCACAAATCCAAAATACACCACTGGCTGGCCAGCCACCAGATTATTAACTTGCATGATGCCAGCAGATAATAGTACCTAAAATTACTATTCACTTGCATAACAGCAAGTGAATAATACATTGCAAAAGTGCATTCTGTTGGAGGTATTTGGTACCAAATTATATTAAATCTGATACTTTGTTGGTTTTCGAAATCCTATATTTTTTTTAGAATTAGCATGTGAAGGCACCGATTTTAATCCGGACACTGAATACATGTGGCGATCACATCAGATTCACTCGAGCTGACCTAATTCTGACCACATTAGGTTTTAGCAAATATGGGATTTCCAAATGTGGTCAGAAATTATTCATTTTCACTGGACTTTGTACATCTGAATTAAATATCGCTGATTAGTGAATAACCCTATTAGTGTCTCTTTAAAGCAGCAAGATAAGACCGATTTATGCTCTAGTTGTATTATGATAAATTCACAGATTTTATGTTAAGAAAAAGAAATACATCTGGGTTGGTGGAGGAAAAATGAAAGAGAACATGGGAAAAACATTGCCTTGAGGGAATCCTACAGTTTCAACTATTGCTGATAATAATGACCCAGTTATTATATGCAAATTTTCATATATAAGGAAGCTGGTGCGGTATATTATACATGGATATAAATCACATCATTTTATTTCAATTTAGTGTAGCAGAACTCTGTACCGTACATGCCATTTCTGTGTGTCTTGGTAATTTGAACCCGCCCATAATTTATTTCATTATTTAACCCCTTAGGGAGCAAGTTTTAGACTTCTTGTTTTGTACTTAAGGACAAAAGCAATTTTTGCATTTCTGCTATGTGTGCGTTCAACCACAATGTTCACCTTTCCCATTTATTGCACTAACACATATTATATACCGTTCTTTGAAAGGACAAACGGGACTTTAATTTCATGTGACATATAGATATGCAAATCCTCTTTTATTTAAAAAAAAAATATGTTTTTGATAGTTCTGGCATCAATAATGTGTGCATAATTAGTACGGCTTACAGGGTTTATCCAACCCTTGTTTTTCTTTGAATAAGGCCCTGTTAAGCATTATTCTTTAGGTTCCCCCCTAAAAGATGCTTAAAATGTTTTAAATTAAATTAAATTTAAATAAAAATTGGAATGACCTTAATTGAGCACCGGGTTTAGCTTCTGGCGCTGATCTGCACAACCCCTTGTGACCTCACAGGAATCTCATAGGGAAACCTTTGATTTGACCATTTTGCCAGATCAGAGCTCTTCGCTGTACAATGATACCCCCAATGTACGCCTTTGTCAGTATCCTGTGAAACTAGAGTGCCATATATGAGACCTGACCATTTCAGTTTTTACACTTAGAATTTTGATCGACGATTTAATGGATCTATATCTCATTTTGAGACTTTATAGCAGTTTGACTGTTCAAATAACCCACAAAGGCCTACCATTTGTGAAAATAGCGATTCCAGGGTATCACATATGGCATATATTGCGTCTCAATGTACTGACATTTTTTTTCATCAGTCTGAGTTTGTGGAAAACACACATTGTAACAGAATTTATAACTTTCCATTTGGTATACTTGACACACTACTTTTTGGTGCCTGTGGGAGTATTATTGACTGTGAATATTTCCTTACCAGTTAGGAGACTCCCCCTTGCTTTTTTTTGGTGTGGGAGTGGAGGGGTTCTCCTTTCATCTCTTTTGATTACTTATACTAAATGGGTTCACCCCCCGGATAGCCTGGTACTATCCACACTGACATTTTCCCATTGAACTTACTTAAGTGTGAAAATGTAGTTGTTATATCTCCTGTATACCCTTGCCAGGTTTTGTGAAAATATAGAGCTGGATTTATAACATGCTCACTGCATTTAAAAAAATGGCAAATTGAAGATGGGTCTATAGTGCGTTTTGAGGCATTTTAGTAGCTCACATGTTTAAATTACTCATTCGTTCATATAATTTGCAAATGTGGACACTATGGGGACTTTCACATGATATATTGGAACTTTATTGGGGTGCCATTTTTTCACCATTTTATTCAAAGTTTGTGGTATTAATTTATTTCTGTTGCCTACATACGTATTGTTAATCCTAACCCTAATCCTTACCCTAACCCAAACCCTAATCCTATGCCTAACCCTCATCATAACCTTTATCCTAACTCTAGCAATAGTGTTAGAATTACTCTTTCTGCTGATGTCAGCAAAATAATTGCCTAGCTAATTTCAGCAAAGGGGTCGCTTTGCAGTCCTTAATCCTTATTTGAACCCTAATCTAAAACCTAACCCTAATCCTAAATCTAATACTATCTCTTAATCTAATCCTAATCCCAAGGTTTCTGCCTGATAATATCCGTGTAAGAATTAGGAAAAGGGATTCTTAGCTAAACCAGTAGAAAGCGGTATGTTGCCACCACCAAAACCCTGCATTTGAATTACAATATGATGGCATGGGGCATGTAGTGAGACCATGTCAGGGTGTCTTTGGTTCCTGGGAGTCTCCCATAGACAAGCTACAGCCTAGAATCAATGTGGCTGCCACGGTTATTTTTATTGATTAAAAAGGCTGTATGCAGATTTTGATTTGAACACTGTATACTGCTCATCTGTCAGTATGGGCACACTAATTGAGGCCCCAGCTGACAGAGGAGATCCCCAGTATTGGTTGGTACCTGGGTCTCTCTGGTGTTAGCCAAATTGTTGGGGGGATTTGGGAAATTTAAATGCCCATTTAAAGAGATGAGTGAAGTATATATATATATATATATATATATATATATATATATATATACGATACCACTTGAGGGAATTACCATAGCAACTACAGCCCAAGTACTGTGGCTGGTGCAGAAGGACCACCTTTGGGAGCTCTTTTTTGCTCTCCCTTGTTATTGAGTCTATGAAGAAGAAATGATTTACAGTAAGTAAAAAACAAAAAACAAAACTATATTTAAATAGGTTTATTCTCCCAATCTATACAATTGCGAGCAAGTCTGCAGGCACCATGTATAGATCAAATGTAAAATTTTAAAAAGAGCCAAAGTTGTACCTGGCATGCGAGGTACCCTTTAATGGAAGCACCTGCTTAGGAGCTCTCTGATAACAGTAGTGAACATGGGGATGCACTCCTGGCAGTCTCGAGGTAAAAAATCTAATTGTTCTAAAACAGTTTGACAATTTAAAATATGTGTGCACGTGTGCGTGGGGGATTCCAGTGGTGCCACCCCACTACAGGACACACTCATTTTTATACTGCTTGGAGTGTTTCTTTAATAATACTTAGTTGCTTTTCCCACTTTAACTGGTTTGTGTTAATTTTTAAAACATAGATGGCACTTATTTTCAGCCTTAAAAGAAGAACGTGAATAGGACAAAAAATATTTTGTTATAAATGTTAAATGCAGCATGTTCCAGACCAGCTGTGGAAGCTAAAAACCTTAATGATACATGCTTTCAAAACTGGCTAGATAAGCAATATTCATCTTCATATGAATCTTTAGAAGTGTCCATACATCCTGATGGAGTTTTGTAGCTCTGTAGAGAAAAAAATGGAATTGATGCCATTTGTTTAAATTGCTTCCATTTTCAGCTGCATAGTCTGGAGACGCTTTGGGGCTATATCTTGGACAGCTAGAAAAAAAAGTCTTAAAGTATAACTTTCACATTTTAAAGAAGGAAAGATGTTTAGGGACGGATGCTTATCTCATCACAAGACTTGTCAACGCAGAAAGTGTTTAAGATAATGTTCTTTAATGGACAGTACCTTCATACTTTATTTAAAGTATTTGAAAGACTCATAATACCTTATTGCTCAGTGATACAACTTGACTTGCTCAGTTTGTGGGTGTTATGGAGTGCTCCCCCTGCTAACTACTAAATACTGGGTGTCATAAATTCTAAAATAACAATTCACCATTTACAAAATGTCCCTAAACTAAAAAGTCACTGTCGGAAAATATGGATTTTAACCCAGTCCATGTATTTTGTAGTCTGACAAGCGGATGGACTAACGTATATCATAAGAAATAGCTACTATGCTGTCCTCACTACCCTTTAGCTAGACAGCTAAATAGCAAGCAGACAAAAAGAACTGTGTGTTAACCAATACTGAGTTTATCACTGTGCTTAGCTTGGAAAAACTGCAATAAAAGTAAAGCAAAACTGGTATCAAAATCTGCATGTATATACACATTTATATGCACGTCCAATAAAAGGTATTCCAGATACAACGACTCTACATGAAAACTTAATCAAAGCATACAAGAATTTACATATTCAATGTAAGTAAATGATAGGATAAAATCATATAACCAATCAGCCATTTTGAATTCGCCCTCCATTTTGATATGCACTGCTCAAAACTGTTCAAAATATGATCAATATAAGAGAAACATTATTTATATAAAACACATTTTGCCTAAATCTGATCGTAACATATGCTTCCTTTAGAATTTTACAAATACCCAGCTACATGTACATTAATACTCTCTACAAAAACATGCATACATTCAAACGTACAAACACTGCTCACAAATACAACCCTGCAAGGATGGACAGATGGTAGAGCCCCAACTGGCATAGCATCATTGGAGTTGTATGACAGATAGGGATCTACCTTTAGGCAACTCTACTTGAGGGGGCCACAAAAAACTTTCTTGCACCAGTGCCCTCTCTACATGAGTTCCGCCACTGAATTAATTAATAAATACTGTACATGACTGAACAGTAACCTTCTATACAATGAAGAATAGTGGAACTGTCAATTACATTAGTAAATTCTTCAGTGCGCTTTTTACAGCAAAATATAACAGCTTCAGGCAGCAAGTGATTTAAAAGTGAAAAATGTTGTAGAATATATGTATTCAGGTTTTAGTGTTCTGAGTTTAGATGAAATATAATTGTAATCCATCAACCCGAATCTCTTATTATATTAAAAAATGCAGTGTGAATTAAAAAATAAAACAACAAAAATCAACATTAGTAATATCAGCAGATGGCATCAGAACTCATTTCTATATAAACCATTTATGTTGACAATAGACAAGATGTTTTTTTTACATCCAAGGAACTCTACTCATTAGATTTTCTTAAAAATCAAAGCACAGCAGGAATCCTAAGAAAAGGAATGGACTGCATTGTATCATTCCACCTCTTCAATATTCTGTAGTCACGCAGATATGATTACGAAGTGGATGTGTTAGACCTGTGTCAACCAATACCTTAAATACATTGCATTTACTTTGTAATTTGCACTTCCTATGGCAATGATCGTATCTGCATTTGTAATACTGGATAAATGCTTCCTTTGAATACAAAGGAAATCTGAAAAGAAATGAAAAATATCTAAAAAAAAATTCAATTCATCCTTTACATGGACCGAACATAATAACTCCTTTATTACCATGTGCATTTTTTTTGTGGTTTATATGAAACGTGTGAGGAATAATTAGCGCATTGAACTAAGTAGACTTGTGCACTGCAAGGTTTTCGGTTCTTCTGAACAAAACTTTCTAAATTGAAAATTTTGTTCTGGATATCTGATGTTTGCCACTGTGCTGGCTTGGTTTAGCCAAAATTTGGTCATGGAAACCAAAATTCAGCTCAATATGGCACCATGGTGCAATGGTTACTCATATAGAAGCTGGTCACAAATAAGCCGTTATGGATCAGTATAAGTATGATCCCCACATTAATATGAGGATATTTTACCTTTTCCATATCCCACTTGCCATGCCTTTAGTGGGGCATGTCTGCTAAACAGTGAGCAGACTATGGCTAAAAATAGAACGGATGAAATTCCATGATCCACCCCGAAAGAATGATTTACACAACATATGCTCCTTGATGTTTAGAAATCCATAACCCCCTAGCTGCTCCCTACCATAATTGAACAAAAATCTCCTCAAGCTACTTATAGAGAAGGTTGCCATTCAACCATTCAAACTAATAGCCATGGGAAAAATCATACTTCCTATTATATGTCTTCTTTCTTCTTCCATATTCTTTTCTTCCAAAAGACCAAATAAAAATCCATATTCTCCTGGATTGAAAAAGAGACAAAAAAAAACACCCCACAAAACAATAAAAATAACCCATGTGAGCCCTGTGGGGTCTCGGCTTAGAATCAGCTTATCAGTAGTACCTTATAAGGGTTTTTAAACGCTATACTATAGATATTGTTCATATATAGTGATGTACCGAACTGTTCGCTGGCGAATAGTTCCTGGCGAACATAGCATGTTCGCCATGGCGGGCGAAAACATGCGCGGTTCGATCCGCCCCTTATTCGTCATCATTGAGTAAACTTTGACCCTGTGCCTCACGGTCAGCAGACACATTCCAGCAAATTAGCAGCAGACCCTCCCTTCCAGACCCTCCTACCTCCTGTACAGCATCCATTTTAGATTCATTCTGAAGCTGCATTCTTAGATAGAGGAGGGAAAGTGTAGCTGCTGCTCATTTGATAGGGAAATTGATAGCTAGGCTAGGGTATTCAGTGTCCACTACAGTCCTGAAGGACTCATCTGATCTCTGCTTTAAAGACAGCACCCCAAAAAGCCCTTTTTAGGGCTAGAACATCAGTCTGCTTTTTTTTTTTCTTCTGTGTAATGTAATTGCAGTTGCCTGCCTGCCAGCTTCTGTGTCAGGCTCACAGTGGATACTGTGCCCACTTACACAGTGCCACCACTCATATCTGGTGTCACAATAGCTTAAGCTTGCATTTAAAAACAAAACATTTTTTTTCACTGTAATAGATTGAATAGCAGTTAGTTGTCTGCAAGCGTCTGGGTGTCAGGCCTTCAGCGTGTACTCTGCCAACCTCTGCCAGTGTACTTTGCCACTCATATCTGGTGTCACTATAGCGTGCCTTTAAAAAGAAAAAAAGGTTTTCACTGTAAGCTAATAGCAGTCAGTATCCTTAAAGCGGGTGTCAGGCCTTCAGCGTGTGCTCTGCCAACCTCTGCAAGTGCACTTTGCCACTCATATCTGGTGTCACTATAGCGTGCTTTTAAAAAGAAAAAAAGGTTTTCACTGTAAGCTAATAGCAGTTAGTGTCCTTAAAGCGGGTGTCAGGCCTTCAGCGTGTACTCTGCCAACTCTGCAAGTGCACTTTTCCACTCATATCTGGTGTCACTATAGCGTGCCTTTAAAAAGAAAAAAAAGTTTTTCACTGTAAGCTAATAGCAGTCAGTGTCCTTAAAGCGGGTGTCAGGCCTTCAGCATGTACTCTGCCAACTCTGCAAGTACACTTTGCCACTCATATCTGGTGTCACTATAGCGTGCCTTTAAAAAGAAAAAAGTTTTTCACTGTAAGCTAATAGCAGTCAGTGTCCTTAAAGTGGGTGTCAGGCCTTCAGCGTTTACTCTGCCAACCTCTGCCACTGCACAGTGCCACTCATATCTGGTCGCACAGTAGCTTGCACGCATAGTACCACTAATCCCAAAAAAAATGACAGGCAGAGGCAGGCCACCCGCAGGGGCCATCGTGGTCGTGGTGCTGTGATTCCCTTTTGCCCTAGAATAATGCCCTGTTTTCAGAGGCCACGTACCCTGAACTTGAAAAGTTCTGAGGACATAGTTGACTGGCGAACACAGGACACCAAATCTTCTACAGCTTCCGCTCGGAACCTTGACGCATCATCCTCCTCCAGCTTAGCTTCGGGCACCTCTCAAGATACCACTCACCCGCCTGCCGCCACCACCAACACTAGCACCACAGCCGCTTCACTTGGTATGTCAGAGGAGTTATTTACACATCCGTGTGAAGAAATGAGTGATGCGCAACCATTATTGCCAGAGGATGTAGATAACAAGGATATATCTCAGGCAGGCAGCATTACACACATGGACATACGGTGTGATGATGATGATGTTGTACCCGCTGCTGCTTCCTTTGCTGAGTTGTCAGATACAAGTGAAGCGGTTGATGATGACGATGCGTCCATGGATGTCACGTGGGTGCCCGCTCGGCAAGAAGAAGAACAGGGCGAAAGTTAAGATGGGGAGACAGAGAGGAGGAGGAGGAGACGAGTTGGGGAGGTCGTCGCAAGGAGCTAGTGGCACAGTCAGACAGCATGCATCGGCACCGGGGTCAGCTCGACAGCACGCCAATCAACGCATGTTGTGTCCACCACCAGAATGCCGTCATTGCAGAGCTCAGCAGTGTGGCTTTTTTTTGTGTGTCTGCCTCTGACAACAGCGATGCCATTTGCAACCTGTGCCAAAAAAAACTGAGTCGTGGGAAGTCCAACACCCACCTAGGTACAACTGCTTTGCGTAGGCACATGATCGCACATCACAAACGCCTATGGGATCAACACATGAGTACAAGCAGCACACAAACTCAAAGCCGCCATCCTCCTCCTGGTCCAGCATCTTCAGCCACGTCAACCACTGCTGTCCTCCTTGCCCCCTCTCAACCATCCGCCACTCCGTCTCTGGCCTTGAGCAGTTCTCGTTCATCTGCCCACAGTCAGGTGTCTGTCAAGGACATGTTTGAGCGTAAGAAGCCAATGTCAGAAAGTCACCCCTTTGCCCAGTGTCTGACAGCTGGCTTGTCTGAAATATTAGCCCGCATACAAGCTGGTGGAGTCTGAGGCGTTCAAAAAATTTGTAGCTATTTGGACACCGCAGTGGAAGGTACCTGGACGAAATTTTTTTTCACAAAAGGCAATCCCCAACCTGTTCTCGATTGTTCAAAAGGAAGTCATGGCATGTCTGGCACACAGTGTTCTGGCAAGGGTCCATCTGACCACTGATACCTGGTCTGCAAAGCATGGTCAGGGCAGTTATATCACCTACACTGCGCATTGGGTAAACCTGCTGACGGCTGCCAAGCATGGAATGCGTGGCTCTGCAGAGGAGTTGGTGACACCGCCACGACTTGCAGGCAGGCCTGCTGCCACCTCCTCTACTCCTCCTACTCCATCCTCTTCCATAACCTCCTCGGCTGAGTCCTCTTCTGCTGCTGCGTCTTGCTCCACATCAACGGCACCCCCCAAGCTCCCCAGGTACTATTCCCCATCCCGGATACGACAGTGTCATGCCGTCTTGGGTTTGACTTGCTTGAAAGCAGAGAGTCACACCAGGCAAACACTCCTGTCAGCCCTGAATGCACAGGTGGGAAAGTGGCTGACTCCGCAGCAACTGGATATCAGCAAAGTGCTTTGTGACAACGGAACAAATTTGTTGGCGGCATTGAAGTTGGGCAAGTTGACACATGTGCCGTGCATGGCACATGTGTGTAATCTGATCGTACAACGCTTTGTGCATAAGTACACAGGCTTACAGGACGTCCTGAAGCAGGCCAGGAAGGTGTGTGGCCATTTCAAGCATTCCTACACGGCCATGGCGCACTTTGCAGATATCCAGCGGCGAAACAACATGCCAGTGAGGCGCTTGATTTGCGACAGCCCGACACGTTGGAATTCAACACTCCTAATGTTCGACCGGGGTGCTAGGACAGCCTCTGGGGAGCTGGGATTATTTTTGCCACGTTACTGGACACTTATGCGCAATGCCTGTAGGCTCATGCGTCCTTTTGAGGAGGTGACAAACCTAGTCAGTCGAACCGAAGGCACCATCAGCGTCATCATACCATTTGTTTTCTTCCTGGAGCGTGCCCTGCGAAGAGTGCTGGATCAGGCCATAGATGAGCGTGAAGAGGAAGAGGAAGAGTTGTGGTCACCATCACCACCAGAAACAGCCTTATCAGCATCGCTTGCTGGACCTGCGGCAACGCTGGAAGAGGATTGTGAGGAAGAGGAGTCAGAGGAGGAATGTGGCTTTGAGGAGGAGGATGAAGACCAACCACAACAGGCATCCCAGGGTGCTCGTTGTCACCTATCTGGTACCCGTGGTGTTGTACGTGGCTGGGGGGAAGAACATACCTTCATTGAGATCACTGAGGAGGAGGAACGGGAAATGAGTAGCTTGGCATCCAACCTTGTGCAAATGGGGTCTTTAATGCTGTTGTGCCTGTTGAGGGACCCTCGTATAAAAAGGCTGAAGGAGAACGACCTGTACTGGGTGTCCACACTACTAGACCCCCGGTATAAGCAGAAAGTGGCGGAAATGTTACCAAATTACAACAATTCGGGACGAATGCAGCATTTGCAAAATCAATTAAAAAGTATGCTTTACACAGCGTATAAGGGTGATGTCACAGCACAACGGGAATCTAACAGGGTAGAGGTGAAAGTCATCCTCCTCCTCCCACGACCACGCCGGCAAGGACAGGACGCTTTAAAGACGTGTTGTTGATGGAGGACATGCAGAGCTTTTTAAGTCCTACGCATCGCCACAGCCCTTCGGGATCCACCCTCAGAGAACGACTCGACCGACAGGTAGCAGACTACCTCGCATTAACTGCAGATATCGACACTCTGAGGAGCGATGAACCCCTTGACTACTGGGTGTGCAGGCTTGACCTGTGGCCTGAGCTATCGCAATTTGCGATAGAACTTCTGGCCTGCCCCGCTTCAAGTGTCCTGTCAGAAAGGACCTTCAGTGCAGCAGGAGGTATTGTCACTGAGAAGAGAAGTCGCCTAGGTCAAAAAAGTCTAGATTACCTCACCTTTATTAAGATGAATGAGGGATGGATCCCGAAGGGACTGACAGTGGGCGATACATTTGACTAAAAAAGGCCTGATGAGATGAGCTGCCTTGGGCTAATATTGGTCCACACGCTGCTGTATTTTAGCTCTGAATGCCGGTTGACTTGCGTGACTTATCCGCCACCAACTATGGTTCAAGCCGCAATGTTTTAGGGCACTTTCTGCCTGGGAAACAAACATCAATTTTTATGGCCGCTGCTACAGCAGCAGCTGCAACAATACCTAATTTTTCAGGCATGTGTACATGCCTAATTTTTCGGCCCTCTGGTGCTGCACTGTGGCTTCAAAAACCAAACCAAAAAAAAGGCACATAACAGGGATTAAACTGATAGGAATAGTACTACTTAACATACCACTCCTATCTGGTGGCACATTAGATTGCACGCGCAGTGCCCAAATTTGAAGTAGGAGGACCGACCAAGCATCTTTTTCCATCTTCCGGTTCCTAAAATCGATGCCATATACACGTCCTCTGATAGGGCGCCAGCTCGTTATTCTCTTGGGCGCTAGCTCGTTATTCTCTTTTTCACTTTACTAGGGACACTTTACTGCACTATGGGCACTTAGACCCACTCTTTGTCTTGCACACTGTTATTCCTAGCCAGCATCTGTGATGGGAAATCAGGCAGTCATCTAAACGTTTAGATTGAGCTTTAGCTTAGAACACCCTTGAAGGTGTTTAAGGAGATTAGGGCTAGTTTAGAGGATTCTTCTTAGACCTCTCTGAGTCTTTATAGCCCTTCTACCTATCCAGCATTTCTGGAAACTAGCTAAGAGAAAGGGTGGCTGTGTGTCTGTGATACATTTTACTTTATATCACCTTATTGACACTTTATCACTCCGGTCTCCATACTCTCTGCCTATACCCATCTATTTAGAGGGAATTGCCTTGCCCCTGCCAATATTATATAAAAGGTAATAGTATTACCATTATTACACAATTAGCCACTATAGGGGAATGAGTATAGTATCCCTTTGTTATTTATAAATGATACAATAAAGACTTTTGTCCATTACTCAATTTACTTTAACAAAGGGTACTAACCACGGTATTAGGAAGCATTACTCTTCTTTCCCTTTCTCCCTCTATTATACACCTATGCTCACTAGGATTTGTAGGTATCACTTTATTATAGTTGTCTAACCTTTTCCTATGCCAGTTTTAGATCTCCTTCTTGGGAGATTTTTTCTTTTTTCAATTTATTAGCATACTTTCAGGGACCCTTGGTGTTGTACGTGGCTGGGTGGAGGAAGAGACCTTCAATGACATCAGTAAGGACAAGGAACGGACATGGCTAGCTTGGTATCCAACCTTGTGCAAATGGGGAGTTTGCGGTTGTGCAAATGGACTGTTTGCGGTTGTTTGCGGTGCGTTAAACGGGGAGTTTGGTCTGTCACTGTGAAGCGGGCGTAACCCTTACACTACCTGATCGATACAACATCATACAGTAGGTCCCCCCCTCATTATTTTTATGGCCCCCACCCACCGCTCACGTGTGGGGGCGGGCGGGAGGACAGTAGGTCCCCCATTGTGATTTATGGCCCCCACCCACCGCGCAGGGGTGGGGGCTGGGGGGGAGGACAGTAGGTCCCCCCCTTATCCTTATTTACTGAATATTACCCTGCATAACAGTGTTTGGCATTTAGTGAATATTCCCGATTCTGCTCTGTGTCAGTGGGTATCAGGGTCCCTGGGGACAGGTGTCAATCCATATCTGCCAAGTGACTCTATGTAGGGGGAACAGTCCCTATTCTGCTCTGTGTCAGTGTGTATCAGGGTCCCTGAGGACAGGTGTCAATCCATATCTGCCAAGTGACCCTATGTAGGGGGAACAGTCCCTATTCTGCTCTGTGTCAGTGTGTATCAGGGATCCTTAGGATAGGTGTCAATCCATATCTGCCAAGTGACCCTATGTAGGGGGAACAGTCCCTATTCTGCTCTGTGTCAGTGTGTATCAGGGATCCTTAGGATAGGTGTCAATCCATATCTGCCAAGTGACCCTATGTAGGGGGAACAGTCCCTATTCTGCTCTGTGTCAGTGTGTATCAGGGATCCTTAGGATAGGTGTCAATCCATATCTGCCAAGTGACCCTATGTAGGGGGAACAGTCCCTATTCTGCTCTGTGTCAGTGTGTATCAGGGATCCTTAGGATAGGTGTCAATCCATATCTGCCAAGTGACTCTATGTAGGGGGAACAGTCCCTATTCTGCTCTGTGTCAGTGTGTATCAGGGATCCTTAGGATAGGTGTCAATCCATATCTGCCAAGTGACCCTATGTAGGGGGAACAGTCCCTATTCTGCTCTGTGTCAGTGTGTATCAGGGTCTCTGAGGACAGGTGTCAATCCATATGTCAAGGTGTCAATATGTCATATGTCAGGTGTCAATCCATATCCAATGTGATTTAGGAATGTTAGGTGATTTATACCCTTTATGGATTAAAACCAGACTGCATCAACTGTGTAATTTTCCATGTGAGTTTTGCCATGGATCCCTCTCCGGCATGCCACAGTCCAGGTGTTAGTCCCCTTGAAACAACTTTTCCATCACTATTGTGGCCAGAAAGAGCCCTGTGGGTTTTAAAATTCGCCTGCCCATTGAAGTCTATGGCGGTTCGCCCGGTTCGCCGTTTGCGAACCGAAAATTTTGTGTTCGTGACATCACTATTCATATATCCTGGAAAGTATCAGTTCCCCTTTAAGGCCTTGTGAACAGTTGAAGAAGCAGTGATGCACAAAAGAAAATGCATTGTTATGGATATTGTTTGTATATCTCAGATAGCAAGACATATGGCACACAGTCTCAAGAATGACAGGGATCATTTTTACTCTAAATACATACATCATGAATAAATTAAAATCTCATTAGTGACATTTTAAAATGTCATATTGATATAGTGGTGCATTTTTCTTAAATGTGCACAGATGCCAGAAAACTTACACACTCCATTTAAAGAAATTATGAAAAATAATATAAAGTGTCTGACTACAAATAAATAAAATTAAAAATATATATATATAAGAGACTTATTTATATACTATATATGGAAAGTAATGGCAGTAGTTGTTCCAGTTGGGATAGGATCACTCAGTGCTGTGACCCAAAGTTGGGGAAGTGGCTTCACAGATCCCAGATGGGACATCTGAGAACGCTGTCCAGAAGAGTGCAGTTCTAGTTAGTATGTTAAATGCTAAAGTTCATGAAAGTAAAATTAGAAAAACGTTTGAAAAGATTGCCGTGGGAAGCCTCTTCTCTCTAACAGAAGATGGGAGCACGGCTTAGGTTTGCAATGTTGCATCTGAACAAACCACAAGACCTCTGGAACAAAGTCCTTTGGATAGATGAGACCAAAGTGGAGATGTTCACTCATAACGTACAGTGCCACATTTGGCACAAACACCTCACACCAACTGTCAAGCACAGTGGTGGAAGGGTGATGATCTAGGCTTCTTTTGCAGCCACATGACCTAGGAACCTTGCAGTCATTGAGTTGACCATGAACTCCTCTTTATACCAAAGTATTCTAGAGTCAAGTGTGAGGCCATCTGTCCAACAGCCAAAATTGTGTCATGCAACAGGACAATGATCCCAAGCACACCAGCAAATCTACAATAGAATGGCTATAACAAAAATAATCAAAGTGTTGCAATGATGCAGTCAAAGTCCAGACCTCAACCCGATTGGAATGTGGCATGGTGGGACCGTAAGAGAGCTGTGCATAAACAAATGCTAGCAAACCACAATAAACTGAAGCAGTGTTGTAGAGGAGAGCGAGTCAAAACTCCTCCACAACATTGTGAGAGACTGATAAAATCATACAAAAAATGATTACTTCAAGTTATTGCTGGGTGGTTGTACAAGCTATTAAAAACTAAGGTGTACTTTGTTTTTCACACATGGCTTCTCCATTTGCAACTTTTTTATTTTAGACCTGCTAACAAACAAACGATTGTTATGTCCTGATATTTAAAACCATAGCATTCAAAGAGGGTTTACTTCCTTTTTCTCATGAACACACTCACTCATTCACTAAACAGCATTTTTAAATCTCACTGATTATAATAATTAAAAAAAACAACAACACATATATGATTGTTACAGTATATGATCCTACATTTCATAATCGTACCACAACCCCAATTTATCCCATTTTGGCAGGTTCTATACTAGCAACATAATGCTTGCTCTTATGAGATTAACTCACTTACTTTGGAAAGATGTCTTCCTGGGGTTCTCTGCAATGCAAGGTTAAATAGGAAACTGCAATGAGGCTCCTGTAACAGGGAGGGTAAAAACCCTCCTAAAGAAAGTTCTAAAAATAACTGAAATGCTGATTTCTATTTGTTAATAAGATAAAGAAGACCAAGTCTTGAAAAAAGTCCCTAGTGGACTGAAACGTTGACACTATGTAATCAACTTTTTGAAGTTTGAATAAATGGCACATTTTTGGCAACAGTATCGAGTCCTGTGAGTGCACTTCCAACAAGGAACTTTATATATATATATATATATATATATATATATATATATATATACCGTATTTATCGGCGTATAACACGCACCGGCGTATAACACGCACCTCATTTTTAGAAAGAAATTCCAGGAAATTTCCCCCCTCCCATAGTATTCCCCCCCCTCATCCCATAGTATTCCCCCCTCATCCCATAGTGTTCCCCCCTTATCCCATAGTATCCCCCCCTTTCCATAGTATTCCCCCCCTCCCATAGTATTCTCCCCCCTCCCCTCCCATAGTATTCTCCCCCTCCCCCCCATAGTATTCTCCCCCCTCCCCTCCCATAGTATTCTCCCCCCTCCCCTCCCATAGTATTCTCCCCCCCTCCCCTCCCATAGTATTCTCCCCCCCTCCCCTCCCATAGTATTCTCCCCCCTCCCCTCCCATAGTATTCTCCCCCCTCCCATAGTATTCTCCCCCCCTCCCCTCTCATAGTATTCTCCCTCTCCCCTCCCATAGTATTCTCCCCCTCCCCTCCCATAGTATTCTCCCCCTCCCCTCCCATAGTATTCTCCCCCCCTCCCCTCCCATAGTATTCTCCCCCCCTCCCCTCCCATAGTATTCTCCCTCTCCCCTCCCATAGTATTCTCCCCCTCCCCTCCCATAGTATTCTCCCCCTCCCCTCCCATAGTATTCTCCCCCCCTCCCCTCCCATAGTATTCTCCCCCCTCCCCTCCCATAGTATTCTCCCCCTCCCCTCCCATAGTGTACTTCCCCCCCTCCCCTCCCCTCCCATAGTGTACTTCCCCCCCTCCCCTCCCCTCCCATAGTGTACTTCCCCTCCCATAATTACTTACCTGTCCTGAAGCGTGGGCCGGCTTCACAGCTTGCACCGCGGTAAAGGAACTTTAATTTCATGTTCCGGTTTCCGGCAGGACTGAAAGGAAGTGTGCACACTATTGTGCACACTTCCTTTCAGTCCCGCCGGAAACCGGAACATGAAATTAAAGTTCCTGTACCGCGGTGCAAGCTGTGAAGCAGGCCCAAGCTTCAGGACAGGTAAGTAATTATGGGATATCGGCGTATAACACGCACCCACGATTTTTCCCCTATTTTCAGGGGAAAAAAGTGCGTGTTATATGCTGATAAATACGGTATATAAAATCCTAGTGCAAATAGAAGAATCAGTTTGCACAAACATCTATCATGTCTAAATGCCAATCAGTCTGCTGGCCTAGATTTGTATTATATCTAGGTATATTGGTCTAGGTAATTTGCCACATAGGTTCCTTTTTGGCTATAAGCCTTCATTTTTCCACCATTTTAGATACTTTTATTTCTCCTCTTTATTCAATGTGATTTATTTAATTATGATTGTTTTTCACATTTACATACCTAGTACTAGGCATGTCGATACTGAGGGGCTAACAGACTGCTTGATACATTTAGAGAAGCGCAGGTACTGTTATACTTGAGAGACTTTGCTGAACACAAATATTAGTGTTTCAAAACAGTAAAACGTATTACAACAATGATATCATCAGTGAAAGTACCATTTGTGTGTGAAAATGCAAAAAATATCACTTTCACTGACAATATCATTACTGTGATATGTTTTGTGTTCAGCGAAGTCTACTGAGTAAAACAGTACCCCCCTTGTACAGGTTTTAGGGTGTCTTGGAAAGTTACAGGGTTAAATATAGTGATAGCAAATTAAATTCTCTAGATTTTCGGCCTTGGTTTGTCAGATTTTCTCTAGATTTTCGGCCTTGTTTAAATTACAGCGAGCAGCCACTTTTAATGCAGGGGGTGGGGTAGGGAGAGTTATTTATTTATTACAAGGAGGGAGCTGGTAGCGCTGCCGGCTCCCTCCTCCTTGATTTTTTTTTTTTTGCACATGCGCAGTGCTTTTTTCATCCTAATGGACCATTTCATTTTTAATTTTTTTATTATTTCGTTCTAAAATGAATGGTTTGCGGACGAAATTCGGGATTGACAAATTAAAGTTTTATCTAATACGAAATCATGCTGGTGCACATGTCTAGACTGTCAGTCGTTTCCATTAGAAATGATGAATGTATATTGCTATGATTACTTTTCATATATGGTTTAACTAGAGTTTTCAGAATTAAAGATATTGTATCGCCATCTATTCATTCATTGAATAATAGCCATATGCTTAGAGTCAGCAAACATTTAATGTGGAAGAAAACATTCTGATAACAATCTCAGTAAATCTTTAAATTGATAGAGGTAATCACACATTTCACATATGAAATTTAAGATTTATTCCCCCCCAAAAAAATATCAAACCAATTTTCCTAGTGAACAATTATTTGTGTTTATGAAATCCTGTTAGCTCTCTTGGAAAGTTGTAGATATAAGCAACCATCCTAAGTTGCACAGAAATAGCAGCACTTGTACATTTGAAATCAAATGTTACCATTACTTTATTTTAAGGGTTCACTTATAAGTTTCTTGCAGTTTGTAGTACAGTTTATGGTAATTTTTAGTGACATTACATACAGAAAGCATTGTGATACCAATCACCAGGGAACTGCTATTGTACCCTTCTAAGAATCTATGTAGTCAACCAAAGACATTTTCTCTTCATAGCTGATAGAATACATCAGTTACAGCCCTCTGTAGAGATGCAGAGAGACAGAATGGAATGCGTGCAGAGAAATGTGTTTCTCTGCAAGATATAATTCGGTGATGGAGCCTAGGGGGAGATAACCAAACCTACGTGTACTACATTCCGGTTTGCTTTTGACAAAACAAAACATAAAAATATGGAATTCATAAATTTACTATAATGCATGGGTAGGCAACCTTTTGGCACTTAAACTTTAAATTAATACTTTTTCCTACCAAAGTAGATTTCGTGAGGTGTACTGACCAATCTGTTATAGCTTCTTCCATCTGATGTTAGAAGAAGGACCATCCCTATCGTGTGGCATCCTTCAAGTAAAACAGTAAGTCAAATGCTTTATTTATTTTTAAGATACTTGTTTGCTCTACCATTGATTTGTACTCAGGAGGTCTATCTCTTACTATTGTATCTTTTGATCTACTTTAACAATACATATAAGACAAACCATATGACTTAAAAAAAAGGGACAATATAGTTTTACCAACAATGTTTTATCTACAATGACATTTTGTAGGGATGAAAACTTACAAATTACAATACTGAGGGTCTATTGTGTTCTAAAAAGAACAAATATGGCATAATTCACACACACACACACACACACACACACACACACACACACACACACACACACACACACACACACACACACACACACACACACACACACACACACAAAAAAAATAATATATATAGATATGGACAATGAAAGCACTGAGCACTGATATAAAATGAAGTCAAAGCAATTACTTTAATAGCCAGTAAGTAAAGAGTATGGGACAATGGAAACCTTTAAAAGCAAACATGAGGGAGCTGAATGGGAAAGAAAACGTTTATTTTAAGATCCCACTATTACAGCAGCACCTCCATTAAAAAATAGAACATTTTAAAATGGTGGTCTACTCACTCTTATATGCACTTTATTGCAAATTTATTTTGCTCATAATTTAAACTTTAATGCCCTAACAGAAAATTGAAGTACAACAACTTATACTTGTTTGAAATTAGGGTTAACATATTTTTTGTATTTCTCAAAATCTGCATTTTGTTTGTTTTGTTCTGCATTGCTTCAAGTAGTAAACATCCATAGCCAAGTTTAGTGTACTACCAAATGAAGTTTAACTTTCTTCTAAATTTTATAGAGAAACAAATGTTAATTGATTGGATGTTTTTGACTTTCTATCCCCAGTAAATTAATTTTTATAAGGGTGATGGTCATAAAGGTAAAAGCTGTTCATATTTTAACAGTTTTAATGTTGGTTGCTAAGATCTTGAAAGTTGTTTCAAGATGGATAATTTGTTTGTAATGAAGTTGTTGAAAAACATAAAAAGGGAATCATTTATTTTTTTTATATCTCATGCATTCATTAAATCTTTCTGACTTTTATTATATCTTGGTGGACAAATTTCAGTTCAATCGTGGAACAGTGTCCGTAAATGCTGTATATATATATATGTCAGAAGCACTAGAGCAGCACTAGAACATACAGATTAGTGTGAGTTACACTCCCAGGATTTACTATTTGCTCTGTTAATATAGTTACTTTACAGATCCAGCACAAAATTTTGCGAACATCATCTTCATAAATTGTGGAGTTTCTTTGCTCGATTTATTATCCACTGTAATTTATCAAATTACCCTAGAAATGATTTAGGTGATTTCAAATTGTCCCCAAAGCTGCATGAAGTCCCTAAAGAAACACTCAGGAATTAGTTCCCAAATGATGCGCTGAATGTAGAAATTATTTCTAGATGTTTCATTTGAAGACAAACCTTGAGTTAGTTGAATCAATTAAAAATTTTTTGCTTTTTTTTTTTTTGCAGTTTTAGTTTTATTAAGTAATGGTGCATTTTTAAAATGTTAAACATTCCCAATTTAAAAAAACAAATACTTTTTTCTATATACTACCACACAAATATTGCTCATTTTTATCAAAGCAGACCAATCTCCAAAGGTGCTTCCAACAATGCCAGTTTGTAGATAGTATGATAAATTAGAAGAAGTTCTTTGGTATAGCATTTAGATATTTGTATAGTGTTCAAATAAGCACTGATTTGCAGATAAAATTAGATCTCTTGAATTTACTATTGACTTACAATGGTTAAATATCAAAATTAAAATTATAAAGAAAATTCAGGAATTTTCACAAAATTTAGCAATTACCAAATATATTCAGAGTTTAGTGGATAACATTGCATCTGTTTCCAAAAATCCATCTTCCTTTATTGGACTGCTGTCCGTGAACGCCAGAATGTGATATCAGTATATGCATTATTAAGATGATGTCTGCATGCATCCATTGGCAGTGCTATATTATTAGACTGTTTGACCTAATTCTGATGATTACTATGGGCTTAATCACAGAATCATATAGACAGAAAACACTAAAGTGGTGTTCGAGGGAGACTTCCAGGATGCATTTCAAGCCTACATAGACTACCCTGTAGAAGACTACATTCTCTTGTGTTCGGTTGTCCATTCCCCCTTCTTCGCCTCCCAAATGACTGGTGTGTGGTCTCCTTTGTTATGCCTCAGTGAACGTCTACCTCCCCTGGCTGTTAACCATAAATTAACAACTTGACACATTAGCTGTAGTGCTTTCCCTGGGTGGCCAAACACAGGCAGCAGTACATGGTCACAAAACACAAAAAGCAACTACAACAGGATATAATAAACATATATAAATAGAATGATAGAAATAAAAACAATCTGTGTTGATATAAAAATGTCCAGTATAGAGATAAAAACTTGCGAGAAGAAACATTCTTTTTCAGAGAGTTTTCTTCCGGCAAATGCCTGGAACTATTTTCATCCACGCGAGTCCGCGAACCCGGGTGGACTTCGTACCGCTGCCCGATCAACATCCCGACCATCTAGACGAAAATCAATTGGGAGTTTTGAACTACTGACTGGGGGGAGCAATCGCTCCATAACAGCCAGGGGAAGCGTTCGTCGGTGTTCGCACAGGAATCCCCAAACCGGACATCCTGCATAAATTCTCCGGAACTGTTTTGGGCTATCACCTCGTGGCTGGTCGGTCAAAACTTTATGCGAACAGCAATTTCTTTTGATCTGAGTGCTTTTTGGATATGTTGTGTGCTCAGGTTGGGGCTCTTCGGGAATATGATTTTTGTTGGGTTCCTGTATTCTTTTCTTGGATTTTTGTGGGATTTTAAAATATGTATGTAAGTTTCTGTATTTGAGAGGTAATTAAGTTAAGCTAATTTGAGCTCAATTATCTCTTACACACAAAGGCTCTTGGGAAGAAACCCCTGTGTTCTTGATGTGAAAGCCCCATGCTAGGGGCCAGTGCATAAAAGCCATGTGTGGCAGAATAAAGTCATTTGTACTCCCAGAACTGTGTGTCATCCAGTTACTGGGGAGAAGGTGGGCTATTCACTGGGCAGTATCTCTTTCCTGATTTCTACTCTTGGTGATCCAGTGAAGTAAAGTCCTGGTCAGGACTAGGGCTCCACTACATATCCTATGTCAATCTCACTCTTCCATCTCTCAACCAAGTCTCTCTGACTTTATTACAAGCTCCAACGCTCTCATCTCCTCTGTCTCTTTTGCTAATTTTCAAATTCTGAAATCACCTCTTCTCAGGATGCACTCATCCATTATTCACCTTCACTTCTTAATATCAAGCAGAAGCTTGCTCCTAATATGTTGTCTGGGACAGAGAATGAAGTAGACGTAGAGAGTGCACTACAAAGTGGAAAACAGTCAGCTTTAAGTTATTTTATATCCAGCCAGTCCACAAAGGTTTTGTTTCCGTACTTCTTTCCTAAGATCCCATACTCCATTACCCTAGGACAACACTTAAGGGGAACACTATAGAGTCAGGAATACAAATAAGTATTCCTGACTCTATAATGTTAAAAACACTATTTAAGTGACCTGTGCCTCCTTACCACCTTAAATAGGATAAAAACACATCTTTGTTCCAGCTTTGTTCGGAAAGCATTGGATTGGATGAGATTGTCAATTCTAATGATCTCAGCCAAGCAGGCAGGGAAAGAGGTGGAGCCAAGTGATGTGCTGGCCAATCAGCATTTCCTCATAGAGATGCATTGAATCAATATATATATATATATATCTATAGGGAAATTTCAGCGTCTCCATGCAGAGCATGCAGCACTGACCCACGAAGTACCTCTAGTCGCCATCTAAGTGACTAAAACTAGAGGTGTCCCTAGGGAGCAATGTAAACACTGTATTTTCTATCCAAAGTCAGCATTTACATTAAATTGGCTGCAGGGACTAACTATACTTACCAGAACAACTCCATTAAGCTTAAGTTGTTCTGGTGAGTGTAGTGTGCCTTTAAGAGCAAGTTTATGTGATAAGTATAGAAACCCCTATTCTGTAGGGGTTGCAGCTCCATTAGCTCTTATGGCAGTCCAGCCCACTATAATAAATGTCCTGCGAGAGGAGTTTATCCAATCTAAGGCATATATTATTTTTCACCATATATATATATATCTATAAGGAAAGTTCAGCATCTCCATGCCAGTGGCGGATCACGGGGAGGGGGCAACGGGGCAATTGCCCCCGCCCCCCCGAGATTCTCCCCTGCCGGCTAATGCAGGGCTGGCCTTGTCCAAGTGCCAGCCCTGCAATGTGCCTGCGGGCCGGGGAGGGAGATCAGAGATCTCCCTCCCCGGTCCGCAGGCACTGTGCTGACAGCCGGCAGGGGAGGGAGGGAGAGAGCCTACAGCTCCTCCGGGTCCTCCTCTCGCGAGCACGAGCGTTGCCGCGGTCACCACGCGGGGAGGGGGGACATAAAGTATATTTATTTTATTAAATAAAAAAAAATATTTAAAAGTCTCCCTACCTTCCCCCCATACAAACTCTGCCCCCATACACACACTACACACACTGCCCTGCCCCATACACAAACACTGCCCCCATACACACACTACACACACTGCCCCCCATACACACACTACACACACTGCCCTGCCCCCCATACACACACACTGCACACCCATACACACACTGCCCCCCCCACACACCCACACACTGCCCCATACACACATTACCCAACAGACACATACAGTGCCCTACACACACTGCTGCCCCCCATACACACATTGCCCCACGCACACGGCCCCCCCATACACACTGCCCCACACCTACATACAGTGCCCCCCCATACACACACTGCCACACACACACACACACACACACACAGTGCTCCCCATACACACACTGCCCCCATACACACGTTGCCCCCATGCACACATTGCCCACACACATATACAGTGCTCCCCATACATACACTGCCCCAAACACACATACAGTCCCCCCATACATACACTGCCCCAAACCCACATACACAGCAAGCCTCAAACACACACACTGCAGCTCTCACACACACTGCACCGCTCACACACACACTGCCCCACACATACACTGCCCCCTAACACACACACTGCAACCCTGACATACACTGCCGCCCTCACGTACTCGCTCACACACACACTGCACCTTTCACACACACTTCACCCCTAACACATACCACTGCTCCTATGCCCTATATCCCAGCAGACCTCAGGTAAGTAGTCAAACTGTTCTTCAACGGTTTTACTACTTACTCTGGGATGGGATCCTGGCACTACTGGCACCATAACTACTACACTGAGCTGTAGTGGTTATTGTGCCTGGATTATTTCTTTAAATAATCTACAAGTGCCCCTCCCGAGATCAGGCTCTGAATCCGCCACTGCTCCATGCAGAGCGTGCAGCACTGACCCACGAATCACCACTAGTCGCCATCTAAGTGAATGCAGCTAGAGGTGTCCGTAGGGGGCAATGTAAACACTGTATTTTCTATCCAAAGTCAGCGTTTACATTAAAATGGCTGCAGGGACTAACTATACTCACCAGAACAACTCCATTAAGCTTTAGTTGTTCTAGTGAGTGTAGTGTGCCTTTAAGAGCAAGCTCATGTGATAAGTATAGAAACAGTGGCCTATTCTGTAGGGGTTGCAGCTCCATTAGCCCCTATGGTACTCTAACCCTGCTCATTGGCTGTCTGTAATAAACCAGAATCGCTACTCCTTCTGTAGCAGAATAAAGTGAATTAACTTTGTTTCTTTCTTTAGTGCAAACTGAACAAAGGACTCCATAACATGGCCCAACTCTAGAGTCTGCAGTTCTGGATATACTTGAGGTCTTTCATTTTTACCTGGTGGTTGAGCAGAAGAGTGGGAGATCAGCACCATTGGGCATAAATGTCTGTTTACTTATATATTGCATCTATTGATGATGGCTCTGAGATGTGACGTCATATTCCATATGCATGATGATAGCTCTGAGATGTGATGTCATATGCCAATGCTTTCAGTTTTCAGTGTTGAATCACGAGTAGAAGCAGCAGGAACAGAGACCAGTCAAGGTTGCATGCTACTTCTACAAAGCCACCAGGAGGTGGATTATAGTTATATTCCGTAAAGGAATGTGTATTATAAGAACAATTGGGGGATTTTTAACTCATTATGCATGTTCTTACAGTTGGCATTAGATGATGAATGGCTCATGGCCATGGCTAGTGGAAGATCTAGAGCATCTATTCAGGAGGTGCACTGCTGGATTTTAAGGCAGATTTTAAGTAGTGGACACATACATTCATGCAAACACTGACATACACACTTACAAACTTGCATACAATAACAAATACCTACACCAACACCCACACCCATATATCCCAGACAGATACATTGGCATATACAAAAATGCAGAGAAAAAAATACATACAACGTGACTGGAGGCATTTGTTGACTAGGTAGAGGTGATCACACATTCAGCGCCTGTTTCCAACCTTGGTGTCTCGGGGGGAGCGATTGCCCTAGTGCTCCACCCTGGAGGTGTACAGGACTGTTATGTATTTTGTCTTCTTTTATCCTTTGTCATGAAACTGTTAACAGAATTATATCAGTCTATTTGCAAGGTAATTTGCATTTTGCTTTATAATAAATGCTTAGCACATTCCAAATACCCAACTGATCTATTTATATGTCCAATAATGAATAAATACTTCTTCCTTTTTATGCTGTATTGACTTTGATGTATTTTTACATTTATATGCTACCAGATTAGAGGTTTATGCTGATTGCATTGGTAAATATATTAATAACCACTACAGGGTTTTATGAAGTTGCTCCTTCTTATTTTCGTGCTGGATTTCTTTTTTTTCTACACCGTGGTGATGAGCCTTAATGTTATTAAATTTCAGTCACTGATGTATCCAATATCCTGTAGCAGTTGTTTATGCATGATAATGCCACAAATTTGTTTCCACGGCATAATATTTAGAGATTTATGAATGCAATATATCATCAAAAGTCTGTTATTTTTGGCACATTTACTTTCCCCTAAAGCACAGTAATCATGAATTTTAACCCAGAATGCATACTAAGTCTGCTTATCGTGTGCCCAGGTAAATGGCTCTAGCTGATTAAAGAGAATCTATCATGAAGATATTTTCTTTTAACTATACTATGTAGCAATATTGTACTGTCCAACAAATTTTAGAAGTCAGCTTTATTTCTTTCATTTTCTTTCTATATCGTCTGATTCCATGAATCCCGATGCGCTAGTGATGGCAGCAAACATGACCAGGACAGGGGAGCACACAAAACATTATACCATAACGAGTTATATTATACACACCCTGCACCTGTAATGGGCACACAGTGACTAAAACATAAGAACAATTCAGGAACCTATGTAAAGTGTCCTTCTGCTCCAACTGATGGTGACTGTCGTTACAATGAGCATTGGGTCAAATAATTAATCCGAAGGTATTGGTAAAAGCCCCCAACCTGTATGTTACCAATGACAATAGAATAACAAAACAGCACTTCAGTTGTTTTATCTCACTTTTTTCACCATAGAAGAGAGCTCCTAGACTGTAAACATTCTGTATCAAGATATCCTACAAATTTAATCATCAGACTCATGTAGCACCACCGTTATTAGATCATCATGGCATTCCATGGTGGCATAAGATTTACAGGGCTCTGGTTATTATGACCTGAAGTGGGGACTAAAGAAGAGTAGTGCTGGTGAACTATAGTATTAGGAATATAGATTTGTGCTCCTAACACTATAGTGTTCCTTTAAATGTGTGCTAGAAAAAACAAACTGTGTCTACTATAACTTTAGGTGTGATGGCTGGAAATGCTGCTGAGAGACAGAACCACAAGTCATATATAGAGATGTCGCGAACATAACATTTTCCGTTCGCAAACGGCGAACGCGAATTTCCGCAAATGTTCGCGAACGGGCGAACTGGGCAAACCGCCATAGACTTTAATAGGCAGGCGAATTTTAAAACCCACAGGGACTCTTTCTGGCCACAATAGTGATGGAAAAGTTGTTTCAAGGGGACTAACACCTGGACTGTGGCATGCTGGAAAGGAATCCATGGCAAAACTCCCATGGAAAATTACATAGTTGATGCAGAGTCTGGTTTTAATCCATAAAGGGCATAAATCACCTAACATTCCTAAATTGTTTGGAATAACGTGCTTTAAAACATCAGGTATGATGTTGTATCGATCAGGTAGTGTAAAGGTTACGCCCGCTTCACAGTGACAGACCAAACTCCCCGTTTCACGCACCGCAAACACCGCAAACTGTTGTCAGACACACCAAAAAAAATGCCACACTGCTGAGCTCTGCAATGACGGCATTCTGGTGGTGGCAACAGCATGCGTTGAATGGCGTGCTGTCTGGCTGACGCCAGGTGCCGATGCATGCTGTCTGACTGTGCCACTAGCTCCTTGCGACGACCTCCCCCTGCTTCCAACTGGTCTCCTCCTCCTCTCTGTCTCCCCATCTGAACTTTCCCCCTGTTCTTCTTCTCTTCTAGCGGGCACCCACGTGACATCCACGGACGCATCATCAACCGCTTCACTTGTATCTGACAACTCAGCAAAGGAAGCAGCAGCGGGTACAACATCATAATCATCACACCGTACGTCCACGTGTGTAATTCTGCCTGACTGAGACATATCCCTGTTATCTACATCCTCTGACAATAATGGTTGCGCATCACTCATTTTTTCCAACTGATGTGTAAATAACTCCTCTGGCAGATCAAGTGAAGCGGCTATGGTGCTAGTGTTGGTGGTTGCGGCAGGCGGGCAAGTGGTGACTTGAGAGGTGCCCGAAGCTAAGCTGGAGGAGGATGGTGCGTTAAGGTTCCGAGCGGAAGCTGTAGAAGATTGGGTGTCCTGTGTTAGCCAGTCAACTGTGTCCTCAGAACTTTTCGAGTTCAGGGTACGTGGCCTCTGAACACTGGGCATTATTCTAGGGCCAAAGGGAATCACAGCACCACGACCACGACGGCCCCTGCGGGGTGGCCTGCCTCTGCCTGTTATTTTTTTCCTATTAGTGGTACTATGCGTGCAAGCTACTGTGACAACACATATGAGTGGCACTGTGCACTGGCAGAAGTTGGCAGAGTAGACGCTGTAGGCCTGACACACGCTTGCAGACAACTAACTGCTATTCAATCTATTACAGTCAAAAACATTTTTTTTTTTTTAAATGTACACTACTGTTACACCAGATATGAGTTGCACTGGTGTGACACTGTGCCCTGGCAGGCCCTGAAAGGCACACATGTGAAGGAAACTGACTGCTATTATTTCACTGTCAAATTTCTAGTTTTTTTTTTTTTTTAATGTACACTACTGTTACACCAGATATGAGTTGCACTGGTGTGACACTGTGCCCTAGCAGGCCCTGAAACGCACACTGACTGCTATTATATTACAGTCAAAAAAAGTTTTGATTTTTTTTAAATGCAAGCTGTTGTGACACCAGATATGAGTGGTGGCACTGGGTAAGTGGGCACAGTATATGCTGTGAGCCTGACACACACGCTGGCAAGCAGGCAACTTCAATTAGATTACACAGAAAAAAAAAGCACAGAAAAAAGAGACTGATGTTCTAGCCCTAAAAAGGGCTTTTGGGGGTGCTGTCCTTACAGCAGAGATCAGATGAGTCCTTCAGGACTGTAGTGGACACTTAATACACTAGCCTAGCTATCGATTTCCCTATTAAATCAGCAGCAGCTACACTGTCCCTCCTCTCACTAAGAATGCAGCTTCCGGGGGGCGGGGCCTAGCTGTCATGGAGGAAAGACGCACTTCGTGTGAGCTCCCTCAATATCTCACTTTAAGCAGCTATCAACAAGCGAATTTCACCCCAGAAGGGGATGACCCAGCAATGTTGCTCCCACCTGACTGACCCGACATGCTTAATAGCGGTCAGCAACTCGACAGAGTCTTACTTACCTCCGCGTGGCAAGTGTGGCCTGGTGCAGCTACATCCCGCCAGGAGCTCCGTTACCCCCCCCCCTCGGACCGGTGGGGGTTATCCCGGTCCACCCCTGAGAGGCTGTCTGGAGCTAATGGACGCACAGAGCACAGCCGCCCAGGCTGACATACTCATCTGCGACTCTCCCAATATGGCGGCAGCCGCGTGTCCTCCTGGTACCAGCAAAGCATGGCAGGATATTGAGTCGAAGCTGGACAGACTCTTTAATCAATTTTGGAAGCAAATAACAAGCAGGAAGCCCCAACAAGCTCCACCACAGCCCCAACAAGCTCCACCACAGCTAAGCGAAGCAGTCCCCATTAAAATCCACCAACGCAAAAGGCGTCAAAGACGGGACCGGAGGCACAAACAGAAATGCAGAGCCTGCCCCACGTCAAGCAATCGCCTCCACCTTAAGCCACCACAATCCCGCACCGGACGTGAAGCACGACCGGGACAGATCCGACCACCCGACAAAACAAGCTTCCACCACCTCAAGCCGTGAACCTGGCACTCAGCCAGAGACTTGCCTTTGTTGTTCCAGGTATCAGGGACTCCCAGGGTCTGCACCTGGCGCCCAGAAGGAATCGGATGAGCACAAGCAGTAATCAGCAGCCTGCCAAGCATGTCCCACTATAGCCGATCCTCCACACCATGCCTTTGATCACATGAACTGCTCTCTGCACATTAACTAATCGTAAAGTAGCAAGCGTTTAAACATGTCATTATTTCACCTCCTAAAGAGTTTGTCGTAGTTCCTTACATGCCTTTACCTTAACTGTTCATGTATTATGTTATTCACTAGTCTCATCTCATGGGGCGACTCACACTTGATTTATAACTAGTGGTGGAGCTGCTGATATAAATACACAGTTGATAACGTGCAAGCTACACCCTAAACATGACAGCCATCTTTCACAACAATGTACTGCTATATACTCATACCATCAGTGCAACTAGCCATGATATACACATGTTCAGCCTAGCATGCTCAAATATAACACACTTCTGTCTAAAAAAAAATAAAAAATTATGCAGCTTCTGAATGAATCTAACATGGATGCTGTCCAGGAGGTGGGAGAGTCTGGGAGGGAGGGTCTGCTGCTGATTGGCTGGAATGTGTCTGCTGACTGTGAGGTACAGGGTCAACGTTTACTCAATGATGACGAATAGGGGGCGGACCGAACATCGCATATGTTCGCCATCCGTGGCGAACGCGAACAAGCTATGTTCGCCGGGAACTATTCGCCAGAGAACTATTCGGGACATCTCTAGTCATATAAAGATTGTAATGCTTTATTGAAAAGGTATCGCATTTTCTGGATATATAATCTTCAGACATTCTTAGTCTTAGTGATTTCTGACATCACCTATTGGCTTGCCTTGGGCTGTAAGATCCTAGATGCCCTAAAAGACAGATCTCCATATTGTCCTGTCTTGTAGGTCTGTTGGACCTCTTTAAAATGCTTTTTAATTTATTTATAGGTGTGTGGTATTGCTTTAAATTGAGCGTTAAATTGACAAAGCCAAAAAAGCCCAAAGAGTCATATTTTGAGGTTAAAACCCTATCATCTTTAAACTTCACCAGGCACCACTTCTCTGTCTCTTGACATAGTCTGGGATACATTTATGACTAAGTATAAGGAGACAAGGAGACGTCTACATTTGTGATGTACATTTATTGCAAATTGTGTATATTTTGCTTTGTAGGTTTTGTCATTCACCAGTGGTTTTGTTTAGCTCCATTGCTGTGCAACTGTACAATCTACTCTGTCTACCCTTTAATTCCTTACATTTAATAACAAATTATTTCTAAAAATATAACTATTATTATGTAAAAGTATTGCTGATATACAGAGTTTATAAAAAAATACGGCAGGCTGTAGTGGAACCGTTCTGCTATTTGTTTCAAGACAAAGCTCAGCCTGCTTCATCGGAATTCTAGAAGTTTATTTGTTATAAATCATTGTTTACCAGCAAACAAACATACAGCGCAAACAGACAGCACTTTCTAATCCCATATTGAGGAAATTGGAGATGCTGTAAGCATTTATATGTAACGTCATAACGTTATATATAGGATATATATATATATATATATATATATATATATACGTATATATAACATTATATTAATATAAAAATACACAGTAAAATTATACACATGTTATGTATATATATATATATATATATATATATATATATAATTTATAATAAATGTATATATTATGTATATATATTTATGAGAAATAATAATTAATGTATATATAACATTATATTAATATAAAAATACACAGTAAAATTACACACACACATATATATATATATATATAATTTATAATAAATTTATATATTATCTATATATATTTATGAGAAATAATAATTAAAAATAAACTGTAAAAATTATTGTAAAAAAAATATGTATATAAATATGTCATTTTATTCTCACTGTATACATTATATCAAAATACACTTAGAATTAAATTATATTTCCAGGCTAATCATGGCAGCATATACACATGGGTAGCTCCTCCCCTTACAGCCAATAGGACAGGATTAAACAAATTCCTATAAAAGGAGGATCCAGAGATGAGTCCCTCAGTCTTTTTCCAGTCCTTACAGCCTTTAGGAAGGGAGCTCCTTAGCTCCCTTTAGTGATTAGTACTGTATGTATTTTCTTTTTTTTTTAAAAACTAAGTTTAGGTCTCCTATAGCACTTTACAGTCAGCCCAGGATCGGTCCTAGGGTACCTGAGACCTATTGGAGACATCCTGGCTTCGGTCAGGGTGTCCTTCGCTCCATCCTCCATCCTCCCAGCTTGGATTGCCCAGATCGCGGAGAGGACGCTCGCGCATGCGCAATGCGCTCAGAATCGTTTTTTGGCGCCAAACTGCAGTATGGGTAAGGTCGCGAGGTCGCGGCGGCCATCTTTACTATGGGCAAAACCGGAAAACTGCAGGTAAATGGCGGTAAACGCCAGGAGTAAGGTTAGTATACAGCAGGTACTATTTAAAGAGACCTGAACTCGAAGGAGGTTGGTATGGTAAACTTGACTTGTGCAGTTTAAGTTGTATTACCTTGGGAAGATACAAGTTAGGACTCTGGAAATTGCTGCAGGATTTTCTATCCTTTTGCCACAGGTTTGTGTATTTTATATATATTTACCATCCTTATGTGAAAGTTTGGGATTTTATCTGAATGATTTATTTGATATTTATTTTGTAGTAGCCCATTATGAGCTCTCCTAGTAGGAACCCCTTACCCTGCTCGGATGAAGCCAGGTGAGTAGGGGTCCATTTATTTTTGAAAAACTTTCTATAGTAGTATATGCTCCATCTACTAATACGGTTCCTTGTGTCACTTTTAGTGATGGAGGACGATCTATTTCATCTCCCCCACGTAAGAGGAGACAGAAGTCAGACCCCTGTGCAGGATGTGATGGAAAGGCGATGGAAGGCAAACATCTGTGCCTAGACTGTCTGCAGAAAATGGCCGCTCCATCAACCTTAACGCCCTCTCAGTCGCCAGATATCCGGGCTTGGATCAGACAGGAGGTGGCCCAGGGCATCTCAGAAGCCATGGAGGCAAGTAAGCGGTCCATGAAAAGGCCTAGACAGAGACAGGTCTCCTCAGAATCATCAGCCTCGGACTACCAGGATCCTGCTGAAGAATTTCAGGTTCTGGACCAGGTTTTTTCTAGTGAAGATGAGGAGGAGTTCCTTTCAGAATATCTAGATGCCAAGACGGTTGATAAACTTATCTTGAAGGTAAGAAAGACTCTTGAATTACCGGAAGAAGTGCCTAAATCTGAAAATTCTGATAAACACTTTGCGGATCTTAGGAAGCAGAAGCTTTCCTTCCCTCTTCACAGAGCTATTAAAGAATTGGTCACAGCAGAATGGGAAAAACCTGATAAGAAGGTTCCGTTTCAAGGTAGGCTATCCAGGCTTTACCCTTTGGAGGAGAAAACTTCCAAGAAATGGACGACACCTCCAAAGGTTGATGCTACCATCTCTAGGGTAGCCAGGAGAACAAGTCTACTGTTGGACAGTTCAGCTTCTTTACGAGAACCTATGGATAAGAAGTTGGACTCAGATCTTTCCAAGATATACTCTGCTGGCGGAACAGGATGCCATCCAGCTGTTTGTCTTACGGCAGTATCCAGAGCCATGAAAAGTTGGGTGAGAGACCTGGATACGGATGTGGAGAGAGGAATGAAGAGATCAGACCTCAGAGATGCTATCGGTGATCTTAGGATAGCTACTGAATTTGTCACAAAAGCTGCCCTGGATATCACCAGGATCTTCTCCCGCACCATGGCTCTCTCGGTAGCAGCCAGGAGAGCTTTATGGTTGCGTTATTGGGGTGCAGATGTTCCATACCTTTTGAAGGCGATCTGCTGTTTGGAAAGACCCTAGACGATTCCATTAAAAAAGCAGCTGAAGGGCGTAAGGTCTTTTTACCCCAAGAGAGAAGAACAAGGAGACCAGGCTCCTCTTGGTCAGAGAAGCGACCTCCTAGGGATCAGTATTTTTGGGATACGCGTAGCTACCAACCAGGTAGAGAATTCAGCCGAAATAATAATTGGCGTGGAGGCCAATCATATGCTGCACGTTCTTCCCGTGGTAGAAATCCTTCCTTTCGTACTGGAGGCAAGAACTTCTGAACTATCCGATGGAGGTAGGTGCTCGACTTTCCCTCTTCAAGAGAGTTTGGGCACAAGACATTCAAGATACCTGGGTCAAAGATATAATTCAAGGAGGTTACAGGTTGGAATTCCTCAGAAGACCCAGGGGCGACTTCTTCATACCCACAGTTCTGCCCAGGGACAAGGGCAGAAGCAAGGCTCTGGGAGATTATGTTCAGAACCTCAGGTCCCAAAGGGTCATCGTTTCAGTTCCGGAAAAGGAACGATTCCAGGGTCACTATTCACCTCTGTTCTTAGTCCAAAAAGACAAGGACAAGTGGAGACCTATATTAGACCTGCGGAGAATCAACAGGAGATTACTGGTCAGATCCTTCAAGATGGAGTCCATAAAATCCATCTCCCCAGCCATCCGAAAGGCAGATTGGCTCATATCTATAGATCTGAAGGACGCCTACTATCACGTCCCAATAGCCAAGGAACATCATCGTTTTCTCCGATTTGCAATAGGAGAGGACCACTTTCAATTCAGAGCACTCCCATTTGGCCTGAGCACAGCACCCAGGACCTTTTCAAAGGTGTTGGTTGTTCTTATAGAAAGGTTAAGGATTCAGGGAATCTCTCTGTTTCATTACCTAGACGACCTACTATTGGTAGCACCAAACGTCCAGTTGGCAGCACTACAAAGAAATTTTGTGCTATCAGAGCTGCATCGATTCGGCTGGTTGGTGAATCTACAGAAGACCAGCCTCGTCCCATCCCAGAGGATTACGTTTCTGGGGGCGAATTTCGACACTCTCCGGAACTCCATCTCCCTTTCACAAGAAAGGATACGGAGGATTTTATGCTTAATTCACATGATTTTACGCCTTCGTATGATGACGGCAAGGACATACTCGAAACTTCTGGGCAGTCTGACTTCTTCTATAGGACTAGTCAGATGGGCCCAGTGGCATCTCAGAGTTCCTCAGAGGTCATTCCTGAACCAGTTCAACCGGCGGGTTGTAGATTGGAATCAACCATTGAAAATCTCTCCGTTGGTAAAAATGCACCTGGCCTGGTGGTTAAGAAAGGAGAATTTGGAAAGAGGATTCCCTATATTAGAACCCAATTGGGTCCTATTGACGACAGATTCCAGCGCTCATGGCTGGGGTGCCCACTGTCAGGACCAGATGACTCAAGGTCGATGGACCAGACAGGAGTCGGTCCTTACGGGAAATGTCTTGGAACTACGTGCCATCCACAGGGCTCTCATACACTTCAAGGGGAACTTGAAGAACAAGTGGGTACGAGTCCAGTCCGACAATCAGGCGGCAGTAGCCTATATCTCTCATCAAGGCGGAACTCACAGCCATCTGTTGATGAAGGAACTACAACCCATCATGTCTTGGTGTCAAAAGAATATTCAGGGTATTTCTGCAGTACACCTCCCAGGGATTCAGAATACCATGGCGGATTACCTGAGTCGTGTGACAATAGACAAAAGCGAGTGGCATCTGAGCCCGGAAGTATTTCAGGAGCTGTCTTTAATCTGGGGAACACCTCAGATAGACCTTATGGCAACTGCCCAGAACGCACAGGTCGGATCATTCTTCTCAAGACTGTTCGATCACAGAGCCAGGGGTCAGGATGCTCTATCCCAGCCTTGGAGGTTCACTCTAGCCTATGTGTTCCCTCCTATACCTCTCATATTCCCGACTCTGAAGAAGATTCAGAAGGAGAAGATAGAGGTCATCGCTATCCTCCCATTCTGGCCCCGTCGGCCCTGGTTCCCTATGGCGAGACGGATGAGTCGGGAAGCCCCGAGGGAACTACCAGACCTAGAAGATTTACTATCCCAAGGTCCACTGCTACACCCAAACCCTCGGACCCTCAAGTTGAGGGCTTGGAGATTGAGCGGGAAGCTCTGATGAATGCTGGCATGCCTGACGAGGTTATCAAAACTCTCCTGAGATCACGTAAGGTATCCACTTCCTCCACATATTATAGGATTTGGCATGCCTTTGTGTGTTGGGCGCAAGAACATCAGGTGGTAATTAAACCCCTGGCCTTATCATCAGTGCTCGGTTTCCTTCAGGCTGGCCTTGATAAGGGCTTGAGCTATAACACTCTAAAGGTCCATGTATCAGCTCTATCCGCCTTGTCAGGTACCCGATGGGCTCTAGAACCTCTGGTTATACGTTTCCTGAAAGCAGCGATAAAGATACGGCCTCCTCTCAAAGTATTTTTGCCGGCATGGGACCTACCTCTGGTCTTGAAGGCCATGACTAGGTTGCCCTTTGAACCACTTGACCAGGCTTCATTGATGGTACTTACTCGTAAAGTACTCCTGTTGGTGGCTGTTACTTCGGCACGAAGGATGTGTGAACTTCAGGCGTTATCCTGCGAGACCCCATATACAAGGATACTTCAGGATCGGTTGGTCCTCAGACCAGTCCCGGAATTTCTACCTAAAGTGGTATCCATGTTCCACTTGAACCAGGAGATTGTGCTGCCCTCCTTCTATCCGAATCCCTCTTCTCCTGAGGAAGAAATTTGGCACACTTTGGATGTGGTTCGAGCATTGTCTCTCTATCTGGAGAAGACCAGCCCCTTACGGAAGTCTTCCAGACTTTTTGTATTACCTTTTGGACACAGGCGGGGTGAAGCTGCCTCTACCTCTACATTGAGACAATGGGTGGTATCGGCCATCTCAAGTTCTTATAAGTACTTATCGCTGCCGGTTCCTACTGGTATCAGAGCTCACTCTACCCGGGCTATCGCTGCATCTTGGGCTTCTGTGGCTAATACTTCTCCAGATGATATTTGTAAAGCTGGCACGTGGTCTTCAGTGAACACTTTCATCCAACATTACAAGCTGGATGTTAAAGCTACAGTGGACTCTCATTTTGGTCATCAGGTCCTTAATTCAGTTCACTCCTCTCGACACTCGTAATTTGTATTTGTTATTGGCTTCATTAAAAAATTGTTTTTTGCATCCATTATGTCTCTTGTTTTCCCTCCCTGTGAGCTTGGGTAGTCCCATGTGTATATGCTGCCATGATTAGCCTGGAAAACGGAAAATTTCTTCATACTTACCGTAATTTTCTTTTCCTGGCTATTATTCATGGCAGCATATACGGCCCGCCCTTAGGGATATAGTTCTTCTGTAAGAGCTTGGGAACTGACTGAGGGACTCATCTCTGGATCCTCCTTTTATAGGAATTTGTTTAAAGGGAAACTCCAGTGCCAGAAAAACGATCCGTTTTTCTGGCACTGGAGGGTCCCTCTCCCTCCCACCCACCAATCCCCGGTTACTGAAGGGGTGAAAACCCCTTCAGTCACTTACCTGGGACAGCGGCGATGTCCCTCGCCGCTGTCTCCGCCTCCGCGACGCTCCTCCTAGTGATTACGTCGGCCGGTGGGCGAGACTAATCTCGCTCACCGGCCGAGGAGACCTAATGCGCATGCGCGGAAATGCCGCGCATGCGCATTACGTCTCCTCATAGGAAAGCATTGAAAAATCATTTCAATGCTTTCCAATGGGGTTTTGAGCAACGCTGGAGGTCCTCACACAGCGTGAGGACGTCCAGCGACGCTCTAGCACAGGAAACCTGTGCTAGAACCCAGGAAGTGACCTCTAGTGGCTGTCTAATAGACAGCCACTAGAGGTGGAGTTAACCCTGCAATGTAAATATTGCAGTTTATGAAAAACTGCAATATTTACAGTTGCAGGGTTAAGGGTAGTGGGAGTTGGCACCCAGACCACTCCAATGAGCAGAAGTGGTCTGGGTGCCTGGAGTGTCCATTTAATCCTGTCCTATTGGCTGTAAGGGGAGGAGCTACCCATGTGTATATGCTGCCATGAATAATAGCCAGGGAAAGAAAATTACGGTAAGTATGAAGAAATTTTCCGTTATATATATCTATGTATAATTTCCCCTTAACGACTGAGGACAAATTAAGACAAAAAGCGGTCGTTAAGGACGTCTGCGACAAATAGGAGCCCTGGACCCGATCACGGTCAGGAAGGACTGCCAGAGACCAGGCATTAGTGCGAGCCGTCATGGGGATTCCCTGCTCTGGTGCGTATGTCTATGTTCGGGAAAAACCAGAGCAGGGTATTCCTCAAATCTATGTTGGGGAAATTTCCCCGAACATAGACGGATGCACGAGAGCAGGGAATCCCTCAAATCTATGTTAGGGGAAATTAACCCGAACAAAGACGAACACACGAGAGCAGGGAATCCCTCAAATCTATGTTCGTGGAAATTTCCCCGAACATAGACAAATGCACAAACGCAGGGAATCCCTTAACTCCTCACTTACAAACCAATTTGTTCTACGACAAGGTCATAGGAAGGGAACCCGGTCGATAAGTGAGGAGTGTCTATATTATATATGTGTAATATATTATAAAATAATTAAATCATTTTATAATATATTATACAGATATAATGCATCTATATGATTTCATATATATAGATATAATATAATGCATCTATATGATTCACATATATCTCAAAACACACTTATGATGAAATCATAGATGCATTATATATGTATAATATATTATAAAATTATTTGATTGTATATTGGAAATAAAAGAGTGTGTATGTGTGTGTATATAGACACATATTATGTGTGTGTGTGCGTGCAGATATATATATATTGTAGCGGCACCCCGGTGTAGTAGGGGTTTACGCCGCTGAGAAGGTGTCCTTTCCCCCAAGCACGAAGTTAGCTAAAGCATAACAGGTTCCCCATAATTACGACATCCAAGTAATAGACATCCCCTCCAAGCACGAGACGAGACTCTGTGTTGAGGGTCAAAGTAGGAATACTGTTTATTCTGTAACTCGGGCTTTTATGCCGTACAACAACTCCTCCCCGTATCCGGAGGAGATAATACATTTACAGTGGGAGTCACTCCCACTGTACCGAGCAGAATATTATACAATTATTACAAGTTTTAATAACACACACAATATGCAACGAAAATACAATGTGCTACGTGTATTAGGGAACGGAGATCTAAGGGAACAACATACGTGAAAATCCCCTAGATCGGTTGAGCCGTTCGCCAGATACACGTTTGCACCAATTACGCAGGAACTATACAATATAAACGAAAACTCTCTTTTGGATCCGGTGTCTTTATTTCGGTACTTTGGATCCGTTGACTAGCATGGGCGTACGTTGTCGGTAAGGTCAGCATTCGTCGTGTGGAAAGTTCGGTCATTAGTCCATGCGGTCAAAATGGCCGCGACCTATTGTTCTCTCCACGTGGCGATGTATACCGTACGGATCCACAAGTACCCGAAATCCACAATAATCCATATGCAACGGCAATTCTCCGAGATGGTATCTGTTACTCCAAAAAGGGGTCTGTCACACGGCTCCCTCCTAGTGGTACACTCCGGCAGACCTGGATTGATCCTTTCGGATTAACTTAGGGATGACCGGAATTCACTTGTCCGGAGAATTGTCCAGTTGTCGAGACAACCCATCGGTGTTGCCATTTAGCTTACCGGGTCGATAGCTGATGGTGAAATTGTACGTTTGCAGGGCCAAGCTCCATCTTAGCAATCGGCCATTGTCTCCTGCGACCCGGTTAAGCCATACCAATGGATTGTGGTCGGTTACCAAAGAAAATTCTTGTCCATACAAATACGGTGTTAGTTTTTTCAATGCCCATACCAGGGCCAGGCACTCTTTCTCTACGGCCGCATAGCTCACTTCCCTCGGTAACAACTTTCGGCTGAGGTATGCGACCGGATGCTCTTTTCCATCTTCCCCGATCTGGCTCAGCACAGCCCCCAGTCCATACATGGAAGCGTCTGTATGTACAAGGAAACGTTTGTTAGGTACTGGGGCAGCCAAGACAGGAGCATTAACAAGAGCATGTTTGAGGGATTGGAATGTGGCTTCGCAAGCGGGAGACCGCAGGACCTGTCTGGGTAAATTCTTTTTGGTCAGGTCAGTCAAGGGCTTGGCTATCGTACTGTAGTCAGGGACGAAGCGCCTATAATATCCGGCGGTCCCTAAGAAGGCCAATACCTGGGTCTTGGTATTCGGTGTGGGCCAGTTCGCTACTGCTTCAACCTTGGCAGGCTCCGGTCTCTGGTTTCCACACCCTACCCGGTGTCCCAGGTATTGGACCTCGGCCATTCCAAAATGGCACTTCTCGGGTTTTAGTGTCAGGCCCGCGGCCCGAATCTTATCTAGTACTACCCCTACGTGGACTAAATGTTCTTCCCAAGACTCACTGTAGATCGCAATGTCATCCAGGTATGCACACGCAAACTCCTGGAAGCCATCGAGGAGCCGATCCACCATTCGCTGGAACGTAGCCGGGGCATTTTTCATCCCGAATGGCATGACCTTAAATTGGTATAAGCCAAACGGGGTGACAAAGGCCGACTTGGGGACGGCATCCTCGGCCAGGGGAATCTGCCAATAACCCTTGCAGAGGTCTATGGTAGAGAGATAGTTACCCCTGGCTATGCGATCTAGTAATTCGTCTACCCGGGGCATGGGGTAAGCGTCAGTGGTAGTCTTTTCATTTAGTCGCCTGTAGTCGACGCAGAACCGAGTGGTTCCGTCTTTCTTGGGAACTAGGACTACGGGAGAGGCCCAGGGACTGTCTGATGGCTCAATGACCCCCAGCTGGGTCATTTCCCGTATTTCCTTCAGCATCCCGTCCCGGACGGCTTCCGGAATACGGTAAGGGGGTTGTCGGAGGGGGGCCTGCCCTGGGGTTTCTACCTTGTGTATGGCCAGGGTGGTGTATCCTGGCTCCTGGGAGAAGGTACTCTGTTTCTCCCATAGGAGCTGTCTAGCTTGCTCTTGCTCCGTAGGGTTCAGTCGTTCTCCCAGCTTCACTAGGCTAACTGGGTCGGGGTGAGTCTCCCTTTCCAGCAGGTCCGGTAGGGGTAAATTTTCGGGGTCATCAGTAGCTGGGGCACAAACAGCGTTAACATCTTCCTGTCGCTCTTGGTATTCCTTCAACATGTTCACATGAAAGGATCGTTGGATCCTTTCATCTGCACAGCTGGCAATAAGGTAGGTGGTATCACAGAGTTGGGCTAAAACCTTGTAAGGACCCTGCCACGCAGCTTGCAGTTTGTTGTCCTTGACCGGTTTTAGCACCAATACCTTCTGCCCTATGTGGAATAGTCGTTGCCGGGCACCCCTATCGTACCATCGTTTCTGTCGCCCCTGGGCCGCCTGGAGATTCTCCCTTACCAACAGGGAGAGCTGCTCCATGCGGTCCCGGAGCTCTAGGACATATGGCACAATAGGTGTCCCTGCCTGTTCGGTTTCCCCTTCCCAGTGGTCCCGAATGAGATCGAGGGGTCCTCGTACCCTCCTCCCATACAACAACTCAAAGGGGGAAAAACCCGTAGATTCTTGGGGGACCTCCCTATACGCAAATAACAGGTGGGGTAAGAATCTTTCCCAGTCTCTGCAACCGTCCGTAAAGGTCCTCAACATTTGTTTGAGCGTCCCATTAAAGCGCTCACAGAGACCGTTAGTTTGGGGATGGTACGGGGAACTGAGCAGGGGTTTAATGTGGCACACTTTCCATAACTGCTGTGTGAGGACGGCCGTGAACTGGGTTCCTTGGTCGGATAGGATTTCTTTAGGGAACCCCACCCGAGTGAATATCTTAACCAAGGCATCGGCTACCGTCTCAGCTTCAATATTCGGCAGGGGTACTGCCTCGGGGTACCGGGTCCCATAGTCCACCACGGTAAGAATGTACTTCTTACCGGACGGGCTATGTAGCGCTAGGGGGCCTACAATGTCGACGGCGACCCTATAGAAAGGTTCCCCAATGATCGGCATCGACATTAATTTAGCCTTTGGGCGATCTCCCCTCTTACCCACCCGTTGGCAAGTGTCACAGGTTCTGCAATATTGTCGCACGTCCCGGTTAAACCCTGGCCAGAAGAAATTCTGGGTAATCCTATGGCCCGTGCGACGTACTCCTAAATGGCCAGCTAAGGGTATATCGTGAGCGATCCTCATGATTTCTTGCCTGTATTTTTTCGGTAGCACTAGTTGCTTCTGCGGGACGGGGTTTTTACCTGCTGCGGCCTCCTGGGGGATCCTATACAATCTAACCCCCACCCACTCGTAGCTTTCCCCATCGGTCCCCGGTTCCCCTTTATCTGCCTTATCCCTATACTTTCGTAGCGTGACCTCTTCCCGCGTCTCCCTCCCAAAGGTCTCAGGGGTATCCCAGTCTAAGGGAGTCTGTCCTAAGGTCACAGTCGGAGGGTTAGCTCTTACCTGGGTCTCCGCGACTGGCGGGCCGATTCCAATAGCACGAGCCTGGGCCCGGGTGGTGACAGGGCAGGCTCCAGCAGGGCCTTGAGGAGCAAAAGCGGACAACAGCGGGGCTAAGTCATTTCCCAAGAGTACTTCCGCGGGTAGCCCTTTCATCAGGCCCACATTCACTTGGCCAGCTCCCACCCCCCAATCCAAATGCACTCGGGCCGTGGGGAGGCGATGTACTGCACCCCCGGCCACTCTAACGGCCACCGTTTGTCCAGTATGTTCCTTTTCGGGGACCAGGTCGTGTTGGATCAACGTTAGGGTGGCCCCAGTGTCTCGTAATCCACTGACAACTTGTCCATTTACTCGGACGGTTTGTCGGTGATGCTGCCGGTTATCTACGGCAGCCGCATATAGGGGATTGGCCTCGTGCAAAATCTCCCATTGCTCTTCCCCCAGGGGTTGGGCTTCAATGCAATGGGCCCCGGAGGTAAAGGGCCGGGTGTTCCCTTCAGCGGGCTTCCTCCAAGAAGCTTGTCGAGCTGGATCTAGTGGGCATTTGTCTCTCAGGTGGCCCACCTGTTGGCACCTATGACACCGCCGGCGGTCCGGGGCACTGGACTGGGCGAAGCGGGAGGGGGTGTTGTAGCTAGGTTGATTAGCGGAGGTGGTTGGAGTAGGGCCGACGGGGCGGCTTTCGACTCGGAGAGCTGCCTTTTGGACCGAGGGGTGGGTTTGCGGGCGTCCGCATACTCGTCAGCCATCCGGGCGGCTTCGGGTAGGGTAAGTGGTCGCCTATCCCGAATCCACTCCCTGAGCTCCTTGTCCACCTTTTCAAAAAAATGCTCCAACAAAAACAATTGTAATACCTCCTCCGCGGTGGTAGCTTGGCACCCAACCATCCAGTGGCCAGCCGTGCGTTGCAGTCGGCAGGCCCATTCGGTGTAGGAGTCACCGGTTTGCTTTCGGGATTCCCGGAAGCGTCTCCGATATGCTTCGGGGGTTACTGCATATCGGGACAGGAGGGCTTCCTTGACCAATCGATAATTTCCCACCTCATGGTCCGGGATTGCTCGGAAAGCATCACTGGCTCGTCCGGATAACTTGCCAGACAAAATTTTAACCCACTCCTCGGCGGGTACTTTATGTAGGGCACATTGACGCTCAAAATCCGCCAGGTATTGGTCAATCTCCCCCTCTGTTTCTACGAAATTTTTAAAAGCGGCAAAGTGGACTTTCCTCTTTTCCTCGGGAGTTTGAAGAGTCCCAGCAATTGGACTGGCGCTGGTTGACGTCTGGCGCCGGTTGGCATCGACCGCTGCGATTACTTGGGTCACGATCCTAGGCGAGGGGTTTGGTCCGTAGTGAGCCAACCTTACCCTCACCTCGTGGTCGAATCGTTCATCTTCCAGGGTTCGGACCAAGGCGATCTCTGGTTCTGGGTTTGGTTCGACACCCAGTTCGCCATTCTGTTCCGCTAAGTCCAATGCGACCAATTCTGCCAAAATGTCCCTTTTCTTTTTGTTGCTAGCCGAACGACCACGGCTCTCCAACAAGTCTTTTAGGGTAGATCGCTTCAACCTTCCGTAGTAGGCCTCCATCCTGTTTGCTCTCGGTAGCTGTCCTTCTGGGGTGAAAGAACGATCCCGCCACCAATTGTAGCGGCACCCCGGTGTAGTAGGGGTTTACGCCGCTGAGAAGGTGTCCTTTCCCCCAAGCACGAAGTTAGCTAAAGCATAACAGGTTCCCCATAATTACGACATCCAAGTAATAGTCATCCCCTCCAAGCACGAGACGAGACTCTGTGTTGAGGGTCAAAGTAGGAATACTGTTTATTCTGTAACTCGGGCTTTTATGCCGTACAACAACTCCTCCCCGTATCCGGAGGAGATAATACATTTACAGTGGGAGTCACTCCCACTGTACCGAGCAGAATATTATACAATTATTACAAGTTTTAATAACACACACAATATGCAACGAAAATACAATGTGCTACGTGTATTAGGGAACGGAGATCTAAGGGAACAACATACGTGAAAATCCCCTAGATCGGTTGAGCCGTTCGCCAGATACACGTTTGCACCAATTACGCAGGAACTATACAATATAAACGAAAACTCTCTTTTGGATCCGGTGTCTTTATTTCGGTACTTTGGATCCGTTGACTAGCATGGGCGTACGTTGTCGGTAAGGTCGGCATTCGTCGTGTGGAAAGTTCGGTCATTAGTCCATGCGGTCAAAATGGCCGCGACCTATTGTTCTCTCCACGTGGCGATGTATACCGTACGGATCCACAAGTACCCGAAATCCACAATAATCCATATGCAACGGCAATTCTCCGAGATGGTATCTGTTACTCCAAAAAGGGGTCTGTCACATATATATATATATATATATATATATATATATATATGAGATAGGAGTGGTGATGTTGGACTAGCCAACATCAGAACCCCAAAGTAGGTTACAAGAGGTAACACGGGGGCTTAACCCCACAACGAGTAAATAACTACCAACTTAAAGAGTGGGATAGAAAAAGCCACCCACTTAAAAGTGAATGGGATTCAATCTCACTCTAGAAGATTACCTCCTAAAGTAAACGTAACAAAGAAAATGGTAATAACCTTTATTAAACTAAAATTAAGCAAAGAAAATATATATAATAGGTATAAAGCTTACCCTGGATAGAAACACCATAGAAAGTTGTGTTAGTGAAAATCACATAAAGGTGAAGAATTAAAAACCTGGGGATATGTTCCTTAATCTAAAAAAAATTATATATATATTGTATGTGCACATACGTATAAAGTCCGCTAAAATACATAGTAGTAAGGCCTCTAAAGAGGACCAAGTAAGACTATAGGGACATCCGATATGTGCACCAATATATAAGAGAAACGGAACATAAGTACAGACTGCTCCGTACAAAAGATGAAAATTAAATAAACCAAGTCGCGCTAAAACGGTAAAATCCGTAAGTAATATATATAGCTGGGATCGTGGTACCTAGCAATAGTAGAAATGCTGATATGGTACTGGAGTTAAACTGTGGTCATTATAAATAGTGTCTCAATAGAGTATATCAAGATAGCTCACTGGTGGAAAATAAATTCACGAAGAAGCACAAATGGGTGTAGAGCTTTGTAGCCGACCCTGCTGTACAGACTCTCTGGGAGGCTATATGTCTCGTTTGGCAATATAAACTATAGGGGAAATCCAATAGTGATATATCCCCTAGTGTGAGACTAAAAGATACATATAGTGGTATATAACAGCAGTACCTTAAATCAAAAAAGCCCCCTCCGAAATTAGTAACTTTAGAGGAAAGGAGACAATATCCTAGAAAACCCTGGGCTTACTATCTAGCCCACAGGCAGGCCATATATACTAAACTACTGCTTCAAGGCAGCCTAGCAAATCCCTATAAGCTTATGTAAGCACATACTTGAAAAAAAAAAAAAATAATGAAAGCGGCCATCCGTCAAACCCAGGTAAAAAGTAGAAAAGAAATGCTTAGTTAAAGTAAATGCATCGGCAAAATGCTCGCCGCGCGTTTCAGCATTTACATACGCCTTTGTCAAGAGCTCTTGACAAAGGCGTATGTAAATGCTGAAATGCGCGTCGTTGACAAAGGCGTGTGTAAATGCTTTGACAAAGGCGTATGTAAATGCTGAAACGTGCATCGTTGACGTGGAAAAGGGGAAAGCCCTACATTTTTTTTTTTTTTACATTTGGCATAGATTGGTGGTAAAATGGTTGCATGAAAAGAGTCAAAATAAGTTTAATACCTTAGGTTGTCTTCTTTTAAAAATATATATACATGTGTAGGGTTATTCTGGAATTCCTGACAGATATCAGTGTTACAATGTAACTTGCGTTAATTTTGAAAAAGAAAAATGGTTTGGAAATAGCAAAGTGCTACTTGTACTTATAGCCCTATAACCTTTCAAAAAAAGCTAAGAACATGTTAACATTGGGCTTTTTTAAACGCAGGACAAAATTTAGAAACTATTTATCACGGGTGTTTCTGGCGGTTATAGATGCGTAACAGATTTTGGACGTCAAAGTTCGAAAAAGTGTTTTTTTAAATTTTTTTCATCATATTTTATAATTTTTTTATAGTAAATTATATGATATGATGAAATTAATGGTATCTTTAGAAAGACCATTTAATGGCGAGAAAAGGGGTGTATAATATGTGTGGATACAGTAAATGAGTAAGAGGAAAATTACAGCTAAACACAAACACCGCAGAAATGTAAAAACAGCCCTGGTCCCAAACGGCAAGAAAATTGAAAAGTGGTCTGGTCACTAAGGGGTTAAATATTGGCTTGCGAAGTAAAAAAATTGCATCAATTTCAGCTGAAGTAGAGATTTTTTTAACTAGGATATTTAATCCTAAAGTATTTTCTCAACTTATCCCAAATCACTGTTTAGTGAATAGTGTCTCAAATGTAGCACTTAAAAGAAACATGTTATAAATAATTAACTTCCATAGGCAGATGCAGAAAGGTACCAGCTCAAAGAAATTCTCGAAAAGTCTTTATTTATGTAATCCCCTGACAGTGAATAACATATTTTTCATTTTGTTACAAATTTTATGAGCTGAGTTATGTCTCTTTAATAAACATCATACATAATCAATATGTGCAAAAACCTACAACATTAGAGATTTGTATCCATTAGTGACCAAAGGAATATAAAAAGTTCATATATATTCAGATGATGTGCCCTTGAGAGATCTGCAAACAAGCAGTTGCATGTGCTTTGGATAATAGTGTATACATTTGACTTGAAGTCAATCTTTTACACTATTATGAAGGTCTGCATTTATGCTTGCCAAGCGCTGAACCTAAACCTACCTTTGTGCGTTTATAGTTTGTACAATGATAGGCACAGGAACTACGAACCATACCTGAATATAAAGTGCTGCAGAAGTGTGGATCTCCTTTTCGTCCATCAAAACAACAATTTTCAAATTGATTACTGCAATACAGAGGCCCTGGTTTAAAAATCTAAAACGTATATTCATATTCATATTCTGTTAATGTAATATAATAATTGAAAATTTCATATATAAGACCTAGGATAGATGTAGAATATTGTATACTGAATACCAGGGCTTCCCAAAAGGTTGATCCCATATGTTTTAAACTGCAGCCTTCATGGTGCTTAGTCATGTTAAAGGTATTCTAAAGGCATGCAAAGAATCATGAGAGTTGTAGTTCCACTACAGCTGGGGATTTACCATTTAGGCACTCCTGTTGTACACAATCTACAATGCCTGTATATGCCATAACATTTTATTGAAGGAATGCCAAGAGATTAAAATCATCATCACATAGAGCTAGGTACCAAAAAGATTATGGATGTAAAACATGATAAAACTCCACACAGTGCAAATATAAACATTACTGTTATGCACTTTATCTTTATCTATATCTCTTCATAAACAAACATACAAATAAAAAACAGACAAACAAACAAACAAAAGCAATATAAGAAAATACTTATTTAATGTGTTCAGTATCTCTTTTTTTATTTGATTTTAATTGACAAACATACACAAAGACAATACACACTACACAATCCATTACCATCAACAGAACTATATATATAAAGTGCATTGTTAATAATTTCTCTCCTTTGAGAGGGTAATACTGCCATATCCCTAATTCAAGATTAGTCCACCTATCTTGTACTCAGTAGTGTCATTACATATCGTGAATCAATTCTTAAAGTTAAAGTGCAGTTATTTCTATACATATGGATTTCTAATTTTCTTCTTTTCGTCTCTCTTTCCTTTCTCTCGCTTTCAATTCTCTCTTCTCCTCCCTCTTTCCTTCCCTCTTTACTCCTCTCTCTCCCAGTGGAACTTCTTAACTATCTAATTGCATGTGCCTTCATTACTGTGATGGACTTAACATACACAAAACACTATTATGCATTGCAAAACCCTTCTTGGGGAACATCCGTGGGCCGCTATATCTTAGCCTATGTTCAAAAAAGCAAAAGAAAAATAATGTTATCCTAATTGTTTTGTCCAGGAATTTGTCTGATCAATCTCTCTATTTTTTCCTTCCAGAATTTATTGACTTCTCTGATTTTTGCAGACTGGTACCCCAAGGCCTCCATAGTTAATTGGTATTGGACTTGTGAATATAATTGGTCCTGTATAAAAATCGCACTACTCTTCCAATTCCTTGCGATTATTATTTTTGTTGCAGCAACAAAGTGGACATATATAAATCTTTCTTTAAAGTGAAGTAATTGTAGGTTTTAATGAAATAGGCCGTTATGCTGACCTCTAGGAATATTTGTCTCTGTAATATACTCCAAAGATTCAAAGGTCATGTACCACAGATTTTTAACTTTACTACATTCCCACCATATGTGACCAAAAGTCCCCTCTTTTTCATTACATCTCCAACACAATGGAGAGTTAGAGGTATACATTTTGGACATTCTGGTGGGAACTAAATACCATCGATTCATTAATTTAAATAATACCTCAAGAAGATTCAGACAGTGGATTATTCTACCTGTTTGAAATATTAGTTGATCCCATTCAACCTTGAAAATCTGTACATTCATTTCGCTACTCCATTTCTGCATATTAACATTCCTACTAGGTGCCTCAATTTGTAGGAGAGCACTTCTTGCCTTCGACACTATTTGCGGTACATTATCATTTTTTAATAGAGCTGTCAAATTTTCTATTCCCTCTATGGGTCGATGTAACAAAAATTGTTGGATAAAACCTCTGATTCTTAGGTAATTATACCACTCCTGCATGGGTAGCGAATATTCATGTACCAGGCTTTCAAATGGTATGATTTTATCTCCCAATATTATTTGGTTTATAAAGTTAATACCCTTCGCTGTCCATACGCTTATATTTATATCCTTCATCCTTAGATGAATAATATTGAAGTTAAAATTTCCCAATATTTTATTACTTATTCCGCATTTCGTCCTCAACTTTTCCCATTCCATCAGAATTGATTGCAAACAACTATTTGAGGAGCACACCTTCTTAATTATTTCATCTTGTTTGGTTAACCAAATTAATTGGTACAAATTATCTGTTTCTGTCATCTCCTTTTCTAATTGGTACCAACCCAGTTCCTCAGAACTTAAAAGTTGCGTTGTATAAATATGAAACATCATATTAGCTAAATAGATTATATTAATATTTGGAAAATGTATCCCTCCTTTCCTAATCTTCTGCATCAAAAGTTGTTTATTCATCCTCGGCCTTTTTCCTTTCCAGATAAAGTTATTTATATCTCGTTGTATCATATATAGCCATGGTTGTGGCATTCTCAAGGGGATCATGCGGAATAAGTAGGACCATTTGGGAAGTAAATATGAATTGACCAAATTAATTCTACCCCACCAGGACAGTTCAGTTTGTCTCCATCTTTTTAATGACTCGTGGGTTGATCTAAATGTTTTTAAAAAAATTATTTGCATTGTATCTTTTAAGTCATCAGTAATCATTATTCCCAGATAAGATATTATGTTTTTGTTACAGTTAAATTTATATTTGTCTCTTATATATTGACAACATTCTCTAGAGATATTTATAGCTATATAAGTGGATTTATTTACATTTATTTTATAATTTGAAATCAAACCATATTTATCTACCTCTTCCATCAGGGCACCAAGCGATTCGACAGGGTCGGTTAAGGTCAAAATCAGATCATCTGCATATAGATTTCATTTGAATTCTTTCTCTCTATAGCTAAAGCCTTTTATTTGAAGATTATTTCTTATATTAATAGCTAGTATCTCCATTGTCATAATATATCAAATGGGCGATAAGGGGCAACCCTGTCTCGTTCCATTTTTTAATGTGAACCAGTCAGCGCATATATTTGGAGCCACTGTTCTTGCTTCTGGACCTTCATATAGTGCCAGAATTGCTTTAAGCATCCACCCCTGTATGCCGAATTTTTCCATAGTTTTCCTTAAGAAGACCCAACCGACCCTGTCGAAAGCTTTCTCCGCGTCTACTGCCAAAATAAACAGAGATGTTTTATTCCTTTGAGCTGCATCTATCAGATTGAGTAATCTTCTAGAGTTGTCAACTGGATCTCTCCCCTGTACAAAGCCAATTTGATCATTTTTTATAATCTTATCCATGAGTCCCTTTAGTCTATTAGCCAAAACTGATGAAAAAATCTTAACGTCCGTGTTGATTAAGGAAATAGGTCTGTAATTTTCCACCTTTAAGGGATCCTTATTTTCTTTTAGAATTGGAAGAATATTTGCTCTTAACATCTCAGAAGGAAATTTACCTACTGAGACTATTTCATTAAACATATTAGTTAAATGACAAACTATATGGTTTTTAAAGGATTTATAAAATAGATTTACAAAGCCATCTGGGCCTCCACTTCCTGGACTGTAATAGGAACATTTAACTTATTTCTTTGCTCCACCTTGAGTTTAGGTATATTACTTGTACTCAAAAAATCCTCATCATTCATTTTCGGAGGAATTAAATTATTATATTTAATAATATTTATTAAATCTCTCACCTATTTTTTTTGGGTCTAGATAAACCCCTTCCTCATCCACTATCTTTACTATTTTATTGGAGCTGATTTTATCTCTTAATTTTTTAGTCATAATCCTGTTTGCTCGGTTTCCTTTATAATAGTAATTCGCTTTCAGTTTCTTCATAACCTTAGAGTTTTTTTCTATAAGGAAATTATTAATTTTATTTTGGATTTTTTTCAGGGCATCTGCATTTAATTTAGAAGGAGACTGCTTATTCTCATTCGAAGCCTTTTTTAATTCCTCTTGAAGTTCCAGAAAAAAATTATTATTTTGTGCCTTATACCTTGTTTGTATACTTATTATATTGCCTCTAATGGTAGATTTAAATGCACACCAGTTGTTTATATATGAAGTATCATTTGGATCATTTTCAAGAAAAAAAGTTTCAATTTGTTTTTCTAATATATCAATATGGATCTTAGATTTTAACAAATTATCATTCATGCGCCAGGTTTCACGATTGATCCTGGTCCATTGGTTTTTCGTCTCCCACATATTAATACTATGGTCTGACCAGGTATTATCCAATATCTTACAATATTTGATATTTGTTAATGCTGTTATGTTACCCCAAACCATATCGATTCGGGAGTGAGACAGATGCACATGCGAAAAATAAGTATATTCCAATGAGTCAGGATTAATCGTTCTCCATAGATCTAAATAGTCAAAGTTAATCATGTTTCTCTTAATAGATTTTGCTAACTTATCTGTTCTTTTTTGATGTAATAAAGTTACTGTTGTCTTTTTATCTAGTATCGGGTCCAATACACTATTGAAATCCCCAGCTACCAGACACATGCCTATTTTAATAGGTTCCATTAAACCCAGAACTTTTTTTAGGGTTGGGGCGGGAAAATCATTAGGAAGATATATGTTCGTCAATGTATAGGGTATCTCATTCAATTTACAGCAAACTATAACATATCTACCGTTCTTATCTATAATTTGATGTAATATGTCTACTTTTAGTGTGTGAGAAAAGACTATTGCTACACCTCTTTGCTTTTTCCCACTTAATGAGGAATGTATCACAGTAGGGAATTTTTTACCCCCCCAACCATGATTATCCGTATCTGACCAGTGGGTTTCTTGAAAGAAACCCACTTCTACTTTATTTCTTAGCATGTAGTTATATATTAAAGATTTTTTATTTGAAGTATTTAGACCCTGGACATTAACCGAAATCATCTTAACCATTTTAAATCATAGACCCTAAATACCACTGTCCCCAAGAGAGTTGCAATGCATTTACATAGAACACAAATAGTCCATTTATCATAGACCAAAAATAGCCTTATGGGCAATACACCCAGTCTGACCCAACACAGCCTGGCTCCTAGAGGGTTGTCTCTCGACCTGCCCCCAAAGGGCCATCTATGTCCACGTGATATGATATCTTTAGTTACCATATCTCGGTATTTGTGTCAACGAAAAGTTGACACTTGGTGGGGCGATATAGTATCGAGGTGACCAAAAATCCTATCCTATTCCTTAATTTTGGGAACACTCTACCATCTCGAATGACTACTTTTCCTCTTTTTCTTTTCTTTTTTTTTTCCTTTTTCTAAAAAAAAATAAAAAAAAAATACATGATTTATTTACATATATATTCCTCATCAATTTATGTATACCACCACTAAATTAGTTTGTATTTAAGTCTACTGAAACACATAACCAATCCACCCGAAAACTGTATAGGTTTCCCCACAGTGTAACACAATCAATCCTTTTATAATAATAGTTCTTCCCCTACTACTTGTGCATATTACCAATACTGCTGGGTTTCTATTACATCAGTGCTTATACTCACAAAAAAAAACACAAAAAAAACAAAAAAAAAATTTCCTTAAGCCTTCTGTTTCGAAGCTTAGCAAAACTACTTAAACCTATAGCCGATATAACTTTGCTTTTTATAAATTCCCTCACTGTGTAACCTAATCCATCCTTTTGTAGAACTAACTCTTTCCCAGGTTCTTACACGTGTTACAAATATATCTAACTTCCTATTGCATCAGTGCTTATTCTATAAATGTGAATTGTTAAATTCAACAAAAAAAAGAAAAAAAAAAAAAAGAATCTTCCTAGTCATAAATAAAAGTTATAATTGTCCTCTTTCATCCGGAGAGCTTCAGGGCTTCTTCAGTTAATAATTGTTATGTTGGTCCTGGTATTAATTTTTCTTCCATCCATTTTCTCAATGCGACCAATGTTGTAAATTTTTCATTTTTTCCTTTCCAGAAAATCCCTAAACATTTGGGGAATCCCCATGTATATTTCACTTCTTTAGCTCTTAACACAGTTAATTCTTGATTGAAGGTTTTCCGCCATGTTCTTGTGTAAAAAGATAGATCTGGAAAAATCTTCAAATTCTTAAATCTCTCTTCCAAGACCAGATTATTTCTTAATGAACTCATTATTTGATTTTTAATATGGAAAGATTGAAATTTAACAATTACATCTCTTGGTAATGTTTCTGTTACATGTCTGGGTAGCCTATGGAATCTATCCAATTCAGAATCTTTTAAAACATCTTGGGATAATACCGACTCGAAATATTCCATTAAAAATGTTTTCAATATAGAGTCAGTAACTTGTTCAGGGATGTTACGAATTCTTATGTTAGTTCTCCTGGAACGGTCTTCCAAGTCATTTAATTTATCCTCTAGTTGTTCTACTCTTGATTGCAGATCTGTTGTTATTGACTCCATATGTGCATATTTTATATCAGTTTGCATCAGCTTGGACTCTATAGATTCCAATTGGACTTTCATAGTTCTCAATTCTTGTTTTAAATCAGATGAGCCTTTTTGGATATCTTCTTTAATGTTCTCCTGAAATTTATCCAGGTAATTAATTAAGATCTCTTCAGTGAGGGGTTTACCCGCTTGTGCAGCATGAGAGGGATTGTGGTTGGGGATGGGGGGAGGGGAATGATCCTGATTTTCAGAAGGCAATTGAGATTTATTTTGAGAAGGAGAAAAATAACCTGATAATCTTTTCTCAGTAACAAGATCTTTTTTCTCTCTCTTTCTTTTCTCCTCCCATGGATTTCTAGTTGTCATTTTGTATTATTATTTTATTTTATTTTTTTATTTTATATATTTTTCTTTTCTTTCTATTTTTTTTTCCTTTTTTCTTCACTCTTTGGTATTTTTTTTTCTTTTTCCGGCTTTATTCCTTGCTCCTTATTTTTCTTTTTCTTCTCCCTTCTTTCTTATTGTTTATTCTCTTTTCCCTTCTGCTTTCTCTGCGCTTTGTTTTTTTTATTTTTATTTTGTCTCTTTAACTGTCAGGGAGCAAAACTTTGTTTCTTGTTCTCGGAAAAAAAAAATATATTTTTTTTGTTGTATATCAGCTTTATTTAGTCTTTATATGATCTCTATATGATCTTAAAGTTTCCTTTTTTTTTTTTTACTCTCCTCCCGTATCTCCTTTCTCCTTTCTTCTTTGTAATAGTTCTCCGTTTTGTACTATCTGCCCTCCTCACCACCCACCACTCTTCCACCCTCTCACTTCACATTTTGCAAGCGTGAAAAAAAACCAAAAAAACAATCACTTATCTTTTGCTGCAGTTTGCGGCTCCCTAATCCTCCTCGAGACCTGAGTGCGTCTCCATCCAGGGGCTCCCAGACACCAGCTCAGCCAGCAGCATTCCGTCCTCCACAAAAAAAAATGTCGAACACTGTCGCACATGTGTCGAGCACTAAACAGAGACCCCGGTCGTTGCGGTGTTGCGGTTGCCGCAGGTATCGTCCTCTCGAGCGTTCCCACCAGCCGCCAAAAAAGCTCCCGCCGGTCACCCCTCAACACATCGCCCCTCCTCCTCCGTGGACGCTCACACACGCGCCCATGCGCCTACGTCATTACTCACACTGTCCCAAACAAACAAACAAAAGCAATATAAGAAAATACTTATTTAATGTGTTCAGTATCTCCAATGTTTATACCGTTATGCACAAACATCAAGGACATGAAAGTATATAGAAATAATAATAGATTTAACTAGACATGTCAAATTGTGAATAGACATAGCTTTTATTATTATTTTGTTACTCTTTTTGCCAAATAGGGGATGTAGTATCATGCTGAACGATAAATTAGAAAATTAGCATCAAAAATATACTTTGATATGCAAAACAATTGGAATTCATAGATTTAATGATATGATAGAGTAAAAAAATAAATAAATACCAAAAGTTTGAAGTCAAATTTAAGATTCATGCTAAGCTGTCATAATATAGCAATAAGACATTTTAATAAGATCCACATGGGCATCATATCACTATATCGCTGGTGACACATTGTCATCCAACTTATGAACTAATTAGATGCTCTGGCAATAAAATATGGAATTAATATTGTTCCCTGTAATATTCTGGTATGTTCTCAAAGCAATTGGATTTTAGCTGATGGCTACCAATTAAAAAAAACAAAAACATGTATTTGTGTCTTTGTACAAATTACTCATAATTTAAACCCAGAAATTATCACCTTCAGGCAGAAATGATAATATGTTATTTCTAATATGTTTTTTATCTTGTGATAATGAAGCTGGAGCAAACTTTTAATTTCATGGCATATTGTGGCAGCATTATACACTATTTTAACCCCTTTGTTTGCAATCCCTGCAAGATGAACAGAGAAGGGCAAACATTACAATTGTGTATATTTAGTTTTTTTTTGTTTGTTTTTTACACCTTTAGCAATCTGTGCACTAAATTGTTGTTATGACCTAAGTTAACATGCTAGCTAATTATCCCAGGTGTTAAAAAAGGTCTAAGATTTAATACCATTTTTATTTCTAAAAATCAGGTAGTGAAGGAGTTAATGGCTATATAAAGATATAGATGCAGTGTTATGTCATCTGTAATCTATCATTTAAATGTACGTTCACCCTATAGATGGTATCCATGAAGCCTTGTAATAACAAACTGATATTTATGATATAATTATCTCCACCAACTATGAATTGATAGCCATATATATTTTTTTATTTGATAGCTTATTTTTTAGTTATCTAAAAGTAGATGATATATATTGGTAACAATCAGTCTTTCCCCTCCATCTGCTGGAGGGCTGCACTGACTGGCAGATAATTATGAAAAAAATAGTATAACAACAGATGGAGGTCCATGGTTGAACACCCATGGCCTATATGAAGGTGAAATTACCATTGATTCAGCGTACGGGAAATTTGAATTTAATAGCAGGTAAAAACAACTGGTCCAATCTAGTTTTTTCATTTTATAATCAGGTAACTTGTAATATCTGCATTACTATTTGGTGCTGGAACTTGATATATTGTTAAGCTTTTTATTTCCTAAAATAAGAAATGGTAAGTAATGTCCCCAAAACTACTATACATAACATATTCCACACAGCTTATCAATAAGACTTTGCCTTTCATACAAAGATTAATTGAATGATACATGAAGCAGTGCTTAAAATGCTAATAATAATAATAATAATAAGAAGAAGAATAATACAATCTTACCACCTTGGACCAATACGAAGGGTGATACACCCCAAATTCACAATATGTTTGAAATAATAGCGGTGATCCTAATAATTAGATTTACCAGCAAACATGACAAAAATACAATCTCTATTCACCATTTTATGGGATTCAAGGTCCAAATACACATCATAACTTGCAAAATGTATTTCACAAATCACTTGCTGAAAATAATGTTAATCACATTCTATCAGATATGGTGTATTTTTTACCTTGAATTTCACAAGTGGCCAAATAAAAAGTGTGGTTTGACATTTTTTGCTGACACATTTAATTTATGACATCACTTCTATTATTTTGATCAAAAACTAAAGAGAATACATTGGCCGAGAACTTCATCTGAAACTCTCAGCCAATAAACCCTGGTAAGGGGACCCTGGTAAGTTTTATACATTATACGCAGTTTGTTTACCTCCTGTGGTGCCTTGGAACTTCTGGCTCATGAACCACTATAGTAAGATGTAGTAGTTATGGTGCCTAGACTATCACCTTAATTGAAATCAATTGAAATCAGTGCAATTGTTTTCATATTATATTCAGTTTTTGGTATCCCTTTATGAATTTTTTGTTCTGAGGAAGAAAAAAACAAAACTATGTTGAAAGAAATAAAAATGATAAATTAATCTCTCTGAAAACCTTGACCTTGACTATCTATCTATCTGTTAATTAAATGTTAAACAAAAATCTGCACAACAGTCAAGCGATAAGAATTGCTTTTCCCACAGAAATCACAAATTTGCAGTAATGTTACTACCGCAAAGGATTCTGTGTCGGCATATGCAAATTCCTTTAACAAAGAATCAACGTTTTGCCTCATTCCATTTTAAACATGGATTCCTTTGAGTCTGTGTTTGCTGTATACAACAGCTTTGAAACACAACTTAGGAGAAGATGCAAAGCCAGTGAACCATTCATGAACAGCTGTTTCATTGTTAATGCAAATAATCAGCATGAGGTTGGTTACTGGTTTGCTATTGAGGCTTGGTGGTGCTTGGGAAGCAAAAACCAAAAGGTTATGGTGGGGAAATGGGGAAAAAATTGTGATTGAAAACCCCTTCCACCTGAAGTCTGTGGATAGTTAATACAATGTTAAACAAAAATCTGCATACCAGCCAAGCCATAAGACTTGCTTTTCCCACAGAAATCACACATTTGCAGTGATGTTAATGCCGCAAAGGATTCTGGGTGGGAATATGCAAATAAGTTTAACAAAGAATCACATTTTTGCCTCATTCTATTTTAAACATGGATTCCTTTGAGACTGTGTTTTGGATATTACTTTGCTACAAAGAGATTGGAACTAGGCACTCAAATGGCAGATGAAATTTAATTAAATTTAATGTAGAAAAATGCAGTTATGCACTTCGGTGTAAAGAATGCACAAGTAACTTATACCCTTAATGGAAGCGAATTAGGGAAGACAACACACGAGAAGGACTTGGGAATTGTTCTAGACAACAAACTATGCAACGAAGTGCCATGTCAATCAGCAGTGGCTAAGGCCAGTAAGATATTGTCATGCATGAAAAAGAGCATTCATTCTCGGGATTAGAATATAATTTTGCCTCTTTATAAATCGATGGTAAGACCACATCTTGAATATGCTGTGCAATTTTGAGCACCTGTTCTAAAGAAGGATATTATGGCACTAGAAAGAGTGCAAAGGTGGGCTACAAAATTAATAAAAGGAATGGAACATTTTAGCTATGAAGAAAGTTTAACAAATTTAAACCTCTTTAGTTTAGAAAAACGTTGCCTCAGAGGGGATATGATAACATTATACAAATATATCCGTGGCCAATACAAGCCATTGTGTGGAAATCTATTCACAAACTGGACTTTACATAGGACACAAGGCCATGCATTTAGACTAAAAGAAAGAAGATTTTGTCTAAGGCAAAAGAAAGGTGTTTTTTTTTACTGTAAGAACAATAAGGATATGGAATTCTCTGCCTGAAGAAGTGGTTTTATCAGAGTCCATACAGATGTTTAAACAGCAACTAGATGCATACTTGCATAAACAGAATATTCTAGGATATAATTTTTTAATGTAGGGTAATAGCTTCTTGATCCGAGGATAAAATCTGACTACCATTTTGGGGTCAAGATGGATTTTTTCCCCCTAGTTTGTTGCAAACTTGGAAGTATCTTTACTGTCTGTCAGTCCTATGCATCTCTTTCGATAGGTCATAGAATCTAAATCTCTGTGGACTTCATCCACCATCATGTCTAACCAAACTACATATGATGAAAGCTGTCATTCATGGCAGTTGATGTAACAGAAGTTGACCTACTAACTGTTTGGACTCTCAGTGTTATTGCATAAATAAGTAAATGCTCATGTAATTGTCTGATTACTTTTCAAATCAAAACACAATTTCTTGGATTAATATGTGGCACTGGCAATAGATTTGTTTGCAAGAAACATTTACTGCCTAATGAGTCTAATTTTAACATAATGAAAATGTGATTAACAATTTGTGCCAATTGGCAACACACTTCTAGATAATGAAAAATGACACAAATTAGGAAAGGACTGGAAAACTGTGTTGTCCTTATTAAAATACACTAATTATAACAATTTTGCCTGTGTTTGTCAAACACAATTATAAACTTTATTTTAATAACCTCACCGTTTACAGTGCATCAGCTTTTTTAAAAAAAAAGTCCCAGAAAATCCAGACCAGTTAGTTCTGATATAGTTCACATAAATATAGTTTTCCATGTTCAGTTTTTGATGATTATCACATACAAAAGGAACAAACGCATGTGCAAGAAATCTAAAGGCTTACAAAACATTCTTATTTCATAGAAAACAGCAAAAGACAGTATACAAGACAGCCTTTGACATACAATGTATAATCAGGATATACAGTACAACACTTTCACCCTAATATGGTTTAACTTCTTAGTGAAGTTTTTTTTTTTTTTTTCAGCAATCAGTGCATTTGTGACTGAAGACATGTTGCTGTATTTAGTCAACTATTATTTCACACTTGCTTAATAAGTGTACCTACACATATTATATATTGTATTTTTTTAACATTTGTATTTTATTAAAGGCTTTTTTTCAATTACATATCCACGGCATAGTTACAAAATGGTACAATTTAACAATTGATGTAAGGTAATGATGGTCGTGCGTATGCAATGCACAAGGATATGAGACGCCTACATAAAGAAGCACGCTTAGATTCCTGGAGTGTACATTGTAGCATATAATGGAGTAAATTGGTAAAAACATATCAACATTATAACTACATAAGAAAACATACTGGTCTGAGAGGACAGTTATCTGAGAGGACAGTTACAATGGTGCATAGGCTTAAGTTATTAAGGATCAAGGTGGTACCGGTGCTGGTCCATAAGCAGGAAGCTGCATGGGCATGGGTGTAGAGGGGAAGGCCCCCCACCTAATTGTGAGGAAAGGGCAGAAGATGCCATCCCACCCATAATGTCATAGCAAAAATTGGAGAAGTGGGCAAACCAGGTGAAGCTGGTAAACAGGGATGTTAAATGTTAGACGAAAAGAAAAGGGAAGAGAAAAGGGGGGGAGAGGCTCGTTGGTCACTCTCCTCGTTTGGGGGCCAAGGAAGGCGAGAACCACTGCCACCATCAGGATTTGTTAGCTGTAGGCACTGAGCCCACGTTTCCTGAAATTTGTTGGGGTATCAAGGGACATGCGCTCATAGATGTCAAATTTATTAATTTTGTCTCTGAAATGTGTGAGGGATGGGCACACTGGAGACTTCCAATGTGTCGCAATTAGGGTTTGTGCTGCTAGGAGGATAAGGGCTATCAGTTGATGACAGGAGTGGTGTACGGTGCTATCGAACAACAGAAGAAGGCATGTAGAGACAGTCATCAGGAACCCAGGCACCTCCATGGTCCCCAATAAAGATTGGACGTCGCTCCACAATGGGGGTATCCCGCTACAAGTCCACCAGATGTGGAGTAAGGCCCCCTCCTCTCCCATACATCTCCAGCATTTCGAGGACACAGCTGGGTATATTTTGTTTAGTCTGTGAGGCGTCATGAACCATCGGTAGAGGAGTTTTCTGTGTGCCTCAATGTGAGTATAGCATTTTGTCCACTTGGACAGCCGGTTAAGTGCCAGAAGCCATGTGGCCTCTGGTATCTGTTCTCCACTATCCATCTCCCAATGAGTCTTGCAGAGCACCTGCCTGTCAGGGTGTAGTCCCAACCTGGCTCTATAGCATAAGGACAATGACTTGTTTAGTCGGGGCTGACTGATACCTTTGTAGCACCAGCTGGGGGTACAAAGGTGGGGGATCAGAGGCATTGGGGAAGTCCAAGCAAGCGTGTTAGGTCATGATACTTCTCACTTGTAAATAAAGAAAAGTGTCTCAGTCAGGGAGACCCCATAATGTCTGCAGTTCAGGGAATGTTTTCACTTTCCGCCCCTCTAGCAAATGGCACATCTGTGTTAACTTTTTCCAATTGTCAAGAGATCCCACCGGGATATGGCCTTTGGTACAGTTAGAGGAACTTTAGGGTGAATTGTATCTTTATAACCTAATGTAGTCAAGAAGTCATCCCACACCCTCAAATTCAGTCGCATACTAGGGAGCAGATCACGTTCCGGCCTATATATGAAGGGATATGGAGGTCCACATATAATCTGTCATACACGGGTCCCGAAATTGAGCCCTTTATAAATCCCCCCATTGTACTAGCTCACACGGGGCATGCATAGCAATGCTTGCTGCGAGTAGGGTAGTTTTGAGATACATGTTCGGGAGACCTACCCCACCTGAAGACAGAGTTTTCTGTAAGAGAGCAAAAGTTAGCCTTGGCCTCTTACCCCTCATATAAATGAGCTGCAATCCGATTGTAAGGATTTACAAAACGAGCTGGGAATCTTAATTGGTAGCATGCGAAAGACATTCAGTAAACGGGGTAGCATCATCATTTTGAAGGCATTAACCTTACCCAACCAGGTGAGATTGGCAGCTTTCCATCTGAGGGCGTCATGTTTGCAAAGTTGAATTAAGGGAATGTAATTATGTTTCACAATGCCCGCCAAAGAGGGGGTAATTTTACCCAAATACGTAAGAGAGGATGTTCTCCAATCAATGGGGTAGGTCTCCTTTAACCTTGACACTTGTCCCCTGCGGGAGCCCAATGGGTAGTGCCTGTGTCTTATCCTGGTTTAGCTTATAGTGCAATAAGTCACCAAACTCCTTCAGTAGTGACATGAGGTGTGGCAAAGCCAAAATTGGGTCAGACAACCCTTACAAAATATCGTCTGCAAAGAGGTCCAGGCGGTAGTCGCCCCTATATATTATATTTTTAAAGGACTGGTAGGACTTTGCTCATTCTAAAGTCTGTATATGACGCCATTCGGACTGTAAAATACAGACATTGTTGATGGAATTCATCATTGTATAGATTTTGTATTTCAGACCCCGAATGAGCCTGAATTTGGTCTGGATTTCAACCGACCCAATTATAGCTGGATGGCTGAAATCTGAATCAAATAAATGAAATGATTTAAAAAATATCCAAAATGTTTGCCTGCTGACAGCACTAGCACTCAGTGGGCAAATAGTTAAAATGTGGCATGCAGGTTGATCATGTGACAGCTGGCCAGTGCTTCAAATTAAAATAGTAAAATAAATAACAAATAATCAAATACAAATCCTATGGTTTTCAATAAGACACGCATATTATTATAATAAAGTTATAAACCCCCATCTGCCCAGTTGGTAGAAAAGGCCCCATCCCATGTACATCGTATGGGGGATCCTCCCCTGACCCCCACCAGTGCCGTGGCCCACACCCATGTGCGGCTGGTGAAGGCCCTAATTAATTATAAAATAGGGCAGGACCTATTTTCGCCTATGTTGGCCCCCACTCATGGGCATTGGATTTGGGCCTTATATCAACAATAAAAGGGGGGGCATACAGGGTCATGCCCTGTATACTAAAACACCTTAATTACATTAAATTTGTTTTGGTGCTTAGATCATCCCTTTAATTCTGTAATAAACGTACATATAAATTAAAGATTCTGTGCTATTTAGTTTCTAGCTTTTGATTGAGAATTAGAGTTAGAAGAACTTTCTACTGCTTTATTGATAAATACATAAATATCTTAATCAAGTATTGCTTGACGGTATTGGTAAAATGTTATCTTAAAATAGACAGATCTTTAAAGGGACACTGCAGCTTAATGTAGTTCTTTATGTATGAAGCATGTGCCTTTTATTATTCGTTTTCCGGAAAAAACATTTTTTAAAAAGGGAATTAATACAATAAAGGAGGAAAGTATATTTCAAGAAGAAAAAAACGACAACAAGAGGACATAGTCTTACATTTGAAGGGCGAAGGTTTAAAAATAATATGAGGAAATATTACTATACTGAAAGGGTAGTGATTGCATGGAAAAGCCTTCCAGCTGAAGAGAGTGGTAGAGATTAACACATTGAGGGAGTTTACCATGTGTGGCATAGGCATAAGGTTATCCTAGGTATAAGATAAAGCCAGGGACTAATGAAAGTATTTAGAAAATTTGGCAGACTAGATGGGCCGAATGGTTTGTATCTGCTGTCACATTCTATGTTTATATGTTTCATATTATTTTTAATGGAATTAGGGATTGGAGCATTAGAAATAGGAGAATTAGGTTTTAAGTTAGGAGTATTATGTTTAACGGGTTTGAGGTTAAAATAATTGGGTTTAGGAGATTTGTGATTAGGGATTTCAAGGTTAGAATTATTCCATTTTAAAAGGTTTAGGATTAGTTTAGCAGGATTAACTAAGTGCTTGATGACTAGGAAGTCCTGATTAATGCACTCGCTTCTCCCTTCTACAATAGTGATTCCAGATAGCTTTGGTATGTAGAACTTGTAGACCTTAATCAACTCTGCAAGTTCTCTTTATTTAGTTTTGTTAAAAGAGCACTTAGGGTCAGCAACACAAATATGTATTCCTGACCCTACAGTGTTAAAACACTTATCTAGGACTCCTACCCCACCTGGCCCCCCTTAATATAGTAAAATCTTACCTTTATTCCAGTCTACTGCTGCTGACTCTGCCCCTGATCTGCCTTCTTGACTGACCTCATCAGACGTGTTGATTAAAGCCAATTACATTGATTTCTCTTAGAAAAGCATTGGAGGCAGATCAGGGGCAAAGCCAGCACAAATCAAACATAACCCTGGCCAATCAGCATCTCCTCATAGAAATGCATTGAATCAATGCATCTCTATGATGAAAGTTCAGTGTCTTCATGCAGAGGGTGAAGACAATTAATGGAAGTGCTGGACAGTGTGCAACACTGCCCCCGGAAGCTCATCTAGTGGCCATGTAAGGAGTGGCCAGTGGAGGTATGCCTAGGCTGTAATGTAAACACTGCCTTTTCTCTGAAAAAAAGCCTAAAGGGAATGATTCCACTCACCAGAACAAATACCATAAGCTGTAGTTGTTTTGGTGTCCCTTCAAGGCAAGCAGGTTGTGTATGAAGCAGGATATAGCATAACCTCATCTTCCTTTCACATGCAACCCGAGTGCTGGAACACATGCTGCCTGGGCACTCAGTACAATTATTTTTCTGTGTTGATCTCTTGGTCTATACAAAGTAGACGTACACAATATAGGCTAGTCAGTGGCATGATCACAGTGGACCACTTGGTATTTACAGATGCTGACACAAGCCAGTGATAGGAATGAGGATGCAGCACACATATATTACTCAAACTGGTACTAATGTTCATTTACTATTGAAGCACGTTTTATGCAGTTTAAAAGTAAATACAACTCTGACCCAAGTGTTTTATACTCTTATTAATAAATATTAAAACAATAGAAAAAATGCAAGGAAATTACAATTCTTTTTTAGGAAAACGTATGCAATTTATATTTTAAACCAATTACACTTTGGAGAACAAACCAATTTTCACCTTCAGTCACTTTTTAGCCTAAGAGAGAAAATATGCATTGGAGCGAAAATGAGAAAATATAATCACTTAGCACTTATAAAAGTACCAGTGTTTTTTTTAACAAATCACTTAATGTCACAGAAAAAAAAACAAAAAAATAAAGTCAGCTTAATTTTGTTTTATATGCAGCAAATGTTTTCAAAGAAATGTTATTACAAAATATTTTTCATAATGCCAGATGAAAAATTCTGGAAGTTGCCAATTGAGACACAGAGCAAAAAGATCGATCTGACGGGATCCCTATGAAAATTCTGATGAAAGAGAATTGGATCCAGTTTCCAATAAGTAAAATTGACACAAAACCAAGTTAGTTTTCGAAAGACATGGAAGTTGTACTGCTTTTCACATGTCTATGTTGAGCTAAAAATGCCAAAAATCTTTTTCAATAGTGGCCAGAGTCTTTGAAATTAATGCCTAGGAATTCTACTTCCAGAGAAGGTGTCAGCATATTTTTTTTGCAATTGATAATAAATCCTGGACTGAACGGTAATAATCTTGTCCAGTCTATATGCTTTCTTATGGACTGTAGGGTTTGAGACATCACAAGTTTGTCATCTAAGTAGATTATGAGTCGGACCCCTCGAGACCTCAGAAGAGAAGTCATTGGCTTTATAACTATTTGATATGCATCTTTTAAATGTATTTTTATGAGCCAATTATTTTGGAACAAAAGGTCTCTGAGAAAATAAATTCCCTCCATTTTGAAGTGCTGATCTCGTACAAGATTGTTCAATTTTATTACATTTATCACTGGTCTGTGGCATTCATCCTTTTTTTTTTTTACCAAAACCTGATTGCTTATGAAGCCCGGAGTGTTTTGTGGGACTGGAACAATAGCTCCTTTGTCATATAGCTCCAAAACTTCACAACAGATTGATCAGCATAAGTGAATTATTTGGGTTTGGGAGGTTTGATCTGAATTGGAGGACAAATGACTACTATTAAATAACCTGTTATAGTATTAAGAAACCAAGTTTCTAATATAATGTTACTCCCCAGAAAAGGTACCTCTCCTTCACTCAGCGGTGCGGATGCCGTCCGCTGTGGCTCTGCCTCCTTTTATGACATGGCGCGTATGTACCAATGTCAAAATGCTAATGACATCACAGCCTGCCAAAACTTTTTCATTGTTTACATTTTTTTTACTTGATCTGTGATTCAAATGGCAGGCAAATCCTCCTATAAGTGTGCTGTAAAATATATATATAATATCTGCACATATATATATTTTGCAGCACAAAGATTGGCGCGTTTTTGTGCCTTTTTGGCTTGTTCTTCTGATTTGATTCCCAAATCGCAATTTTCTATCTTCAGAAAAAATGATTTAGTAAAACCGAAATTATTCAGTCCCACAACTACTATGTATTAACCTTGTACTTAAATACCTATAAGGTAATAAACATGAATAAAATGCCTTTTAATCTGTGCCCAAACTAATCGCTCTGTCGGAGATTTACTTTGTTGACTTGCTTGGTGCAAGTTATAGGGCTTTTGATTCGTCCCTTCCAGCTGAAAGACATTTCTGCACTACATATCCGCTTGCATATCAAAGAAATATAGATCTACAGTCCCTTAATTAATCAAGAGGGGCCTGGTAATATGTTCCGTGTTAGTCTATTACACCACCTATGTATTTTTCCTCTCTCTCACACATACAGATACACATACACACACACAATGACCCACATGCAGATGCACAGACATATACTAATTCACATACAGATACACAGACACACACAGACACATGAATACACACAATGACACACATGCAGATACACAGACACACACAATGACACTCAGGGGCGGACTGACCGGTCGGGCACTTCGGACATGGTCCGAGGGCCCGGCCGGGAGGGGGGCCCGCCGGCACACTCTGAGGGGGCCGGCCCTTTAAATTCTGCAGCCGCCTGAGCTCAGGCGGCTGCAGCACATCTTCTCCCCCCCTTCCCTCTCTTTTTACCCCCCTTCCCTCTCTTTTTACCCCCCCCTTCCCTCTCTTTTTACCACCTCCCCTGTAGCGTGGCCGAGCTGCTTTGCTGTCCGCGGTGCCCGGCCGGAGTGATAGGAAGGTGCATGTCAGTTCCGCGCGGAGTTTCTGTTTCCTGTAACCGGCCGGACTGACAGGAAGTGCACACTGACGTGCACCTTCCTATCACTCCGGCCAGGCACGCGGACAGCAAAGCAGCTCAGCCACGCTACAGGGGAGGGGGGTTAAAAAGAGAGGGAAGGGGGGGGTTAAAAAGAGAGGGAAGGGGGGGTTAAAAAGAGCGGGAGGGGGGGTTAAAAAGAGAGGGAAGGGGGGGTTAAAAAGAGAGGGAAGGGGGGTTAAAAAGAGAGGGAATGGGGGGTTAAAAAGAGAGGGAAGGGGGGGTTAAAAAGAGAGGGAAGGGGGGTTAAAAAGGGTGGGAAGGGGGGTTAAAAAGAGAGGGAAGGGGGGGTTGAAAATAGAGGGAAGGGGGGGTTAAAAAGAGAGGGAAGGGGGGTTAAAAAGAGAGGGAAGGGGGTTAAAAAGAGAGGGAAGGGTGTTAAAAAGAGGGAAGGGGGGTAAAAAGAGAGGGAAGGGGGTTAAAAAGAAAGGGAAGGGGGGTTAAAAAGAGAGGGAAGGGGGGGTTAAAAAGAATGGGAAGGGGGGTTAAAAAGAGAGGGAAGGGGGTTAAAAAGAGAGGGAAGGGGGGTTAAAAAGAGGGAAGGGGGGTAAAAAGAGAGGGAAGGGGGGGTTAAAAAGAGAGGGAAGGGGGTAAAAAGAGAGGGAAGGGGGGTAAAAAGAGAGGGAAGGAGGCGGGGTAAAAAGAGAGGGAAGGGGGGTAAAAAGAGAGGGAAGGAGGCGGGGTAAAAAGAGAGGGAAGGGGGGTAAAAAGAGAGGGAGGGGGTAAAAAGAGAGGGAAGGGGGTAAAAAGAGAGGGAGGAGGGGGGGTAAGAAGAGGGGAGGGGGAGTAAGAAGAGAGGGAGGAGGGGGGTAAGAAGAGGGGAGGGGGGTAAGAAGAGAGGGAGGAGGGGAGGTGGGAGTACGAAGAGAGGGAGGGGAGGGGGTAAGAAGAAGGGGGGAGTAATAAGAGAGGGGGTAAGAAGAGGGGGAGGGGGAGTAAGAAGAGGGGGGGAGTAATAAGAGAGGGAGGGGGGAGTAAGAAGGGGGTAAGAAGAGAGGGAGAGGGAGTAAGAAGAGGGGGAGGGGGGAGTAAGAAGAGGGGGGTAATAAGAGAGGGAAGGGGGAGTAAGAAGTTGGGGAGGGGGAGTAAGAAGAGGGGGAGTGGGGAGTAAGACGAGGGCAATTGCCCTCCCCTGTCCGCAGGCACCGTGCGGGCAGCCGGCAGGGGAGGGAGGAAGAGAGGACCCGGGAGCTCAGCCTGCAGCTCCTCTGGGTCCTTCTTGCGCGAGCACAGATCGTTGCCGCACTTACCACTCCTGGAACTATGGGCTAGAGTTCACTCTCAACACTGTGGCCACCAGGGATTCCTGGTGGTCGCAGTGGTGAGCGTGAACTCTAGCCCCATAAACACACTGCCCCCACACACACAGCATACACATTCACACACTGCCCTCACACACCATACACATTCACACAATGCCCCCCATACACATTTACACACATTGCCTCACACACACACACATACATTGCCACACACATACACAGCCCCCTCATACACACATTGCCCCACACACCCTACACATTCACACACTACACCCCCTCACACACACTGAACCTTTCACACACACTGCATCCCTCACACATTGCACCACTGCTCCTATACCCTACTACAGCCTCATATCCCAGCAGACTCCAGGTAAGTTGTCAAACTGTTCTTAAACGGTTTGACTACTTACTCTGGGAGGGGGGCCCGGCCCTCCTGGCACCATAACCACTACACAGAGCAGTAGTGGTTATTCTGCATGGATTATTTCTTTAAATAATCTACAAGTGCCCAAGTAGCCAGCCAGCCCACAGGCCAGCCAGCCAGCCCACAGGCTGGCCAGTAGCCAGCCCGCAGGCCACCAGTTAGCACACAGGCCAGTAGCCAGCCCACAGGCCTACAGCAAGCTACAGGCTTACAGCCAGCAAGCCCACAGCCTGCCAGCCGCAGCCAGCAAGCCACAGCCTGCCTGCCAGCCAGCAAGCCAGAGCCAGCAAGCCACAGCCTGCCAGCCGCAGCCAGCAAGCCCACAGCCTGCCGGCAGTAGCCAGAAAGCCCACAGTCTGCCAGCCGCAGCCAGTAAGCCCACAGACTGCCAGCCAGCAACAGTAATTAAGGTAAGAGGAGCCAACTTGGCCTAGGTATCAGCGAGCTATGTTGTGTTGCTATATTGTGAATAGGAACCAGAGTGTTGGAGAGACCCCCCTCAAGGCCCCATTAGACTCCATTGTAGTCTCTAATGGGACCTGGTGGAAATTCCTTCTAACACACTCTCTAAAGGACACTGAGATAGCCTCTGCTAGAATGACCCCCCACCCCCCTGCATGGCCCATTAGCCCTCAATTGTAGTCTCTACTGGGGCCTGGAGGCGACTGTTTCCTCTGAGGCTGAGATGGCCTCTGTTAGAAAGACCCCCTTCCAAGCCTATTAGACTCCATTGTAGTCTCTAATGGGGCCTGGAGGGGATTCTTTCTAACACACTCTCTAAAGGACACTGATATAGCCTCTGCTAGAAAGACCCCCCTCCATGGCCCATTAGCCCTCAATTGTAGTCTCTACTGGGGCCTCGAAGGGATTATTGCACTTTTGTTCCTTGTGTCTAAAGATTGTGTAGGGTGTGGCTGGAGGCGGGACAAGGGTGGCGCTTGCTGCGGAATATGGGTGGGGCCTGTAAGGGGGTCCTTGATTTATTTTGCCCAGGGGCCCTGAGGGTTCTCAGTCCGCCCCTGATGACACTCATGCAGAAACACAGAGACAAAGGGGACACATTGACACCCAGATACACATACAGACACACAGTTAGATATACAGACACAGATTCCCATACAGACACACATACAGACAAACAGATCGATAAACAGACACAATTGGAAAATGTACACATTTTAAGCCATCCTCCTGTTTTCTACGTTTTGTTTGCAGGGCAGTGACTTCCCTGGGATCCAGTCGGCTGGGTGAGGCTGTTGGGAGTAGAGGCTCTCCTACTCCGTGCCCTAACGTCTGTGCCTATTACACCCACACGACTCTGTGCTACCTAGGAGGAAGTGACCAGCTCTTACTTCCTCCCACTGCTGCTGAGATTTAAGTGCCGTAGCACATGACCGGGCCCCTGAAAACTGTTTGCCATTAGGTGGCCCCAAGAGCATGGGCCACCCAATGGGACCCCCTGAGAGTGCAGGTTTTGGTGCCTCTTGTCTCTGTTATATTTTGTATGTCAATTACTTGTTGGCAAATATCCATATTGTGTCTTGTAAAGTGAAGTGGAATGTGTAGGTGCTATATGCATGCCAATAATAATTACATATAAAATAAAGAGAGCAATAAAATAGAGAAGCACACTCTAGACCAGGGGTAGGCAGCCTTCAGCACTCCAGTTGTTGTGGACTAGATCTCCCCTGATGCTTTGACAACATTATGGCTGTATGAAAATTATGGGAGATTGTGCCGGAGCTGCCTGTACCCCGGATAGGTACCTCCGCCAGGATAGCTTCCTTGCTGGAACTGGGAAACCTTAAGCGCTTCTACCCCAGTCACCGTGGCTTGACTGGGGTCCTTCTGGAGCTTTTCCACCTGACCAGGCTACAGCTCTCCTTCCAAGCAGGAATCGTCCCCTCGGCCTATTCCTCTGCAACCCTTCTTCCAGGCAGGTATCCACCTCTGTCTGCAATGATTTATATTACTTTTACAAAGACATTTGCGGCTCTCAGGCCTAGCTCTCTTGATTTCTCCTAGGGCTAAAACAGGGGTCCTCAAACTGTGGACCTCCAGATGTTGCTGAACTACAACTCCCATGATTCTTTGAATTACATAGTGTGACAAACTGCCATTTGCCACTGGGCATTGGAGAGGACTGATTGCTAGCCTCCTGCCCTGCGACTATGGCCCTGGGATGTATTGCCCTTTAAGAACTGTATTTGGGCTTATGGACTTTTATTGTACAGTGCTGGCCCTTTTATAAACAGTGTATGGACACATGAACACTTTTTGGACACTTTTTCTTACCCTTTGAATCCCTGGGAAAGTGTGGCTCTTCCATTCCCCCAGCTCCATTGTTCTCCAGCAGGGCATTGTCCCAGGGACACTGCCAGACCAGTGGGAACTGGTTTGGGAAGGAAAAGCCATGCTTGCAATTGATAATAAAGGGACCTCAACCTAACTTTTTAACCCCTGCACGGATTCATGTGATTTTTACATATGTTGCTTACCAAGTTATGCTGATCACAGAAATATAATTATTTGTATGTGATGTAAAATCAGGGAGTTATATAAATGTATAAAAAGTATAAGTTTTAGCTTGGAGATAATTGAGTAGATACAGTAAGAAACTCAATTATCTCCCAAGCAGAGGGGAGGGAATCTGTGGGATGTAACCGTTATCTGGTTGGTTAATGTCTAATTGCCTGTGGGCGTCTCCCTTGCAGGGGAGCCCTGCATAAAAGCAGAGTGTGTGCCATTAAACCAGAGATCTTCTTGACCATCAATACGTAGCCTTGTCTTGTTATTGGAGGGAACTGCTATATCACACTGGGGATTGCTATGCTCTGCATACTCCCTTGAGCTTTAATCACTTAGCTCTTGTTCCTGATACGCTCTCCTGGAGGAGAGGTCTTCCCCACATGGGCCTGGAGGACAGAAGCTGATTCCAGGGTGGACGGAAGACGGCGAGGCTCCAGTTAAGCTACGGCGGTTGTGGAGTCTACGGTGGTTGTGGTGTCCAGTGCGGTGCTTGTGGTCCTCGGCGCAAGCTAGGAAGCGTCCATCAACGGAGGGTACCTGGTCGGAGTACGGGGAGCTCCGTTACACATAGATAGCCAGAGAATCATGGGAGTTGTAGTTCAGCAACATCTGGGGGGCAGGAGATTGAGGACCCCTGGGCTAGAGGGATCATGCAGCCAGACAACAGGTGCGGCAACTCTGTGACTGGGATCCCTAAAAATCCACACAGGACACCGTCCCAAAATGAACTAACAACAAAACTTTATTTTTTCTTGGGATTGGCCCAAATGCTCCTTACATGTAACTTATGGCGACAATAACAATACAAATAACCAAAGCATATCAGAAAATATACAGGGGATTATAATAACAAAATAACATATCTCAAAAAGGGGCAGGGAAGTCAATAACCAACACAAAATATCTCTCCTGCCTGCAGAATTAGCCATATGCAAATGTACCTGAATACGCAAATTAACAAGCTTTGCTATTCAGGTAGTGCATATAGCTGATGCTACCAACAGAGAGCTATACAGGCTCCATATCCAAATCCCCTTAGTCGGTAACAAGCATCAGCAAGACAGGAGAGCACACAAAACTATTAACAACATACAAAAACATTATAAACACCCTGCACCTATAATGGACATAGGACATATGACTTAGACATAGGAACAACTTAGGAATCTTTGTACAATGTCCTTCTACTACCAGTGATGTAAAGATGTAGTCCACAACATGTGGAATACCAAAGGTTGCCTACTTCTGGTCTGGACTCTCGTGTATAAGGTATGAATTCAGAGTACCACAGTCTGAGGCAAATAATTCTAATACAATGCATCTGAATTTTATTTTCACAGTTTGTCTGTTGTGACTTTGTGTTTTTTTTACAAGCAACAGCTATTTTAAGTACATTTAAACTGGTGGCAATATAGTGCCAAAATGTATGTTAATTTAATATGCATTTTAAAATTAGCGATATAAGATTACCATAAGAAAATTTAATTACAGTTTGAAAAATAAAATACAAAGGTTTAATGAACACCTAACCGGTTAAATTAGCATTCATTTTAAAAATATCCAACAGGCAACTGTATCATATTAATTAAAGCACTATATAATGCCGAAAGTGATAAAGGTGTTTTTTTTTTCCAAGTTTACCTTTGTGGTGTGCTACTAATTTGTTCTCTGTTTACACAGGTCACTGAATGTGCTAATTTTCTTAGGCTCCTTTTTTTTAATAGGGAGACAAGAAGCATCATAGTAATTAATCTGGTTGCACTTTATCGGAAAATGCTGCACAGAATTCACTGAAATATGACAGTGAATCAAATCTCGGAGTGCTTGGTTCTCGGGAATAGGAATATCTTTATTCCCTATTTAAGGCTGCCATATTGGCTGCCATTTTAAAATGTTTTTTTTTTTTTAATCCTTGCAAGATGGGATATGATTGTCAAATTGATATTTCCAGTTGCAGAACTTTTATTTGTGAAATGTGTAATTTAATAAAGTTTACACGCAGACAATATACAATCAATTACAGAGAATTCTAAATTAAAATCCATTCTCTAGGGTGAACCAAATACAATTTTCATTTTCTCTACACAGATAAATTTAAGCTTCCCTTCTGTTGAAAGCAGGAATATTCCCTAAGGCTCATATTTAGATCAAGGACCAGAGTCCATATGTAGTAAGCTAGAAAAGATGCCAACAGAGCTCCTCTATAAACCATACTCATGAATAAAACAAACAATGTTGGCTTTCTGAGGAAATAAACCCCTTTACTTCTAAACTATATGTTAGTTAAATAATGTAACAATTTATAAAAATTTGAGAAAAGCAGCTTGCATATTAAATTAGGACAAAACAATGATTCATACATTGCTTTTTATAGATGTGGGAAAAGTTTAAATAAAGGCCAACCCCTTGAGCGAATAGGGGGGAGGGGGGGGGAGCATGACTGCTGCCCTCAGGAGTTGGCATAGCAACCAAATGGATACAGTTGGTTTACAGCTGGAAGCAGGAGATTCTGGGAAAATTACCAGACTACTGGTGAACAATGCTGAGGGAGACTGGCAGTGTCTTTCCTCTGGTACTCTCTGTAAAAATTACATTTATGAAATAGAGTTTTCCTCCCAAATAAGATGGCTAGTGCTTCAGAGATGTCAAGGGAGGCATTACTTACTCTGCTGCAGGCTTTCCAAAGGGCTCATGGTGAGAGTCCTATGCTTCCTTAATACAAGGTGTCATGGAGGGCTCGGGAGAACATGGTGGATCGGAACGAGAAGTGACTTCTCCACCTATGAGCAGATGGGTCCTGCCCAAGTCTGATTCAGCGATCCAGAGCAGCTCCAGCAACCCACATGAGTCCTGAACTGAGTGAGGCTGGTTTGGGGACTAAAAACCCGGCGATTGTGGTGAGGAGAAGGTCCGGGAGAGTGCCAGGTGTAAAATTTCCAGATCTGGTTCGCATTCCCTAGATGGCGGTGCAACGCCTCAAGATGGTACCGGATTTACAGCTGGAAGCAGGAGATTCCTGAGCCCTAGGCCCTCTCTTCCGGCTGGGCAGGATGTCACATCAGAGCATGCGACCACATGCCAGGGAAGACGGAGTGATGCTTGAACCTCCCCCAGGGGCGCATATGTGATATCCGTATGCACCGCTCCACGGATATCACAGGCCCCTACGTCATTTGGTGGTGCCAGATCAAATTCGGGAGAAGTTTGCGAATTGCATTTAGAGGCAATTTGGCAATTGGATTCAGATGTCATTCGGGATTAAAATGTTATTCAGTCTCTGAGGCAATTCACAGGAGGAATTCAGAGTGTGTTCACTGGAGTACTCGGATGCAGTTCGCAAACAAGAATCTGAGTCTATTCAACACCAAAATTAATCTAAAATTAGCTGCAGGACTTCTGCTTCCAGAGCGGTTCGGTGAGCCAAAGAGAGCAAAGTGCAGTTTTCTGCACATTTGGCTGATTCTCAGAGGATGGAGAGACTGGTTCCCCTGCTCGATGGTCGTGAGTATGCTTGCGCTCGCATTTGGGCTGCGCAGACAGAGCCAGCGGGGAGTAGTGGGTCTCAAAGGGAAGTTGTGAAGTTGCTCAGGGCACTGTTAGAGAGCTTCACCCCTGCGCAGGATTCAGGGTCTACACTGGGTCCACGGGTGGGTCCCTTCCATGTCCTGAGGTGTGCCTTACAGAAGTTATGGTTACCAGTTAAGTAGTACCCCCTCTCTGGGTCCAGTATTTAATGATGCTACGCTGAGTTTATATGTGCCCATGGAGAAAATAAATAAATAAAAATAATAATTAAAAAACATTTTTTTATTAAGGGTGAGTCAGTGGACATACGATGGCAAGGGGAAGTCAGGAAGGTTGACAAAGGTAAGTAATTGCTTAGAATGTTTGGAAATTGGTTCCAAGTCTTTGTAACATTTGCAAGTATTTTGAGTAGTAGGTTTCCTGAGAGGGCACTGTGATTGTTCACTGTTCACTATTTGGACCTCATTTGGGGTGCCTACAAGATAAATGGAGGTCAGTGCTTGATCAGTATGACTAGCAGTGTGGGAAAAAAGTAAAAATAAAATAGCGATTTGAGCTCAATTGGATTTTAGAGTACGGTAACCTTTGGTTGCTACTTATGACTCCAAGTAGCCCAACCACTTAACACCGGCGCTCCTGCAGGAGTGTCAGCAGTCACATGGCTCGTTCGGTACCCCAAGTGTAGAGATGCTCAAATTTTATAGGAAGGTTTTACGGATGGTTTCCCTATTCTGTTGATTGTGTCATAGGAGACATCATTTGCCCCTAATTTGTTATTGGTTCAGAGTAAGTAGAATATCTTGTGGGAGAAACTTCAAAAAGGAGGTTAGGCTTGGTCACTTTGACAATTTGCGGGTGTCCTCTTTGGGCTTGGTTCCAAAAAATTAACCAAGCACCTTTTGGCTCATTCACCATTTATCCTTGCCATTTGGATCTTCTTTAGATGATGGCACTGCTAAAGAGGTCTGCTATGTACGATATGTGTCTTTTGATTGGGCATTGGAGTTGGTTCATCTGGTAGGCCTGGGGACCTTGTTGGCAAAATCTGAATTTCAATCTGCATTTAGTTGACTTGCCAGGTCATTTCAAATTATTTTCATTTACTGGGCTGTCAGTTTAATATGAATTTATTTTATGACTTATACCTTCTGATAGACTGTTGGATTTCGTATTTGTATTATTATTATTATATCAATATTTTATAAGGGGTGGTTTTGCAGGTAGCGGTTTGTTCATCGCTTCTGCGTTATCTTGACGATTTTTGTTTGTGGGTCCGTCGTGTTCTCAAGTTTGTGCAGACTTGTTGTTCCACTTTCATGACGGATTATGGTGTTCCAGGCGATGAGAAGTACAGAGGGCTCTAGTATGATTATTTCTTCCTGGGGATTAAGATACAGTTGGTTGATAGGTGTTTCACTTGATGGAGGACGAGCTTCAGGTTGTCACTTCTGGTGGATCAGGTTCGAGGGGCTCCTTATTGGGCCATTCAAATTCTGCAATCCCTAATGGGCCATTTGAATTTTGTCTGTAAGTGATGCCCATGGGGCGTTCTTTCAGTCACTGACCTTCCTTGGCTATGGTTGGTATTCCTCTACCTTTTAACTTTACTCTCCTTTTGGGAGTTTGAAGTTTTGTTCCTTGTGGGTTACAATGGTCAGACATTTTGGTGCGGTTACACAGTGTCTAACTTGGACTTTGAGCTGTTCATGAAGGCTCGGTCAGATTCCTTTTTGCTGCTATTACCTATTGTAGGGTTGGTCAAGCTCTGGGTTTCAGCTTTGGCAAAGCAGCAGGTTCTTTTCCGTATAGATAACCTTAGGGCGGTTCATTTCGTGAACCAGTTATTGTTGGGTTCTCTTCCGGTATTGGCCTTATTGCGATGATTGGTTCTGCATTGCTTGGAATTTAATATTTGGTTTGGGTGCATGGGCAAGGTGTGTCTAATGTATTGCCGACTCTCTTTCCCGCTTCCAGTAGGATCAATTTTGGGAGGTGACACCAGAGGCAAAGGCTTGTGGAGTGCCCCGAATGCTTCTGGAACCTTAGTTTTGGAACTGGTCCTACATCTTTGGCAGCTTACCTGACAGTGTGGGTGTCAGGATCCTCCGGGCGGCTGCGAGGGGAGGCTGCAGTCCGCTCGCGGCACTCACCCTCCAGCCGTCCGCGGTCCCCTTCCTGGCGTGCGCTCGGCGGGCGGCATCCTCCCAGCCACAGATGCCACCCGCGTCTTCCTCTACATCCCCCAGCGGCAGCATGCATGAAGCTGCATGCTGGGAGACCACCCAATTTAATAAATGCTGGGGTCAGCCACCTGACCCGGCGTTAAAGGCACAGTGCCTCAATCACAGTGGGAGGTCTAGATATCTCCCACGTGTGATTGTTAATTCTGATTGGAAATTATCCAATCAGAATTAACCTATGGATTTAAATACTTACCTTTCCTGTTCCTCTCTGCCCTGTTGTGGTCTTTGCTTGCTAGTATTACTACTGAACTTGTGTTTCTGGTTACGTACTCTCTGGCTTGTTTATCTGACTTTGTGACTTTCTCCTACCCTTTGACCTCGGCTTGTTTCTCGTTATTCTGTCTTCTGGTTCCCCTTACTCGGCTTGTCTCCTCACTATTCTTTGTGTGCTTAGCCCGGCCACTCTAAGGTCCGGTACTGCACCTTTTCTGTGTGTGTGTGTTAGCGTGTTTGGTTCCCGGAATCGTGACAGTGGGATCAATAAATTTGTGTGGTACGAGAATTTGGTTGGTCTTCTTCAGAAAGTAGGTTGTCATCCACTTTAACCTTTCTTTCTGACTTGTGGCATTGTGGGACATCCATGTCAAGTAATCAGGGTATGTCAGCTCTTTCAATTTTGATGCACTTCATGGGATGGGAAGATGTGACTAAAGCATCCTGTATTTGTGCTCTTGCTGGTAGACATATGTGGGATCAGTGTATTTTTATGCAGCTATATGGGTTGGCAGATTGGTGGCTCCAAGTTCTAGAGCTCAGTCACCCCTTCTTAGGAACGATGTTCTTTAGTGTAAAAATTAAGTGGAATTTCTGATTTGGCTATCTTATACTAATCAAACGGGTAGTGGTAGAGTGATTAGGATTGGAATGACCATTATGTTGATATATTCGCCCCAGTGCTGCAGATTCCTTTTTGTTGCATGCATATTATATGATAGTGGTTACTCAACTCATTCATTCCGCAAGCAGGTTAGGTCTGTCAGACTCTTCCATTCGGCTTCCGTGTCGATGGGAATCGAGCAGGTTTGGATTGGATTGTTATCCGCAACTTTTATACGTGCCTGGATATGGTTAATGTTCTGTTTATTTTTTGTTTTTAGTTATTCGCTATATGTTTGGATCCTTGGGCATTCATATGACCAGAATCTTGGGATTCCTCATCACCAGGTCATGGTTAGGTGGTGTGGGATCAGGGGGTTGTGCTGGCAGCAATTTTATCTGGAGTGATTACTTTGGTGGTAGGTGATGGAACCTGTTATAATGCTGATTCTGCTGGTCCATGCTGGTGTTAATTACCTGGGTCAAGAGCCCATATAGTGAGGTAGATGTCGCTTCAACATGTAGATGTAATTTCAACATGACAATATCATGATTCGTACAACGTTTAGGGGGATTGGTGATTCGCCATGGTGAACTTAAAGGAGATAACCAGAATGTTATGCATACTGATTTGGTACATCTTACTCATATCGGTTTGGATACATTTTATATGGAGTTACAATCAATAATTGAACAAAGCGCTGACTTTGGGGGACGCATCCCCCTTCCCTGTAGTAGAGCTAGGGGGGTGCGGTGGTGTGTTTCCTGCGCCAGCAAGCTTGGTAAATGAATAATGCCTGGACGGACTTGGGAAGTCGCAGCCTGAATTTGGTTGATGATGAAGGACAGGCTGAAGAGACTCTGGAAGACGTTTAAAATGTACCTGGCTGCTGGGCAAAACCAGTAGCTGACAGTATTTCATTGTGCTGGTTTAAATAAAGCTTAAAGGGAAACTCCAGTGCCAGAAAAACGATCCGTTTTTCTGGCACTGGAGGGTCCCTCTCCCTCCCACCCACCAATCCCCGGTTACTGAAGGGGTGAAAACCCCTTCAGTCACTTACCTGGGACAGCGGCGATGTCCCTCGCCGCTGTCTCCGCCTCCGCGACGCTCCTCCTAATGATTACGTCGGCCGGTGGGCGAGACTAATCTCGCTCACCGGCCGAGGAGACCTAATGCGCATGCGCGGAAATTCCGCGCATGCGCATTACGTCTCCCCATAGGAAAGCATTGAAAAATCATTTCAATGCTTTCCTATGGGGTTTTGAGCGACGCTGGAGGTCCTCACACAGCGTGAGGACGTCCAGCGACGCTCTAGCACAGGAAACCTGTGCTACAAACTAGGAAGTGACCTCTAGTGGCTGTCTAATAGACAGCCACTAGAGGTGGAGTTAACCCTGCAATGTAAATATTGCAGTTTATGAAAAACTGCAATAATTACAGTTGCAGGGTTAAGGGTAGTGGGAGTTGGCACCCAGACCACTCCAATGAGCAGAAGTGGTCTGGGTGCCTGGAGTGTCCCTTTAACCACTCAACATGGTGTTGCATTACTTATTGGGAATGGAAGGTAGTAATGGAATTTGGTGATTGAAGGAGTCACCAGTAATGCATTTGCATTCAATATTAGTTTTTAATTTATTCTTAGTGGTGATAAAATATGAAATTATTTGACACAAAGCATAGGATTAATCACAAGATGATTTGACATGGCTACCTATGGCCCACAAGTTAGAAACTGGTTATGGAACCATGAATTTGCTTAGCCCTAGTCACCATCCTCATGTGATGGTTGAAGGGGGTGGGATGACAAACAAATACACTGTCGAGGACCCTGTGGAATTTCTGTCTAGGTCTATTTGACTCTTGGTCCCCATTAAACAACATGCCTCTTAGATTAGGAACAAAAAACTGAAACTATTGTGATCAAAACAGTTGAGTTGGAGCTGTGGAATGAAGTAGAGTTTTAGTCTGCACAGTCACGGCTGCTATAACTATGGCTTGCATGAGAGAGACAACAACAGAGAGACAGAGAGAAAAAAACACACTGAAATGGGTCTTCTGAAATGATTTACAGAGTAAAAATGGTCATCACTTTTTTAGAAGATCCATGAGTGCCCTTTCTTGTAAGTACATATGAAATGTTGGATTGTGCTCCTGGGCAGTTGAGGTCTTAATTATTAAGTGCAAAGATTGCACAATAGATTGATTACACAAAAACTAAATATATAATGTGAATGTAATACACTGTAATGCTATATTTTGATTATATGTAGAATATTGGATGTATTTATTGTCTGTTTCACATATTTTAAGGGACCATATAGGCACCAAAACAACTTTAGCTTAATGAAGCAGTTTTAGTCTATAGATCATGCCCCTGTAGTCTCACTGCTCAATCCTCTGCTATTTAGGAGTTAAATCAATTTGTTTATAGAGCACCTCCCTGTATGTAACTTGCATAGCCTTCCTATATACTTCCTGTAAAGAGAGATATAATATTTAAACTTAATTTATTGCATAGTATGTTTAATTTGGAACTTCTTATCTCCTGTACTTATTATAAATACAAAGAGATCCAATATGCAGTGTATAATAGAATAAAATAGGTAACGTATACCAGACCTTGGAGTAGCTTGGCTAACGTAACAAGGACATGCCTTGGTTGAGTGAATACAGTCAGTCCCCACTTTGCGACTTACCTGCTTTACGACTGCTCAGACTTACGACTAGCTCTCTAGCACGGAGATTCAAGGGATTCCCAACATTAGAGAGCTGGTCTATGTTTGAGGAATTTCCCCCGAACATAGATTTTAGGGATTCCCTGCCCTAGTGAGCTGGTCTATGTTCGGGAAATTTTCCCTGAACATAGATTTGAGGGATTCCTTGTGCTAGTGAGCAGGTCTATGTTTGGGGGAATTCCCCTGAACATAGACCTGCTCTCTAGCGCATGCTGTCTAGCGAATCCCCACTTACTAACCAATTCGTTTTTACAACCGAGCCATAAGAAGAGAACTCAGTAAGTAAGTGAGAATCACCAGTATAGAAAAACTGAGTCACAGGGTAGGAGAAAGGAGAATAGTCAAAATAGCCAAAGTCAGAACCAGAACTAAATCAGCAACATAACGCACTATAGGGAACAATAATATTGAACCACAAGAGGGCAATGATTTAAGCCCTGTGAGCCTTTTTATATTGTTACTCTTTAATTGAGTAGCCACGCCCCCCCCAAAAAATCGAATTTGAATGTCTTGGCGCCGTGGTGTCATTGACGTCATGACATCAGCATGTAAGCTCATTGAGCAGGGCCCTCAATCCCTCTATTCCTGTGTGTCCAACTTGTCTGGTTACAACTACATGTCTGTTCATCTACCCACTGTAAAGCGCTGTGGAATTTGTTGGCGCTATATAAATAATAACATAATAATCAGCGTGCATGAGCCGCATCACAAAAAGGGTTTGAGCTACAGCAGCCAGCGTTGAAACCGCTGAGCAGAGAGGGAGGACCTTGAGGATGGTACCCATCCACATGGAAGAGATCCCCAGGCAGTGTTCCAGCCTGGCAACTAAGGACAGGTACACTGACACCCCGTTAATACCCTGCTAGACCATGCATGTATGTGCTTAAAGTTCAATTTACAAACAGGAGATATGAACTTCTAAAACAAGTTATCATCTGGATGAAAATGAAACAATATCTGTCATGTAGGCTGAGTGAGTCAAAGCCAAGGATGTTATAGCTAGGACTGCAGGAGCATGATCTATACACTAAATTCATTATTTTAGCTAAAGTTGTTTTGGTGTCCATTTAAGGTTGAGTTTCATTCTTACCTTTTCATTCTTTGCGATAAAGGGTAAAATGTATTGAATGTTGCAGTTAGTGAATTTGAGAGTTACAAATTCATTTTCACAAAATTTCGCAAATTTGAACTTCATCTGGACTTTCGTGAATACTGAATACCATTGTAAAATGTAATTCCAGAACAAAGCTTCTTAAAGTAAAATGTAGGTAAAGTGCCTGTAAGTAGTCAAATTAGCCTAAGACAGAGTTTATTTTTAATTAGCAGATATTATTTTTTGTAAGATTGTAAGTAAAAATTTTTTTTACATAAAATACAACATTGGATTTGCTTTTTTGCCAGAAGACTACTACCTTTAACATAATGATAAACTATAGGAATGGTTTCACTAAATGAACAACTGCAGCCTATTATTTTTGTTCTTGTGAGTATAATCATTCCCTTCAGGCTTTTTGCAATAAACACTGTTTTTTCAGATTTTAACAGTAGAGGGTCAAAATACATGTTTGTGTTCCTGACCCTATAGTGTGCCGTAGGTAGCCCATCGTATGTGGTTGTCATGGCATGCAGACAGAAGTTGTGGGAGATATTAATATGATGTCGCTATCTTGATTACATTTTAGGCCATTATAGTCCTCATTGTCATAGGGTGCGTGTGGTATCAGTTAATTTGTAAAGCTTTCTGGTTCCTTTAAGTTTTGATTCTTATATTTATATCTCTATAGCTTTAATAGATAAAGCTCAAACTATTTCATGCACAAAGCTTGTCACACATGCTATTTCATCAGCTCTGCTATTACCTGTACCAGAATTTGTAGCAAACCCATCTGAATAATATGTCAATCTTTGTCAATCTGAGGCTATATTATTAAAGTGAGTTTGCACCAATTATTCTAGTTAGTTTGCTTTTTAACAATGCTAATTTATGTAAACTGTAGCTGTATGTTATTGTAAATTTGCCATTCACAGATTTCACAATTTGTACATATGCAATTTTGGAGATAAATAAGAATAGTGTGCTAAATTTCTATATATAGAATCAGCTAGTAAAATGTCAAGTGCTAATGAGGTAAAATGCAAATGTAATTTTGCAATTAACCAGCTATCGGGTTTTACGAGTGTTACAATGTTCTACATTAGAAAATTTAGTGCTTCAGTACTCAAGGCATAAAAAATAATAGAAGAAGAAAAAACATTGGAAGTAATGAAAAGCTAGCCAACCTTGTCATCAACTAACACATTATAGGTCCATAGAGAGTCTTCTTCTGTTGTAGAGTTATAATGAAGATTGTACTTTGCTTTGTTTGGGAAAAGAGGTCATTTAGAACAAATTCTTCTAGTTGTTTTCCTGGTTCATAATTGAAATACTTGAATGATGAAATAAAAAAAAAATAAACAAATATGAAAACAAGTATTGTATCTCAAGGGAAAAAACATTGTTTTTCTTTGTAAGAGCATAAATGTCTTGAAGTTTACTTTGTCTCTGAAAGTCCTCGTCTGTTCAACTAATCATTTGGCTTTGCTCATTATCCTTATATTTGTTTATTCTGATCTGTGATAATTCTTTTTCTTGTTTTTACAAATTCATGAGTTTCCTTTGTAATCCCCAAAGTCCCATCTAAGATTTAGCTCCCTGATCTGTTTGCTCTACAATGAAAGCAAAGAATAAAATTTTTAAAATTTGAAATTGCATTCATACAGCTCAGCACTATTAAAAAAAAAATGAATTGCTAATGGTATCAAAGGGTTCATTTGCTTCACATGTTGGGACAAGACAAAATAAAAAATGAATATTTGACTTGGTAATTTACTGATGAACTTAAGAACTCTTCTTTTTTATGTAAACTTTTTTTATGATGAAGTGCAACAATAACAACAAAATAAAACATGTTTTCAGAAATAAAACTGCAGTTAAATAACATGAAGGAATAAAAGGAAAGTTGGGAGAAAAAGGCAAAAAAAAAAAAGGAAAAAGCAAGCATCCCAAGGATCAAGTTACAGAGGCAATCACAGAGATAAGCCAAAAAAGTTAGGTATGAGTATATTTCTGATTCCTGTCATTTGTAACATTTATGTCTCCATCATTTACATTCTCTCCCTGTCACGGTGACCGATCAACACCTCAGTGTGACCACACCAGATCAGTGCGGTCACACCATCACAGTGCCCAATTGGGGCATTCACCTTACTCACCTTACCTCCAGCGCCTCTCCCTCCGTGCAGCGCCTAATACAGCGGCCGGGTCCAGCGTAAGGTAGGATGACAACCATTGCAAGATGGCACTTTATGAAAGCGCCGTCCACAATGACCACAATGATGGCGTGTTTTCGCCATGCACTCACGTTCTGGGTTCATGGGACCCAAATTAGCAAATAGCAGGGTTTGCTGGGTTATTTAAACCCAAACCTGCAGTTGTTCAGTACCTTGTTGTGGTTTACATCCTGTTGGTTATCCAAGAGTGCATTCCTGATACTGTTTATTGGATATTGATCTTGGCTTGGCTTGACTTCCCATACTACTGGTATCCCTGACCCTTTGGCTTTGTTCATTCCGTATTTGTTCCTTTTCTGGATTCCTGACCTCAGCTCATTACTAGTTATTCTTATACGTTAAATCTAGCCATTCTAAGGCCCAGTAATATGCCGTTACTGTTTGCTATTTGTTACGTTTGACTTAATTCTGAGTGTTGGGCCACTGATTCATCCTGACACTCCCCTCCCATCTATGACCACCTTGATTGTGTCTTAGAACGTCAATAACTGCACAATCTCACCAGATGTGCAGGATGAAGCTGTCAGATGATTCACATCTTCAGCATTGCCAGCTGTTCTGTTCTATTCTGGAGGACGTAGCCAAATGTTAACTGTCCACATGGGGTTTAGGGATGAGATTCAAGGGTGATTTGATTTATATTGGGCTGCTTCAAATGACAAAATAAATGTGAATTCCAAGCTAAAACAATTATCTAACCTTCCAAAATGACTAACCTTCTCATTTCCTATACAACTTCTTGCATGTTTGAGCAGTGAGTAACTCAGAGCACTAGAGTATCTGATGATTCAGATGCTCTGAAATTACGCAGACACTTTTGGCGCCACCAAATTGATATAGGGACTTTTATTTCTGTCCAAGTGACATACACCGATCAGTCACAACATTAAAACCATTGACAAGTGAAGTACCAATCAAGCCAGCAAAATTCTAGACAACCGTTGGCACTCCCAATGTTGTGGACTACATGTCTACTGATGCTTTGCCAGCATTATGGGAGATGTTCTTCAAAACAGCTGGAGTGATGAAGGCTGCTTACCCCTGCTCTAGTCTTTCTTTTCCCATCCCTTTGTAGACAAACTTTGCCAATCTTTGTTCTATCACTACCTTCACTAACATACCCCAGATGCTTTTCATAGCTATCATCATATCTCTCTACTTCCCTTTCCATCCAAGCTCCTTGAAAGACTTGTTTATACTTGACTTAGAGACTATACGAACTCCAGCCCCTTACTTCACCTCCTTCAGTTTGGGTTGCACTCCAGACATTCCACACAGACTATATTGACCAAAACAACTAATGACCTTGTGATAGCAAAAAAGGACATTATTGGCTACTTACTTTTCTTGATCTTTCTGTTACTTTTGACACTGTTCATCACCTGCTTATCCTCCTCACTCTTAATGACCTTGACCTGGGTGACGCCACTCTTTCCTGGTTCTTCCTACCTCCCTGACTGTTCATTTAGTGTCACCTTCTTTGGTTCCTCTTCCCATTCTGTACCTCTCTTGTTGGTGCGTATCACTGCTCTGTACAGTGACCTCTTCTTTTCTTAATTTGCACTGCCTCTCTTGGTGAGCTAATATCTTATGGCTTTCAATATCACCTGTACACTGACAATACCCATATCTACCTCTCCTTGCTTGTGCATTCTCCCAGTCTGCTAGACTGTGTCACTGACTATCCCCAGCTAGACCAAAGTTCTTATCTTTCCTCCTTCCATGGCTACATCGGTCCTTGTTTTGTATCCCACAGGTGCGTTGTAATTTTGTGCTCTTTGACTCAGATTTTTCCTTCACCCCTCTACAGTCTGTGATAAACGCCTTTGCCAGACTCATCTGCCCTACATCCCACAATGCTCCAACCTCACCCCTCTGTCAGCCACTGCACTGGTGTCCTGTTTCATTTAGAATATAGTTCAGTGCTCTTGTCCTTACCTATGAGGCTCCCCATAACTGTGCCCCTGCTTATGCCTCCTCCCTCATTAGCAGATATATTCCAGCCCAGCCTCTTTGTGCCGCTGCCGACCTATTACTAAACTATTCTCGTACTTGTTCCCCAGAAGCTCACCTGCAGGACTTCTTTAGGGCTACCTGTCCAGCGCCACATTAAATTTTCTCCATCTTTGCAGTCCTTCAAAATTCCTTAAAGACACACTTCTTTAGATAAGCACTTTCAACCTTCCTTTGCTGTCTCCCATTTTTTGTGCCCCTCCTCCTAATCACCTACCCTGGATGTTATATATATATATATATATATGTATATATATAACATCCAGGGTAGGTATATATATATATATATATATATATCCACCAATGAAAAGGAGCACTCAGAAGGACTTTCCAATCGTGAATTTATTATTAAAGTAGTTTTACATCAGCATGTAAATCCAGTGATTCAACGTTTCGACCCCTCAGGGTCTTTTTCAAGAATACAATATATATAAATTGTTGTGCATACGCAATATATATCAATTTTAATATTTAGGAAAAGTCTTTCTTGCTCGCTTCATATCTAAGGAATCCTGTTTCCACCATCCTCTCAGAATGCTCTGCTGGACATGCAATTGGTCACAACCAGTCCTGCTGGAGTGATGATGTTGGATGAAAGGTGATATCACGATATCAAGGAGCATGCAACATATTTTGACATGATGATGTCTTTCTCAAGGCATCCCACCCCTCATATTGTAGTTACTTATGAATATACAGATAGCATTCTACACATAAGAAAAAATGTAGGATAAAATAATACATTCCCTGTTTTTTTGTTGTAATATACACAATAAATGGTTCCAGATAATGTGGAACATCAAAACAACAAAAATCAAAAGAATGTGCAATATTCTCTTTTTTGTCTGGAATTAATATTGCGCTGATTGGAAAATAATGACTATAAACAGGATAGGAATAAACATAATCTCTATCAGGAGTGCTCTTATTAATGACTATAATTAACTTTGCTCTATAATATTTTTAGATACTATATGGCACACACATGATGTGCCATCATTACTTGCAAGCTGAAAACTTCTAACCTTTTAAACCAGTAATTGAAATAACTACTATGTGTTTTTTTCTGTCAGTTATAAAAAACTGTGGATTATGCTAAATATTTATCAGTAAATATAGTGTAATATTCATACTATAATTATAGTATAAATATTATAAATGTGCTTAGCTTTAATTAGTATACAGAACATCGTATTGAAGCCTATGTAGCCTATGTCTTGTTTTACACAAGACATTGTCAATTCAGAGCACTCCGGAACTTGAAGTTGGTAGATACCAAAACAATAACAGTATGCATAGCTTGGAGCTGTGATTATTGAGCCGCTTTGCCCTGACAGGAATCCTAAATAGTTAACTATAAAATATATTCTTTCTAGCTCACATATAAAGAACAAAATTCATATTTATAGCCTTCAAACAACCAACCTTAAAGTTTTATTTGCCTAGAACCACATGTTTGCAGCTCCAAGGTTTTCAAAACACAAGTTAATGAAAAGGATTTGTAGACACAGCAACCTGACATGAGCATCGATGCTTTTCAGATCTAAGTGAATGTATCTTAGTTGCTTGTATTATGTTGTCCTTGACTTAAAATAAATGACATCGGTTTCTGTCACGTCTAACTGTAAATAACTTTTAACATTCAATTTGTTTTTGATTTTTTTTTATTCTTTGCGTTTCTTTACAATTTGTTTTGTTGTGTCACTAAAATATGATAGATCTTTTCCTGATTGTTATTGAAATTGACACCATTATGAACTGCTCTCACTAGTGTATTTGAAGTTACCTCTATAAAGGTTGTCACTTTCTGTATATAGTCATTTTTCTAAATCACTGGTACTTTTGTTGATATTTTATGGATAGGGTTATAAATAATACTACTGTTGCTAAACAAAGAACTTACTCTTTTCATTAATGCATAGGTAGATAAATGGAAAAGTAGATAAGATTTAGCAGGAAGTAAAATAAATAATACATATAAGGAATAGCACAGATTACTTTCCTGATGGCAAGAGTCATAGAATAAAATGTCATATAGATTTTCTTCAGCATTTTATGTAAGGGTCCTAATTTTGTTAAATGCTATCCATGGCTTTAAATTGACCATCAGTAGTTCCACATAATTTAATAACTTGATAGCCTCATATATAACCTTATGATATGAAATACCAAAGACCTATATACATTGACAGGGAAAGCAGCAATGACATACAACAAAACATGACAAAAAACAAACAAACAAGCAAGCAAGCAAGCAAACAAACAAACAAACAAAAAGAACTAGAGGAACGCATTTAAAGCAACTTCTGCTTGGTGATCTGCAAATACACTCACACGATGGTCTTTGTGAGGAACACTTTTCAAGAAATAAATCTGGATATGTTATGTAATCTTATCAGGCCTCAGTAAACATATAACTAAAAGAGACAAATATAGTGCAAACTGTGAGGATGTAATGCATGTCTTCATTGCCCATATGTATTCCAGAGTACATCTTGACTGTGAATCTGTATTGCCCCTCACTTGATTTTGTTTTGATCACATTACCCATCTATGCATGTTCCCATTTCATTATATCATTCCAAACCTCCTATACAATTTCTTGCATGTTTGAGAGGTGAGTGACTCAGAGTCATCCATTGGTTCAAGTAATCAGCAATATAAAGTAAAAAAAAACTACCTGAACCACATGCATACAAAAAGAAAAAATGTATAAATGCTCCATAACATAAAAGAAACTACGTACTAAAAAAGTGAAAGATATCTGTATCTGCATGCCATTTAGAGATGTCCCGAACAGTTCACCGGGAACTGTTCGCTGGCGAACATAGCTTGTTCGCGGTCACCGCGGCGGGCGAACATATGCGATGTTCGGTCCGCCCCCTATTTGTCATGGAGGTGGGAGGGTGTGGGAGGGAGGATCTGCTGCTGATTGGCTGAAATGTGTCTGCTGACTGTGAGGTACAGGGTCAAAGTTTACTCAATGATGACGAATAGGGGGCGGACCGAACATTGCATATGTTCGCCGGCGAACAGTTCGGGACATCTCTAATGCCATTACCAGAGAAACTCAAATCTCAGGAGAAATAGAAACTAATTGACCAATTGAGTACCTACAAAAAGAAAAGTAAAAAAAGGAAAGGAAAATATAAAGAATGAGAACTCTGAGAATGGACAAAAGCTTAGAGAGACTCAATTGCTTGCCCTTCGGTAAATCTCCGCTCAGGTCTCAAAATAGTTTTCATTTCGGCCTTCTTTTGGGCCTCATCAGTGAGGTCTAGCTGATACCCCTCTAGGCACAGTGAGCATGGGGTCCACGTCTTTGTGTTATTGGGGTGATAGCATTAAGCATGCTTGCGCCTTGTTCTCAAGTATTGCTGGGCTTATTGACACTGCTAATTGACCATGTTTGTATGGTCTGCAGAGCTGTTAAATTAATGAGAGAACCCCAATAACCTAAATGGAAAACTGGCAAGACTCAGGTGGGACATTGTCGACCAGGGTATTTTGAACGTTTTCCCTTTTTTTTTTTTTTTTTTTGAGGATGTAGGCTTATTTTCCAGATATTTAAATATTTAATAAAAGACAGGGGACCATACAGTTTCCTGAAATAAAAGCAAACATATACATGCTGGCATTGCTCATTAAATTTATACTTACCTTCAAGGAACACTCCATGCACCATCACCATTACTGCAAACTTTAGTGATTATGGTGACAGGAGTACCCTGGTACACTCCAACAACAAGTGCATATGTGGTGTACAGAGTACATAAGATGTAACAAGATGATTAATTTACCCCCAGCTGGAGAGGAACTGAAGCAAAAAAAAAGAAAGAAAATAGACTAAATAAACTATCAGACACTTACCATATTATTATTATTATTTTATTATTTATATAGCACCAGCATGGGTGGACTAACAGACATGTAATTGTAACCAGACAAGTTGGACGCACAGGAACAGAGGGATTGAGGGTCCTGCTCAATCAGCTTACATGTACATGCTAGAGGGAGTAGAGTATAGTTACACAAAGTAGGGGTAGTGAAGTAGGTTGCTAGAAAAGTAATAAAAGTAGGTTATTTTTGACAGTTGCAGGAGAGGAGTCATGGGGGGTATGAAAACCTGCTAACAGTTTAAATGATATGCTTTCCTGAAGCAGTGTGTTGTCAAAGATTTTTTGAAGGAGTTGAGACTGGGTGAAAGTCTAACGGAGAAGGGAAGGGAGTTCCACAGAAAAGGTGCAGCCCTGGAGAAGGCTTGAAGGTGAGCACCAGATGTGGAAGTACGGACAGAGAATAGACGTAGGTCTTCAGCAGAATGCAGGGGCCTCGACGGGACATACTTTTTGTAAGGAACCCCTTGTATTTCATATGACACGTTCGTTCGCATACTCCCGAAATGCTAGAGGCTTGAGTGATTATAGCCCGTTCGCATAGTACGCTAGTTCGTACACGCTCGAAATTCCAGTAGATCATGGTAAAAATCATGCACTTCTTCATTCGCATACCCAAAACATCAGTCGAGACCTGATGAAGAGTACAACAGGAATGGTTTTATTTTGGCCACATGGTCTACTTTTATACACAGACCCCCAGCAAAAACATAGTAAAACACTCCTAAGCGTCTCTCTGTCTGGGAGATAATTGAGTTTACTTCACTTAAATTAATCCCAGACACTAGAGGTACAAAATATAAAATAGTTCAGTGAGAAAACTAGTAGCCTTCAGTCACTTTCGGGTGTTTCAAAACGAACAAAATACCGAACTGTCACAATACCGAAACCACACTCCTTCCCAGAGATCTTACTACACTTATCCCCAAAGCCTCTAAAAATCTACCGCAACTCACTAGAATTTTACCTATGGACAACAGCCAAGGCCCTTATTACCAAATACTGGAAACAACAAATTCAACCCCTAATAGAGGAATGGTTCTCTAGAGTGGAACATATCAGAACCATGGAGGAGATCGGATACTCCCTTTCTAGTCACGTTACAAGATACCCACACACATGGGATCCATGGATCCAACGATCAAATGACTATAGAACACAACCTGTCCTGGTCGGAACCTAGAGGCAATCATGGGCACCGACAATGACAGATTCAGAAGGAACCGGGGTGGACCAGCAATAAGCTAGGAACAGGGCACCCTTTCACGGATACAGCATCCACATGGTCTACACCACAGGGACATATGGCTCAAATACACAAAAAGACACGCTTACACAGACTCAACCTACAATTATAGTAAAACCTCTTTACTGTTTACCCTACCTGCACACATTATTGTTATGACAACCAGTAGCTATAAGTGTTTTCATTGTTACACATGCAAAATATGCAGACATGTTGAATTACCTATGATTGCTCTATATGGACAATATTTTAATCACAGTAAACCTGATTGTACTACGTTTGATGCTACCATATTTCCACACCTCATCACAAAACTTTGTATGAATAGCACCCAGCTTTGTTTGCAATGTAAGCATTGTCTGAATGTCTGAATCCTATGTTTGTATCCACGCTTGAAGAAATGTTAAAATGCAATTAAAACAAAATAAACAACAACAAAAAATGAACGGTTCCCCCGGCTCATAGGTAGAGATTGTTCCTCTTGTTCATGCATACCTTTTCACCCAATAGCGCTTTCCTGTCTTGTCAATAATAGAAGCAGGCCTTCGTACAAAATCACTGGTGTTCGCGAGGTCGGGTGTCCGACATATAGTTCCAGACACTCGACGACCAAGTCCCGCTGCCTTCTTTCAGGAGACAAGATGGGCGCCATTTTCCAGTGCACATGTTCGGTTTTACGAACGGCGGCCACCCAAGAAGAGCATTTAATCTTGTGGTTACTTTGAAGTTAAATGAGCCATGGGGTGGTCGGTGTTCGGTAGATCCAACTATCTAATGCAGGAAAAAATTAGCTGGGGCCGGTGAAATACAGAGTTTGTCACACTTGTGTATTAGGAAGGATCAGTAGGTTGGAGCAGCATTATGAAGGGACATCTTTGATCTTTTTGGGTAAACATGGTGTTTAGTAAGTAAACCATTGTATTCTTATTTATTTCTCCAGACGATGTGTCTATTTAACGATGGATGCTAAAGAGAAAATTAATATATTAAACACTTAGAGGTAAGAGTAAAAGCAGCCTCTTTCCTAAGTGTTCCAATCTCTGTACATGATATTAATTACTTTGCAATGACTTTTAAAAAAAAACTATTCTCATGAAATTTTAAAACCCAGTGCTATAACGTTTTATTGATTGAGCTAAACTATATGTACTTAATGCTTAAACACATTTTGAAAGTGTTAATTAAAATGGCAAATATATAATAATGCATCCCATAGCAATAAAATCTAATTATTTACAGGGACACCAGTACATATAATCATTACATCTCAATTTTACTTCCTAATTATCTAATTTAATATTTCATAAATCGTTATAATAGCATGCGAGTTAACAGTGTATGAGTGTAATGTGTCTAAACCTGTATATATTAAGATCATTTAACATTCCCATTTGACATTATAGTTCTAAATGCCAAATGGTGATAATTTCTCAAGAACAACTTAGTTCAATGGAGACAATAACCTTTGTTTGAAAAACTGAAAAAAAAACTGAAATAAACACCACAAAAAACAAAAATTAAAACATTGTTACAGGAATTAATAGTGAACAACATGCAATCTTAGAAATGCCAATAGGTTTTCTTGGTTGATTTTGATTTCCTTAGTTGTTTTTGTAGTGATTTTTCAGAGGTTATAGTTTCCATTTCCATGTAGAAAACAATGAAATATTAATGTTTCTTTCCTATTCAATACACTCTGATGGGCACTTGTTAAATCCTAGGAACTAAAAGTCTTAGTCTACAGCAAATCTTCCTGTTAATGGGAAAATGTCGCTTTCCAAGATTTAGAATATCGTTTACATATCCCCTGTGTTTAATATATATATATATATATATATATATATATATATATATATATATATATATATATATATATTTGTGATGTGTGAAAAATAACATTTTAAAGTAAAAATGTACACACTTTTATGCTTATACTTTGTGCCTTCAACTTAGTTACCTGTCAATCATTCTTACGAGCTTTCTCCTTTGCACCTGGCAGTCAGAATACAAAAAGCATGCAGAGAAGAGGAGAAATGAAAAAAAAAAAGTTTCTGTTCTCCTCCTCATTTGCAGTGTGTACACTGGCCATGTCTGGAATGAATTGGATCTGTTAAAATATATGTATATATATCTTTTTTAATGGCAAATTCAAAAGTTAACACGAGTTAGATACAACTTCCAAAGTTTTGTTCAATAATGCAATCTCCAGAGAAGTAATGGCTACCCTTTAAATCCACCTAAATATAGAAATCTTGTCCATATTAAAACATTTTTTTTACATATGTTGTATATTTCAGAAGTGGCTTACGTTCCATTGATTATTATAATAAAGGAGCAGTTTACAATTTCTGAGGTGTTGGAAAATGCTAGATTAAGGTAACAGAACACTAAAGCAGCACTTATTAATTGATTTTGAAGGAAAGTGTGTGCTTCAAATTTTTGGAGTGTGTGCAATTTCAAAATGCAGCACAGACAGCACAGACAGTGTTGATGGAGGAGTACAGTACTTAAATAATGTATTTCAGTGATACTAGCAAGTAAACGTGCTATTAAAGAATCAACTATGCCAAAGCTATAGAACATTATTGGAGGCATGATCAGAAATTACCATTATTTAGTAGTTATGGTGTCAGGAGAGCCCTGTCATTCCCCTATTGTAAGTAGTCAAACTGTTTAAGAATCGTTTGACTATTAAGCTGGGGTCCACTTGATTATTATTATTATTTTATTTATATAGCACCAGCAAATTCTGTAGTGCTGTACAATGGGTGGACTAACAGACACGTAATTGTAACCAGACAAATGGAGGCACAGGAACAGGAGGGTTGAGGGCCCTGCTCAATGAGCCTACATGCTAGAGGGAGTGGCGTATAGTGACACAAAGGGTATAAGTAGGGGTAATGAAATAGGTTGCTAGAAAAGTATTCACTGAGAACTTAGGCTAGTTCAGCTGAAGTTGAGGTGTGTAGAGGCACACAGAAGAATCCAAGATGTTCTTAAACTGTTTGTTTACTTACATTGGGGGTTGCCACGGATCATCACTCCAAGTGGTTGTGGTGCTTGGAGCGTTCCTTTAATAGTAGAATAGTTAGAATAGTTAATCATTGAGCACTAAAACAATTGAGTGGTTCCTCACTTCTCACTTCTGGGTTACCCTGTATACATATATTCTGATAAGAGGAATACAAATATCTAAATAAAAGCACAACAGTATTACGGGGGAACCATATACTGAGGTTAATTGCCGTGCAGCATGCAGTCCTTCATCTTTACCTTCCATTTGGAGCATTGCATATGAACATTAAACATATAAACATTGATTTACTAGATAACAATAATGAGAAAATTGGCATTGCAACAATGTTACATTAAAAATTCTATTTACTCCATGCTATAATGCCGCTTAATAAACAGACCTTTCTTGAGTGCTCAATGGAAACCACAACACCTTATACTATTTATTAAACATAGTTTTTTCCCCAAAATCATATATTTTTTGCCACAACGTGTAGCACACCGAACCACAAATCAAATGAACATGCTTGTCCATTATGCAACTCATTTGAGTCACTGCAAAACATATTTAATGGATAAATATTGGATACGATGGATAAATATTGCAGAAAACTGATGGGTGTATTTGTTGTTCCCTTTTGGTTTGTGTGAATTGTTTTTCCCCTATAATCTGCAAAGAGAAAATTTGTCCAAACTGAAATGTCATATGAATGCCCTATTTCAGACCATCCAAACTAACTTTGTTTTGTGCTAAAGTTTTTCACTATGGACTAGAGGCAGGCAACCTTTGGCACTCCAGATGTTGTGGACTACATCCCCCATAATGCTCTTACACCCATAATGCTGGCAGAGCATCATGGGAGGTGTAGTCCAAAACATCTGCAGTGCCGAAGGTTGCCTATGTCATAAAGTAGTTCACCTATAAAATGCCAGATACCCACCTACAGGAGTCTTGTTGTCTCCATGCCAGGCTTACATAGGCACACCCCAAAAATGTCTCTCCCATCCTTACCTCATACTAACATGTAATAGTGAGAAGGGCCAATATACGCTAAAAAAAAAATTCAAAGATATTTCAAAGTATTGATTTAAGATTTTCTTCCTTAATTTCTTATTTTATTTGTCTTCATCTACCAAAACTACCAAAACAAAAAATAAATTCTGAACACAACTAAATAGAATGGAAGATATATGTATATATGTACAGGATGTCCCAAAAATGTTTACACACTTTGAATGATTATAAAGTCAGTGTTTATTAACTGACAGTTAATTTTCTGAATTTAAAATAATCTACAGAAATTATTATTAAGATTGAATTAAATTACTATTAATCAAAACAAATTTTAAAAAGTCCTTCTATATAATCACAAAGCATTTTACCCATAGGGTTTTTCAAGTGATAATCAGTGAAACACGTTGTGATTATATAGAAGGACTTTTTTTTTATCTGCTTATATTTTGTGTGGTAAACTATAGTCAAAATTGTTTTTACCCTTAAAATGTTATGTTTATTTTTTTATGCTACATTGTTTTTATTAATCTAAAGAAACCTCTACATCTACCTACATATATCCTTGGTGGAGATCATACCACCCAAGCTGATATCATTGAGCAAAATGTGCTCTTGAAATTGTGAGTAGATTTTATACATTTTGTATATAGTACTTTTTGTATATAGTACTATTGTTTAATATATGTATATGTATATATATATATGGAGTGAAATGCACAACATGAATAAAAGCACAACAGAAATGAATTGTGATAGAAATATACAAATTATTCAATAAAAATATTGATATTTGCGCAATTATTTGTGCTATATACACTGAACAAAATTATAAATGCAACACTTTTTCCCCCCATTTTTCATGAGCTGAACTCAAAGATCTAAGACTTTTTCTATGTACACAAAAGGCCTATTTCTCTCAAATATTGTTCACAAATCTGTCTAAATCTGAGTTAGCGAGCACTTCTCCTTTGCTGAGATAAGCCATCCACCTCACAGGTGTGGCATATCAAGATGCTGATTAGACAGCATGATTATTGCACAGGTGTGCTTTAGACTGGCCAAAATAAAAGGCCACTCTAAAATGTGTATTTTTATTGTAGTGGGAGGATCCAGGGGGGGTGGGGGGTTAAAAAACCAGTCAGTATCTGGTGTGACCACCATTTGCCTCACTCAGTGCAACACATCTCCTTCACATAAAGTTGATCAGGTGGTTGATAGTGGAATGTTGGTCCACTCCTCTTCAATGGCTGTGTGATGTTGCTGGATATTGGCAGGACCTGGAACACGCTGTTGTATACGTCGATCCAGAGCATCCCAAACAGTCTCAATGGGTGTCATGTCCGGTGAGTATGCTGGCCATGCAAGAACTGGGATGCTTTCAGCTTCCAGGAATTGTGTACAGATCCTTGCAACATGGGGCCGTGCGTTATCATGCTGCAACATGAGGTGATGGTCGTAGATGAATGGCACAACAATGGGCCTCAAGATCTCGTCACGGTATCTCTGTGCATTCAAAATGCCATCGATAAAATGCACCTGTGTTTGTAGTCCATAACACATGCCTGCCCATACCATAAAACCCACTGCTACCATGGGCCACTTGATCCACAATGTTGACATCAGCAAACCGTCACCCACACGACGCCATACACGCTGTCTGCCACTTGCCCTATACAATGAAAACCGGAATTCATCTGTGAAGAGAACACCTCTCCAAAGTGCCAGACCCCATCGAATGTGAGTATTTGCCCACTCAAGTCGGCTATGATGATGAACTCATAGGTTGAGACCCAACAGGTTGAGACCCTGATGAGGACAACGGGCATGCAGATGAGCTTCCCTGAGACGGTTTCTGACAGTTTGTGCAGAAATTCTTTGGTTATGCAACTGATTGTTGTAGCAGCTGTCCGGGTGGTTGGTCTCAGATGATCTTGGAGGTGAAGATGCTGGATGTGGAGGTTCTGGGATGGTGTAGTTACACGTGGTCTGCGGTTGTGAGGACATTCGGATGTACTGCCAAATTCTCTGAAACGCCTTTGGAGACGGCTTATGGTAGAGAAATGAACATTCAATTCACGGGCAATAGCTCTGGTGAACATTCCTGCAGTCAGCATGCCAATTGCATGCTTCCTCAAAACTTGCGACATCTGTGGCATTGTGCAGTGTGATAAAACTGCACATTTTAGAGTGGCCTTTTATTGTGGCCAGCCTAAGGCACACCTTTGCAATAATCATGCTGTCTAATCAGTATCTTAATATGCCACACTTGTGAGGTGGATGGATTATCTTGGCAAAGGAGAAGGATTTTTGAGTTCCGCACATGAAAAATGGGGGCAAAAACAAAAGTGTTGCATTTATAATTTTGTTCAGTGTATATATATATATATATATATATATATACACACCACAAATAGTTGCGCAAATATCAATATTTTTATAATATTGATATTTGATTTTTGAAAATGTTTATAATTTGAAAATATTGATATTTATCCAACTATTTGTGCTATATATTGTTTTTTTTATATATTGTTATCAGAATTCCTTTCCGTTGTGCATTCCACTCCCCACTGCTAAGCTTCATTTGCTTTCTTCTTTTACTCCTATCTGTTTGTGCCACTTCATGAAATTAAATTAATCTTTGAGGCACCTGAAAAAATGTGTCTGAAGACCTTGACAGCTGTATAGGTGCACTGTGCCCTTAATCTCCTAAACTGGAGAGCCGCCCAGCACACCGGGCTCTAAGCCCAGCACTGAATACATGTTGTTGTGCAGCTATGATGCTTGGTTAGCCCAAGTGACGTAACCATTAATTTTATCCGTTTTTATTATAAATCCTGTGTATTGACTTAACACGAGAAATATTCAGGTTAAACGTACTTATTTAGTACTAATTTTGTTTTTCATTATATTCTTAATTAAACAAAATAAAAGCGGGGCTCTGCTGTTTTAATACACACCTATGTCTGTCTGTCTGTCTGTCTGTTTGTCTTTCTGTCTATCTATTTATCCTTGACAACCACTTCAAAGAATTAATAAAACACAAAATCTTTTTTCACTGAAAGATATAAAAGCCCAGCTCAGGATAACATATCATATTTGCAGAGTCTTAAGCAATTTTAAAGCAGAGAGCAATGTTCTAATCAAAATGATGGCCTGCCTATGAGTTCTTTTTAGAAGGATATAAAAGAATGCATAATTGATGAGTGTAAAATATTTCACCTCCCTTTGGAAATAGATTTTGCTTCTCATCTAAATCAAACTTGTTCTCTTAGTATAATTTTTAAAACCGTTCTGACTCTGTGGATTACTGCATCAACCTTTACTCATCGTGCAGATTAGGAATCCTGATTGCAATTAGTAACATCCTTGAGGAGTTTTACAAATTATCATCTTCAATAGCATTATATATTCCAGAACATCAATTTAAGAAATGAAATAGGTATCATGAGAAGGCTGATAGGGAAATATTGTGTTAGGGGAATCGGCTAAGGATATATTATCAATTGAGAAGTATTTAATATATCAAGCAACCTAATAAGTTACATCATGCCAGACAGAGGTCATCATTTTATTAGGCTTACTGTTTATTTTTCATAGTTCTTTCATTTACAGCCCAATTTCAATTCTTTTCTCACATATGGTAAATTTAAAAGTATATAATTAACTAAGTCTCCAAACGTCAAGGCAGTCTATGAATAGTACAAAGTGTGCCAATCGGATATTTGAATAGATATTTGAATTTAACCATTTGACAATTACAAATTGTTCACTGTTACTTAAGTTCTTACCTTACGGGACACCGAAAAGAGGAAAAAAACGAGAGACTGAAAACAGTAAGTTCACAAAATACTTTATTAACTTCATTACTAATGGATTTTGGATTAACAATTAATACGGTGCTATAATTATTTGAAACAAGGACAGAACAGCAGTTTCGTGTACATATTGCCATAATTCCAACATTAAGCTGTATGCAACCAGGACAAGAATGGTGCAGGTGTGTATGGGAAAGAGTGGAGTTATCCAGGAAACAATATGAGTCATTGAGTTGTGTGCAGGTTGACAGGTGAACCTAAAAATCAGCCAGCTAAGATGTTCAATGTGTAGAGTACGTTATAAAAAACTTTTTAAGTAACAGTTAGGTGTACTCATTTTTTTTTTTTTTTTTTATGTAGATGCAGCTGAATCTATCCAGAACATGAAGTAAACAATTGTGGAATTGAAGAACTGTATCTTACATATAATACCAACTTTTACAGAGATAAAGACCGAATGCTTTCTGTATTAAGATTCAGTAAGGTAAGTTGATAAGTAATAAACACAAATGAGTCACAGGTAAGTATGAAATTGTGGGTAGTAGCCAAGTACCATAAGTCCCAAGGGGAAATGTAATATTAAACTACAGAGGTAACAAAAACATGAATGCATATTCCCAATGAGGTAATAATACTAGCTTCCATAGAGATGATAGCATTAATGTGGCAAAGTACCAAGAAGAATAGGTAGTTAATTTGCTGTTCTTTGTTTCTCTGCATCCGTACCTGAACTCTGAATAAATATTTCAAAATGTTGCTATATTATCGGCAAGCCATTGAGTTACTTTTAACCCCTGAAGGACCAAATTTCTGGAATAAAAGGGAATCATGACATGTCACACATGTCATGTGTCCTTAAGGGGTTAATCAAGACAGAAACGCCACAGTGTTTTTACCTATTGTCCTCAATATTCTCCTGTACTTTTGCAACTATTAGTATTGCATGCTTTGCAAATGACACCGCTAGCAGGCCCGCGGTCGTTTGGGTATGGGATCATGTGACCTCCAGAGGCAGGCTATGACCTCCGACCTTAGTTGCTTTATATCTCCCTGGCAACAGCAGTTGGAAGAGAGATGTGCAAAACAGTGAACTGTAGAACAGCCCACTGATTAAGACATCATCCCAAAGTCCCCTTGGCAACTCCAAGCTCCCATAGTACAGGGGTGGTATGGGTGTGTATGTAGGGGGCATGGTTACATTTAGGCAGCCTATTTAAACGTAGAACAGCTGAACTTTTGTTGCTCAGTTGTTCTGTGCTATTTACAGTGGATACTAGGCTATATACTTTGAACCTGTTATTGAATATTGACCATTGGCATGTTCTTTATTCCTGAACCTTTGCTTCCTGGATCTTCACCTTTGGGACCAGTTTAACCTTGTCTTTTTCATTATCCCTCTGTATTGTTTGCTTTGGACTATATCTACTCTCCTACCTCAGTGAGTATTGCATTTTGAGTTCCATACCACACATAACCTGAAACATTCTATATATAAAAACAGGTTTGTGGATACTCAATTTCCTTTGCATTTCCTCTTTTTCCAGATCCAGACCTGCACCCTGATTTCCCTCATCAAAAGCCAACATTTACAAAACTTTGCTACCACTAGCACTAACCCTTCCATCTACCTATCTTTGCTCCTTCTCTCCTTATAACATGTTTTCTCAGCTGCCTCTAATCTTAAATATATAAGTATCCCACAAGCCATTCAGTATTTACCTATGTCCCCAGATCTCTGGCCATCAACTTCAAACAACCCAGCAACCTCATGTCCCAACTGTCCATTATTACCTTTAGATAGCAGGCTCACAAGTTATATTGCTAAGTACTATAAACGTAATGCTTTTGCTAGATTGTAAGCTCACAGGCAGGGTAAATAGTTCCAGTATATGTTTATTATTTGTCTGTATTCCCTCTTGAACAGCATTGCAGAATATGTTGACGTTATATAAATAACATAATAAAGCAAGAAAAAATGGTCTTTCGGCAACTGGCACAATCCATTTCAATTAGCAAAATTCATGAACCAGAATATCAGGAATAAGGACAATAGGTATAAGTATATTAGATGTAAAAAGTCTATGCACATAATCTGAGCCTGGAAAAAGGTGGGTTTCTCCAGATACGAAGAGGAAAGGCCAGCTACTGGTATAAATCAGTTCCAGATAATATCTCATTGCTCTAATATAAAAATAAAAGTGTAAATATCACTTTTAAGTTCTTTAAAAGTAAAAAGCTGCTAAAACTTGCATGTTGGGTACCCAACTAAAAAGCCTATAAAAGCTACAGTCACCAAATAAAAAGACAGTAATTAGAGCTCTCAAAAAAATTATAACTAAAATAAATCCCAATTTGTACTCATACCTATGAGTATAAGAATTGGTTATTTTAATTACAATTAAAGTTTATTGCTACCCTGTATATTTTTATTGAAAGCGCAAATTGCTTCTTTTTTTTTATCATTGATCATAAAAATGTCAGAAGGAGCAGTATCAATATTTGAATTCCACAGCTCAGTTGGATAACACACGTAAGAGGCATATGCCATATGGAGTTCATGGAGGTAATATCTTAATTTCTCTCAAATTAAAACTTTTTTTTTTTTTTTTTACAATTTTTAGATCATGAAAGCATTTTAATCCCTTTTTTTTTTTTAAATAATTCAAGCTTAATTACAAAAATGTATTCTTGACTTGCCATGTACCCAGTACATAGGAGAAAACCCTTCTGATAAGCAGACCAGAATCAGAATAAATGTAAAATTCAAGGTAACTAGAAATACTAGTATGCTTCAAATAAATCAAGAAGCATAGTTTAAAACACATTAAGCATGAATCCTTTTTGACCACTTTGACCGCAGTGTGGATTGTTGCAAAATGTGAAATGGGATATCCATGTATTGTCACAACACAAATTCTTTTGAAACGCTATTGATCAATACCCAATCTCCAGAAGTGATGACATGCACCAGCTGCTTGTTTATTCTCGGTTGTTAGTACAGCTTTCACCCACATCAGTTATATTAAAGGGACTGTGACGGTATGAAAGATGGGGTAAAGTGATGGATACAGACACTATGTGTAGGTACCCAGAATCCTTTTGTATTTTGGTTACCCTGTGCCCATTTTTGGTGCAGGGTATGTTGAATGTATTGCTTGTCTGTGCCTCTCCCCCTCTCCCTTTTTCCTGTCCTATTGTTTCCCCAGCAGGGCTTTGCCCCAGGGACACTGCCAGACCAGTTTAAACTAGCTGATCTGTCCCTCCTCAATCTCCCATAAGCCCTTGCTATTGTCTGATCCCACCCTTCCTTGTACTATAGTGCTCTATGTACCCTATTGCATGTAAATAAGGCTGTTGGGGGCTTAAAAATGTGTGCTATGTCTATTAAAGTGAGTTACTGTCTTAACCTTCACCAAGTGTCATCTGGTGTTTGGTCCAGGGTGGAAAAGGCCCTCAGTAATCCCAGTCATGCCTCACCGACTGGGTCTGAAGGGCTCCAGGGTCCTTCATAGCTAAGAGGAAGCAGACTTGGCTGAGGTACTCGGTTGAAGTACTGGAGCTCCATCACATTTGGTTGGCAGCTGTGGGATGGCTTCCTAGTGATTGGGAGACCTCCAAACTATGACTGGAGCCCCTACATGCCTTCTGGAATTTGCCAAGATGTATAGAGCTAGCACCGGTGCAGCGCCCCCATCCGAGGAGGACTTCCAGCAGAGGAAACAAGCAGCTTTGTTCCTGTATGATGGCTTTTTCTTGACAGAGGGTGAACTTGACCAGCATGACACGATCAGATGGGAACACTGGAACAATGTCCTTGTGGCGGTTTGTTGTCTCTGGAGAGAACCTCTCCCAACCATTATGCAACGATTTTGCGATTAAGTTGATTTGCGGATGCAATTCTTGGGAGATCAGCCTTTATCGGAATATGAGTTAAAATTAGAGGAGCTGGTCAAGAAAGAATTGCGGCTGGATGATTCATAATGGGCTTTAGGTGGTATGCAGTCCTGCAGTACCCATTTCTAGCAGATTACATCCCTGCACAGGGTGAGAGCTATGATGGTCCTGGCTTATTGTGGGAGGCCTTTGAGGATAAAGTTGAATTTGTATTTCCTGAGAAGTTTTGTCTCAATGACATTAGTGAAAATAGGGAGCACCTACTGGATCTCTCAGAAGCAACTGACCTGGAACACAATTCCACCTGACCCACCTGGCCACCATTGAGTGGGAGCTTGAACTGGAGTACAAGCGATTATATGACTCTGTACAGCAGCAGGTTCCAGAGACTGGGGACTTAATAAACTTCACACCCGATGATGTTGGCCAGGTAGGTGTGGAGGAACCTGTGTTTCCCTTACCTGAATCACAGGGATACTGGGCAGACATTCCAGATTCCCAACCTCCTGGCATGGAAATCCAGGGAGCAGAGGTAGAGGTTGTCATGAGTTCCAGGGAGAGAAGCATATCATCCTACTTCCCCAGCAGCAGTTGCGAGTTACAGGGAGTGGAGAAACCCGGTCTCACTCCCCAGCAGCAGAATGTGTTCCAGGGAGGGGAGACAGTCAGTCTCACTCCCCAGCACCAGTATTTATTACAGGGATAGGAGACAGTTGGTCTTCCTCCCCAGCAGCAAAGTGCAACCCCAGGAAGAGAGGTGGCATCAGGACAGAGGTCCACTCTCCTCTGTCCCCAACTTGCAGCAATGCCGGGGCTTGAGAGCCTTCTACTGATGGTGTAACATGAGAAGAATACCACTCCCCCAGCGGAGGAGCTGGAATCCTGGTAGAGCACCGCTGGTCTCTGTCCACAAACACCGGAGGATGTTGGCCCGGGAGGTGTGGATGGGACTGTGGTCTCCACACCTAGATCACAGGGATGCGTGACAGTTGGCCCAAATCCCCAACTGTGTGTCAGAGGGGCCTCAGCTACCCTGCCTTTTTTAAGCCCCTGAGGGAACTCAATGGAGAAGGGGCAGTGGACACTTGCTTTGGGAAGATATATGCTTTGGGAGAGGCAGAGGTCGACTGGGTGAGTACTGCTCTTGCATGGTCAATTTGTTTGGGGAACAGATTTGATGATGGCATTGGTGAGCTGGATGTACTAACTAACCTGCAAGTCAACCCGCCTCGGGTCTTCCGAAGAGATGGGAAGGAGATGGGAGCTATCCTGGGCTGGAGAGACAGGATTCCAGATCAGCTGGGGTGTGTGGGTGTCACGGTGGCTTCCTGAGAGAGGAGTCATATGGGGATAGGTTTGAGTTTGGAGGAGGGCCATGGCAGATTTACTGGGAACACCCTTTCTCTTCTTCCAAGTCCCCTCTTATGTCTAAGTCACCCTTTGCTTATTATGGGCACAGGGTGACCAGGAAGCCCAGCCTGGTCTGCCCAAACCAGACTTCCATGGACTGATCAATTATGAGGGCTCCATGCACCCGACCGGCACAAACTTAAAATCTATGTGAAACTTTGTCGAGGAGGCTGCCAGGATGGATGGACTTTTTGGGTCTTGTTATTCGACTAGCTCAGGCACAGACTGATTGGAGGTCTGGTACCTGGTTAGTCTACCTTTGAAGGGGAAGATATGTGACAGTAGTCACCGTCACTCGGGAAGGAAAACAGACACTATGTGTGGGTACCCAGATTAATTTTCTGTTTTGGTCACCATGAGCCCATTATTGGTGCAGGGTATGTTGAATGTATTGCTTGTCTGTGCCTCTCCCCTTCCCCCTTTTTCCTGTCTTATTGTTTCCCCAGCAGAGAACTATCCCAGGGACACTGCCAGACCAGTTTAAACTAACTGTTCTGTCCCTTCTCAATCTCCCATAAGCCCTTGCTTTTGTCTGACCCCACCCTTCCTTGTACCATAGTGCTCTATGTACCTTAATGTATGTAGATGAGGCTGTTAGGGGCTTAAATGTGTTTGCTATCTCTATTAAAGTATGTTGCTGTTTTAACCTTCACCAAGTGTCATCTGGAATTTGGTCCAAAGTTGAAAAGGCCCTCAGTGATTCTAGTCAACTCAGCGACTGGGTCTGAAGTGCTCCAGGGTCCTGATAGCTACGAGGAAGCAGACTTGGCAGAGGTACTCGGTCGGAGTACTGGAGCTCCGTCACAGGGACACTATAGTCACCAAAACAACTCTAGCTTAATGAAGCAGTTTTGGTGTACAAATCATGCCCCTGCAGTCTCATTACTTTATTCTCTGCCATTTAGGAGTTAAATCACTGTGTTTATGCAGCCCTAGGCACACATCACTGCATTTGACTTACACAGCCTTCCTAAACACTTGCTGCAAAGAGTCATCTAATGCGTTCACTTGCTTTACTTAAATTCTTTTAATTTAAAATTTCTCATCTCCTGCTCTGTTAATAGCTTGCTAGACTCTACAGAAGCCTGTTGTATGTAATTAAAATTAAAATTACAGATCAGGAAATAAAAACATTTAAAGTATGTTACATGTGATTGAAAATGAAACCATTTTGTTTTCATGCAGGCCAGGGTGGATATGGCTAGGGCTGCATAAACATAAACAAACGTGATTTAACTCCTAATTGGCAGTGAATTGAGCAGTGAAACTGCAGAAGCATGATCTATACACCAAAACTGCTTCATTAAGCTAAAGTTGTTTTGTTGACTATAGCACCCCTTTAACAAAAATAAAGCCAAAATGGAAAATCCATAATTGAAAAACTAAGTAAAGTATACCTTTACTGCTTCCATATGACTTAAGAAGCTAACTAGCAGACAGGTGCTGCTAATCAAATGCCCTGGAATAATTAATCATCAGCAATGATAGTGACTACATCTATAAAATTCTGGGTTTTAGCCGTTTGCTGGAGCATTCAGGTGCGTTTTAACACAATGCCAAAGAGGAAAAACATCAGCAATGATCTTAGAGAATCAATTGTTGCTGCCTATCAAACTAGGAAGGGTTATAAGGTTGCATCTGAACAAACCACAAGAATTCTGGAACAATGTCCTTTGGACACACAAGACCAAACTGGAGATGTTTGCTCATAATGCACAGAGTCACATTTGGCGAAAACTAAACACAGCATATCAGCACAAACACCTCATACCAACTGTCAAGCACAGTGGTGAAAGGGTGATGATTTGGGCTTGTTTTGCAGCCACAGAACCTGGGAACCTTGCAGTCATTGAGTTAACCATTAACTCCTCTACATATCAAAGTATTTTAGAGTCAAATGTGAGACCACCCGTCCAACAGCTAAAGCTTAGCCAAAATTGGGTAATGCAAAAGAATAATGATCCTAAACACAACAGCAAATCTACCATAGAATGGCTGAAAAAGTAAATAATCAAGGTAAAACCGATTGATATTCTTAAGAGAGCTGTGCATAAACATATATAAGCTAATTTCATTAACTAAAGCAACATTGTAAAAAAGAATGGGTAAAAGTGGTTCTACAAGCTATTGAATAACTCCATTTTGACTTTATTTTTAATGAATAACTCATGACGTGGTGTAATATGCTATGAGTTGTTGTTCATCTGACATTGTATATACATAATTTTAAAGGGACACTATAGTCACCAGAACAACTACAGCTTATTGAATTTGTTCTGGTGAGTAGAATCATTACCTTCAGGCTTTTTGCTGTAAACACTGTCTTTTCAGAGAAAATGCAGTGTGTACATTACAGCCTAGTGATAACTACACTGGCCACTCCTCAGATGGCTGTTAGAGATCCTTCCTGGCTCATGGCTGCCTAAAATGCATCCAAACATTCAGTATCTCCTCCCTCTGCATGCAGACACTAAACTTTCCTCATAGAGATGCATTGATGCTGATTGGCCAGGGCTGTGTTTGAATCATGCTGGCTCTGCCCCTGATCTGCCTCCTTGTCAGTCTCAGCCAATCCTATGGGCAAGCACTGTGATTGGATCAGGCTACCACTTCTGATGATGTCAGCAGACTGCTTGTTTTTCTGAGTCAAACAGCATGCATATCTACAGCTTCTGGCTTGAATACAGCAAGATTTTGCTATATTTATGGAGACATGAGGGGCCCAGGGGGACTAGATGGTGGTTTTATCATTATAGGGTCAGGAATACATGTTTGTGTTTATGACCCTATAGTGATCCTTTAAGACCTGCTAAGGAACAGATGACTATTATCATGTCCCGATATGTTAAACCATATAACTCAATGACTGCAAATAATGAATTGTATTCATGTTAAGAAAAATCAATAACTTGATGCTAATTTCTTCCTACAAGAAATGTTACCAAAATAGATTATATAATGAATAATGAATAGAGGGTCTATTGCCTTATACAAAATGCATATTTTGTGGAAGAGTTTTTTTTTCGGGTTTGCTATTTTCACCATTTTTATTTTGAATTCACTTTAAATTCTCACTTTAGTAAATAACCCTATAAAACAATCAATTACTTGGAAAATGAAGGCATCACATTTTTGGGTTATTACAAAAGTGCATAAAATGAACCCATGGCACACAAAAAAAACCAGCATGAAATAATATACAAAACCCCTTTTAATATGCTTTATTTAAAAATAAATAAATACTAAAGCTAGAATTGAACTATATCTGAAAACACATTTGTTTAAGTCACAAAGTTATTCAAATTAATAAGAAACACATTATTTTAGCTTCATATGCCTGAGACATTAAAACTATTGTAATTTAGTTTTTGCTACATAAAATATTGATAGCCTTATATACTGTAAACTGATCATAATAAATCTACTTCCAATATGTCTGTAATGCTTTTCTATCGATTGTAATCTTATGTCAAATAATACTGATGATCCTGTATTTGTAAAAAATGATTATATTATGTGGATTTCAACTAATTTGTCAAATCTTGAAATTTGGCAGTGCAAAAATATTTTAAAATGTGTAGTTGTGGAGTTATTGTGTTCATCAATTATCTTGCCAAAAGAATATTATTTGAAAACTAGAACATAGGAGAAAGATTAAATTTTAACATTGAGAAATGATGGCCTTAAGATGAAGATAAAAGAACACAGAAGCTAAACCATTTATGCTAAGACTTCTGGCATACACCTGACCTTGAATAAAGCAGACTGTTTAAACATATATTATTTCTTAAAACAGAAATACATTGCTTTGTCACATACTGTAGGTGTTGAAAAAAAGTTAAATATCTTGTTATGGATATTCACGAGGGACTCTGTAGAAATTAAGATTTATTTTTAAAAAAAGCCAGCAGAATGTAATGGTATGCACATATAGTATAGTAGTTCAATTAAAGAAAACTATTATACTATACATGGAATACTTTAATAATTTTAAATCATCTGTGCCCTGTATTGACTGACATTGAGCCCTTCTTCTTAATAACATTTTTAAATTCAATGTGTTCACTGTGGGGGAGGTGAGTATAATCCATGTTTTGTATGATATAAACAACTTGATTGCAAACAACTCGTTCTTTAATTATAGGTTCAACCAATGTACGGTAATGTCTTTGTATTGTTGCAAAGGGTATGGTGCAAACCGTACTCTGAACTCAGCTCTGAGAATATATTACAACGGAAAGGATTAATTAATAAAACTGCAGCTGTAAGAAAGCCCCTTTAGAACTATTTATCAGGTGGGCAGAATTCTGTCTTTTGGGATGCTGAATGATCTCGCTCCTCCCTGGATAGAGAACAGAGCTGTGGCCACATGCACGTGTGGTCAATGGGTTTGCCACTCGCGTTCTGGTTTAAAAAAACTGTGGCTAAACCAGGAGTATATATCTGTAAAACAATAATACTAAATAATTTACAGCACATAAAAAATAGGGAGTTTTTTTTACCCATGGTTTTCCCATTTTTTCCATTTGCATTAATAACACTATGTATCCCTTAGAATGCTGTGGTTTTTCATTGTAGGGGCACATGGATGAGCTCTCCAAAATGCTGACCAGGAAATAATTGAATCTAGTTTGTACATTTACTAGACGTTTCCCTATCAGAATATATAGATTAGGTAGTGACACCCCTGGATTTAATTGTATTACTTACATTTGTGTATGATAGGGCCAGGTCCTTTTTGAATATTTTTACAAGCAGAGCCCTAATAATTTTATTATAAAATTATGTTTGTTGTTGGAAAGCAAACCATTTCATACCAGTATACTTGGTATTCTTGATGTACAATTTCCCTTCATCCAACAACTTAAAATTCTGTTTCAGTGATATAAGTCTAGGTTATCATAGAAATTTTGCTGATGTTTTATGGTCTTGTGGGATGTTAGAGGTCCATAATTATTTCACAACTAATTAAATACTGCTTCTGCTGCTGCCTAATCACCACATGTAGTGTTTTTGGCACTTTAGGAAGGTAGAAATAACCATTTAAACACTGCTGTTTTGTGATAATTAGCTATTTTATGCCATGTTGACCCATTGCATAATGAACTGATCTGGGACCAATTAATTGAGAAGGCTAACAGCCTACATATTTATAAACCACTTCTTACATGACATACCTTAATTTTGTTTGTGTGTATCGTGTCTGACAACAAGATTGATGGTAAATCATGTGGGTCTAATTTATTTGTTTTATTCAAGAATACAAAATTAAAAACAAATGCAGCTAAATGCAGATAACAAACTTTTTCAAAGTATTTTTAAAGACACAGATTGTCTATCCATTGTTATAATCATAAATCTTTTATTTTTTTATTTTTTTTATCTTTACCCATTTTTTCCAGTGTACTTTATGGTGTTAAGAATGTAATCTCTATTCCGCTGCTTTTGCTAATGACAGTATTCTCACTTGTCTAACAGGCTTTCAAGCTATCACTTTCTCACAAAAGGTCTGTTCTTTTGAAACTTGTAATGCACTGAATACACATTAAATGTATTGATATTGGTAATTAAGATCAGTATCTATTTTAAATCAAGCTGTAAACATATTGTTAAAACAATTGTGTGATCTGTTTGCTGGGTAGATTAATGATGTTAAAGCTCAAGAATGGGAACAAAGTAAAAAAATATAAAAACAAACAATATATAGTGCAGGAAATAAATTAAGATAGTGTTGAATTTCCCACATCTACTAAACCATATGTTGGATAACTCACAAGATGAGAATCTCATTCTGAGTTTTAATATGGGCACTTCAATGGGTCCTCTCACAATCTGGCTGGTTGATTAGCATATGAGTTACAGTCTTTCTATGTTCAAATTATCAGCTCAATCTTCTACGGGGGCAACAGTGACACAGATGCTAAAATGAGTTACACCCTGAAGTCTATATGCAAAATACATAAGCTCTGCTGCTTGAAGAATGCTCAATGTAAAGCCCTCTCGGAGAACCTTTTTTAATGCATCCTAGCCTTATTTTTGTGTAGCATTGTTATTTTGTTAAATTTATTTTATAGACAATTTATTTTTCAGTTTTAGCATGTTTTTACACACACACACACACACACTCTCTCTCTCTCTCTCTCTCTCTCTCAAAACACAAAGATACAAAGTTACTGTTGTGAATCATGAACTAATTGGTAAGTCACATGCAAGGAGGTGTGACTAGGGCTTCATAAACAAAGTGATTTAACTCCTAAATGGCAGAGAACAGAGCAGTGAGACTGCAAGGGCATGATCTATACACCATACCTGCTTCATTAAGAGCATGCTTTGTTTTTTATATTACTGCTTATACTGTGCACTCACGAAATAGTGTAGAGTAATGCGCCTTTAAGCCCACATGTGGCTGAAGTAGCGTTCACCTTCCACGGATGGGTAACTCTGTCTTCCAAGAAATGGGAGTATGCCAATTTAAATGTAAAACGTTTTTTATTTTTAAGGCAATAACAAGCCTAAGTAAAAAATAAATAAATAAAATTAACTGCAATCTAACGCGTTTCGTCCATACATACTGGACTTCCTCAGAGATAATTGCACAGTATAAGCAGTAATATAAAAAACAAAGCATGGACGAAACGCATTAGATTGCAGTTAATTTTATTTATTTATTTTTTACAAAGGCTTGTTATTGCCTTAAAAATAAAAAACTTTTCACATTTAAATTGGCATACTCCCATTTCTTGGAAGACAGAGTTACCCATCCGTGGAAGGTGAACGCTACTTCAGCCCCATGTGGGCTTAAAGGCGCATTACTCTACACTATTTCGTGAGTGCAATCATTGTGGATTATATCCAATTGCTATTATTGTACTTCACTATGTATCCCATTTATGTATGTATTTGTGTCTGTGTATGTGTCTGTATGTGTCTCTGTTTGTCTGTGTATCTGTATATCATTGTGTGCCCTCTGTATCTGTATGTTGTGTCACTGTTTGTATCTGTATGAGCGTCATTCTGTGTATTTGAATGTTTGTCCTTAAATGTTTGTGTATCTGCATGTGTGTCCACCACACACACTGTCACCCCCCTTCACCCTGCCACACTCACAATAATTCCACCAATCCTGTCACTCACCCATGCCATACTCACTTCCCATCGCTCTGCCATATTCACCACCTAATCCTGTTACTCACCCATGCTATACTCACCACTCATCGCTCTGCCACATACACCCTATGACACCGACCTTCTCTTGAACTGTCACACTCACCCCCCAATCCTGTCACACTCTTTCTCCATCATTCTGTAACATCCGCCCTCTTTCACCCTGCCCCACTCAACCCCTTTGACCCTGCCGCCCTCACCCTATCTCATTAACCACTCCAATTCTGTCATACTCAACCCCCCAACCATGCCACACTAACCATGTGGGGCATGAATGAGACACATGGAGGGACTAAGGACTGGGAGGAGGGATGAGATGTACGGGGGGGACCCAGGGCAATTTTTGCATCGGGGCCACATGGTTTCTAGTTAAGCCTCTGGTGACATCTCACTATGGTTTGAAAGCTATTGAACATTTGCTGGGCACGTTGGTATAGTAAATGTGTTCTCTGGCAAATTATCCACAAGCTTTCCTACAGTTCTGAGCTATGGGATACTTCATTAGACTTTACTCCAATTTTAAGTTAAATACAAAATAGTACTGACAATACAGTACTGACTAAACAATAATGTTGTAAAACACAATTCACAAAAAGTATACAACAATATAAAATATATGGAACATTAAATAAAATATGCTACAATTAGAACAGCCTATACAACTGTGGAAGTGCAGGCACTGTTTACATTGAAGTTACATTTTCTTTACCTTTTAATTCACTTAATTTTCCCACCTTCTGTGTATATATTTTTCCCCTTTCATTATAACCCCCTAAAGAGATGTCTGACAGACTTGGTATACCGGGGCCAAGAGACCACTTTATTCCCCAAAGCCCAATAGATACAAAACTAACTGGGGGACTTGACAAGGTTGGGTAGTGTTCCTTTCATGAGAAAATATATATACTCAATTTACATAAATGCCGATACCCACACCATAGACAGAAAACCACCCAATAGGACGACTACTAGTGGACCAAGCAAGGCCTGTGAACCAGGTTCAGTGATGCATAATCAGAGCATAATTAGAGCAACGACATTTCCATGTTTGTTACATACCATGTACACTACTGAGACCGATTGACAAATGTAGGGGTGTGAATGAAATATCGATCAGAACCATGTCGCAGATATTTATTTTTATGATATCTTTCCCTTCTAACCACCCCTTTTCTTTTCTGTATCCCATAAACCTGAATAAAAATGGTATAATTGGAAAAATATAAAATATAATACTAGACCTAGTTTTCTTTTTCAGTGATTTGCATATTTTTTTTTCCAATCATATATCAAGGTAGAGAAAAAAAGAGAAAAACACAAGTGTAATTCTGTGGAAAATCAACTAAACAGTAATACACTTGTCAATTTCCCACTCACATAGCGCCAATATAACCTCACTCTACGGTGTTCTTCTTGGGTCCCACTATACCTTCTGGGTAAGTAGTTTTGCAGATGGATAAACTCAATGGAGAAAACAGGAACAACCAATAGTGCACATTGTACTGAACTCGTAAAAAAATATTCATATATGAAGTATACTTACATGTAAGAGAGTCTTAAAGTACAGACTCTAATGGATATAGCACTGTACCATTCAGGCATAACCCTCCCCATACAGCCAAGCAGGGTCACAGCAGATAACTCAAAGCAGTCTGGTAAATAAATGCTGATAGAAAGTGTATTTACCTAAATAAAAAAGCCCACTGAGCTGCGTGGGGAGTGGGGGGGAAGGCAAATACTTGATGCCCATGGCACAAGACATGTTGTAGATCAGTTCTCTCTCGACTAGCTAACAATAACCAAACTTACCTTATCCAGAGCACCCAACCAACCTTCTTCTTCTATGTTGTACTATCATGTCCCGTTCTAAAATTGGAACAAATATGCAAAACAAACTGCATTGTTAGCGCTCTCTTTCTCACAGCCGAAATTCTAAATTTCTGCCCGGGGATCCACTGTGGCAGAGGCCTCGGACCCTGATAAATCAGACCATGCAGTTCATATCATAGTGAGCAGTGCAGCAGAGGCAAATAAACTATCCATAGGAGACATATTCCAAGTCCTCCAAGGATTTAAAATATATAAAGACTGATATTCAGTCTCTTGAATAGGATATCGAAAATGAGTTGCATGAAAGACCAATATTCAGTCTCTTGAATAGGATATCGAAAATGAGTTGCATGAATTTGGTACAATGACCTCCAAAATAGAAGAGAAAGGGGATGATATCATTGTCCACAACAACTCACTATCAGACCCCAGGAAACAGGTACGCTTACTTAAACAAAAAGTGACAGACCTAGAAGACAAAACAAGAAGGAATAAAAGCTTGGGGAAATAATAAGGGCCATTCCTGAAGAGGTTAAACCTTCTGAATTATGAGACTTTGCCAAAGACTTCTGACTGATATTCTGCCTATTCCAAATCCTCTTGAACAGAACCCACAGGCTTCCCAAGGCAATCATTTTTTGTCCAACAAGGCTCTCCCAGAGATGTATTCACTTTTACGCAACTAACGCAGCAGCCATGAAGAACCTCTCAACTCTATCCTCATTATCACTGAGATTTGTCTACTTACACCTCTTTGCAGACCTATCCAACTTAACTTTGCAAGTCTGCAAGGAATATGCCTGAATCACCAAGACCATTGTATGTGCTCACCACATACAATACAGATGGCTTTTTCCATTAAAACTCCTTATCATGAGAAATGGCTCCTCGATTGTAGCCTCCTCTCCACAGGCCACCTCTAAACTGATGCAGCAATAAGGGTTATCACCAGCTCCCCTGATACCTGCACCTTGATGATATTCTTGACTCTCACCTGAATGGTCCAATTTACCTGAATGCTCACCAAAAGAGTCCTCCCAACAAGTGAGAGCCTAGTCCTTCCTGCTATCAAAACACACATTACAGCCTGAGCTGGTTGCCTGCTTTGCAAACAATCAAATGTCCTTAGTATCACACTGTTAGGATTATATTTAGGTTTAGAACACAACTGCAGACAAAATTTAAATAGATACAGTCTTTTTAAGAAAACTTGTTTAAATTAGATACTGTTTCTTTAACCCCTTAAGGACACATGACATGTGTGACATGTCATGATTCCCTTTTATTCCAGAAGTTTGGTCCTTAAGGGGTTAAGAGTAAGGTTTTACGATGAATATAGAAAGTTATACGCAGAAAGAGTAATGCCTCTAACTTTTTGGCAGAGGAATTTCATTCACTTGGAATGTCTTTGGAGACAGCGTGACAGTGGTAGTGTTCTGGAAGTAAACAGTTTCTTTAAAACAAGTAAGTTCAAACATGTATTCCTAGCCAACAATACAGTTAACTTAAACTCTCTAAACCTACACCCACTTACTCACTTAACACATAAGCATATTTATGCCAGGTAAGGAATCACAAAATGCACCTGAAACCCCCCCCCCCAAAAAAAAAAACAAACTAGAAAATAAAACAGAAAAACGCCTTTTCTTTTTTCCACAAACCCACCAGGTAATAAGTCAAACCTGGAGGAATCCCACCTCTCACATAATCCACTACAGGTAGGCACTAATAAAGGACAAATGGAGGAAAACCAAGAGTCAAGAGAAGGAAGAAATGAATATGATCATTTACTAAGACACCTGGACACACAATTTGGGAAACTGAGAGAAGAAATCCAAATTAATAATTTGGACATTAAGACAGAATTGCAGACTCTGAATATACGAATCCAAGGAATAGAAGAAAAACTAAATGGGTTGGAACAAAAGGAAAAAATCCACAAAGAAGAACATCTGGCACTGAAAAAAAAATGACAGACATGGAGAATAAATTGATAGATCTGGAGGACCGGTCAAGAAGGAACAACTTAAGAATCAGAGGAGCATCAGAACAAATAAATACAAAAAACCTGTAGCCATAAATAGAGGAGTTTATTAAACATTTGAAAGTGGAATGGGATGTCAGAATCCCAGTGATGGAGAGATGCCACATAGTGAATAAACATAATTGGCGGCGGCCATCTTTGCTCATTCGAACGAGGTCAGCGGTATATGTAGCCAAATTCATGGAACTAAAATCGGCTACACATTTCCGCGAACACCGCTCACCCTTACCTTCTCCTACACTAAACTTTCAGCTGCAGAGACTAAGTCCCGTTCGAAGATTCGAACGTACGTTCGAATGGGACTTAGCCGTTTTTCTGCATGAAATTGACCGACCGCAAATCTATGGAACTGTTTTGGGCAGGAAAATGTGCTTGCGGTCGGTCATAAAGGACTTCCGTCTAACTTTTGATCTACTGGATGGATTTGTCTGATTCTTGGCTATGTATATATTTAAAGGTTGCTGATTCTAAATATAATTCTAAATATGTATGGAGATTGGGTGTATGGTTTTAAAGTTACAGGGTATGTGTAAAAACTGTATTTTTCCTGCTTGTGATAATTATGTTAACCCCTTGTGTAACATAATTATATCACAGGCAGAGGGGAGGATTTTGTGTGTAATTGCTGGGAGTGTTTTATGTAATGTACGTATGTGATTGGTTCTTTTGTAACGCCCTGTGGGTGGTCCTATCTAAGGGGATCCTGCATAAAAGAAGGTTCTTTTGGTGCCAATAAAACAGAATGACTTGACCCTCTAACTTGCAGCCTTGACTCATGTTTGTAGGGGACAGCTATAATCACTACAGGGGTTACTATGCTCTTCATACTCCCTTAGCTACTGAGCTCTTGTAAGAGCTCTTGTTCCTGATCCTGCTTCGCTCTGCAGAAGGAAGAGAGATCACCCACTGGACCCTGGAGCCTGGTTGTAGGTCCAGGGTGGATAGCAGACAGCGAGATACCAGCCCAGCAGCGGTGGTTCGTGGAGTCTGCAGTACTACGCAGTAGTTATGGTGTCTATGGTGCTGATGGTCCTTTGGTGAACGCTAGGAGCATCCTTTTCTATGGTCCAACTTCCAGCCAGCCTGGAGGCAACCGTAACATAGACCTTTTACATGGTGTGTTTATCCCCCAGGCATTTATTGAGGTCAACTTAATTTATTGTTTCTTTTTGGTTTTTGAAACTCTCTCTATCCAAAAATTGCCTTAGATATGATTAAAAACAAAAAATATGTCCCCAGACGGTTCTTAAAGGGCCATACACACCCAATAAAAGTCCATAAGTTTTCAGGGGCACAATCTCCCAGGGGCCATAGTCATGAGGAAGGAGGCTGGCAAATAGGCTTCTCCACAATCCAGGGAAGCAGGGCAATTTATCATTTAAAGGGCCAGTTACAAATAACAGTTTGTAACAGTCTATAATCTTAGATCTCTTGATTCAAAAAATCAGATACAAATCTGTGCACTACAAGAAACCCATTGGACAAGTTCTAACAAAAATACAATAAGTTCAACAAGATACCCCATCACAATAAGTGCAGCATTAAAAAATAAAAAAAAGAGGTGTAGCATTAGTGTTTGCTAATAATGTTTCCCTAAACATTAAATATCAAGAACTAGACCCAGATGGCTGATATATTATTTTAGTATGTGAAATAAATAACAAGCTATTTACACTAGCTAACATATATGCACCAAACAAAGCCACAGCACATTTTATTTCAAAAGTATTTAAGAAAATAGAGCAGTTCAAACAGGGGTTAGTACTAATTATGGGGGACTGCAATTGGATAGCTGACCCTTTTAAAGATAGAAAGAATCAGAAAGACAGGAGAAGTAGGAAAACAACTGAGAATAGAATGTAAAACGTAATGAATAATTATAAATTACGAGATATATGGAGAACATTCCATCCCTCTGACTTAGACTACACATGCTATTTCAGAACAGTCAACTCTTATTCTAGGTTTGATCTTATTCTGGGAAATGTGACCATGCTGTATCTTGTCAAAAGAATAGAGATACAGGATATAGCATGGTTATACCAAAGCCCTATTGTGCTGAAATACAAAGATACCTTTGATACTTTCTGCAAAGAGTGGCGTATAAAAGATTTTATTTTACACAAAAAAACAATGTTGAAGAAATTAAGAAAATAACAGAGCTTTTTTTCTAAGAAAACAAAAATAAAGGTACACCGCATATCACGGACTGGCACGCTTATAAAAGCGCAGCTAGAGGCCACATAATAAAAATGGCAGCCAGTGCAAACAAAAAAGGAACACTGTCCCTCTTCAAACTATACATAACACTAAGTGAATATAAAAGGCAGAATAAAATAACACCCTCCACACAAATAGCAAGGAAGATTTCAGAAACAGACAAACAGATAAACAACCAGTTAATAAACAAAGCAACCAAACAAACAGCTAGAAGTATTACAAGCTAAGTGGTATCTAAAGGGCAGTAAGCCAGAAGCACTAATGACCAATAAATTAAAAAAAGTGAATCATAAATATAAAATAAAGGAAAAGAAACTTACATGATGGCCCCAGAAAAAATAGGAAGAGCGTTTGAAGGATTATATCAGGACTTATACAACTTACCAGAAGAACTATTTGGTACGGAAAAGAGATAGAGAAATTCTTCGAGAGTATAATTATGCCAAAAATCCTGCCCGGCCAATTAAATCTGATAAACCAGCCCATAACAGAAGAAAAGGTTAGTTAATCTATAGCGAAACTTAAAATAAAGACTGCTTCAGGCCCAGTTGGCTTTACAAACAAATTTTACAAACTAATGAAAGAGCAATTAAAAGGGGAACTCACTATCATCTTTAACTGCATAATGAAAACAGGATGCTGTCCTGGAGAGCTGTTGAGAGTGAATATTGTCCCCATCCCAAAGGCAGATAAAGACCCAGAACTGATTGGCAGTTATAGACCCATTTCACTAATTAATACCGATATCAAAATAGTATCCTCTATTCTTGATGACAGAATAAAAATAGTTATACCACAGTTAATCAATAATGACCAAGTAGGTTTTATACCAGGGAGGTCCTCAATCAATAATCTCAGAAAAATAATAAACATACTAGAAGAAACAGAGAACAATGGAACCCCTCTAATGTTACTGTCAATAGAGGCAGAGAAAGTGTTTGATAGAGTTGGATGGGGATTCATGTTCGCTACCTAAAACAATTTGGAATCAATGGACCAATACTACAAGCCGTGTCCGCTCTCTACAGCTCTTCATCAGCAAAGGTAAGAGGGTCAGGTTTTGCATTACAAAATTTCAATATTAAGAATGGGACTAGACAAGGGTGCCCTCTGTCCCCTTTATTCTATATAATGGTGCTGCAATTTCAAGACAAAACAAAAAAAAAATTAAAGGTTTTACTAATGCGGTAGGACAAATAAAATTAAATATTTATGCAGACAATATCTTACTTACATTAAAAGAACCAAAGATTTTGGTCCCAGAGCTTCTACAAGAGATAAATAAATAACCTAAAGCTTCAGGATACAAAATAAATCTGGAGAAATCAATATTTATTGCTAAAAATATGAAGGAAAGGTTAACTAACTTTCTTGTACAAAATATCGGGCTCCCCGGAAATAAGAATATGCTAAAGTAACCTTAACTTCAGATATGAAAGACCCTAATAGAAACCAACATTTTACCTCTACTAAAACAAACACATACAAATTTAAGGGATTGGAAAGGTGTGGGCTTTTCTTGGGCTGGTACATTCAACATCTTAAAAGCATACATTCTACCAAAATAGCTGTATTTATGGAGAATGATCCCTCTAAATTTCCCAGAAAACTGGTTATCTTTATTACACTCATCCTTTTTTAAGTTTGTATGGGGAGGCAAGAAAGCAAGGGTTAAAATTAAAGTTTTGGCCAGATCAAGGCAGGATGGAGGATTGGGGTGCCCAGAAATGTTCAATGTTACATGGCTATTAGACTATTTCATATACTGCTCACATAAAACAATGTGGCAACTCAAGAAACATGGTACAAAATGGAAAAAGATAAAACTGGGGTAGGAAACCTATCCTCACTATTTTGGGTCTTATATCAGAATAAAAAAAACGTATTAAAGAGACACAAACCAAATCACAGATACTTAAAGAATTAACAAGCTGGTGGGACAAATTTACAACTAACATAGGACTCAGAAATAGAATAATAGGTGTGCTTCCAATTCTCAGATATGCTAGATAATATTAAAACAGATACTTGGACAGAAGGGGGGATAAGGGAATTTATAAACATATTAGAGGAATATAAAGTCAAGTCCTTCAATCAAATTATGGAGGAATTTAATATTCCCCCCAGGGAAGCCTTTAATTATTTGTGAATTAAGGGCTTCATGGCAGAATACCTCCTTAAAAACCAAGAAGGAGAAAATTACTGTGACAGACCCCTTTTGGGAGTAACAGATACCATCTCGGAGAATTGCCGTTGCATATGGATTATTGTGGATTTCGGGTACTTGTGGATCCGTACGGTATACAGCGCCACGTGGAGAGAACAATGGGTCGCGGCCATTTTGACCGCATGGACTAATGACCGAACTTTCCACACGACGAATGCCGCCCTTACCGACAACGTACGTCCATGCTAGTCAACGGATCCAAAGTACCGAAATAGAGACACCGGATCCAAAAGAGAGTTTTCGTTTATATTGTATAGTTCCTGCGTAATTGGTGCAAACGTGTATCTGGCGAACGGCTCGACCGATCTAGGGGATTTTCACGTATGTTGTTCCCTTAGATCTCCGTTCCCTAATACACGTAGCACATTGTATTTTCGTTGCATATTTTGTGTGTTATTAAAACTTGTAATAATCGTATAATATTCTGCTCGGTACAGTGGGAGTGACTCCCACTGTAAATGTATTATCTCCTCCGGATACGGGGAGGAGTTGTTGTACGGCATAAAAGCCCGAGTTACCGAATAAACAGTATTCCTACTTTGACCCTCAACACAGAGTCTCGTCTCGTGCTTGGAGGGGATGACTAGTACTTGGATGTCGTAATTATGGGGAACCTGTTATGCTTTAGCTAACTTCGTGCTTGGGGGAAAGGACACCTTCTCAGCGGCGTAAACCCCTACTACACCGGGGTGCCGCTACAATTGGTGGCAGCGGCGGGATCGTTCTTTCACCCCAGAAGGACAGCTACCGAGAGCAAACAGGATGGAGGCCTACTACGGAAGGTTGAAACGATCCACCCTAAAAGACTTGTTGGAGAGCCGTGGTCGTTCGGCTAGCAACAAAAAGAAAAGAGACATTTTGGCAGAATTGGTCGCATTGGACTTAGCGGAACAGAATGGCGAACTGGGTGTTGAACCAAACCCAGAACCAGAGATCGCCTTGGTCCGAACCCCGGAAGATGAACGATTCGACCACGAGGTGAGGGTAAGGTTGGCTCACTACGGACCAAACCCCTCGCCTAGGATCGTGACCCAAGTAATCGCAGCGGTCGATGCCAACCGGCGCCAGACGTCAACCAGCGCCAGTCCAATTGCTGGAACTCTTCAAACTCCCGAGGAAAAGAGGAAAGTCCACTTTGCCGCTTTTAAAAATTTCGTAGAAACAGAGGGGGAGATTGACCAATACCTGGCGGATTTTGAGCGTCAATGTGCCCTACATAAAGTACCCGCCGAGGATTGGGTTAAAATTTTGTCTGGCAAGTTATCCGGACGAGCCAGTGATGCTTTCCGAGCAATCCCGGACCATGAGGTGGGAAATTATCGATTGGTCAAGGAAGCCCTCCTGTCCCGATATGCAGTAACCCCCGAAGCATATCGGAGACGCTTCCGGGACTCCCGAAAGCAAACCGGTGACTCCTACACCGAATGGGCCTGCCGACTGCAACGCACGGCTGGCCACTGGATGGATGGGTGCCAAGCTACCACCGCGGAGGAGGTATTACAATTGTTTTTGTTGGAGCATTTCTTTGAGAAGGTGGACAAGGAGCTCAGGGAGTGGATTCGGGATAGGCGACCACTTACCCTACCCGAAGCCGCTCGGATGGCTGACGAGTATGCGGACGCCCGCAAACCCGACCCCTCGGTCCAAAAGGCAGCTCTCCGAGTCGAAAGCCGCCCCGTCGGCCCTACTCCAACCACCTCCGCTAATCAACCTAGCTACAACACCCCCTCCCGCTTCGCCCAGTCCAGTGCCCCGTACCGCCGGCGGTGTCATAGGTGCCAACAGGTGGGCCACCTGAGAGACAAATGCCCACTAGATCCAGCTCGACAAGCTTCTTGGAGGAAGCCCGCTGAAGGGAACACCCGGCCCTTTACCTCCGGGGCCCATTGCATTGAAGCCCAACCCCTGGGGGAAGAGCAATGGGAGATTTTGCACGAGGCCAATCCCCTATATGCGGCTGCCGTAGATAACCGGCAGCATCACCGACAAACCGTCCGAGTAAATGGACAAGTTGTCAGTGGATTACGAGACACTGGGGCCACCCTAACGTTGATCCAACACGACCTGGTCCCCGAAAAGGAACATACTGGACAAACGGTGGCCGTTAGAGTGGCCGGGGGTGCAGTACATCGCCTCCCCACGGCCCGAGTGCATTTGGATTGGGGGGTGGGAGCTGGCCAAGTGAATGTGGGCCTGATGAAAGGGCTACCCGCGGAAGTACTCTTGGGAAATGACTTAGCCCTGCTGTTGTCCGCTTTTGCTCCTCAAGGTCCTGCTGGAGCCTGCCCTGTCACCACCCGGGCTCAGGCTCGTGCTATTGGAATCGGCCCGCCAGTCGCGGAGACCCAGGTAAGAGCTAACCCTCCGACTGTGACCTTAGGACAGACTCCCTTAGACTGGGATACCCCTGAGACTTTTGGGAGGGAGACGCGGGAAGACGTCACGCTACGAAAGTATAGGGATAAGGCAGATAAAGGGGAACTGGGGACAGATGGGGAAAGCTACGAGTGGGTGGGGGATAGACTGTATAGGATCCCCCAGGAGCCCGCAGCAGGTAAAAACCCCGTTCCGCAGAAGCAACTAGTGCTACCGAAAAAATACAGGCAAGAAATCATGAGGATCGCTCACGATATACCCTTAGCTGGCCATTTAGGAGTGCGTCGCACGGGCCATAGGATTACCCAGAATTTCTTCTGGCCAGGGTTTAACCGGGACGTGCGACACTATTGCAGAACCTGTGACACTTGCCAACGGGTGGGTAAGAGGGGAGATCGCCCAAAGGCTAAATTAATGTCGATGCCGATCATTGGGGAACCTTTCTATAGGGTCGCCGTCGACATTGTAGGCCCCCTAGCGCGACATAGCCCGTCCGGTAAGAAGTACATTCTTACCGTGGTGGACTATGGGACCCGATACCCCGAGGCAGTACCCCTGCCGAATATTGAAGCTGAGACGGTCGCCGATGCCTTGGTTAAGATATTCACTCGAGTGGGGTTCCCTAAAGAAATCCTATCCGACCAAGGAACCCAGTTCACGGCCGTCCTCACACAGCAGTTATGGAAAGTGTGCCACATTAAACCCCTGCTCAGTTCCCCGTACCATCCCCAAACTAACGGTCTCTGTGAGCGCTTTAATGGGACACTCAAACAAATGTTGAGGACCTTTACGGACGGTTGCAGAGACTGGGAAAGATTCTTACCCCACCTGTTATTTGCGTATAGGGAGGTCCCCCAAGAATCTACGGGTTTTTCCCCCTTTGAGTTGTTGTATGGGAGGAGGGTACGAGGACCCCTCGATCTCATTCGGGACCACTGGGAAGGGGAAACCGAACAAGCAGGGACACCTATTGTGCCATATGTCCTGGAGCTCCGGGACCGCATGGAGCAACTCTCCCTGTTGGTAAGGGAGAATCTCCAGGCGGCCCAGGGGCGACAGAAACGCTGGTACGATAGGGGTGCCCGGCAACGACTATTTCACATAGGGCAGAAGGTATTGGTGCTAAAACCGGTCAAGGACAACAAACTGCAAGCTGCGTGGCAGGGTCCTTACAAGGTTTTAGCCCAACTCTGTGATACCACCTACCTTATTGCCAGCTGTGCAGATGAAAGGATCCAACGATCCTTTCATGTGAACATGTTGAAGGAATACCAAGAGCGACAGGAAGATGTTAACGCTGTTTGTGCCCCAGCTACTGATGACCCCGAAAATTTACCCCTACCGGACCTACTGGAAAGGGAGACTCACCCCGACCCAGTTAGCCTAGTGAAGCTGGGAGAACGACTGAACCCTACGGAGCTAGAGCAAGCTAGACAGCTCCTATGGGAGAAACAGAGTACCTTCTCCCAGGAGCCAGGATACACCACCCTGGCCATACACAAGGTAGAAACCCCAGGGCAGGCCCCCCTCCGACAACCCCCTTACCGTATTCCGGAAGCCGTCCGGGACGGGATGCTGAAGGAAATACGGGAAATGACCCAGCTGGGGGTCATTAAACCATCAGACAGTCCCTGGGCCTCTCCCGTAGTCCTAGTTCCCAAGAAAGACGGAACCACTCGGTTCTGCGTCGACTACAGGCGACTAAATGAAAAGACTACCACTGACGCTTACCCTATGCCCCGGGTAGACGAATTACTAGATCGCATAGCCAGGGGTAACTATCTCTCTACCATAGACCTCTGCAAGGGTTATTGGCAGATACCCCTGGCCGAGGATGCCGTCCCCAAGTCGGCCTTTGTCACCCCGTTTGGCTTATACCAATTTAAGGTCATGCCATTCGGGATGAAAAATGCCCCAGCTACGTTCCAGCGAATGGTGGATCGGCTCCTCGATGGCTTCCAGGAGTTTGCGTGTGCATACCTGGATGACATTGCGATCTACAGTGAGTCTTGGGAAGAACATTTAGTCCACGTAGGGGTAGTACTAGATAAGATTCGGGCCGCGGGCCTGACACTAAAGCCCGAGAAGTGCCATTTAGGAATGGCCGAGGTCCAATACCTGGGACACCGGGTAGGGTGTGGAAACCAGAGACCGGAGCCTGCCAAGGTGGAAGCAGTAGCGAACTGGCCCACACCGAATACCAAGACCCAGGTATTGGCCTTCTTAGGGACCGCCGGATATTATAGGCGCTTCGTCCCTGACTACAGTACGATAGCCAAGCCCTTGACTGACCTGACCAAAAAGAATTTACCCAGACAGGTCCTGTGGTCTCCCGCTTGCGAAGCCGCATTCCAATCCCTCAAACATGCTCTTGTTAATGCTCCTGTCTTGGCTGCCCCAGTACCTAACAAACGTTTCCTTGTACATACAGACGCTTCCATGTATGGACTGGGGGCTGTGCTGAGCCAGATCGGGGAAGATGGAAAAGAGCATCCGGTCGCATACCTCAGCCGAAAGTTGTTACCGAGGGAAGTGAGCTATGCGGCCGTAGAGAAAGAGTGCCTGGCCCTGGTATGGGCATTGAAAAAACTAACACCGTATTTGTATGGACAAGAATTCTCTTTGGTAACCGACCACAATCCATTGGTATGGCTTAACCGGGTCGCAGGGGACAATGGCCGATTGCTAAGATGGAGCTTGGCCCTGCAAACATACAATTTCACCATCAGCTATCGACCCGGTAAGCTAAATGGCAACGCCGATGGGTTGTCTCGACAACTGGACAATTCTCCGGACAAGTGAATTCCGGTCATCCCTAAGTTAATCCGAAAGGATCAATCCAGGTCTGCCGGAGTGTACCACTAGGAGGGAGCCGTGTGACAGACCCCTTTTGGGAGTAACAGATACCATCTCGGAGAATTGCCGTTGCATATGGATTATTGTGGATTTCGGGTACTTGTGGATCCGTACGGTATACAGCGCCACGTGGAGAGAACAATGGGTCGCGGCCATTTTGACCGCATGGACTAATGACCGAACTTTCCACACGACGAATGCCGCCCTTACCGACAACGTACGTCCATGCTAGTCAACGGATCCAAAGTACCGAAATAGAGACACCGGATCCAAAAGAGAGTTTTCGTTTATATTGTATAGTTCCTGCGTAATTGGTGCAAACGTGTATCTGGCGAACGGCTCGACCGATCTAGGGGATTTTCACGTATGTTGTTCCCTTAGATCTCCGTTCCCTAATACACGTAGCACATTGTATTTTCGTTGCATATTTTGTGTGTTATTAAAACTTGTAATAATCGTATAATATTCTGCTCGGTACAGTGGGAGTGACTCCCACTGTAAATGTATTATCTCCTCCGGATACGGGGAGGAGTTGTTGTACGGCATAAAAGCCCGAGTTACCGAATAAACAGTATTCCTACTTTGACCCTCAACACAGAGTCTCGTCTCGTGCTTGGAGGGGATGACTAGTACTTGGATGTCGTAATTATGGGGAACCTGTTATGCTTTAGCTAACTTCGTGCTTGGGGGAAAGGACACCTTCTCAGCGGCGTAAACCCCTACTACACCGGGGTGCCGCTACAATTACAAATCTCTCACACCTACTCAAATGAGAGAATTAAAAAAATCTTTCGGCAAAATGCGCCAAAGTTGTATACAAATGGAGACACGACAAACTGATAGAATTGATTAATAAATGGGAAAAATAATTGCAAGTACATATAGCAGAAGAAGAGTGTATAGGTTCCCTAAACAAATTATATAAATATATACTCTGCTTAAATCTTACTGAAACGCAATTCAGATTCTCAAATAGATGGTACCTAACACCAAAACGCCTAAAGAAAATCTTCCCAGAGTCAGCAGACAGATGCTGGAAATGTAATGTTAATGAAGGCAATCTGATACATGGTGGCAGTGTGCACCCATAAACAAATTCTGTAAAGGTGTATTCCATGTAATATACCAAATAACAGAAATTAAATTAGTCTTCAAGCCTGAAGTGGTCCTGCTAAACCTGAACTGGCCAAATATGATAAAAAAATAAACTAATGCTACATATTATTACAGCAACTAAATTACTTTTAGCATGAAATTGGGAAACAGTGACAATCCCATGCACCCAAGAACTAATTAGTCATATGGCCGGCAAAAATGGAAAGGAGTATTCTGGTGAACTTAGGAATTAGATATACTCAAATAACAGTGAGAAATAATAGTGAGAAAACTCACTTCTTCAAGAAAGCATATCAATTAAACTGTTAGCAGGTTTTTATCCCCTACCCCCCATGACTCCTCTCCTGCAAATGACAAAAATTACCTACTAAGCCCTCAGTGAATACTTTTCTAACAACTTACCTCTACTTTTACCCTTTGTGTCACTATACCCCACTCCCTCTAGCATGTAAGCTCATTGAGTAGGGCCCTCCACCCCCTCTGTTCCTGTACGTCCAGTTGTCTGGTTACAATTACATATCTGTTAGTTCACCCACTGTACAGCGCTAAGGAATCTGATGGCGCTATATAAATAATAAAATAATAATAAATAGAAGACTGGGATACATAGATAAACAAAATGGAAACATTAACCAAACAAATATCCTCATAGAGTTAAAATTCCCTAGAGTTACAAAGTGACTCCTCTTCTCCCCTGATTCTTTTTTTTTTTTTGCATTATTATATGTTTTTTTTGGGGGGGTCATTAAATAAAGTCTAATGTTTTTTTTAACAGTTTGCTCCTATGTAGTATTTTTTTTTTTACTTTCTGCCTATTTCTAGACTTCATATACTACTAAGAGAGATAACATATTTTGGGATGTATCTTGTTTTGCATCTGATACTGCTTGTATGTACTAGATTTTATACTTTATTTTTTATGTATTTGTTTATTAATATATGCTATTTCCAATTCTTAATATACATTTTTATATTTTCTTTTCTATTATAAATTGGTTTAGATTGCACATTTCTTTTAAATGTCTTTTATTTCCACAGTTTTTCTTTATTTTCCTACATATTTTTACATTTTTAGGGGACAGCACTTTATTACATCATCTTCTGTTTTTCTATAAACATTTCCCTTTAACTAGGGTTTATATTAATCAAGCCCATTCTCATAGCTAGTCATGTGACTTGGGCTCTTGATCCATTTTGTTGGAGGCGCAACACCATCTTTGGAGAGCTGGTTCTCTCCTTTTACCCCTTGTTTTTAATTTTTTTTCTATTTCACCCAGTCCTTCATCTATCCTTATATTTTACTTAGTTGCTTTTTGGCTCACTACTCTTTGAGGGTTAACCCCTTAGTGACCAGACCGTTTTTCAATTTTCTTACCGTTATGGACCAGGGCTGTTTTTACATTTCTGTGGTGTTTGTGTTTAGTTGTAATTTTCCTCTTACTCATTTACTGTACCAATACATATTATATACTGTTATTTTCGCCATTAAATGGTCTTTTAAAACATACCATTATTTTCATCATGTCATATAATTTAGTATAAAAAATTATAAAATATGATAATTTGTTTTAAAAAAAAAACACTTTTTCTACCTTTGACCCCCAAAATCTGTTACACATCTACAACCGCCAAAAAACACCCATGCTAAATAGTTTCTAAATTTTGTCCTGAGTTTATAAATACCCTTGGTTAACATGTTCTTAGCTTTTTTTTTTGCAAGTTATAGGGCAATAAGTACAAGTAGCACTTTGCTATTTCCAAACCATTTCCCCCCCCAAAATTAACAAAAGTTACATTGTAACACTGATATCTGTCAGGAATCACTGAATAACCCTTCACACGTATAAACATTTTAAAAGAAGATAATCTAAGGTATTAAACTTGGGGTATTTTGACTCTTTTCATGCAATCATTTTACCACCAATCTATGCCAAATTTAAAAAAAAGAATAATTGGTGATTTTGTTTTGGACACACACAGCAATTTAAGAATACATGTACGGAGAACTTTACGGGTGACTGCCAAAGAACACCCCAATATGTGTTCAGCAACATCTCCTGAGTACAGTGATACCCCCCTTGCATAAGTCTGTCGAGTTCTCTGGGGGCTAAAAAACCTTTTTGGATGGTGCGCATTCCAGTTTTCTGACTTGGAATTTTTGCAGCTTGTCATCATGCACCCATGTCCTATTTGGGACATTTTTGAAGCCGGCCAATGTAATTTACCCCATTCAAACCATATATTTTTGAAGCGTAGACACCCTAGGGTATTTCAAATGGTGGCATTTTAACACTTTCCATGCACTAATTCTACCACCAGTCTTTGTCAACCTTTTAGGTAGTCATTATTTGGTGTTATTTTTCACACACACATTGTACTTTAGGCATGGATTCTCAGCTCCCTTTTATGTATTCCCGAACATCCCAATATGTGTTCAGCAACATCTCCTGAGTACAGTGATTTTTGCTCTACACCTATGAGTACATTTCTTATTATTTCACACCTTTTAAATTACAATATGTACTATATCTTATCACATTTTTATTCATGTATAACCACACAGAGGACCTTAACCACCAATATCCAATATTAAGATTAGAGATTATACCATTTCATGCTATTCATTTGGAGAAATTTCTATGCTCTATAAACTGTGAGTGTATTTCCATATCCTCCCCATCTGTGACATTTAAAATACTACACTATATTGGTGTCTACTGTGTTCTTGCATAACCTCTGGATAACTTTCCATTGGATCAAGAGATACACATCCATAGGTGGTGATTAAACTGCCCAGGCGCACAGAAATAATGATAATGGATAGCTGTATACACTGTGAGTTTTACATTTCACAAGGCTACTTAAAATGACTTGGCACTTAGCAAACAAATATGGGGTTCAGTTCCACCATATGGCCATATTATGTTAAGCCTACCACTACATTTCAGTACCCAATATCAGTGGGTCCTACACTAATTTTGACATAGGAGATGTACATGCTAACAATACTTCCAGCTCAAATGCCTTCAAGAGAATCCTCAACTGATGCTTGCAGACTGAAACAAATCTCTAAGTCTAATTTCAGCCACACCAGGCCAAAAGATGCCATCCCACTTTAATTTCAATAATATAGGTATATATTTTAAAACCAGTAGTATAGATTCCCATTCCATTTGCAAAGGTTTAGAAAGGAATCAAAGTAAAACATTATATAATTATACATCTATATGCAGCAACAAATCAAGCAGATATTAACTTCACCAAGAATGTATAGAGAATAGTGTTATATTGTGTATTAATTAATCTCTAGGCAATCAGGTCTGAACACAAATACCACAATGAGTGACAATTACTTTGGCAACCTTATCAGAAATGTATTAAACCATGCATTGGAAGCCAAAGGGCATAGCAGAGCAATACCTTACAGCAAAATGTAGCATACAGAGAAGTTTAACATTTGAAAACCAAACAAGGACAAGTTTATACATTGAAAGAAAAGGCTAGAACAACTCTCTAGAGGTCACATCACAGAGTCTTGTCATGAAATACACTTTCTGACGCATGAATTGCCAGGAAGAATATGTGTGTAGAACTGAGGTGAATTACAAATAAACTGTGCTATGGAAAGAAATGACACAACTCTCAGTAACAGCGTGAGAAGAACCTTTAGTTGGTTTTTATGAACTAGAAATACATCAACAGTGCCGAATAGGTAAGTGTAATTACTGTAAATGTTGATGCAACTAAGATGAACTTTTTTTTTATAATAATGTATCCATATTATTTATCTTGTGTTTTATCTCCTTACTTCTTCACTTCTGTCATCTGTTATCTTTACTATGCACAATATTTATATATCAGGGTGGCTGGTAAAGGTTTATATAAATAGTTACTAGGTAATAATAGGAAAAAGTGTGTACAAATTCATTGTGGGTTTTATAAAAAGGACTCAATTGAATATGTATCCCCGATAAGGATATATTTCACCATATATTCCGGCGAAATTCAAAGCCCCACATTAATTTCAACATTCCTGACACCAGAAAGGTTTTGTTTGTTTAAGCAAATGCCTGAACAATATTTAACTTTTAGGCTTTGTATACACCCCTGACATCAAAATATCATATAGCATACTAAGCTTTAGAAATACACAACAGACAAAAACCTGAAAGGAGAAAAAAAGTGAAAATCAATAACTGTGGGTCCCCAGTAAAGTAAGTGTTTTCATGATCTGAATATTTCAGTGATATTGTTTAGCATTATACATATTTTTAATTTGACAGTTTTCTTTTTTTATTATTAATACACCTAAAAATAAATAAATACTTATTTTGTCCATGGACCTGCAGAATTGAACCCATCTCATGTTTTCCCCTAAATAAACCCAGAGCTTATGCTCTGCATATGATTGCACATTTAAACCAAGTTTCCCATGATGCATGTGCCCTGAGCCATGTGACACAGTCAGTGCTACCTAGAACCCCTCCATAAACCCTGCAAATCATAATACAATACAATAATACACAGATTTTTTAGGTTCCTCTGGGATTTTGTCCAAAATTTTTCGATGCAGACCTCAAAATTTCAACTGACATGTTATTAGCGAGATCAGGGGTTATATTATTTTCTATGTATGGTAATATTTTATAATATTCTATAAAGTATTTTAATGTAACATTTCTGAACTATATAAATTTGATTAAATAGTGACATCATTACAATATTGTTTAATTATGTGTTTCTGGATATCCTTTGGACTTATTATGAGTTCTACACTGCATGTTGTTCTAATACACACGTTTAATGTAGGGTTTGAACATCTGGTATTTTTTGCTTTTGTATTGCCATTTAGTCTATAGTCCCTTTTATTATAAAAAGGATAATAAATCATTTTTTTTATTTATTTTACATATATTTTTTTAAAACTTTTTTTAGTTTAGCTTCGGCTATGTAATAATTAAACAGCACAAAAATGCAGAATGGTCGGTCTTAATGAATGTCTTTATGCGGTTTTCTAATCCAGTGTTATTGTTTATTATGTCACCATAACAACAAGATGGAGAGACATTGGCCCTGCATCAAACAACATCAACATGGCTTCGCCAGAAGTGATGCAACACAATCTGCTGATACATCACTTCTGATGTGGAGTAAAAGATCTAAATGCAAAGACTTGCCAGAGGTTTGCCCTCACTAACAAACAATTGGAAGATAGTGACTGGTCATGTGATGGCATGTTAATTGTGGCTCATTTAAAAGGACTCCTGAGTACAAGGTTGCATAACAACTGGTAAAACTAGGATAGCGGCAAACCATGTCATGGATACACATTTGCACTAGAGGACTCTACTATTTCTAGTCTATATATATTTTTTTTTTACTGTTAATTCTGTTGATGTTATTTTAATAAATTGCCTTTACTAGTATTGTGGATTCTGCATATTTTTCCTAGTAGGAAAGAGAGGTACAGATGCCACCCAATATTGGCAGTGAATATTGGTTATACTCAGAGCCGGTTCCATAGGCTCTGTCAAAGGTGAGCAGTAAAACATGTGTTCTTCTTTTCTTCCTGCCTTCTTTAGTATTCTTTAAAATCATAAGACAAAGCAGGGACTCTTTGCCTTATGGAGGTTTCCTCTGCTTGACCAGCTTTGACCAGCGGAGGGGCAAAGTGTGCTTCATTTTCGCAGGTCAGAGCAATTTTCCCATAATTCTTACCTTTCCTCTGTGATCTCGCGATGCTTCCTGTCATTTTAGACAAAACTGCCGAATTTCGTCCTAACTAAATGAGAACAGTATGTTTGTTTGTTTTAGAACGCAATTCGGCACTTTGTTAATATTGGAATTTCATTAAAATGAATGAAACTCTGATTCAATTTGTGCCGCGGCTGCATCTTGCAGCCGCTTAGTAGATTACTCCCTAATTCCCACAGTATCAGGGAGTTATCTACCGAAAGGCTGAAAGAATTAAATTGGTATTTCAGCCACATTTACTGATACTAAGTAAAGATTACTTAGTATTAGGAAATGATCTGCCCCTACTCGCCATACCGCGAGTAGGGGCATGTCTAGTAAACAGTGAGCAGCCAGTGGCTGCTCACTGTAAAAGAAAATTAAAAAAATTAAAAACCTATTGGCCCCCACCCTTGAGTGGTGGGTGGGGGCCATAATGGACAATGGGGGGGGGGACCTACTGTCCTACCCGGCCCCCACCTCTGCGTGGTGGGTGGGGGACATAAATTACAATGAGGGGGACCTACTGTCCTCCCCACCCAGCCCCCACCCTTGAGCGGTGGATGGGGGCCATAAAGATAATGAGGAGGAAGGACCTACTGTTATCCCCCCGGCCCCCACCCCTGCGCGGTGGGTGGGAGCCATAAATTACAATGGGTTGGGGCCAGGGGAGGGGAGGACAGTAGGTCCCCCATTGTAATTTATGGCCCCCACCCACTGCGCAGGGGTGGGGGCTGGGGGGAGGACAGTAGGTCCTCCCCCCTCATTATATTTATGGCCCCCACCCCCTGGGCAGGGGTGGGGGCCGTGGGGGGAGGACAATAGGTCCCCCCCTTATTGTTATTTAGGGCCCCCACCCGCCGCGCAGGGGTGGGGGCTGGATAGTAGGGTTTTTTTTTAACAGTGAACACAGCCACAGGCTGCTCACTGTTTAGTAGACATGCCCATACTCGCGGTATAGCGAGTAGGGGCATTGGGGATATTTTAATCTCCCTTATGCTATTATGGGAGTCATATTGACCCCCATAGAGTGAGGGAGGACATGGGGGGTTTAGGAAGTGGTGGGAAACACTGCTCCCTGCCGCCTCTATCTTTACATATTACAAGGAGGGAGCTGCACGCCGGTAGCTCCCTCCTTGTAATAAACTGAACAAACAAACGAACACTGATATTCATGTTTGTACGTCTGAAATATCCATTCATTCGTCTATCTGATGAATGAATGAATAGATGAAATTCCCGTTCGCATGCCCAAGTGTTTCACTGGGCATGTGCGGGAATCTCATAGCGCTATCTAGTGTGGGCAGATGACGTGTCCCACAGGGGCTTCATCTACCCACACAAAGATGGCGGCGCCCTGAATATAGATCGGGGCAGAAAATAAAGAATAAAAAATAGGTAATATGGGGGGCTTAGGGGCATTTGTGGGTGACTAGGGGGTCAGTTAGATGTAGTGGAGTCGGGAGAAGTCATCAATCCTACACGATTGGTCCTGTTTTTTTGTCTCTTGGTAACCTCAGAACATGAACACGGAATACAGGTTACACACTATCGACGATTTTATGAGTTAAGCCTAGCTCTACAGGCTTTATATGTGTGAGTGGTCATTTTGCACATTTTTTTTTTATACCAATTATTTTCCAGTACTACAACATATTTTGTATGTTCGTTTTCTTTTTTGGGGCCCTTTGGAATATCATTATATATGAGGAGCAGTAAGTGTCATACTTACCTTTTTTTTACTATTTAGCGCTTCATTTTGATTTATAGTGTTTTATCCATTATTTACTAAACTGGTTGTTACACTAAACTAGAGCTGTAAAGTTTAGGGAAGCGCCCACACAGTTGTGGTAGCAGCTATTCTTTTCATAGTTGTCTGTAATGATATTAGAAGTGTCTTTTCATCTTACGGTTTCTTTTAATAAAAAATGTTACTCGACATGCCTGAAAGTTACTTGTTACTTTAAACCTTCCCCTACTATGTAACCACTGGGAATGGAAGGGTCAGTCACCCTGTCTAACAATGCTCTGCAGCATCCAAATTCCTAGCAGTGTCCTGGGAGGATGTTTGGCATTGCAGGATACTTTTGGCAGCTGCCTGTGAACACTATAATTGTAGTCAAGATAATAAGTTGCTGCTTGCAAACAGCTTTGATCCTCACAGGCAGTTGTGACTCAATCAACAGGGCTGGATTTCAACTTGCAGACTACCTGTGGTTAGTCATACCCCTGTCTGTTTGCAATTTTCCTCTTAGAAAACAATGTCTGTTGCATATCTCTCTTTTTTTATACACACTGATGTTTGGTTAAGATGCAAAAAAATCTAAATGATTAGGTGCTCAATTTAATCACTCAGTTTTGTATCTAGTGATAAAAGTCACGTTTTATTTTGGAATGATGATGTCTTGGTTTTACGCTTTTCCTATAGAATTGTATTGTCTTCCGTTTTCATTTTGGCAGTGTATTCACTGAACATTGAGTATTGTGTTGATGAAAAATCAGTTAACAAATCTTGGTGCATGTTTGCTGTTTCACGAAACTCAGTATCTGAGGTATTAGCTAAGAGTTAAGCATGAAATTAGTTGTACTGACAAAGTCAACACAGTCAACTCAACTCACCTCACACTATCTAGTTGCTTTGCTAACCATCCTGCACTTGTGAGGTCAAAACAGATTACTACAGAGAGGTGACCCATATTATTTTACTTAGTGGCTATGCCAGTATCCATTTATAGCTTGCAGACTGTAGGGTACCAGATAGCAAATAGCTGTCAGAGAAAAAAAATGTTGTTGCCTGGATACTGATGTATTACTAGCATACTTTTGATAGCTTCATTTGCAGCTGTGATGTGGGAATAACACATGGACTGCTATTTGCTCTCAGTGATTTCTCTTTGCTGCTATTTGCATATGTGTCTTTGTCTTGACAACAGATATAGCATAGCTAAATTGAACTCCTCAAAATGTGATGAAGCACGAAAAATACTGTAGTAATTTTAAACACTACTTTCTACAAAACCATCAAAGCCATCTGTTTTTGTAATTGCTTGTGAACGGGTTAAAACCCAGGGAAGAATATTACGATTTCAGAATATAACATTGCCTTATACACTGGCGCAATCTATTTATATGACTTTTTCATTAGAACGTCCCTCGATTTGGACTGGTAATTCAATAAATGCAATTATTATCTGGAGTGTAGTATTTACAGCTTGCATCATGGGTTATCATTAGCGTCTTTAATACTACATAGTGTTGATACATTTGTTATATCAGATTTACACATAAAATGTCCCTGTTAGCCATTTAGCACAAAAGATATTCAGAGAATGGGAGGTTGAATGGTTAACGTCAAAAGTGTGCATGTAATCACAATGCCAATGAGTTATCCAGGAAATGGATGGTTGTTTGAGTGTATGTTGACCTCTAATTCATTTGCTTTTTCTTTCGCTTGCACAACTTTTCAAATTGTATTCTTTGTCATTTGTTTCTTTATCAAGCAACTTATCTATAATAACGTATACATTATATATAAAAAGATCTGCAAGTGGTCCTTTGGATAATTGGCTGACATAAATATCCATAACTACAACTAAGCATTACAATAACATCCTAATACTCATGTTGCTAAAGCATTCATAGAATGAATTTTAAACATATTTTTCATAAAAAAAAAATCTCTCTACCTGAATACCCAATAGCTTTTTTTTTTTTTTTTTACCAAAAAATAGCAAGATGCATAAAATAATGTGTTCTTCTAATCTGTTGCCATCTGCTCTTGCTATGCGTAGGGGGGCATGTATAATGTGTACTTCTTGACAACACACTCATTAATTGAGGCAATCACCTGATTTGGTACCTAATGGCCAAGGTAGAACGATGGGTCATTACAGCTCTCATGTACACCATTAAGTGAGATTTCAATCAATATAACATTTTCTGTTCGGATCACATCTGCTTTTGTGCAGAAAGCTAATAAAAATCAGTGAGTGTTTTAACATTTTATTTCATTTCGTAAATGTAGTTCTTTTAATAATATTATTTATTTAAGGAAAATGGAATACTGTTGAGTACCGTGGTAAGATCTATTCCCCAGGACACACTTGAAGAACAAGATACATCTAAGTCTTCATTGATGGCAAAATACTTTGATATTACACTTACAGAGGAGTTTAGAAAAATCTATCTATCTATCTATCTATCTATCTATCTATCTATCTATCTATCTATCTATCTATCTACTTTATAACTTTAGGTTATTATTAATAGTGTGAGTTGATTTTGTTGCTGCTGTTTATGGTGTGAATCATATATCACAAGTGCTATGATACATACTGTTTTTTTTTTTTTTAAATTAGGCTTTTTTAGTTTCATCCTTATGTTTACCTAAACCTGGTTGATGTTAATCAGGTATTTGATGTTTTTTCATGGTCTGTAGACACCTTGATGGAACTCTTATTCTATTGGACTGCATATCACAAAAATCATCACTATCGATTTTTATGCAAAGACTGAAGGTTGGAGAACCATGCTTTAGATGGTTTAAACACGTACTTGTTTTGAGTATACAGGCCATATTTTGATATACAGTTTGGTTAGTGCAGTAAATAATCATTATTATTATTTTCTTGTATAGGAAGTAACAGAATGAAATATATTAGCAATCAAAATACAATTCAAACATGTATAATACATTTTAGTTAGTATTAAACCATTTGGAACTTTATGTTAACACCAACAAGGTGTTTTTTTAACCATTCTATTACTATTTTATTTTATATGTATTTGTAATTAAGTCTTCCCTTTGACATTATTTGAAAGAGCTATAGCAACATCTGTCCTTCTTCAATGTCTTTTTTTAACTGCAATTATTCAGCAGATGTTTTCAATAAAAAAAAAGGTTTAGACTAAACTGAAATTCACAATGTTTTTAAAATAATCCAATGTGTTAGAATTGTCTTGAATTATAGCACTAATTCAGTGATGTCTATTATTATTCATAATATTAATATTATATTTTAATTGAATGATTTGCTAATGATGTACACTTGTTGAACTTGAGATTGTGATAGTAATGAAAGCTTGGTTTCATCAAAAAAAAAAAAATTTCTAGCTAGAACATATGCCTTGAAGATATGTGACAGCTCATACACGGGACCTATATATCCATCAACAATTCCAAATTGATCTGGACAGAATTTTTCCATGGTGTGATGTTTACTAAGCCATTGGGTTAGTATGTCCTGTCTCTTATCCACTGCTGCCTTAGCAAATTCACAGATGGCCATCATTTGGTTCTTCACATGACAGTGATACACACTATTTAAAATGAATTTTGAAATTTTGAAACAATGCTCTCTTTTTGTCCTGAAGACATAATATGGTATAAAAAGATAGTTCCAATATTAAAACACAGTTACCATTAAGATTTCAAAGATGTGACAGTTGCTTGTTCCTTTACCTCAGTAAACAATATTTCAGTATTTACTTAGCTGAATAAGGCAGAAGAAGTACGTTAAAAAAAAATATACCATCACTATGTTAACATGTTATGGCCCTTCCACATGTGTGCTCGGATATCTGACAGAGAAATTCCATAAGCAAGCATGTGCAGTTGGCATATTTTTCAGCAGTGTTAATGTATGGCCATTTTCCTTTTTATATTATTATTATTATTATTATTTATAGTACTCCCAAAAATTCTAGAGAGTTTTACAATAGGTGGTCTTTGCAACAAGAAGAGTTGAACACACAGGAACAGACAGCCGGTTCTTTGTTGATGGTCCTGCTCAAATTAGCTTACTTTCTAGTGGGAGTGGGTTAAAGTGGCACAAGAAGTAAGGGTAGGATGTATTTTATGTTCAGTAAAAAGTAGGCTACTAGAATAGTTTATAATGATGGGGTAGTTTTTTTTGGATGACACAGTTTCAGGGGAGGATGCGGGTGGGTTACCAAGGTGCTGGGAGGAAAAACGAAACAGTTTTATTTATATAATTTCCTAAAGCAATGAGTTTTGAGTGGTATTTTGAAGGAACTGAGACTGAGTGAACAGGGAAGGGAGTTCCATAGGAAAAGTGCAGTCCTAGAGAAGTCTTGAAGGTGGGCGTCAGAGGTGTGAGTACGAATAGAGAATAGACACAGATCTTCTACAGAAGGTAGGGGCCTGGACAAACCTGTGTGATAGAGAGGATAGGCAGGAGCAGCATTATGTGGAGATTTGCTAGCAAGCACCAGAATATTATATTGATTCCTACATTTTACAGGAAGTCAGTGTAAGGACTGACATAGGAAGGAGGTATGGGTGGTGTGTGCGGACAGGATGATGAGCCTCACCACCACATTCATTATAGACTGGAAAGCTGGGAATGCATAAGACCACTGAGAAGTGGATTGCAGTAGTCAAGACAAAGAGATGACAGTGGATTGACCAGGAACTTAGCCACATCTGGTGTTATATAGGGGCAGGTGTGAGCTATGTTTTTGAGATGGAATCAGCAGGGTTTAGCAAGTGATTGGACATGAGGTGTAAAGAAGAGGGTGGAATCAAAGAGAACACCTAGGCAGTGAGCCTACTGGTAGAGCTAATGGTACTTCCATTGACTTGGATGGCGACAGACATGGAAGTAGCAACACTAGACGGAGGAAAGATGAGAAGCTCTGGTTTGGACAGATTAAGTTTAAGAAAATGAGCATCCATCCGGTTAGAAATAGCGGAGATGCAGTTAGAGATAAGTCATAAAGGACATCGAGAGATCAGGAGAGGACAGACAGACTTGTGTGTAATCCTCACAGAAGTGATATTGGAGGCCAAAAGAGCTGATGATTTTACCCAGGGAGGCAGTATAGTTTGAGAACAGTAGGAGACCAAGGGCAGAACCTTGGGGAACACCAACCGAGAAGGGTTTGCAGAGAAGACAAAAAGACAGAAAAAGAAACACTGAAAGACCTCTGGGAGAGGTAGGAGAACAAGGAAATAGTAATCTCTCATAGACCGAGATTACAGAGGATGAGAAGAAATTGTTGGTGGTCAACAGTGTTGCTGCAAAATGGTCAAGGAGAATTATCAGCAATTAAATTGTTTTAACAGCAATTAAATCATTGTATACTTTGGTCAGGGCAGTTTTGACGAGCACAGAATTCAGAATGAAGCGGATCGAGCGGAGAGTTGGATTCAAGGAAGTTGGTCAATTCAGTGTACACAACTCTCTCAAGGATCTTGGAGGCTAACAATAGTAACAAGATAGCAGTTGGGTGGCGAGTTAGGGTCAAGGTTATCCTATTTTTAAATCAGGGTAAATGTTGCATGCTTGAAGTTGAAGAAAATATGCAAGAAGAGGGAGAGATTGATAATTTGGTTAGGGGCAGAGCAAGCGAAGGAGACAGAGCACGAGAGAGATGTGAGGTAATAGGATAGAGGAAACAAGCAGAGCAGAAGCCTCTGCTGCTATAGTAAGTGCAAGTACTCATAGAACAGAGGAGGGAGCAGGGTTGGGGGAAGTATTGGTAGAAGTAGGAGAGAGATTAAAATTACAAACAAACATACAAACATACAAAATTAAGCCCTACGCTTAAACTCCCACCACTCCTGGGCAGTAGCAATGACCATAGCACACATCATCCCCAATACATACAATAAAAACCCAATAAAAAAGTTACTTGTGCACTATTTCAAATCACTATGCATATTTAAATAACTGGAGTTATTTTTAGTATCACTCCAATGGCCATTTAAATGTAAGGTTACCTGCCACATTGTAGCAGAATGGAGAATTCCAAATACATTTGTGACGGAACCTACACCTATTCATATACTTTCCCCTTTTTATTTCACATGTTTTACCCTTTTTCCGTTAGGGAGACTTCATACGAACAGAATTATTTTGTCTCCTGAACGAGGACCACCTCTGTACCCCATTAGAACATTGACATTCTTAAGTGCGAAACCGCAAGGGAAGTAATTAATGAATTCTCCCCTGGGTGGCCGCCATTTCGTATAACTGAACACGTGGCAGAAAAAAGAATGGCGGCTTTCTTGATTCCCGAACATGGGCAGCGGTACTTGGTCATTGAGTGCTTGGAACTCTTTTCGGCTAGGCATTTGCGTGAATGCTGGAAAAACTTAGAGCGCTGCTCGTTCTATTTCCAGACCGCCTATACCAACGATGTTTGGGTTATATTACCTACCAAACAGGGGGAGCATTCGTATCCTGAAATGAAGAGATTCCCTTACATGGTGTTCGCACAGAAACCTCACGAACGGAGTCCGGCCAGGGCACCTATTTCCCTGGAACTGTTTTGGGGTAGCGCCTTTTGCCTGGCCGATCAAAACCTTACTCTGATTCCAGTTTCACCAGACCGATCTGAGTGATTTTTGGATATGTTATACACTCAGATCGGGGCTATCGGGGAGTGTACTTTTTGTGGGGTTCCTATGTACAATGGGGGCACTTTTGGCGTACAGTACATTTTGTTGGATTTTCTGTACCTGAGAGATAATTAAATTAGAGGGGTGTTCTCATGCAATTATCTTTCAGGCACAGAGAATCCTGGGATTGAAACCCCTGTTTTATTGTGTTGTAAACCCCTTGTAGGGAACCGGACATAAAAGCCGCATGTGGCCAAATAAAGTTCAGTTGTACTCTCAGAACTGGAGGGAGGTGGGGTATTTATTTTGTGTTTTCTTGTTCCTGAGTATACTTTGGTGGATCCAGCGGAGAAGAGTCCCTGTTAGGACTAGGGATCCGATACACACATCAAGACGAGACATCTTTGGTGAGTCCTACAGTAACAATTCACCTTGCTGCTTACAGCTAAAAGGTAAAATCTCTGAGACAAAGTGGGGTGTTTTTCTAAACACCGACACACTTATTAACCATTAATCGGGAACACATGGAGTAGGCAGCAACACTGAACATGGTTGTGTAAAACAGTCAATATTAAGCCCGTCACTCAAACTCCCACCACTCCCAGGTGCCAGCAATGACCACAGCATACATTAGACCCAATACATACAATAAAAAACAAACAATAAAGTTACTTGTGCACTATCTCATAACCCTATGCACATTTAAATAATTGGAGTATTTTTACATAAAGATAAAGATAATATAACGCTAATGGCCATTCAATTGTAAGCTCACCTGCCACATCAAGAGGTACTGGGTCAGCTTAGTTTGAGATGGGTAAATGTAGAGTTTTCCAGTTGGGGGAGAATTGGTCAAGATAGCTGAGGTTTATCTGAGATTGGTGTACTGAGGGTGGTATGACTTGGGTATTGGTGTGCAGATGATTGTCAGATAGAGGAAATGGAACACTGGAGAGATTAGAGGCAGTAGAAGATGAGACCAAGAGTGTTTCCTGCAGTATGAGTTCCTGATTTAGACCACTGCATTAGACCGAAGGAGGAGGTTGCAGAGAGCAGTTGAGAGGCATCAGAGCTGTTAGGGTTGTTGAATGGGATATTACAGTCCCCAAGGATAAGAGAAAGATGCTTGAGGTGAAGAGTGGGGTAGCCAAAAGAGAAAAGTGGTTCATAAATAGGCTAAGATGGGGGCAGACAATACATGATGGCAATTCTTAAAGGAGTGGGTTTAAATAGGCAGACAGAGGAAGGAAGGAAAAGATAAGGCAGGGTTAGGGAAGATTGGTTGAAAGGTACATTGAGGAGAGAGAAGGATGCCTACACTCCCTCTTTTACATTTGTTAAGTCTGGGAGTGTGGGAGAAATGTAGGATATCAAAATGAAAAGAAGCAAATAGGTTGTGTACAGTTTGTTGCAGACAAAGCGATGTTCCACAGTGCACACAGAACATTGGTAGCTGAGGAGAAATGACAGGGTACTGGGATGAGGCTCATACAATTTTAGTAGGCTTAGTTTCAACAGAGTTCTGTTCAGGTCTGACGCAGGACGTTTCTAACTCATACTGTGGTAGAGAGATATTAGGGTCAGATAGGTCTGCAATAAAGCTGTGGAATGGAGAGATGCATATATGCACAGATGAGGTGAGAGTTATTCAAGTAAAACACACATTTAGGGAGGCATCAAAGAAGGAGGAAGTGCAAAGATTACAGAGAAAAGTGCATGTAGGGTAATCAAACATGTAAGTAAAGAAGCCACATTTATGGAGTAGAGCTGGTAAAACTAAAATATATATATACACACACACACAGGTTGTAATAGAAGTTACAATGTTACAATAACAAAGTAGCAGAGAATAAAAATTAATAAATAAAATAAAAATGTACACAATTGGGTAAAATAAAATGAAATTATAATGTACAGGATGAAATCTTGATATGGTCCTCCAGAAGGCTACCTTTTACTTATGGCAGTGGATCTACTCAAGTTCTGTTCAGGTCTATATAAGGAAACTTTGCTTATGGCAGTGGATCAGCATTTACTACATTTTTATACAACTGTGTAATACAAAGCAATACAAAGCAATACAATGTTATTAAATTAAATCACATAGCACAGAATGGTAAGTTATGATAGGCTAATTTTATACTTGTCAGAGTACCAAAAACTGTTTGTAGGAAAAAAATGCATTACATGCACTCATAGTTTAAGGGACACTATAGTCACCAAAACAACTTTAGTTTAATGAAGCTGTTTTGGTGCACAGATCTACCTCCTGCAGTCTCACTGCTCAGTTTTCTACTATTTATGCTGCCCTAGGCACACCTCCCTGCATGTGACTTACACAGCCTTCCTAAAGACATTCTGTAAAGAGTCATCTAATGTTTACACTTCCTTTATTGGAAATTCTGTTTAATTTAGAATTTCTTATCTCCGGATCTGTTAATAACTTGATAGATCTTGCAGGAACCTCATGTGTGTCATTAATGTTCAATTTACAGAGCAGGAGATAAAACCTTTTAAAGTTAGTCACATTATTATTATTTATTATTTATAAAATATTTTACCAGGCAAGATACATTGAGATTTCTCTCATTTTCAAGTATCTGATTGAATATGAAACCATTTTGTTTTCACACATGATGTTTCAGTCTCAGCTAGGGGAGGTGTGGCTAGGGCTGCATAAACAGAAACAAAAGTGATTTAACTCCTAAATGGCAGTGAATTGAGCAGTGAAACTTCAGAGACACAATCTATACACCAAAACTGCTTAATTAAGTTGTTTTAGTGACAATCATGTCCTTTTAGCAAAAATAAAGCCAAAGATAAGCTAAAGCACTTTAAAGAAAAAACAAACAAACAAAAAAAACAAAAAACAATGAAATATATGTGTTTAAACCAAATCAAAGTTGAAGAACAAGGAAGTCTGCATTAAATGATAATTAAAGAAGAGAAGATAACTTGTGTTTCTATATTGTTGGGAAATGTTCATATGCCCCATACAAAAATGAAATAAAATAGTGATGACTACTATAATATGTTGCCAGAAAGAATGTATTAAGACTAAAGGGAGACACAGTTTATGTCAATGTATCAGATACAAACTAACACACAGACATTGAATAACGTATTATAATGTAAAAAGGAAAATAGGACAGAAACATATTTCCAATCCCTAATATGGACAGGCTTAACGTGATGCCTATTCAAATGTGAAATAGGTAAGCAGGTAGAAATGCCATGCCAGCAAGCCAAGATTAAATGGTTACAAAATAGCACAACATTGAGAAACATATGTGAATCACGGTTCTAGGGCTCAAACACAGACAATCAAAATCAGTGAAACAAAATAGACAGTTAGAAAAACACACTATAAAGAATATAGAGAAACCACAACAGAGAATTGACTAAGAACAAGCAGATTTATATAGGAATTTGTATTTCGGGAGGTCTTGTTATTTCTGACTGCCTAGAATGTACACAGCTGTGTGTGCATCGATAGTGACAATATAGGTTGTGCATTAGTCTGAGATGCTATGTGTGCTATCCATGAAAATGTGAACTGTCGGAATTTGCAAGTGATTTCAAATTTTAATCCAAAATAGCTTGACTATAGACTCAAAAATTTTATTTTCCAGGTTTTTTTGGGGCTTGAACTTTGATATTCATTTTGAATTCCTGATAAATCACGCTTTCGTGAATAACACTGACAATATTCTGTTTCTATTTATGTGTCTAGATATGTTACTGCCATTTTTAGTTGACATTAATGTTTCAACTTGCGAGAAAAATAATACAATAATAAAATCGGACCAGTTTAAAATGAAGCAAAGAGTTTGAGAAATATACAGGAATTGGGTTTACTCTTATTGCAGCTTTACATTAATTGACTTCCTGAAAACCTCACAGTAGCCTCCAACTGCTAAAATATGTGACTTTCTACTGCAATCATTTAGACAAAACAGCCAGAGACTTTATCAAACAGATCTCACTTTCACTAGGGACTGATTTAACTAATGAATATAAATTACTGTTAGAGCTTACCTAGCAAGTGCTTACTATTTTGTTATAATATTTGCTTTTTCACACCATGCCTTGCACTTCTTTTAGTTTGATGTGACAAATTATTTAGCATTCTCAATTTCTTTATATTCCTTAGCTAGTTTATCTCCCACAGCTTTGACATATGGCTATTGTACCATTCTAAACTAAAACACTCTAGGAAGCACCTTTCAGAGAAAAGGCAGTATTTACATTCTCCCCTATGGACACCTCCAAGTGGCCACTCCTCAGATGGCCACTGGTGATGCTTCCTGGGGCAGTGCTGCACAGTAGACAGCACTGCCGTTCACCGTCCCCACGCTCTGCATCGAGATGCTGAATTTTCCTCATAGAGATGCATTGATTCAATGTATATCTATGCGGAGGTGCTGATTGGCCAAAACAGTGTTTTGGTGTTTGGCCCTGCCCCCATCCTGTCTCCTTGCCGATGGTAAAGCATTAGATTGGCCATAAATAGGAAATTATGACGATGTCACCAATATTCATAATAATATGTAAAATACTGCTGCAATTTCCTTCCTTACCATCTCTTTTAAGCCTATAACTAAGGGACAAAAGACAGGAAACAAATAAAGTGGAGTCCCTTTTATATTTTATGTCCACCTTTCTCTACTTTTTGCTGCCTGATGTTTAAATATCCAGGAATAAAAATTATGTCTCAGCACATTTCTCTGTTTCAGAAGAACATGTTCCATTGGCATTTCTCATCTATTCTATGAGGGTAGGACACATGTTACTCAGAATATTGCTCGCTGAGACTGCTAAACTATAAATCTTCCTTATCTTCTGTGAAATAGCTGTTATAGCTGTTGTCTCCTTTCTTTTGTGTGTCACTTTCCTTAGAATAATTAAACGAAAAAACAGCCAGAGATGGCATTGAACAGAGCTAACGGTAGTAAATGCATTAGCTAATAAATATAAATTACCAAGAGAGTTTAACTGGTAAGTTTTTATTTCTTTTTATACATCGTTTTCCTTTAGATTACTTGCCTTTTCATGCTATGCTATTATACCTTCAGGTTTGATGTGACAAATTATGTAACCTCTTCAGTTCCTATATTTTTCATTGAGGCTACATCCCATGGTGTCAGCATATGTCTGCTTTACCAAAATAAGCCAGAGATCAGCAGGAAGTTATCTTGAGTCAATATTAGGCAATCATTCTTTAGGTCTCCAAAATTTTAACTTTTGAGAAAAGCAGCAAGGCTATTTTTTGTACTTTTCTTCTTTTTTCCTTCCCATTTTATTTTAATTTCTTTTTGTCAACCATAATGGTTTCACAAATTGAAGTCGCAGGAATAGATTTTAAGATACTTTATTCAAAGCAAAAACAACCTCCCCAAAAAAATATTGTAATAGTCACACATAATATTTTATTTAAGCATCATAAAATACCACTTATCAGTGAGAAAGCTTCTTAAAATATTCAGTACATATATATTATCTAAACGTGACACTAAATGAATTTTTAATGTTCTACTACATTAAAACAGCCCTGTGCTTAGCCGGAATCCATTTAATAGTTTTTATTTTTTTGTATAATGGATAATTACAGTTTTATGTTCAAGTTACCAATAATTATTTATGTTCTAAACTAAGGATCAAAGGTTGCATGCTTTGAAATCCATAGAAAGTTCCATTATCACTATGTGGGAATTCATTCATGCAGTTTAATACATGCACTGACAATTATTTTTTTTCTAATTGTCCCTGATGTTTCATCTGTTGAGCACATTCTCGAGTAAAACAATAACAGATTGAGTTCCCTGGAGATATAAAAGGAGGGTTGCAAAATATGTTGAATCCATAAATATAATAAAATACATAATATGACAGGGAGATTGCATAGATAATACTAAGCAATGCTGCAGGATATCTACAATACAGTGAGCAGATTAGTTAAGACATAATTAATATATGACCTTGGACTAAATAATCAGAGAGTCACTTTTAGCAGTTTAACAATGTGTAGGACCATATCAAGGATGGGGCCCAGTAGCAGAGATACTCATACAGACTAGACTAGACTAGATAGCACAGATGGTTGATAAAGACAGTCAGACCTTCTGATCTATATAGAAGAGGTCTGTCTGTAACCAACCACCTCAGAAGAGTATGGAGGTTCATCTGCAGTGCACAGTACAAAAGGGTAATGCAGCAGCGTGGTGAGTCAATTCCAAAGATAAGAGCAGGCGGTGCTTGGACGTTAAACGGGTAATGGTCAGGACTGGTGGCTATGGTCCATGTACGATAAACAGGAAAGGGTCAGGAAACAATAACAACAGGCAGCTCTACAACGAGGAAGCACTGAACTCCTTTGTAGTTACTTCACTTTTTGGTGCTAAGGCTGCATGCCTAACACTAGGAGGTGCTAGTATGCATCACTATCGGCTAGTTGAGAGGAAGCCGGGTTTGGAAGCTGGAGAGAGGATAGCTACAGAAACTTCAGCACCTGCAGGATAGCAGCAGGCGGGACATTGCGAGGGACAGGAGACGTCAGGAAATCAGAAGTCTCAGCAAACCGCACAGCCAAGGTTAGCATGTTACATGCCAATAGATTATTCTTTAGGATGTGGCATTTAAAAAAAGGGAAATAAAAAGGTAAACATCTGTCTAACCATCCATACTTCCACCTGCTCTTTATCTGTCAGTCCATCCATTCATCCATCCATCAATAAATATTACCTTTTAATGCATATAATTTTATTAGTGGAAGTGTTAAGGAAGCGTAACAATTGTACCCATTCAGTTTTCAGGCACTCTGTCATATATATATATATATATATATATATATATATATATATAACTATATAATAGTTGGAACCATAAGAATTATCACATATACAAGTGCAAAAAATGTCAATGCAAACTCTGCCAGATACATGCCCTGGTCCTATAAAGAAGGAGTGGGTAGTCTCTGCATGTTAATAAGTCCAGAATGATTGGACACACTTGGGATATGGGCATGTGATAGTGATTGTTCTACGGGACTCTACCCTTTAAACGCACGTGGGGGGAGGATAAGGATGCTATTTGTGGAGCCTCCTTGGTTAATAGTTGGTTATTGGAGACTCCCCTTAACCCCTAAATCTCCAACCGGCCATGCCATAAATTAGAATGAGAGAGTTGCTTGGGTTTCTTGTTAAATACTAAAGTCTCTTTGATCCTATACATGCTTCTTTTAATGTTTAAATAGCATGGCTGCATTATGTCTGTATATAGTGCAAACACTACACTGTACTTATAGGGGAAGAAACATCTGTTGAAAGAGAAGAGTTAGGCTTAGACATCAGATTACTGTCTCCTAATATTAATGTATGGATTTATTTAATATATTTAAATTGTTCATTCCGTCTTTTTTTGTATCATTGGTTCCAAATGTTGTGTTTGATTTTGATTGTTAATGTACACAGTCACACTATAGGGATTTAGGCAGAATATTTTTCTTTGTTTTAAACTATTTATGCTAAAAAGGGACTAAACAGAATTATCAAAGAAACAATTCAGATTACTGTCAGTTCTATTTAATAGTTATATACCAGTTGGCTCTTCGGATACAGACTACATCATTCAAGAGCTGTTCATCATCAAAAAACACTCTCATAAAGACAAAGAAGTGCCTGTGTAACATGCAGAAACATCATGTTTCACTTGTACAACTCATGTCTCACAATTTATGTCACACATGCTTGCTTCTGTGATCTAAAAAGTAATACAAAACGGAAAATAAATTATTCACAAAATGATACATAAAATGAAAATTTTTATATTGTTTACCTAGATTGTACTTTGATATTCCTTAAAAGATGGTACCTGATTTTCTTTATTTTTTTTTACTTTAAAAATCATAGTACAGAACCATTACAAAATAAAAGCTATAACAACATTGCTGGTCCTCTTGCTAAACTAGAAAACCTTAATTCACAGAGTGAGCATAACAACAAAAGAATATTGAAAATCCCCAGAGAAATCACTAAAGCTTGTCTGAGCTCAATATGGCATAAAAGAGAATTCCGTAACACAAATGTCTGTCTGACCATGTAAAATAAAAAACAAATTCAACAGTTGCCATGAATTTTATTTTATTCCATAAACCTGGATACTATTATAAGGTGTAAAGGTTCACTGTGAAGTCTTATAAAAGGCAAAAAAAAAAAAAAAACACAGAAATAATAATTTACAATCTTACTGTATAATGGCATGATGAAAAACACATGCTTAATTCTGAGACACAGAATCCACATCTAGTTATAGGGTTTTCATAAAAAAAAATAATAAAAAAAATAATACATATAACAGAAGCCAATGACAGTAGGGGAAAAGTGAGAAGCAAATATTGATTTTAATGAAATGTATTCAATAAAGAAAATCCCACACTGCTTCTTTGTAAGTTAGGAACACAATATTATGCGTGCCATGACAAAACATTGTTTTATTAAAAAATACAAATCCATATACACGTAGCATTTATTTTCCTGTTCTCCCTACGTACATAATTAACAGGTAATAATAAAGAATTGTTGATGTTAGAAAGGAATAGGTATATTAAAAAAAAAATATGTCCATGCTAAATTTACATCACATTTGTTCCACAGGCACAAATGCTGTAACACACACAAGTGCCTCTAACAAATTCTTCAAAGCAAATGCAAAATAAAAATGTTCAATATGTGAAAACATCTTAAACATTAAAAAAAAAATTGAGATAGTCTAGAGGGATAGAGGAACTAGCAGCGTATCTGCCTTTAGGACATCAGTAATATAATATTAGCAATTTTTAAAAACATTTCCCTTTTTCCCTTCATAAATAAATTATATTTTGAGACTGTTTTCCCCCAAAAATCAAACATTAAAAACTGTAAACCATAACTTTTGGACCTGGTATTTAAATAACAAAATGTTGCTGTATTTCTACATTTCTGAGAAGTAGTGTTTAGAATGATGGCTTTATTTTAGATGGAACTAAATGGAGTGCATCAAGACTCAGCCCACACTATGTGGGTTAAAAAGATCAGAGATAATCAAATGTTTGCATAAGATTAATAAATATTGAATTTACTTCTTCTCCTTTAGGGTTACAATATCACCAGAGTAGACCCAAATTGTAGCCTTGAGGGCAGCAGTTACCTATTGTAGCCCCAAGTTTTAATAAAGTTGGTGATAGGAGCTGCACTCAATCCCAGCAGCCAATCCCACAACGACAAAGCAACACAAGATATATATCCAGGTACTCAAGGCAGTTTTAATAGAACAAAATGAGCAGCAACGTTTCGACCTGCTAAGAGATATTTGTCAAGCTAACACTACAAGGCAAACATAAGTATATATATATATAAGAATAAATTAAACACTTAGGAGGGCAGGAATGGCATAACACTGACACACACATGCAGATAGTCATACACACAGAGGCAGACAGTCATACACACAGACACACACACAGGGGCAGACAGTAATACACACAGTGGCAGACAGTCATATACACACACACACAGACACACACAGGCAGACAGTCAGTCATACACACAGACACAGACAGTAATACACACAGAGGCAGACAGTAATACACACAGACACACACAGAGGCAGACAGTCATACACACACACACACACACACACACACACACACACACACAGAGGCAGTAATACACACACAGAAGCAGACAGTCATACACACAGACACACAGAGGCAGTAATACACACAGGCAGACAGTCATACACACAGACACACAGAGGCAGACAGTCATACACACACACACACACAGACAGTAATACACACACACAGGCAGACAGTCATACACACACACACAGACAGTAATACACACACACAGGCAGACAGTCATACACACAGACAGGCAGACAGTCATACACACAGACACACAGAGGCAGACAGTCATACACACAGACACACAGAGGTAGACAGTCACACACACACACACACAGACAGTAATACACACACACAGGCAGACAGTCATACACACAGACACACAGAGGCAGACAGTCATACACACAGACAGTAATACACACAGGCAGAGAGTCATACACACACACACAGACAGTAATACACACAGACACACAGAGGCAGACAGTCATACACACACACACACACACAGACAATAATACACACAGGCAGAGAGTCACACTCACCTGACAATCCCACAGTTACCTGTGGAGTTCATTGTGGAGGCAGTGCAGCTCCTGGTGACTGTTTGGTGGGGAAGCAGGGACTCCTTCCTGCTTCCCCTGCAGCAGTTTTCCGGCGCTTTTAGCTCCGCCCCCGCCGCACGGTAAGCTCCGCCCCCGCTGCAAATTAAAAAAAAAATAATAATTTTTTAAATCCCTGGCCGCACGGCGCCCCCTGCTCCATGGCGCCCTGTGCGGCCGCACAGCTCGCACACCCCTAAGGCCGGCCCTGGTGTGCAGCATGAATACTAAATGTGTATTCTGATAACTAAAGGTCTGTTTTTTTTTTTCCCTTTCTTTTTCTGTTTGGGTTTTTCATTTTTGGTTTCGTCTTTCTCCTCTCTATTGATTAATTAGAGGTGGATATAATTTTGTTTTTTTCTTCTGAATAAAAATACCCCTAAGCTCTGCGAAGCTCGCAATCTTACTATGTTACCATATAGAGATGCTTTAAGTTTATGTCTGGCCATGATAGGCCAAGAACAAGAGGTGCACCTTATGTGCCATATGAAAATGTTATTTATTATGATTTTTATGTATATGTTATTTTTTTTCCTATTTGTGTTTAATGATAAATGTTGTAATCCTCTGTTTAGGGGGAAATCGGGTCATTTAGTATATACGTTGAGTAATAAATGTGCCTTTCTTCAGACTATAAGGTATAATGGTATCACTTAAATTTATTACCTTGAATGTGAGATGGTTAAATTCCCCCCAAAAACTTATTAGTATACATATTAGTACATGATATTGATAGGAATCCTGCTGACATTTATTAAGCCTATGCTTAATATAGTAACTTTAGGGGGGGGGCGGGGGGAGGGAGTCACAAGAGGTGGCTATCCTGATTTCAAATACTGCCCAATTTAAAATAGTGGAATGTAAAACTGATGCACAAGGGAGATTCTTATCTTTAAAAGGTTACATTCATAACACATTGTTCACATTAGTTAACTTATATGTTCCCAATATGAATCAGACACCTTTTGTGAATAGGACATTGGGAAAGTTAGAGATATTTTTTGAAGGAGTGGTAATAGTGGAAGGCGACTGGAACATTGTTTTGGAGCAAGAGCTAGGTAGCACCTCTGTAGCCAAAGATAATTTAAAGAGACACTATAGTCACCCAGATCACTTCAGCTCAATTAAGTGGTCTGGGTGCCAGGTCCCTCAGGTTTTAACCCTTCAGATGCAAACATAGCAGTTTCCAAGAAACTGCTATGTTTACATTTGGAGTTAATCCAGCCTCTAGTGGCTGTCTTCTGGACAGCCACTAGAGGCACATCTGCGACGCTGGAGGCACATTTCGCCTCCTTCGCACAGAGCATCAATAGGAAAGCATTGAGAAATGCTTTCCTATGGACACTTTGAATGCACGCGCGGCAATAGCCGCACATGCGCATTCGGCTCCAGTGACGTCGGACAAAGGAGCTGACGTCGGACAGGGAGGAGAGGTCACCAGCACCGAGGGAGCCCAGCGCTGGATTAAGGTAAGCTGCTGAAGGGGATTTAACCCCTTCAGCGCCACAGGAGGGGGACCCTGAGGATGGGGGCACCCTCAGGGCACTATAGTGTCAGGAAAACCGCTTTGTTTTCCAGACACTATAGTGATCTTTTAAAATATCAGTGCTTCTTGCTCACAAAATGATTACATACTCATCAACTAATAGACACCTGGCGTATGATGTTCACAATGGAGAGAGATTTTACTTACTACTCACATACTGCTAAAATGTATTCAAGATTAGATAGACTTCTTTTTTCACATAGACATTTATCATCAATAAGGGATGTTTCAATTGGGCCTATTACATTGTCTGGCCACACCCCAGTATCTTTGACTCCGTTTCTCTCAAAAATTATCTAACCTAATCCTACATGGAGGTTGAATTAATCACTCATTGATGACCCTAGGGTGATGACTGACATTCAAAAGCAATTAGATATTTATTTTAAAGATAATAATAAACCTGATTGCTACAATGATATGGGAGGCTCATACATGGGCAATTAGGGGGGTATTAATTGAGTGGGGAGCACATCTTACAAAGGAGAGGTCTGCTAAGGTGCTTGCCATACAGCAGATATACAATTAGCCGAACAACAACATAAAAATACCCCAAAACAGGAATTACTTAAAACCTTTACAGCACTCTGATGTGAACTTTGTAGTCTATTCAATTGTCAAGCTAGACATGTGATACAGATAACTAGGGGTAGCTTTTACTCCTATAGCAATAGGAGTGTAAAATAACTAGCAAAGGCCCTCAAATCTAGACATCAGCAAGCTTTTATTGCAAACATTATGGATAATAAGTGCATCCATCATAACACTACTGAGGCGATTGCACAATCATTTCACTCATTCTACAAAGATCTTTATAATTTACCAAAACCAAAAGGTCACAAGTGAGATCTTATTGATTACCTTAAAGTAAATTTAACCCCTGTCCTATCCGAAAATGTAGCGGATGAATTAGAATCTCCATTTACAAGTGAGGAAATCGTTACCCATAAGTAAGAGTAAAGGACCAGATATCTTAACAACTGGCTATTATAAAATGTTTAGTTCACATCTGGAACCTCATCTTCTTAGGGCTCTAAATTTGTTAACTCCTGAATCTACCTTAGCTCCCCCTGATGCTACACACATCTATAATGTTATTTCAAAACCTGCAAAGGATATTACAAAATGTAGTAGTGTTAGACTCATATTTCTTATAAATTTAGATTTAACCCCTTAAGGACACATGACGGAAATAATCCGTCATGATTCCCTTTTATTTCTGAAGTTGTGTCCTTAAGGGGTTAAAGATATTCGCTATGCTATTGGCATTTAGCCTAAAGCCACATATGCTTGGACTAGTCCACTCTGATCAGGCTGGATTTATTGAGGGGAGAGAAGTAAGCGATAATACCACTAAAGTTATTATTGTAGTAAGTAGAGTCGGTCAGACTAAAACTCCCACTACAATTCTATACATTGATGCTGAAAAAGCATTTGACAGAGTGGACTGGTCCTATCTATTTTACGTTTTGGAGGCAATGGGGCTTGGGCTGAAATATCGGTTTTGGGTACAGACTTTGTGTAGTGACCCTACAGCTTCTATTAGAGCTAATGGTCAATACTCTGCTCCTTTTCCAGTGAGCAAAGGCACAAGACAGGGATGCCCTCCTATCCCCCATGTTATTTGTACTCTCAATAGAACCTTTTTAACCCCTTAAGGACCAAGCTTCTGGAATAAAAGGGAATCATGACATGTCACACATGTCATGTGTCCTTAAGGGGTTAACAGGCTATACAAAGTAATTCAGGAATAAAGAGAGTGGAATATCCGGGGAGGGGGGAGATGGGTGGGTGGCTATGGTGGCAGCCTTTGTCGATGATGTCTTGCTTACTGTAGCGGATCCAATAAGTTTTCTTGTAGCAATTCAAGAAGAGATAGAGAGGTTTAGTGTGAGCTCTAATTATAAAGTTAACTTAGGTAAATGGGACCTATTAGGGATAAACATAACAGCCCTTAAGAAGACACATATACAGTCTATATGTGAGTTCCCATGGAATAGGACAAGTATTAAATATCTAGGCGTGCATTTGATAGGAGAGGTATGGAAAGATTTAGGGAAATTGCACCTACCCCATTTTGGAAGAATAAATATCGTAAAAATGATGATATTGCCGAAATGACTTTTTTTCTTCCAAAGAATACCAGTGGCAGTTCCTTATCAATTTTTCCAATTGGTTATATCTATGTTTATAGCCTTTGTATGGGGATATAGGAATTCTAGCATCTCATATAATATCTTAACCAGAAGAGGGAAGGGAGGGGGGTTGGATATGCCACATAAATACTACTATTATTTAGCAGCACTCTTTGGCCATCTTCAGGAATGAACGAATACAAAGAATATAAACTCATGGGGTAGACTAGAGCAAAGTTTTTATCCTTATCACTGATCACATTACCATGGCAATTGTGCACTTTATCTAAATTACAATAGGGTGACCATCTCATTAAATTCAATATTATGCAAAAGTGGAGGCAAGTTAAAATACTGGGGGAATTATCCCAAAATGTATCACCTTTATTACCAATAGCAAACAATCCAGACTTTCAAGATGGGCAGGGAGGTGCAGTACTTAGTACATTATTAGGGCGAAGAGATGTTACATTAGGTGATCTGTTTACCTCTACCATTAATCTTGATCTGGTTAATTTACAACTGCAATGTAATCAGAGTTCCCAGCTAGGGAAATTATCATACTTACAACTTACTAGATTCTTGAGGAAAACAATTATCCTAAAATGGACACCACTTTTACTCTGTTTATAAAGCTGTACGGACCTACAGATAACTTATCTAGATTACTATCTAAAATATATAATATAATGCAAGAGAGTAGAACAATTAAAACACCTCCATATTTTATGAGAAAATGGGCGAAAGTACTACATATATCTATATCGGATAGTGATTGGGCTTATATATTTCAAAAGGTAATGAATCATTTTATAAAATAGCAACTATATGGTATAGGACACCTGTACAATTGCACAAATTAAACTCATTTATTAGTGATAAGTGCTGGAGATGTGATTAGGTAGAAGGCACAATAGAACATATTTGGTGGTCCTGTGAGAAAATTCAGGTGTACTGGAATAAAATATTATAGGTAATCAATGCAGCATTGAAGCTCCCTTGTAAACTTACACCATCCCAGATTTTACTAGTTTGGCCAAATGCTCTACAAAATCAGAATTACCAAAAATTGTTATGGTTTATGTTTAATTGAGCTAATGCTTTAATTCCAGTACATTGGAAACAAAAACAGATTCTGACATTAAGAGAAATTGATTAAAAAGACTAGAGCAGGGGGGGCGGGGCCGGGCGGCCATGCCGACAGGCTGCACATCACACGGGCTCCCGAGCCTACGGAGGAAAATGGGGAATATACCCACATTACTAGGCTCTTACAGACCCGGGGGTCCGTGGCACGAAGCTCTAGAGTGTCCCAGTGTAGCTGGGGCGCCCGATGCAGGGCGGCCCTGGGTCCTGGTGTGAGACTCTGGGGCTCAGAGATTGAGGCCTACCCGGGAGGGGAGAGGGGTGGACGGCCGCTGCCTCGCTCTCCACCCTGACTACGGCGAACCAACACCTACCTAGTGCCTTCCTGGTCCCGTTTCCCCCCCCTGTGGGCCGGGGGGGTCATCCCGGTCCCCACCAGGCGGGCTACCACCTAAGAATCCAACTTGGATGGCCCAAAGCCGGAGGAGTGAGACTCCCACGCGGTCTCATTAAAATGGCCGCCAGCCGCACAGCAACTGCTCCAACTGAGACGGTGATCCCTCATAACCTGAGCTGCTATCATGGGTGTCCCTGAGGGCCCTCAAGCCTCCACATAACGACTTGTGAACGCACAAGCTGACAGGCGAGAACCATCACAGCCAGCACATCCTCTACCTGCCCATATCAAAACGGCAACCCCAGCATGGCAATCTGCAGGCAAGCTCCACTAAGGACCAGGGCTGAAAGACCAAGCAGAACAACCAGCTTCACCAACTGACCACACGGTGCTACAACCCTCAACAGCTCACCAAGGCAAGGCAAACTTACCCAGCAACCGGGAAGACACAGTGGGACATTAGGACCCAGTGGAATTCAAGGGGTAATCTCAAGGGACTCTCCCCCCGCATGGGCATGGAACGCGACCCCCCTGCCTCAAGCTTTGCACGGGGATGGAGCTGGCAGTGACCCCAGCCGTTCACAGCAAGAAGCACAATGTATAGCATACCATGAATAGACACACCATATATCACTGTAGTTACAATCATTGAATAAGGTGCACATTCTCTGCATATGACCTTGTATATAGTTAATCTTTATTGGAGCTTTATATGTATAGAAGGAAATAGCGGAATGTATACTGCTTTGCCTGGTGGCACCCTGCTTTACTGATAATCTTAGCTAAGCTGGAAACCTTAATAGCATGTTAGACAGCACTGCATAATCTACCATAACCTGAAACGCAAACTTACTGTCTCATCTACTGCATGTCATGACTATTTAGACCAGCGGTTAATGTACTAAATGTATGTCCCTCACTTAAGCATAGTCAAACGTAACCATGTCACTATCTAGATATTGAAGCGATGTCACGCGACATAAATATTAACCCTAAGCTACATAGCCTATGATTTACCAATAGTCTACTCTTGTAATTAATACTCAACTAAGCATGACCAGCTCAGATATAAGTGTTTTATATATCTCTAGCTAGCGACTAACAAACGTAAGAAAAATCCCACTGTAATTAATGCTGAAACGTATTCACCGTATAATACAAAAATGTGCATTGACATAATAGCCATGTTTTAAATGCCTACTGAAAAATGTGAACGTGAGCTGTTGTGGCTAAGTTTACAACGTTGTTAACCATGTGCACGCAAAAATAAAGAATTTAAAAAAAAAAAAAAAAGACTAGAGCATACTAGAGATATGGAAGAACTTCATTGGTTAGCATTGGGTAAAAGGAAGAGGTATCAGTCGATTTGGACCCTGTGGTTAAGTTACTGGATGTGTAAAGGTCAGTTGAAACAGGGGAACACCCCTCCCCCCCATAAAAGGTGGAGGCTTCCATTTGGAGTAATATTACCCTCTCACATTCGCTAAAGGTAAAATTTTATTGAAATTGAGTATCCCTCTTATCCTTATGACTTTTTTTTTTTTTTTTTTTGGCTGTGTTAGGTTATTTAAATTGATATACATCAATTGTAGCTATATCTGTCAGATTGGACATATTTAAAGAGTACCATTTGTTATTCAGACATGCAATATCTAAATAACATAGTGGGCACATGGCACCAACTGTGTATGTTGATACCTATTGGACCTAGGATGTGTCACGGGTGGCGGTCCAAAGACCGGGACCCCTGAGTGCCTGATGAAAAGATGAGAGTCTTCAGCGTGGAAGTGGATTATCAAGGCCTGGTGCAGGGTAACCACACGCCCCCCGGTGTTGAGCACCCCAGCGTTTGTGCGGCCACATACCAGGGCCCTGATGCAGCTACTGCGGATCCCAAGAGCTATGAGCTTGATGATATGCAGACCTCCCAGGAACTGGATAGGGAGGCTCTGTAGCAGATATGTATCCAGTACAGAAACAAGGCAAGACTAGGACAGGCACCTAACAAGTAAACAAGACAAGACTAGAAGAACCCAGAACCAGAGCACGACAGAAAGCAGAACCCAGAATATGTACACAAGACATGAGGAAAACATGAACAGGGCAGGACAGGACTGTACATGAATTGGGAATACAAGACAAAATAAAACAAGACCAGAGATGCAAGACAAAACAAAAGGAGACATAACTAAGTACTATATATGTAAAACATTGGAGATTTAGACATACATAAATGGCCAAGATGTATGTAGCCCACCACTGTGGTACAGTACTCCAATTACGGTGGGTTCCTATCTGCCTAGAAATGCATGACTAAGTAAACAATAATAAAACACACAAAGCACTTACCTGCAAGAAAGGGGCAGAGGACTTGAACCAACTGCCTGCAGGAACCAACTGAAACAAAAGGATTAATGGAAAAGGAAAGGATATGTTAACATAAAACAAACATATAAAGGAATCCAGGAGACTGGGAATTCCAGGAACGGAATACAGGAATGAACCCAAAAAAACTGAAAAAAAACAAGAACAACTAAACAAGAATTGTAAAAAGAGGACTAGATACCAGAAGCCAAGGCCAGACATCTCCGCAGAACAGAGCAGGATGTGACAGGATGGAGGAAGGAAATTGTATATGTATATTTTTTTAAAACTGCTATTATGATGAGACATATGTTTAGAGAAGTTAGCATGTATTTTAGTTAATGAGAGATGCGGTATGGGCCCAATATGACAAGACCTTTTTATTGATAATATATATTGATGTATAATTTTGTTTTGAATTTGTTTTGAACTGTTTTGGAAATTTGAAAAACAATAAAAATAAAAATGATAAAAAAAAAAAAGAATAGTCTTTTACAAAAGTAATCTGTGGTAAGTCCATCAGTTCATGAGTGGACGTCAGAGTTGATAAATGTTATGATTTATTTATTTAAGGTAAAATTTGCTTTGTGTATTTTATAACTCTTTGGCATGTAGGAGGTATGTTTTGTATTATGGTTAATATGAGTACTTTTTATGCACATATGGTGAGAACAATAGGGCCTTAGTTTTTTTGGAGGTGTCAAAGATTCACATGCTGATCAATGTTTTCTCCAATACTTTTGTACAATATGTTACAAAATTATTTGAAGATGGTTGGCAGTAAATGTATTCTCTAGATAACATATTCCTTCTTTTCCCACAGACTTTAAATTGGATTGAAATCTGGCGACTTACCAGACTAATGTAGTAAGCTGAATTCACTGTCACTTAAAAAAAAAAAAAAAAAAAAAACTATTATTATTTCTTAACCTTTTCTCCTTGCTAAAAATTCTTCATGGAAAATATTAATTTCTACCTATTGTCATGAAGAAAATTTTAATACATTATTATTATGAGCAAGACTCATTTTCACATATTTCAGTGTTTCACACGTCCTGTGTTATGTAATTTGTCAGAACTTTCGAAAAATACTAAAATAATTGCAATTTATAATAACTAATAAAATAACAATAATGAGTGTTTCATCTATGAAGGATCAATATTTGTCGTATTAAAAATATGAGCCAACCTCTATTCTATTGTTTTATCTTTGAGTTTAACATTAGTCTCAGTAGCCCTGGTTCTATTTTATCCAGCACTACTGCATTTGTTTTAATTGAGTCAATTTATAAAACAATACAACACATCATTTTATTGCAATGCTATGGCACCTCATTTCTAAACTCATTATGTGTCAACACTGGATGGTAGATAGTATGCAACAATAATGTCCCTGGCAGAACGTATTGCCTAATTATGCCCTTCAACCAGTTCCCAACAGTATCTGGCCAATGCTTTATATCATTGCCATTATAGTACAAGGGATATTAAAAAGTATCCATTAAAACGAAGCAAATTTAAAATCCACCAAATCGTTAAGAATCTAATTACTTCAATCTGTCTTATCAAATTACGCTGTTGTATCTAAAACAAGAAAATGGTATTACCTGAAAAATAAAGTAATTGATAATGTCATTCAATAATTCGTCCTCCTAAAACTCATGTGATTGTTCAGCCTCATGTTTATTAGTTCTCACTAATAAACATTTAATGCTGTAAATTTAGCACAAACTGTGGCAAAAATAAATACACCATTTTAAATGTAAATAAAAGCAATGAAAAAACACACACATTTATCTAACATCAGGTTCAATTAGCTTCTTTCTTCTGATTTAGTGCTTAGACAATACATTCAATTTGCCTCTTAGCTGTCCATAGACATGTTGATTTTTTATGTTTATTTGAAAATGACTTGTTTCTTCTTACATGTCAATCTTTTTCATTATTGGCAAGCTGTAAATTAAAAATGTAATCGTATCTGTAATATATCTGGGACAAAAATGGATTATACATGAAGACAAACAAATGTTAACAACTTTAGTAACATGCTGCATATCTTTGCTTAAAGGGACACTATAGTCACCAAAACAACTTTCGCTTAATGAAGCAGTTTGTATGTATTGATCATGCCTCTGAAGTCTCACTGCTCAATTCTTTGTCATTTAGAAGTAAAATCACGTTTGTTTCTGTTTATGCAGAACTAGCCACACCTCCGCTGGCCGTGACTGACACACGCTTAATTAAAAAATGGTTTTCATTTCAATCAGATGCTACTTTAAAAGTTTTTATCTCCTGCTCTGTAAATTAAACTTCAATTATATACTTAGATATCTAGTAAGCTAACAACAGAGCAGGAGATAAATTCAACATTAAACAGAATATGCAAAAAAAGGAAGTGTAAAAAATAGAAAGCTCTTTATAAGAAGTATTTAGGAAGGCTGTGTAAGTCACATGCAGGCAGATGTAACTAGGGCTGCATAAACAATGATTTAACTACTAAATGGCCGAGAACTGAGCAATAAGACTCCAGGGGAATGATCTATACTCCAAAACTGCTTCATTAAGCAGAAGCTGTTTTGGTGACTATAGTGTCCGATTAACTAGAAAGAGGAATGGTCTGGCTAAACCATGGATAGCTGGATGTGTTAAGAAAACAAAGTTTTTCCATGCCATTTGATGAACCTTTCTGAAAGGTCCTTTTAACTACTAAGACAAAAGCAAGGTATCAGGAATACTAAGGAAGCAGTTTTTTTTTAAATGAAATTCAAAGTGTTAGATAAAATCAAATGAAGCTTTGGTGTGGGTTACCAGCTGCACCAGCACAGACATCCAAAACAACTTGAAGAAAGCTTTTTTTTTTAACTTCGGTAGAAACAAATCCAATATCCTGGAGCTACTCAAAGAAGCATTCATCTAAACCAAGAGATGGACAAACTTCAACGGTTCAAAAACGTGAGTAACAATAAATGTTTGCCTATTTTAGATACATATCCAGACAGACACACACACACACACTCACTAACAAACACACTCACTCACTAACAGACATACACACACACATTCACTAACAGAAACACACACACACACACTCACAGACACACACCCACACCCACCCGCACACTCACTAACAGACACACACACACTAACATACACACACACTCACTCACAGACACACACGCATTAACACACTCACATTTTTTTTAATTCAATCCCCCCAGCCTCCTTACCTTTGGGAGTGCTGGGGTGGATTCTCCCTTTCGCTGGGGTCCAGTGGGGCTGCTGGGCGGGCGGCCGGCTGGCCAGTGACTGCAGTCAGCGAGGGAGCACTGATCCTCCTGTTCAGCTCCCTCGCGCATCACAGAGTGTTGCCGGAAGCCTGAATATGACGTCATATTCCGGCTCCCGGCATCACTCTGCAGCGCGCGAGGGTGCTGAGCAGAGAGCTCACTAATCAGTGCTCCCTTGCCAGCGCCGCCCGCCCACCTGGAATGTTAGTTAGCTGCTAGGCTAACAAGACATTTGCCTGGGGATTAGGGGGCGTCTTTTTTTGCCGCCCCCTGGAAAGTGCTGCCCGGGGCAAATGCCTTGTTTGCTTTGCGGCAAATACGTCCCTGTACATATCATAGGACAACACTTCCTATCAGAATTCAGTTCTAGCTAAATCCCAGTCACTGCAAACAAGCACAGCACCACAACTAAAATCCAAACCAGTAATCATAAGCAAAGTAAATAGTGTAATAGTAATAGTAAAAAAATGTCAAAACTCAAAAAACTGTAACCCCTATAGGAATTGAGATCCACAATAATGTGTAATTGCAGAGTTTTGGGAATGTATATTCCCTTCTGAGATCATTAGTGGATTCTTTTGGTGTTTTTTTTTTTTGGGGGGGGGGGGGGGTTTACATCAGTTTATTTTTAATATATTTATTTTAAACCAGATTAAAAATCCAATCTAGCCAAAATGATCACTAGGAGACAATGAAGGTAATTTGGCCTTCCATCAAGTGCATGTGTGCCTGTACCAATGCTTATACTTTCGCCTGCACTGCATTATATGGGAGATATCAGCTGCAATGAGATGTGAATGTTTGTACACTGCACGTTCATGGACACTTCAATTCACTGAACAGTGTTTATCCTCTACAGTTTTATACTGTCCTACAAATAATAAAACATTGAGATTTGTTTCTTCATGTACTGCACTAGCATGGAGTATTCTGACCTACAGGCAAATCTAAGTTGGCGTATACTTCTTTTTTCTTGTCTTTAAAGGATCCTTGAAACTGCATTGACAAAATGAATAAATGCCAGTCTAATTCAGCCACTGCTCTGGATTTGGGAGACCTTAGCTTCTTTGTATATACTTTAACCCCTTAACGACACGTGTGGCATGTCATGATTCCCTTTTTTTCCCAGAAGTTTGGTCCTTAAGGGGTTAAGTCTAGTTACTCCATATTGTTTTCTGTTTGTATCTATAGTTTTCTATTTTTGGTTTTAGAGCATTATTATTTTTGAGGAAAAATAGTAGAAAAACTAAGTTCAGACACATGTCCTGAATAGCACAATGTCCCTCTCCTATACACATTTTAAATGTTTTTGTGATGGTACAGGGCAATGTTAGAGATGCGTCTATTTTACAGTCTCATTTTTGGCAGTCTAGCTGTTAAAATTACCACTTTAAAAGTATACATAATTAAAAATCTTTTTTTTTAAATTCAGAATGTTTATATTTTATTCAGTCATTTGCCATTTTCCATAGCATGTACAGATAGTATTGTTTTTCCTATTTGCATATACATTTGCAGAATGTGATGGCAACTTCGAGGTAACAAAACTGTGAGTGTTATATTCTCCAAATGGACCAGAGAAAGTATTATTAATGCACTGCATTTTGATTGTAATGAGTATTATAAAGAATGAGTCAGAGACATGAATGCATGGGTAATGATGCAAAACACCAGAAGCTATACTTTTCCAATATGAATTAATCACAGAGATGTACACAGTTCAAAGTTCAGCACAGGTTATGTCAAATTCGTTAAAGAAAAGGGCATATAATGAGCCTACGTTTTGTAATGATAAATCACTTTTGTTGACATGTTTGCAAAAGAACTGAAATCCTTTAACCCCTTCACTACCAAGCAGTTTGCAACAACAACAAAACAAACAAACAAAAAACACCCAGTGAATCTGAGTGTTTTTAGTGTCCTGGAAAGTAATGCTTACATTTATTTTTCATTTCAGTATGCCTAGATAGTGCATTATTTAAGGGAAGCAAAAATGAAAATGTTGTCTGCAAGGAAATACATTAATAAAAAATCCATTGCTACTCCAGATATATATATATATATATATATATATATATATATATATATTGGCACATTACTCATACCATGGTACCCTCACATTGCAGCCATGTTGCCACTTTGGACACACACACAAAGACATGTGTACACATACACAAGCTGATACACTCACTCATAAATATAGTTTGATACATAAATATCCAATTTGTCCTTGCACTCAGACCAACCAAAAAATATATGTTAGTAATCGCCGGATGCACTAAGCCTGGGTCAAGTATTAATATATATAAAGGTAAAGCTCACTCACAATCTTTTCAGGTTTAAAAATTTCAATCTTTATTGTAGAATTTCCATAAAATAGGATCAACGTTTCAGCCCTCGTTCAGGGCTTTCATAAGGATCAATAATACATTGCATGACTCAATATGCCTTTAAATAGCCAATAAATGAAAAATAATGAACTTGCCACTGGTGCTTCGTGCATTCCCGCTGGCATCTCTCTGACCTGTGTGCGCATGCGTGAGTGTGCTCCACCCCTCTGTGTGACGTGATGACGCACAACGTGGTGTCATGGTGATGTATACAAACTATGATCGCCATGGCAACTCAGGGAATCATGACAGTAAAAATACCCGGTGGAAATGAGATTGGAAATATAGCAAGATGGTATTAATGTATACTTGTATAACCGATCTCATATGTAAGTATGAATGTAAATACAAATGGATAAAATAATGAACCAGTATTTAATAGAGCATTATATAGCATTATATTAAATAGGTGTAAAAACAACAGACTTGAAGAAAGTGCATTCAAAGTGTAATTCTTTAGAATTTATCTGGTGATTTATTTTAAGTTATTTTGAATTGATTTAAAGTGCACCAAAATATTAAAGTGCATTATATTTTAATTTTATACACTCTGATACATGCACATCTACACACAAGCACACCAGTTTAAAGAGGCACACAATGACACAAACATACATTGACAGCTATAGTCACAAAATCAAAGTGTGTGTCTGGCAGTGTGTAATGGTAAGTATGTGTGCATGCCCGGCATACTGTGTATCTTTATGTGTTTCCATGACTGTGCCTGCATTTTTCTGTCTGTATGTGCTTCTTTGTGTCTGTGATCATATATGTGGAGAGAACTGTTTCAGTGTGTTGTGTAAATGGGTGGGCTGCTTGTGGTCTTGCAACAGGGCTGTGTTGTGTGTGTGTGTGAGAGAGGAGACTGTGTGAATATGAGAGTTACTGTCTGTAGGGTGGTGTCTGTGGTTAAGGGTGCCTGTGGCAAGGTGGTTGTGACAGAGTGAGCTTGACAAAGTGACTGTAAAAGAGGTAGTGTGACAGGGTGACAAATAACTGCCCCTCTTTTAGCGCAACAAAGGAAGATGATTTATAGATGGTATATGGTACCGACTCGGATACATAAAATGTTTCCAACCTCTTCGCCAACCTCCTGGAGATGTCCATTGCATAGAAGAACAGTGTTGCATGTGTGGTGGGAGTGTGAATGTATAATACCATGGTGGACCTCGATCCACAACCTTTTTGCAGAAATAACAAATACATCCCTCCCGTTCCAACCACACGTTTTTTCCTTTATTGGATTTACCTAAAGCTCTACCAAGCTCTAAGCAAAAATTAGTACTGCATATCCTTGACATAAAACACGAAAACAGAAATGAAAAGGGTGCGCCTAACTTACATAAAAATAATATTATGCATAAATAAATAAAATAATAATAAAATAATAGTCCAAAGTCCTACAATAAGTCCGAAGTGGTAAGTTCCACAAAGTATGGAGGATGCTTGAGGATGATGTCAGTCTTTACGCCTATGCACTTGTAGTTCGGTGATGATATGTGAAGATAAAAGCAGGAAAACAAAAATCCCAATGGTACAGTATGTCAGCAAGGTGAAAGGGGATAAAATAGTGATAATGAAAATTACTCACAATTTTCAGAGCTAAAATCCAGCTCTGATATTATATGCGTGAAGTGGAATGATCCCCACTCAAGGATATATAGGGTGACGCTGGTCAGCAAGTAGTGCAGGTGAAAAGTCCAGCGATGATCCGGCTCGGCCGATAATAAGAGAAAATAAAATATAGTGCTCTCTGTATGGCAGATAAAAATGCTAGAAGAAAATAAAAATATACTCACAGTATATAGAGCAGGCTGAACTGCTCGGTGTAAGCGTATGGGTGGTATAATCCCCACCTATGGATTCTTTGCGCTATTGCGTGGGTTTATAAATTATAAGTAAGGTCAGGTTAAAAAAGGTAAAAAAAAAGGTAAAAAAAAAGGGATATTTAAAGGAATATGGCAAACAAGATATTTTGGTGCCAAAAATTCCTTTATTACAAATATAAAATATAAAATATAAAATGTATAATATCTAGACGCGTTTCGCCTAAAGAGGCTTCTTCAAGTAGATAATAGAAAACATAACCTGACATACATGAACTTATATAGGGTACAATAGTATTAGTAAAATTTGAATATCCCGCCAAAATGGCGTCATTACCATAATTAGCATAAAACATAAAATATAATAAAAGTGTTTTTTAAACACAATAGGATAAAATATTATAAGAGGCCAATCTTATGGGACCAGAAAGAACAGGAAAAGAGGCTTTAATCCTGTAAAAAATGATATATTAAGAACGAATTCGGAAATTAGCATAAAAAAATAAAAATGACTTTTACAGGTATAAAAGTGAAGCTATAACCCAAACTAACTGAGTGGTAATATTGGTTTATAAAAACGAAGCTTGTAGCTTGATAAATTAAAGAAAGAAAACGGGTCTTGTGACGCTCGACTAGAATACTTCCGCGTCACATGACTGATGTTTAGATAAATTAGCATACTCCCTGGAGGGGATAATGGGGATATAAACAGGGAGGGGGGATAAAACTTAGGCACAGTGAGGGAAATTATAATTGTCAACAAATTTGATTAAGGTTAACATCATATATGTATATCTTGGAGAAGGTTAACTAAACTGTGAAATACAAAGTTTATAAAAACATAATAAAGATAATAAAATTAATACAAATATATATGAAATGTAGTTAGTACATACTCATATAAGTAATATTTGTGTAGATAAACAATGATTGGAATGAGGAGCAGAAAGTAGTAGAAAAGTTATTGTTGCTGTGTAATAAAAAAGTTATTGTTACTGTGTAATAAAAAATGTATTGCTACCATCATTAATATCATAAAGGATTAGAGGGGCATTTTTTATTTTTATAAAAAGTTAAAAAGGTCAAAGTCTATATTGAGACCTTTTGGAGTAAGGGTTTTTAGGTTATAGACCCACTCCATTTCTTTTTTTCCCAGAATCTTTTTGATGTCACCTCCTCTCCATGGGACATTACATATATCTATACCAATGCATTTTAAAAGTTTTGGATTTTTATCGTGTTTCAGAAAGTGCTTAGATACCGAATGGTTATCATAGCCTTTTGCAATGTTGCGACAATGTTCGGCCAGTCTTGTTTTTAGATCTCTAGTGGTCATACCTACATATTGTAAGCCACATGGGCATTCTAATAGATAAATGACGTTTTTTGTATTGCAGTGAATAAAGTGTTTTATCTGATAGTTTTTTTGTGTAATTGATGATTTAAAATAAGTAGTTTTAGACTTAATAATGTCACTGGTGCGTTTACATACTATGTCCTTGACAGCTCAACGCTTAATAACCAGAGTTTGGAAATTATAAATGACTCCTTCTCTTTCCACTTTATTATTGTAAATAGACAAACAGTATACATATAAAACCTTATATTTTCCTAACTCCCCACCTAATAAACAGGTGACAGAGGCTTGGAAGAACTGGAAAACATGGAGCTCGGGAAACCATATGGGATTTTGAGATGAGAAAACTACGCCGATTTTGGCTGTCCCCATGGGTTTGGTTAAAACTATGTAACGGAATAAGTTAATAATAATCAACACAATAAAACAAAGAATTTGTAAATCTTAGAGCACATAGTAGGACCAATGTAAGGCAATGGCTTTATCATCATAAAATATGCTCAGGAAGTTGATTCCAGAAGGGGTAACTAGAAATGCAACTGGAACACATTTCGTTTGAAGGTCTTTTTCAATGCAGACTGAATGTCTATAATAATACCACTGTACACTTATAGTTTCCCTTTTCCCACCTGTATCCCCTTCTCTTTCCTGTTGTTGTGAATAATTTCCTAAGTAAAATTTCAAATTTTAAAATAAAATAAAAATAAAAAAGAAATACGCATGAAGGCCTATATCCAGCACACACAGATACACACATGTAAATATACATAGACACAAGTAGTGTATATGTACTAGTATACACAAGTACATACGCAACATATACAAGTACATACAATATACATATAAATACAATCAAATCTACAAATAGATGTACATGCACACCTATACATACATCCACGCACAAGCACCAATACATGTACTTACACATGTACAAATGAGCCTACACAAACACAGACTAATATATATGTATATGTACACATACACATATACACACATATATGCATATATACACACACACATATATATATATATATATATATATATATATACATACATACACACAAATATATATATTTATACACACACACACACAAACACATATACATACACATGCACACACATATACATAAACACATATACATACATGCACATGAACCCATATAACAAATATAAATGCACAGCCACACATATAAGCATACATGCATTAGATTATGGGAAAGCAGTTGTCTATACATAGTACTTTGTATATAGATGTAATAAACATGTAATTTGAATGCATTTTAAGGTGTTGATACATATGACAGAACAGTGAGATAATGATGGGGAGGGGGGAGAAGAGGGGGCAGGTGTTTATGTAACGTGTTGGTAGTGGGGCAGGAAACCCAAATCAATTTTTAACCCTCTATTCTTGCTGTAAAAAACTTGGATCATTCTGGCTTCAAAAGTTTTTTTTTTCTTGTGTATTTTTAAAATCCTTTTTTAGTACTTTGATTTGTAGATCCTTGTTTGAGTAATCAGGCTGGGTAAAATGGCATCCTACAGAAGTGCAGTACTTCTTTGTGGTGTTTAATGGAGTGTCTGTGCATATTCATTCTGCCATTTAATTGCTGGGTGGTTTCCCTAATGTAGCATCCTAGGTGGCATCTAAATTTTTGTTTGGACAAAAAACATATTTTTTTGACAGAAACAAATTTTGCCCATTTGTTCATACGTTTTCGAACACAATTAGAACAATATTTTTTTTCTTTATTTAATGTAGACGCATGAAATGAATGAAAATCCGATATGTTCATAGTATATAGTTCTTTTTTTGTATCCTTATGGCAATACCACAATGATTAGGGAACTTTCTATTAAAGTGGCACTGCCACCGTCTGGGGGATTCTCCGTAGACAGAGCCAATCCCCTGCAGGATTGACACTGTAACTCCGGACATGGAGTAGGAAAAATACATAAGACAAGAAAATACACAAGACAAGACAAAAAAAATACACAAGACATAAAATACATAAGACAAAGTATTCCCTGTTTTAGCCTTTCTTGCCTTGGTGCCAAAATCCAACCCTATAATATATCTAACAAAGAGTGCAGTCACGGGACTTAAGAATTAGAAAAATAACTTCTTTGTTTTTATTAGATGCAACAACAAACAATGCAACAACAAACAATGTTTCAACCCCATTCCTGGACTTTTGACACGGTAATGGGATTGAAACAGTGACTATATGCTATTGCTCACCACGCTTTAAAATAAAGCAGTTATTTTGTTTATTTGATGTAATCTCCATGTTGGAGCAAACACAATTGTAACTTTTTTTTCCCCTTTATATTTATGCACTATGTTGGCATGGTGTATTATAAGACCTATGGTTTGTCCCTGGATAGCTCACGAACTTGCTATGCAACTGGTGATTTTGCACATAAGTAGGACATAACAGAAAAAAGGCACAGAGTGTAAAAACAATCATCGAGACATCACCAAAATAAAAACAATCAAAAACAAAAAGAATACTCTGCATGATTTCATTTGAATTTAAACATCTCTGAACTATTTCAGTATATGAATGGACATTATTTACATAATATTTGATCTTTGAACTTTGTTTTTGATGGGATGTGATTATTTTTATGCTCTCTGATTTTAACATGTTTGTGAATAAGCCCCTAGACTAACAAGCTAAGATCTGTTCAATGTATAAAGGGTGTTGTTTGTTTACAAGTAGTGTTGTCGCGAACCCGAAATTTTCGGTTCGCGAACGGCGAACGCGAACTTACGCAAATGTTCGCGAACCGGCGAACCGCGCGAACCGCCATTGACTTCAATGGGCAGGCAAATTTTAAAACCAACAGGGACTCTTTCTGGCCACAATAGTGATGGAAAAGTTGTTTCAAGGGGAGAAACACCTGGACTGTGGCATGCCAGAGGGGGATCCATGGCAAAACTCCCATGGAAAATTGCACAGTTGATGCAGAGTCTGCTTTTAATCCATAAAGGGCAGAAATCACCTAACATTGACACCTGTCCTCAAAGCCCAGCCCTGATACACACTGACACAGAGCAGAATAGAGACTGTTCTCCCTACATAGGGTCACTTGGCAGATATGGATTGACACCTGTCCTCAAAACCCCTGATACACACTGACACAGAGCAGAATAGGGACTGTTCCCCCTACATAGGGTCACTTGGCAGATATGGATTGACACCTGTCCTCAAAACCCCTGATACACACTGACACAGAGCAGAATAGAGACTGTTCCCCCTACATAGGGTCACTTGGCAGATATGGATTGATACCTGTCCTCAAAACCCCTGATACACACTGACACAGAGCAGAATAGAGACTGTTCCCCCTACATAGGGTCACTTGGCAGATATGGATTGACACCTGTCCTCAAAACCCCTGATACACACTGACACAGAGCAGAATAGAGACTGTTCCCCCTACATAGGGTCACTTGGCAGATATGGATTGACACCTGTCCTCAAAACCCCTGATACACACTGACACAGAGCAGAATAGAGTCTGTTCCCCCTACATAGGGTCACTTGGCAGATATGGATTGACACCTGTCCACAAAACCCCTAATACACACTGACACAGAGCAGAATAGGGACTGTTCCCCCCACATAGGGTCACTTGGCAGATATGGATTGACACCTATCCTAATGATCCCTGATACACACTGACACAGAGCAGAATAGAGACTGTTCCCCCTACATAGGGTCACTTGGCAGATATGGATTGACACCTGTCCTCAAAACCCCTGATACACACTGACACAGAGCAGAATAGAGACTGTTCACCGTCCACAGAGACCATGATACACACTGACACAGAGCAGAATAGAGACTGTTCCCCCTACATAGGGTCACTTGGCAGATATGGATTGACACCTGTCCTCAAAACCCCTGATACACACTGACACAGAGCAGAATAGAGACTGTTCCCCCTACATAGGGTCACTTGGCAGATATGGATTGACACCTGTCCTCCAAACCCCTGATACACACTGACACAGAGCAGAATAGGGACTGTTCCCCCTACATAGGGTCACTTGGCAGATATGGATTGACACCTGTCCTCAAAACCCCTGATACACACTGACAGATATGAGTGGTGGCACTGGGCAAGTAGGCACAGTATCCAATGTGAACCTCACACAGAAGCTGGCAGGCAGGCAACTGCTCTTCTATTACAGTGGAAACAAAATTTTGGTTGTAAAAGCACGCTATAGAGACACAAGATATGAGTGGCAACTGTCAAAGCACGCTGGCAGGGTTGTGCAGGGCACACGCTGAAGGAAGGCCTGACAGAGCCGCTTGAAGGACACTGACTGGCTGCTATTAGCTTACACTGGAAACCTTTTTTCTTTGTAAAAGCACGCTAAAGAGACACCAGATATGATTGGCAACTGTCAAAGCACGCTGACACAGGTCTGCAGAGCACACGCTGAAGTAGGCCTGACACCCAGACGCTTGCAGACAACTAACTGCTCTTCTATTACAGTGAAAAAAAAAATATTTATTTTAAATCTAAAGCTTAACCAATTGTTAAAACAGATATGAGTGGTGGCACTGGGCTAGTGGGCACATTATCCAATGTGAACCTCACACAGAAGCTGGCAGGCAGGCAACTGCTCTTCTATTACAGTGGAAACAAAATTTTGGTTGTAAAAGCACGCTATAGAGACACAAGATATGAGTGGCAACTGTCAAAGCACGCTGGCAGGGTTGTGCAGGGCACACGCTGAAGGAAGGCCTGACAGAGCCGCTTGAAGGACACTGACTGGCTGCTATTAGCTTACACTGGAAACCTTTTTTCTTTGTAAAAGCACGCTAAAGAGACACCAGATATGATTGGCAACTGTCAAAGCACGCTGGCACAGGTCTGCAGAGCACACGCTGAAGTAGGCCTGACACCCAGACGCTTGCAGACAACTAACTGATCTTCTATTACAGTGAAAAAAAATGATTTCTTTAAAATCTAAAGCTTAAGCTATTGTTAAAACAGATATGAGTGGTGGCACTGACTGTGCAAATGGGCAAGGCATCCAACCTCACACAGAAGCTGGCAGGCAGGCAACTGCTCTTCTATTACAGTGAAAAAAAAATATTTATTTTAAATGTAAAGCTTAACCAATTGTCAAAACAGATATGAGTGGTGGCACTGGGCATATAGGCACAGTATCCAATGTGAACCTCACACAGATGCTGGCAGGCAACTGCTCTTCTATTACAGTGGAAACAAAATTTTGGTTGTAAAAACACGCTATAGAGACACAAGATATGATTGGCAACTGTCAAAGCACGCTGGCACAGGTCTGCAGAGCACACGCTGAAGTAGGCCTGAAACACAGACGCTTGCAGACAACTAACTGCTCTTCTATTACAGTGAAAAAAAAATATTTATTTTAAATCTAAAGCTTAACCAATTGTTAAAACAGATATGAGTGGTGGCACTGGGCTAGTGGGCACAGTATCCAATGTGAACCTCACACAGAAGCTGGCAGGCAGGCAACTGCTCTTCTATTACAGTGAAAAAAATGATTTATTTAAAATCTAAAGCTTAACCAATTGTTAAAACAGATATGAGTGGTGGCACTGACTGTGCAAATGGGCAAGGCATCCAACCTGACACAGAAGCTGGCAGGCAGGCAACTGCTCTTCTATTACAGTGAAAAAAAATTATTTATTTTAAATCTAAAGCTTAACCAATTGTTAAAACAGATATGAGTGGTGGCACTGACTGTGCAAATGGGCAAGGCATCCAACCTCACACAGAAGCTGGCAGGCAGGCAACTGCTCTTCTATTACAGTGAAAAAAAAATATTTATTTTAAATGTAAAGCTTAACCAATTGTTAAAACAGATATGAGTGGTGGCACTGGGCAAATAGGCACAGTATCCAATGTGAACCTCACACAGAAGCTGGCAGGCAGGCACCTGCAATTACATTACACAGGAAAAAAAAAAAAAAAAGCAGCCTGATGTTATAGCCCTAAAAGGGGCTTTTTGGGGTGCTGTCCTTACAGCAGAGATCAGATGAGTCCTTCAGGATTGTAGTGGACACTGAATACCCTAGCCTAGCTATCAATTTCCCTATCTAATCAGCAGCAGCTAAACTTTCCCTCCTCTCACTAAGCATGCATCTTCCGAATGAATCGAAAATGGATGCTGGGAGGGAGGTTGGAGGGTGTGGAAGGGAGGGAGTGCTGCTGATTGGCTGGAATGTGTCTGCTGACCGAGAGGCACAGGGTCAAAGATTGCCCAATGATGACGAATAGGGGGCGGATCGAACTGCGCATGTGTCCGCCTGCCGCGGCGAACGCGAACACGCTAAGTTCGCCGGGAACTGTTCCCCGGCGGACAGTTCGGTACATCACTATTTACAAGTTTGGACTTTATGCCTTCCTTCCAATCTCCTACCCTCCTTACTGCTGCCTAGTAACAGCAGTAACGTCCCAATTAAACGCCCCCTTACTGTTGATCTCGCTAGTAACAGCAGGGAAGTCCAAACTCCTCACCCCCTTTTACTTCCTTCTCTATACATTAAGACCAGGTTTAACTATCTGATTGGATAAAGAATAAAAGCATGCCTTGTTAAAGAACACAATATAACCCGTGATACGCAATTAAATCTTTGAAGAAGTTACTGTGAACAACTTGTGTCTGTGCCAGTTCATGGTGGTCTTTTCCCAGCACTGCAAAGAGATTACAGGACAAACAAGAGATTGCTAAATTACATAGAAGTCCATGGCAAAGAAGTGATCAATTATTTAGAGAGGTCTTCATTTTTATTTTTACAGTTTTGCACTTATTTATTTATTGCGCATTTATTTCTTACCTAGTCAATGGTACAGCTAAGGAAAATGCTATACTGCCATCTTTGTCTGCACACATGCTTTAAAAGTCAAGGTTAGCAATTAAAATCCCTTTTTTATAAAAACATGGTATGCAACAAATTTACAATTATACATTCATCTAGAAAATATACACTGAGTTAGACAGATTAGCAGAAAGAAAACTATTAAAAATCCATTTTCAAGTGACAAGTAATTTGGCTTCTCGAATGAATGACTCTGGCAAAGGTACTCGATATGCTGGTCAAAGCTGTTAAGTAGAAAGATATTTCTTAATAGAATGCCACTGTCTCTGACACAGAGAAATGTTTTCTGGAGATATATACAACATGACAATGAAATAGCTGGATTGTGTCACATACATGCATTGCATAGATCAGGGATAAGCAACCTTCGGCACTCCAGATGTTGTGGACTTCATCCCCCATAATGCTCTTACACCCATAATGCTGGTAAAGAATTATGGGAGGTGTAGTCCAAAACATCTGGAGTGCCGAAGGTTGCCTATGCCTGGCATAGATGGTTACCATATCTTACTGTGACAATCTCCCCTCCCCACGTGAGTTTGCCATGAGCTCTTGGAGGAGCCTGCTTGCCAGCTTCCTGCCCACAGACTATGGGCCCTACAGGGAAATCTGTAAAAGACTGTTTAAATGGCTTGTTTCGTGTAATTTCCCTATACCGTTAGGGAACCGAACAACCGCACGAACCAGGGACCACCCGGGAGCTTGTTTATCCCTATTAACACCTTGAAACGGTTTTCACCTCAGTGTTCTAATTGTTCGTCTGGGTGGCCGCAATTTGTATGAATGACCACAAGGTGGCGGCCATCTTGTTCGCATGAACGCAGGCAGCGGTGTTTGGTCGTCAAGTTCATGGAACTAAAATTGGACATGGAAACTCCCTAACACCGCTGGACTTTAATCATTGCCTGCGTTCAGTTCTGTAGATCCTAGAAGAACACTTTTCGGTGGAATCGTTCGTCTGGATGAAGGGAACAAGCTCCATGGTTCAAATATAGACTACGTTTGGTAATTTATTCATTTTTAGGTCACTGAAGTTGACTGACCGCTAGCACTGATTTCATGGAACTCTTTTGGGCATAGTTGGTCAAATAATTGACTTCCATGGAAATCTCGAACCCTTGAACCGATCTGGGTGATTTTTGGATATGTTGGTCACCCAGACCGGGGTTACCCAGTTTTGTGTGGGAGTGTCATGGGCGTGTCTGACTGTGTCCATAAATGTATGAAAGCAGGCCATATGGCCAGATTAAAGCAGTCCAGCTTGTACTCACAGTACTATGTGTCATCTGGCTACTGGGAGGGAAAGGGCTAATCACTACTCCAGCTAGTTCCAGTGTGGAGGATTCAATGGAGAAAGTCCTTGTAAGGACTAGAGCGCCCAGCAATGAGTGTCGTCCAGTGCCTGGGAGAGGATAGAGCGAGTTCCTCATTCGGCTCCTGGATAGAATGGTTCCAGGACCCCAGTCAAATCACGGCGACTGGGGGCAGGAGTGCTGAGGTTTGTCCCCTGTTCCATCTAGGAAGCGGTCCTTGGCGGAGGTACCCAGCCGGGGAACAGGGAGCTCCGTTACACTTACGCAAAGGGATACTCCACTGCCCAAATAAAAAACAAAAACAAATACAAACCACTGTTTAGTAGATATACCCTAATGGAAACATGCATACATTTATTTATGCATTTTTTTCATTGGGTGTATATATATATATAAAATAGCTTGCAAAATCTGCAGATCTCCTTTCTTCAGCCTTTGCAAGCCCTCCCTTACTAAACCAGCAAGACTTTCTGTTGCTGTCCAATCACAGACTTCCCAATACTGCTCAATGAAAAGTGTTTGCAAGGTATGTGCTCTGGGCATTTTCCCTCTGATTTTTATTGTATAAATGTGCCAATTTCTATTGAAATCTTCACCTTTTTGTAAAATGAAAAAAGGTCACACAGCAAGCTAAAGTACTTTTGGAGTCTGGAGTGTCCTTTCAAATATAGCCTGTGGTGCAAAGTTTAAAATTGTTTAAAATACACAATGTTCTTCAGTATTAACATGGTTCTGTCACTTTTTGGTATTTCTTAAAGATAAACAAGATAAAATATTCATAATGAATGCGTTGGAATACATTCAAAAGATATAAAAGTTCAGGTTGAAAAGGGTTGACAAATGGCAGAGTTTGCATTATCAGCTTTTTGTCTATTTTCACAGCAATTGTTAATGCGGATTGTGTTGAATTGACAAAAGACACTGAGAGAGGGTTAGAAGCTTAACCAGGATCTCTGTATTCTGAGTCTTCCCTGTACAATTGAACAATAACCTGTGACCTATTTCCTGTTCCGAGTTACATGACAAGATTTAAAGTGAACCAACACATTAACTATTTAAGGTATAACAGTGCAGTTAAACAATTAACATTAGAGATGTCACTAACAAAATGGCACATCATCACATCTTTCCCCTCTGGCATGAGCACAGTTACAGTGAAACAAAATCTTTCCATATTTTGGGTTTCAGTTTATGACCATAACTGGAGTTGGTGTCTCTTGAGTCTCTATGAGCATTCAACAACTTCTCTACAGCGGGAGTTGCATTACTTGCACCTGGAAGCTCCATAGTGTCCTCCGTATCATTTGGTTCAAGTTTGCTTTCTATGACGGGTGTGCTGGGAAATTCATCATCATTTGAATTGTGTGTGTCAGAACATAGATGCCATCTGTTCCATCTGAGTTCCTGACCCCGAGGATTCTCAATTACATATGACCTTGGAGATTCAGAGATGTGCCGGTTCCCATTTCATCCCATCGATCCTGTGTCTCACAGTCTGACCTAAGGTAAGCGGTACAAGCATTGCAAGCAGTGCAAGCGGTTTGGCTGATTTGTTGTAATATCGCTTTTGTTTTGAAATGTTTTTGAGAGAGGATTAGAAGCTTAACCAGGATCTCTTTATTCTGAGTCTTCCCTGGACAACTGAACTATAACCTATTTCCTATTCAGGGTTACATGACAAGATTTAAAGTGAACCAACACATTAACTATTTAAGGTATAACAGTGAAGTTAAACAATTAACATTAGAGATGTCACTAACAAAATGACACATCATCACACTGATAGACTAGCACCTCACAAGAGTTGGTCTACGGAGGATCTCATGGTTTTGTGGGATCCTGCAATAGACCCCTTCCTTGCTCTTCATTCTTGCGCATACATAAGAGTACACCAGTGATGCTGATTGCCGGTATGTGAAGTGCCAGGAGCAGACAAAATATGAAAGACCAACAAAAGTGAAAGTCACTTTAATGATTAAAGCTGGCCGTAGTGATAATGGTGTTTTGATAGTTCCTTTAATAAAGTTCCAGTAAGTAATAAAGTGTGTTTATTGCATAATGTATATCACATACCAGTGAGATAACATAGTTGATAATGTTCCAGTTACAGAATTGCCAGAAGAAGTTCATCACCAGATGCTTCATTTTTGGGTAATATGAATATTTAACCCTTTTTTATGCGGCACTCGTTTATACACAATTGTCAGGGTTTGCACCCATACCCTGCAATCACGCATACACGATTACATTCATTTAAAAAAAAAAAAAAAATTGCAATCATTTTCCTGATATCAGAGCCGGCACTAACTTTCAAGTGCCAACTCTGCTGAGTTCCTCCACAGATCCCCCTGTACAGCACTGGCCGGCAAATCTAGCGATCTCCCTGCACAGTACTCTGCTGCACACTCTGCAGGCTGCAGAGCCTGCTTCCTCAGAACAGTGCTTGGCAAAGACCAGAATGGGGCATTCTGGGGGGTCTGATACCATAGGCAGCCCACTGGACCACCATGGAAACTACTGGACCACCAGGGAAAGTTGATCAGACACAAAGGTAAGCAGGAGAGGGGGGCACAGCTAAATATAAAAACTAGAAACAAAAATGAGCAAGGTATGGGGAGGCTGGACAGGGAAATAAAATACATAAAATCTACACACCCAAAAGTCACCCTGTCACACCACCGCCTCCCCCACACACAAAACCAGTCATACTGTCACACCACCCCCTCCTGCACACAAAATCAGTCACCCTGTAATACCACCCCCTCCTCCTACACGATATCAGTCTCCTTGTCACATTACCCCCCCATCCCCACACCACACAATCAGTCACTATTTCACAGTCACCCCAATAATATTCCCTCACACACAGTCACCATGTCACACTAACTCTGTCACAACCTGCCACTTTCATCAAAGTGTATGTATGCATGCGTGTGTCAGTGTGTGTATGTGTGCATGTGTATTTGTATGTGTGTCCAAATTGGCAGCATGGCTGCAGTGTGATTGTAATATGGTATGGGTAATGTCATGGTACTGTCGCAACATACACAATATACATAGGATACACAAGTCGTATTAGGATACACAAGTCATATTTTTATATACATACAAACGTACATACACACAACCCAACTGAGAACCGAGAGCACATTGGAAAATGTATAACTTAGACGATTATCAACTATGTGTGGATTTTTTTACATTTATTTACAACTCTGTTTTCCCATCTGTAACCTCTTATTTTTTTACATTTCTGCCCAGACAACATTTTTGTTTCCATTAAATAATGTGCTATCTAGACATACTGTAACAAAATATACATTTAAACATTATTTTCCAGGACTCCCAAAATACTTGGATACTAGGCATCATTTTTACTGCAAAACGCGTGGTAGCAAAGCAGTTAAACCCAAGACATGCTGGAAAACTAACTAAATTTATTATTTCTAGCTGAGTAATCTGATATTTTTAATTCATGCAGGAAGCCTGTAAACGAAAAATAATGTTAAGCATATAACTATATAACATGCAACCAATCAACTTTGTAATTGGCATATTATTAACATATTATAATCTATTAGTCAACTGAGTATTATGCTACACTAGGGTTTAACTATGTTTTCTTTTCTTTGCAAACATTGTTCCCTTTATTTTTTAGGATTGATGAAAATACAGCAGCAATCAGCATATATATTACAAACAAAATGAAACATGAGAATGAGTCACTTTGCACAATATATTGCATTGTTCAAAATAAACTCATAACATGACAAATACATATGCAAAAATATGCACATTATGTTAAAAATTGATGACTATAAACAGATACGTGGCAATAAAGAAAATTACTTTTCATCTTACTGAGCTTTATTTAATGTACAGTACTATTTTAATCTCCCTTGTCATTAAGGACTTTTTCATGGCAATTTGACCAAATTATTTTTTCACAAATAGAAAATTATTTTTGAACACCTACATTTTGGCCAAATGTTGGGTGGGGAAAAAAAAGTAGCATTAAAATGGGCTAATTGGTAATAATAAACAGATTTCCAGTCATGTGGTTCAAAGATCAAGTAAGAAATAGTAACCAACAGAGGGAATAACAGGAAGAATCATAAAAAAATGTATATTTATTTAATTAAATATAAACTATATAAATATTTTTTTTACTGCTCCTACCTTTTCCCCCCTCTATAGATCACTGCTCACGTGATCTAAGAATAAAATCAACATTTAGTGACTGACCCTTGCCATCAGTCTTTTCATTTTATCAGTCATCTCTTTTTTTTTTTACACAAGGGGCAGAATTCAGAATATTTATTATATTAGAAGCGGTCTTTTATAATCCTTTCATATAATACTAAAGAAAAATGGTTTAATACATTAGACTGTATGATTTTATCCTCCTCATTTTGACGCATAATTAAAGACATTTCCGTGTTTTGGATATGGTATATTTGTCTCCTTCAGGTCCTCACATTTTATGGGGTTATCTTCACCGCCTCTTTATTATTTCTGTCTTGATTTTATTATAAACCTTGTATTCTTAGTTTAAATTAAACTGTAAAGGATCCTGAAGAAAACTATTTAGATTCAGTTTTTAACACTTACGTATAATATGTACAAAACTGATGGAGACAGGGCTATTAGCTGCTGTACTGGAATAAAAGAAGCATTTGCTCAAATGGGATAGTTACATTCTCTCTGTGATATTGACTATAAAGTTTAAATACACTGACGATTCTAGCAGTTATTAAATGTTAACTGCCTCCCTTAGTTCATGATGTTCCAAACAATAAACTCTAAAGTGTTACTGGTAAAAGTTTCATGCTAATAGTTTGGCCAATGATCTTACTTTTAGGATAATAATAAAACAAAGCAGATGTCACATACAATACTTTCCTAGGTTGAATAAGGAGTGTTCAAAACCTTATTTTTATACCACTTCACATTAATAGCTCTGCAATTTCTTGTAAAACCACAAATAGAATGGATACAGTAATCAATTAACACCTTAGTGATGGTCAACATACAGGATATGAGAAAACAAGTGACTGGCTGCACTCACCTAAACATCTATAAATAGGGTGCTGCTGGGAGCCAATAAGTACAATAAAAATAAAAATCCAGCACACTCCCTTATCTACTAAACAGTAACTTTGGTGCTGACAGATTTTGTTATTTTTTTAAATTACCTAATCTAGGCAAAAATAATGGGGGTTTAGTTACATTATATGATCATATATTGCATAAGCCTGCCACAACGTCCATGTACCCCATCTTTGGCAGGTCCTACACTAACAGCCAATTATCTGCTAAATGAGCTACTTACTTGGAGAAAAATGTCCATCTCGAGTTCTTTGCAGTACGAGGCTAAACAGGGCCCTGGGATGAGGCACCTGTGACAGGGAGGGATGCAAAACCAAAGAGTTAGCTAGACTCCCAAATATATATATATATATATATTTATATATATTATATATATATATATATATATATATATATATATATATATATATATATATAAAATGATCATATAATGTAACTAAACCCCCATTATTTTTAAGGCATTTTTTAAAAATGTACAAAATCTGTCAGCACCAAAGTTGCTGTTCAGTAGATAAGGTAGTGCGCTGGATTTTCATTTTTAACATACAGGATATGTCACCACCACTTATAGAGTTAATGATAACCAGGGGCGGGCTGGGCCGGGGGGCAGGAAGGCAATTGCCCCCCAGGCCACCCTAAATCTCATTAAGACCGGCCGCGGCGGATGACCCTTTAAATGCTGCAGCCGCCTGAGCGCTCTGTTTTTTTCTTAAAACTTCCCCTCCCGATGCAGATCACAAGAGGCGGTACCTAAAGGGTTCAAAAGGTTCTGTTTACGGTTTATATTTTATGTTTTGAATTCTTCCCTATTCTGTTTTACCATTCAAAAGCTGAGGTGGAAACTATATCAGATGGGTGGGCAAGGGCTGGGAGAGGTTTATCACTGGCCTCTCAGGTCATGGCACAAGTGTGTCAGGGTGCATTACCTAATAACTGCACCTGCAAACAATGACTGCCACATTTAATATAGTAACCCATAATGTGAGAGGGCTAAACACCCAACAATGTGCAATGAATTTGTGGCATCCATTATATGCAGATGCAGTTATTAGGCAATGCACCATGACACACCTGTTTTATAAAGATTGGCAATTCCAATGCTCCACTGAATATAAAGATAAGCAGGGTAGACTACTGGTTGTGGTGGGATACCTTAAGGACGCGGAAGTGATAGCAAATATGTACACTCCAAAATGTTTCAGAAAATTAGGAAAGGAAGCTTATATGTCTGTAGGGATTTTAATTGTGTGCTGGATCCGGTGATGGATATGTCTGGCACCGCACTGCCTTCCTGGAGGAAAATCGCCATGGAATCCAAACTTTCTGCTCTGATTAGTTCCTGTGGACTATATGATACTTGGCGGGAAAAGTTCCCAGTAGCTAGGGATTCTACCTTTTTCTCGAATGTGCAATCAGTTCACACTAGAATAGACATGTGTCTTAGCGATGCCTTTGCGTAACCTAAGGGAGATCACGATTGCACCCATAACTTGGTCAGATCACGCACCTGTATGCACCGCCTTTTGCTCTCTGTATCCAGTCAGGAGACAAAGTATGTGGCGCGTGAATGAGACCCCTCTGGACAAAACCGATATTAACATGGCAATAGGGAATACCATACAAACCTTTTTTTCAGGAAAACCAATACATAGACACGTCAATAGAGAATACATGGCTAGCCCATAAGGTGACCGTAGTTGGGGAACTGATTACATTTGGGGCATCGCTTAAGCTAAAATACTCCAAGAAAAGAGCTGACTTGCTTAAACTATTGTCAGACGTGGAAAAGATACTCAAAGTAAAACCAACCGCATCACTAACCTCGCAGATTCACAACATCCGACAACAATTGAAGGTGTTACACCTTCAGGTTACTGAATGGCTCCTGAATAAATTGCAACAGAAATTTGCTGCACAAGGCAACAAAGCAGGGAAACTTTTGGCTTCTCAACTGAACGACAAATTTCTGCAAGCTAAAAACCCCCATCTCCTCTCAGATGATGGGAGAAAACTCTCTAACCCAAGCCACGTTGTAAAGGAACTAGCCTACTTTTATGAGAAACTCTACAATTTGTGCTCAGACGAGTCTACCACCTAATCAACAGCACAATCTATTGAGGAATCTTTTGATGAATGTAGAGCTTCCGCATCTATCCTCAGGGCAGGTGGATCACCTGGATAGCCCATTTATATTAGATGAGATTTTACAGACAATTAACACCACTCCCAAACACAACGCTCCTGGACCAGACAGATTCTCTAGCTACTATTATCATAAATATGCCATTATTCTAGCTCCACACCTTGGAACCTTTTTTAACCATATCCTAACCATGGGCACCACTCACCCAGCTATGTTGGAGTCAAACATCATCACCAGTCCAAAACCAGGGAAACCCACCAATAAAAGCGCAAATTTCAGACCCATCTACCGCTTAAATGCAGGCACGAAAATATTTGCAAAAACGATAGCCAACAGACTGAAACACTTCCTGCCAAGCCTAATAGCATCTAAGCAGGCTGGATTCATACCGGGTAGACAGGTGGGTGACAATACTAGGCGATTCCTTGACTTATTAGAAATAATGGACAGATGAAGGGAGAGAGGCTGAAAAGTCCTTTAATCGCCTACACTGGGTATACATGGCAACTGTGCTGCAGAGATTCCTACATAGCATCCTGACCCTGTACATGGCACCCACGGCTAGGATTAGGAATTCAGGGTTCACCTCTAGGACTTTAGCCTAACCAACTTAACTAGGCAGGGGTGCCCACTGTCCCCCTTAATCTTTATATTGGCATTGGAGCCCCTTTTGCATAAAACTGCACCCTGGTATAACTAGCCTGTCCACGAAAGAGGGGACCTAGAAGGCGACCCTACTTGCAGACAACATCCTATTACTGCTAACACTAGCCACAAACATCGCTAATACCACTTCGCTCTCTCCTGTCAGAATATGGGAAGATGTCATTTTATAAAACAATGTTGCAAAAATGCAGGCCTTACCAATAGAGATGTCGCGAACATAAAATTTTACGTTCGGCGAACACGAATTTCCGCAAATGTTCGCGAACAGGCGAACCGCCATAGACTTCAATAGGCAGGCGAATTTTAAAACCCACAGGGACTCTTTCTGGCCACAATAGTGATGGAAAAGTTGTTTCAAGGGGACTAACACCTGGACTGTGGCATGCCGGAGGGGGATCCATGGCAAAACTCCCATGGAAAATTACATAGTTGATGCAGAGTCTGGTTTTAATCCATAAAGGGCATAAATCCCCTAACATTCCTAAATTGTTTGGAATAACCTGCTTTAAAACATCAGGTATGATGTTGTATCGATCAGGTAGTGTAAGGGTTATGCCCGCTTCACAGTGACAGACCAAACTCCCCATTTAATGCACCGCAAACAACCGCAAACAGTCCATTTGCAGAACCGCAAACTCCCCATTTGCACAAGGTTGGATACCAAGCTAGCCATGTCCTGTTGCTTGTCCTCACTGATGTCATTAAAGGTCTCTTCCTCCACCCAGCCACGTACAACACCAAGGGTCCCCGAAAGATGACAACAAGCCCCCTGGGACGCCTGCTGTGTTTGGTCTTCCACTTCCTCAAAGCCACCTTCCTCCTCTGACTCCTCTTCTTCAGACTCCTCTCTCTGCATTGCCTATCTCTGCGTTATTATAAGGTGTGTTAAGTAGTACTATTCCTAAATTTGGGGCCCTGCGCGTGTAATCAAATGTGCCACTAGATAGGAGTGGTGTGTTAAGTAGTACTATTCTTATCAGTTTAATCCATGTTACGTCCCCCTCATCAGGCCTTTTTTAGTCGAATGTATCTCCCACTGAGGTAATCTAGACTTTTTTGACCTAGGCAACTTTTCTTTTCAGTGACAATACCTCCTGCTGCACTGAAGGTCCTTTCTGACAGGACACTTGAAGCGGGGCAGGCCAGAAGTTCTATCGCAAATTGGGATAGCTCAGGCCACAGGTCAAGCCTGCACACCCAGTAGTCAAGGGGTTCATCGCTCCTCAGAGTGTCGATATCTGCAGTTAAGGCGAGGTAGTCTGCTACCTGTCGGTCGAGTCGTTCTCTGAGGGTGGACCACGAAAGGCTGTGGCGATGCGTAGGACTTAAAAAGCTCGGCATGTCCTCCATCAACAACACGTCTGTAAAGCGTCCTGTCCTTGCCGGCGTGGTCGTGGGAGGAGGAGGACTACTTTCACCTGTTCCCCTGTTAGATTCCCGTTGTGCTGTGACATCACCCTTATACGCTGTGTAAAGCATACTTTTTAATTTATTTTGGAACTGCTGCATCCTTTCTGACTTGCGGTAATTCGGTAACATTTCAGGCACTTTCTGCTTATACCGGGGGTCTAGTAGCGTGGACACCCAGTACAGGTTGTTCTCCTTCAGCCTTTTTATACGAGGGTCCCTCAACAGGCACGACAGCATGAAAGACCCCATTTGCACAAGGTTGGATGCCGAGCTACTCATGTCCCGTTCCTCATCCTCAGTGATCTCACTGAAGGTATGTTCTTCCCCCCAGCCACGTACAACACCACGGGTACCAGATAGGTGACAACGAGCACCCTGGGATGCCTGTTGTGGTTGGTCTTCCTCCTCCTCCTCAAAGCCACATTCCTCCTCTGACTCCTCTTCCTCACAATCCTCTTCAAGCGTTGCCGCAGGTCCAGCAAGCGATGCTGATAAGGCTGTTTCTGGTGGTGATGGTGACCACAACTCTTCCTCTTCACGCTCATCTGCGGCCTGATCCAGCACTCTTCGCAGGGCACGCTCCAGAAAGAAAACAAATGGTATGATGTCGCTGATGGTGCCTTCGGTGCGACTGACTAGGTTTGTCACCTCCTCAAAAGGACGCATGAGCCTACAGGCATTGCGCATGAGCGTCCAGTAACGTGGCAAAAAAATTCCCAGCTCCGCAGAGGCTGTCCTAGCATCCCGGTCATACAAATAGTCGTTAACGTCTTTTTCTTGTTGGAGCAGGCGGTCGAACATTAGGAGTGTTGAATTCCAACGTGTCGGGCTGTTGCAAATCAAGCGCCTCACTGGCATGTTGTTTCGCCACTGGATATCTGAAAAGTGCGCCATGGCCATGTAGGAATGCCTGAAATGGCCACACACCTTCCTGGCCTGCTTCAGGACGTCCTGTAAGCCTGGGTACTTATGCACAAAGCGTTGTACGATCAGATTACACACATGTGCCATGCACGGCACATGTGTCAACTTGCCCAAATTCAATGCCGCCAACAAATTTCTTCCGTTGTCACAAACCACTTTGCCAATCTCCAGTTGGTGCGGAGTCAGCCACTGATCCACCTGTGCAAACAGGGCGGACAGGAGTGCTGGTCCAGTATAACTCTCTGCTTTTAGGCAAGTCAACCCCAAGACGGCGTGACACTGCCGTATCCGGGATGTGGAATAGTAACTGGGTAGCTGGGGGGGTGCCGTTGATGTGGAGCAAGAGGCAGCAGCAGAAGAGGACTCAGCCGAGGAGGTTATGGAAGAGGATGGAGTAGGAGGAGTAGAGGAGGTGGCAGCAGGCCTGCCTGCAAGTCGTGGCGGTGTCACCAACTCCTCTGCAGAGCCACGCATTCCATGCTTGGCAGCCGTCAGCAGGTTTACCCAATGCGCAGTGTAGGTGATATACCTGCCCTGACCATGCTTTGCAGATCAGTGGTCAGATAGACCCTTGCCCCATCACTGTGTGCCAGACATGCCATTACTTCCTTTTGCACAATCGAGTACAGGTTGGGGGTACCTTTTGTGCAAAGTAATTTCGTCCGGGTACCTTCCACTGCGGTGTCCCAATAGCTACAAATTTTTGGAACGCCTCAGACTCCACCAGCTTGTATGGTAAAAGCTGGTAGGCTAAGCGTTCAGACAAGCCAGCTGTCAGATGCCGGGCAAGGGGGTGACTTTGTGACATTGGCTTCTTACGCTCAAACATGTCCTTGACAGACACCTGACTGTGAGCAGATGAGCAGGTACTGCTCAAGGCGAGAGACGGAGTGGCGGATGGTTGAGAGGGGCCAAGGAGGACATCAGTGGTTGACGTGGCTGAAGATGCTGGAACAGGAGGAGGATGGCGGCTTTGAGTTTGTGTGCTGCTTGTACTCATGTGTTGATCCCATAGGCTTTTGTGATGTGCGATCATGTGCCTACGCAAAGCAGTTGTACCTAGGTGGGTGTTGGACTTCCCACGACTCAGTTTCTTTTGGCACAGGTTGCAAATGGCATCACTGTTGTCAGAGGCAGACACACAAAAAAAATGCCACACTGCTGAGCTCTGCAATGACGGCATTCTGGTGGTGGCAACAGCATGCGTTGATTGGCGTGCTGTCTGGCTGAGCCCGGGTGCCGATGCATGCTGTCTGACTGTGCCACTAGCTCCTTGCGACGACCTCCCCCTGCTTCCAACTCGTCTCCTCCTCCTCTCTGTCTCCCCATCTGAACTTTCCCCCTGTTCTTCTTCTCTTCTAGCGGGCACCCACGGGACATCCACGGACGCATCGTCATCATCAACTGCTTCACTTGTATCTGACAACTCAGCAAAGGAAGCAGCAGTGGGTACAACATCATCATCATTACACCGTACGTCCATGTGTGTAATGCTGCCTGACTGAGACATATCCCTGTTATCTTCATCCTCTGGCAATAATGGTTGCGCATCACTCATTTCTTCCAACTGATGTGTAAATAACTCCTCTGACAGATCAAGTGAAGCGGCTGTGGTGCTAGTGTTGGTGGTGGCGGCAGGCGGGCGAGTGGTAACTTGAGAGGTGCGCGGAGCCAAGCTGGAGGAGGATGGTGAGTCAAGGTTCCAAGCAGAAGCTGTAGAAGATTGGGTGTCCTGTGTTAGCCAGTCAACTATGTCCTCTGAAGTTTTCGAGTTCAGGTTACGTGGCCTCTGAACACTGGGCATTATTCTAGGGCCAAAGGGAATCACAGCACCATGACCACGACGACCCCTGAGGGGTGGCCTGCCTCTGCCTGTCATTTTTTTTCGATTAGTATTACTATGCGTGCAAGCTACTGTGACAACAGATATGAGAGGCACTGTGCACTGGCAGAATTTGGCAGAGTAGACGCTGTAGGCCTGACACACACGCTTGCAGACAACTAACTGCTAATCAATCTATTACAGTCAAAATTGTATTTCTTTTTTAAATGTACACTACTGTTACCCCAGATATGAGTTGCACTGGTGTGACACTGTGCCCTGGCAGGCCCCGAAATGCACACGTGTGAAGGAAACTGACTGCTATTATATTACAGTCAAAAAAGTATTTTTTTTGTTAAATGCAAGCTATTGTGACACCAGATATGAGTGGTGGCACTGGGCAAGTGGGCACAGTATACGCAGTGAGCCTGACACACACACTGGCAGACAACTAACTGCTTTTCAATCTATTACAGTCAAAATTTTAATTTTTTTTAAATGTACACTACTGTTACACCAGATATGAGTTGCACTGGTGTGACACTGTGCCCTGGCAGTCCCTGAAACGCACACGTGTGAAGGAAACTGACTGCTATTATATTACAGTCAAAAAGTTTTTTGTTAAATGCAAGCTATTGTGACACCAGATATGAGTGGTGGCACTGTGCACTGGCAGAAGTTGGCAGAGTAGACGCTGTAGGCCTGACACACACGCTTGCAGACAACTAACTGCTATTTAATCTATTACAGTCAAAATTTTAATTTTTTTTTTTAAATGTACACTACTGTTATCCCAGATATGAGTTGCACTGGTGTGACACTGTGCCCTGGCAGGCCCTGAAACGCACACGTGTGAAGGAAACTGACTGCTATTATTTCACAGTCAAAAAGTGTTGTTGTTTTTTAAATGTACACTACTGTTACACCAGATATGAGTTGCACTGGTTTGACACTGTGCCCTGGCAGGCCCTGAAACGCACACGTGTGAAGGAAACTGACTGCTATTATTTCACAGTCAAATTTCTATTCTTTTTTTAATGTACACTACTGCTACACCAGATATGAGTTGCACTGGTGTGACACTGTGCCCTGGCAGGCCCTGAAACGCACACGTGTGAAGGAAACTGACTGCTATTATATTACAGTCAAAAAAAGTTTTTTGTTTTTTTTTTAAATGCAAGCTATTTTGACACCAGATATGAGTGGTGGCACTGGGCAAGTGGGCACAGTATACGCTGTGAGCCTGACACACACGCTGGCAGGCAGGCAACTGCAATTAGATTACACAGGGAAAAAAAAGCAGACTGATGTTCTAGCCCTAAAAGGGGCTTTTTGGGGTGCTGTCCTTACAGCAGAGATCAGATGAGTCCTTCAGGACTGTAGTGGACACTGAATACACCAGCCTAGCTATCAATTTCCCTATTAAATCAGCAGCAGCTACACTGTCCCTCCTCTCACTAAGAATGCAGCTTCCAAATGAATCTAAAATGGATGCTGTCCAGGAGGTGGGAGGGTCTGGGAGGGAGGGTCTGCTGCTGATTGGCTGGAATGTGTCTGCTGACTGTGAGGTACAGGGTCAAAGTTTACTCAATGATGACGAATAGGGGGCGGACCGAACATCGCATATGTTCGCCCGCCATGGCGAACGCGAACAAGCTATGTTTGCCAGGAACTATTCGCTGGCGAACTATTCGGGACATCTCTACTTACCAATAAACTTAAACAAAGCTGAAATAAACTCACGGCAGAGTGGTTATCCCTTTGATCCCTGTAAAGATGTGCATACTGCCATTGATATTATACTTATGTTGAATGCTATCAATAAGGATCCCAAAAGAAATGCTGGCAAGTTTGCAGAGACTGCTTATGCCCACATCTGGAAATGTAGATGGCCAAGGGTTTCACTCCAGGTTATGAGTAGTGCAATGTTTGAGGGAGAGTTGGGGGTGCCCAATATATGTAAATATTATATAGCTGCAATAATAGCCTAGACAGGCTAGATTTACACTCCCAAACAATGAACTCTTCAAGTACCTGTTGAAAAAGCATATTAAACCATCATCGCCACAAATGTCCAAGCTCCAGGGCTTTTGGCAATTGTCTATGGAAAGACCTGGGCGGGGGGTAAACCCCTTTTGGTCTGTTATAAGACTATAGAGGTGGCACATAAAATTTGACTTAGGTGGTTCCTAACTTTGGTGAAACTGGTACATATATACACGGGCATGTCGCCGATATTCTGGAGGTGCGGTACAGACAGGGGTTCCCTCAGTCACATCTACTGTACAAAGCTGGATGACTTCTGGGCCCAAATCTATTTACTTATATGAGAGGTGACTGGGGTCTCCCTGCAGCAAGATCCTGGGGTGACGTTACTACACATATACTCCGAGGTGGTTACACCATCAACTTCACGACACAAATTCTACTAGCAACAAAAAACATGATAGCTACCCTTTGGAAAAATGCACAGGCACCCACGATGGTGGAGGTTAAACATAGAAACATAGAATGTGACGGCAGATAAGAACCATTCTGCCCATCTAGTCTACTAAATACCTTCATTAGTCCCTGGCCTTATCTTATAGTTAGGATAGCCTTATGCCTATCCCACGCATGCTTAAACTTCTTTACTGTGTTAACCTCTACAACTTCAGCTGGAAGGCTATCCCATGCATCCACTACCCTCTCAGTAAAGTAATACTTCCTGATATTATTTTTAAACCTTTGCCCCTCTAATTTAAGACTATGCCCTCTTGTTGTGATAGTTGTTCTTCTTTTAACTATAGTCTCCTCCTTTACTGTGTTGATTCCCTTTAAGTATTTAAATGTTTCTATCATATCTCCTCTGTCTCGTCTTTCCTCCAAGATATACATAAGTATATAAGTATATAAATATAAGTCTCACCAGTATTCTGTACAATAGCATGAGCACTTCGCTATTTCTACTGCTAATACCTCTTCCTATAAAACCATGCATTCTGCTATCATCTCCTGCTGCTCTATTACATTGTCTACCTACCTTTAAGTAATCAAAAATAATCACCCCTAAATCTCTTTCCTCAGATGTTGAGGTTAGGACTCTATCAAATATTCTATACTCTGCCCTTGGTTTTTAACATCCAAGATGCATTATCTTGCACTTATCCACATTAAATGTCAGTTGCCACAACTCTGACCATTTTTCTAGTTTACCTAAATCATTTGCCATTTGGCTTATCCCTCCTGGAACATCAACCCTGTTACATATCTTAGTATCATCAGCAAAAATACATACCTTACCATCAAGACCTTCTGCAATACCACTACTAGAAATATTAAAGAGAATGGGTCCAAGTACAGCTCCCTGAGCTACCCCACTGGTGACAAACCCATGCTTCGAATATACTCCATTGATTACAACCCTCTGTTGCCTGTCACTCAGCCACTGCCTTACCCATTCAACAATATTGGAATCCAAACGTAAAGATTGCAGTTTATTGACAAGCCTTCTATATGCTACAGTGTAAAAAGCCGTACTGAAATCTAGGCAAGCAATGTCTCCTGCACCACCCTGATCTATTATTTTAGTTACCCAATCAAAAAATCAATGAGATTAGTTTGGCATGATCTCCCTGAAGTAAGTCCATGTTGTCTCAGATCTTGAAATCCATGTGCTTTAAGATGTTCAATAAGCATATCCTTTAATATGGTTTCCATTACTTTCCCCACTACTGAAGTAAGGCTTACTGGCCTATAGTTGCCCAACTCCTCCCTACTACCTTTCTTGTGAATGGGCACAACATTTGCTAACTTCCAGTCTTCTGGGACTACTCCTGTTAACAATGATTGGTTAAATAAATCTGTTAATGATTTTGCTAGCACACCACTAAGTTATTTTAATAACTTTGGGTGTATCCAATTAGGTCCCATTGATTTATTTGTCTTTACTTTTGACAGTTGAAATAGAACTTCTTTCTCTGTAAACTCACATGTAACAAATTAGTCATTTGTCATTTTTCCTAACTTTCCTTCATTTTCATCTGTGAATACTGAACACAAATATTCATTGAGGCATTCAGCTAGACCTTTATCCTCTTCTACATACCTTCCTTCTTTTGTTTTTAATCTAACTAATCCTTGTTTTACTTTCCTTTTCTCATTTATCTATCTGAACAATACTTTGTCCACTTTTTTTACTGACTGGGTTAGGAAACTGGTTTCTAAAACAAAACACTACCAGGAAATATCCTACAGGCTTGCAGAGCACAGCCACAAATTTGAGTCATACTGGGGTGGGTGGAGAATTGCTGAACAGATCCCAACTGACTAAGTGAGGGAACCATGGCCAGGCCAATGAGAGGTGGTGTCCTAAAATTGCATACCTTTATAAGAGGTACAGCTACCTATAAAATACCACCATAATACTCAAAGGAGCAAATATAGAGAATTTTTCTATTCAATTTCTAACTTAAATTTAACATTTGAATTTTTACTTTAGTAATTACCCCTGTTGGTAGCTAACGGAAGCCAAAACATTACAAAAGTGCATAGGATCAGCCTGACAATTGTTTTGCTAATTTTCAACTAGCCATTCTAACTTAACTTGTTTGGTTAAACAGTTTGACTACTTACCCTGCAATGGAGCCAGGGCACTTTTAGCATCCTAACCACTACTACGAAGATTCTGGTAGAGGTAGTTGGAAAACCCCATACATTAAAGTACATGCAATGATATTATTTGTTCAATTTTAATGTCTCCTAGAAACTAGCACCAAACTGAATATGAAAAGTTCAGATGGTTGGGACAATGCTTTAGTTATAAATAAGTCTATGAAGCTTGTTGATGGGAAACCAGGTTGACCTGCAAATGTGAAAATGAGAGTGTGGTTAAACTGTGCTTAAGAATGCAACTCTCACAGTGGAAACACAAAAATTACACTTGGCAAAGAAATAACATTATTTTTGTGACTACATACTCTACTGTGCCAATTGTAATTACATTTTAAGCTGTGCCTACTATGTACTCACAGAATTTATCATATTTGTGTTCTTCCCTACAAACATTGCTTTCGTATACTCTGTTTAACTGCATAGGCACTCCCATTTTCACATTTAGAAACATAGAAACATAGAAACATAGAATGTGACGGCAGATAAGAACCATTCGGCCCATCTAGTCTGCCCAATTTTCTAAATACTTTCATTAGTCCCTGGCATTATCTTATAGTTAGGATAGCCTTATGCCTATCCCACGCATGCTTAAACTCCTTTACTGTGTTAACCTCTACCACTTCAGCTATTCAATGCATCCACTACCCTCTCAGTAAAGTAATACTTCCTGATATTAGTTTTAAAATTTAAAAGTGAACAAGGTTGCGTGGCAACAATCTTTGTACATGACATGGAACTTTCATCTAGTTTATTATGATCCTGCTTAAAAATGTTTAGGTAAGACTGCTGGATCTCTCTAGGTCATTAATTCCCATTTTGTCAGATTGCTTTAGTTTATGTTACACGATTTACTGAGATGAAGCAGCTGTGGTGTATCATTTGGCAAAACATTTTTTTTTTTTTTTTTTTAGGAATTCCTGTATCCTACTTTACTTTTCTCTTTATGCACATCTATTTAAATATATTGCTCCACAAGAGGTGAGTGAAGGTTGGAGTGAAACACCAGGAAGTTAAAATCCATCAGGTAGTTTCTTTGTTGTACTCTGAAATTGTCTGCAATGGAAATGAAGCTTTATATCATTCTTGCTTAATTGTGATAGTTATTCCCTGTGAACACAGATAAAACCTCTATGTGGGTTTTCTGTTATCATCAGTAGTTTCATGAGTCTTCTAAAAAAATGTTCACATTGTGCTAACATTTGCGACTGTAAAAGCACTACTAACTGTTCCCTAGCTGCATGTGAAAATGAATTATTGTAGCATAAATGTTTGAACTGTCAACATGAGCTTTTGGTGTTTATTAAATGAAGTTGTTATTTAATATTTCTCTCCGCTGTTGCCATATCTTGATATTAAGTCTTCTGATGTACATTATAAGGCAAATATCCATGAGAGATTAGGAAAAAGAAGGGGGATTAGTTATCTTTATAACTGCAGTGCAGAATATTACTTTTTTTCTGCCATACTTCAAAAATCTTAGGCATATTTATTAAAAATAAATCTCATATAGAATTTTTGATGTGTATTTAAAATGTTTGGCACACAATACATTTGTATGTCTCTCTCTCTACATATATATATATATATATATATATATATATATATATATATATATATATAGAGAGAGAGAGAGAGAGAGAGAGAGAGAGAGAGAGAGAGAGTTAGACAGTAGACATAAAAAAACATTATATACAGTATTGAGAAACATAAAAAAAACTTCCTTTTCAGTTTATATGACTTTGTCTCTTTGTGAGTTCTTTGAGTTTTTTTAAGTAATTTCATTCATGACATGATACATTCTCGCTGTATTCTGCTATTAATTATTTTCATACATTGCAATTTCTGAATGGGTTAAATTGTATAGATGAGTAAAGGTACTTAGGAAAGTCAAAACTGTATAACTAATTCCAGTTCCACCAATAGTAAGGCATTCTGAAGCAAGACAAATAGAAGTGAAACTCAGTCACACATTGAGCGTCTGTATGGTTACCCTGAAACTAAAAATGGAGCTGGAAAGGGGGTACATTTGAGGTATACTTGTTAAGCCTACTAACAGAGCAGGATATGACAATAAGGTGACCCTAGATGGCCCCCAATGCCTCAGACTTTAGACAGGGACTCAACCATGAATTTTCTTGGCTTCATTCACACTGCTTATTTGCAAAATGAAAAGGTGACCTACATGCAGCCATTGGGGTTTTTATTCTTCTCTGCCTACTTACCTATAATACAATAGGCATTATCTAGCTTGTGAAGGAGTTCTCCAATCTTTTTGACTGTCAATGTGAAGTAAATGCTACATTTAGTGTCATGGTTTCATTAACTTACTGATGTTAATAATTGGCTCTGTGAAGCAGACTGTCATTGTCCACCTCTCATGACGTGTGTGCTTATTTAACATGTTGAATTATTATTTGACAGAACAGAAGATCTTTCTGTAATGCCTTTCCATATCTATTAAAAAGGGACACTAGAAGCACTAGCATAATTTTATAGCATGACAGGAGGCTTCATATTTGCTTAAGTCTCTCTTTACTAGAACTCCACAGCAGCACATTAACATAGAGATAAAATTTGAGAATTGAGGACATTCAGGAATACCAGAACTATCTGAAGAGATCTTTCTCGTTTTCCACGCGTTGGGACCCGGATGCGACTCTTCATCGATATAGGACATCTTGCTGTACGGTCTACCTGGACGGGCTTGCCGGACCCCCTGTGAGGTACCTCCCCTGCATTTTCCCTTGTTAGAGTCCCTGGATTTCATTTTTTTCAACCAGGGAAATATCGACCTCCTCTACATCTCAAGGAGTGGAGTCCTGGAGGGTGGATTGGACGCAAGGGGGTGACCCCTATGCTCTCCTCTGCCCGAGTTCTCGTACATATGGAATAGTTTTCTCTGGGAGGACCCAGCGTCAAGACTTTAGTCCACGGAGGAGGACCCATCAGGCCCGACCAGTTCGGCTGGATGACGGACCCGTTTGCTCAGCGATGGACGCTTCCCTCCAGGAGTGTTTGACACGGAGATGCGGACGAGTCTCCTCCGTTTGTTTGGTCTCAGGACCTTTCTAAAGGTGCCTCGGTCTGCTGGTACTTTGGAATTATGATCTCCGTTTCGGCAGAGTCTAACCTAGTTCCTGGATTCCCTGGACCCTTGCTCATTTGATCTCGGGGATTGTTAGACTTTGGTCTGCATGGCGACCCTGACGTACTTGGATCTCCTAATTTTGCTACCGCTTTTACAGGGTTGGGGTATTGTTCGGTCACTTTATTACCGGGGACTGCCATATTAATTAGATTAGGTAGCGCGTACGACTGTTGCCGGCGGGCTTCGCTCTGCTTAGAATTCCCTTTACAATTTCTGAGGATGGGTATTCATCTCCCCAGGGGGTACAAGCATTTTTGTCATGCTCCCATGGTGGGTTCTGTCGGGTTTTGCCCATTCACTGATTCTGGATTTATTTCAGTTATTATACCTTGTTTTTCTTTCAGATGGGTTCGGCGGTTCGGACCTTAGTTGTCTATCAGCCTTAGTCGGACCCGAGGGTCATATTCTTACTTTGGTAGCGCTCCCACCTTTAGGCAGTGTTCGACGTCACCGTTTGTTTAAATGGTTCTTCCCTTTTTCTCGCCCTTCATGTACCGCTTTGTTGTGGTTGGCATTGGCGGGGCGTATAGGATTTTTCGGCTCACTTCAGTCCGTAACACGGCCACTTCAGGTACCGACATGGCGGGCGTTTTTCTCCAAGACATTGTACGCTTTCCTGCCGGTTCCGAGGAGCTATCTTCATAGAGTTTAGATTGGTACGGCGGATCGTGTTTCTTTGGTCTTTGAAGTCCGATCGTTAAAACAGCAAATATGAAGCCTCCTGTCATGCTATAAAATTGTAGATTATACTAGCTTTAGTGTAACTATAATCTTAATTTTATTAATGACAGGAGGCAAATATTTCCCTCCCAGTGTCTCCCTCCCCTTGTTGTTTGTTGGTTTGACTGACTTGTTGTTTATTAACCTGGTCTCCTGGGCTAGGTTGGTTATCTGGGGGAGTTGGGGTTTATCTGGGATACGGTACCGTCAGTATTTTATGATGGGGATTCAGGTTTTTTCACTATCTGGGATATTATACTGTCAGTATTTACGATGGGGATTCATGTTTTCTCAGTACATTTCATTCGCTAATCAGTGTTTTCGACTCTGTTTATCTCGTTTCAGTTTAATGGTTTGGCTACAGTTCTTAGATCCGACTACTCTACAGGATAAAGGACAAGGCTTCACCCACCGGTTCCATGGTTTCAAGTTTGCATGGCATTCATCGTTATGTTTGTTTCTTCTGTTATTGTATTTGTGGTGTATTGTTCATGTACTTTATTTGTCGCAGCGTGAAAGAGGAAATGGATAGTTGAGAGAAGCCTTTTATAGATTCCTGATTTTTTTTTATCTCTATGTTAATGTGCTGCTGTGGAGTTCTAGTAAAGAGAGACTTAAGCAAATATTCGCCTCCTATCATTAATAAAATTAAGATTATAGTTACACTAAAGCTAGTATAATCTACAATTTTAGCTTACTTAAAAATTAAAATTAAAATTTTGTGTGCACAGATCATGTCCTTGCCATTTCACTGATCAATTATCTGTCATTTAGGAGTTAAATAACTTTGTTTATGCACCATTTTGGCTGACACTCACACAGCCTCCCAAATTCCTGTTCTAATGTGTTTTACATCCCACCTACTATAGAATGTAAGCTCGATTGAGCAGGGTCCTCTTCAACCTATTGTTCCTGTAAGTTTATTTGTAATTGTCCTATTTATAGTTAAATCCCCTCTCATAATATTGTAAAGCACTACGGAATCTGTTGGCGCTATATAAATGGCAATAATAATAATAATAATAATAATAATAATAATAATAATACTGACTTCCTGAAGAAGACCCTACATTTTATAGGTTCCTATTACTGTATAGTTTAATCTAGAATTCCTGTTTACTGCCTCATGTGTATGATTCAATTTCACTGAACAGAGCATGAGATATGAATTTAAAGAAAACACACTAGAGCTGATTGAAAATTAAACAATTTTTTCATGTTGGCTGTGTGAGTAACGGTCAGGGGACCTGTGGCTATTGCTGCATATACATAGATAAAGTAATTAAACTCTGAAATGGCATAGAATTGAGCAGAAAGACTGTAGGAACATGATCCATACAACAAAGCTGCTTCATTAAGGTAAAGTTGTTTCGGTGTTTAATGTATCCCTTTAACAGGCAACATAGTTTTATCATGATAACATAAAGATACTATAACCAAAGCCAATTTTATTCTTCAGTCCCCATTGCACTACACATTTAATATAAGGTTTCCACAATGTCAAATCCCTGTCTCGCAAATATTTGAAACTGTAACAAGTATACCATTCTTTATTTGTTTTCAAATATATAAAAACACAATATCAAAATAATAAATCAAAATCAATACTATAACAGGTTGGTGAAGGACATACATATTATGTGAGTAACACAAGTTGTATTATTGTTTTGTTTTTGGCTCTATCTGCCTGCATACTGATTTTCAAATTAAACAACGACTAACTTGAAAGTATAATTTACAACCACTTCACAGGAATAATAATATTTGTTTTGTCTTTCTTCTATAGTTCTAGGTGAGATTATCATCCTCATTTGCTACATAGCACGTGCATTAAAGAGGGTAGTTGGGTAAACAGGTACTTATGTAAACCTTGAGTTTGTTACAGGCATCAGGATAATTTAATGTTTGCAAAGTTGAAATATAGCTAACTATTTTGACACTAATTACCAGTGGTAGATAAAGTCTCTGGTACACCTTATTTAACTTATTCACTAGCAATATTATGTTTATCCATTTTATTATTTTCATTTGTTTTTGCAAAATATATTTTATAAAACGTAATTTACCTATTTTAGAATGATTACCTATTTGCAGAGGAACACATATCTAAGTCAAGATCTAATTCCACCCATATATGATCTGCAAATGTCCTGAAAATGACATAAGCTCCCATCTTTTTAAACAGTAAAGGAAGCTTCAAATATCATACCATTCCAACAGCCTTGGTGGGTGAAGGAGTGAATGCATTCTTTCATATGCCTTTTAGCATTACAGAGATCACTGTAAAACTTTTTAAATGTCTTTATTTTAAAAATACTGTAGGAGGGCATTATGCTCAAAGAGAGACATTCTTTTTACATTCTGTTGCTAATTTCAGGAAGCTATTCTGCTAGTAATGCCTTTAGGATTTTTACAAATGCCTACAGAGTATTTTATGATTTTTAATAAAAATATTTTTTTCACACCTACTCTATGTAAGAATTCATTTTTTGCTTGTATACTAATATTTCAGATCCAGTGTGAAATGCTGCAATATAAAGGATAATGTTTACTATGTGAGGCTCTTCATTCCTTCAATGTTTCAACAAAGTATGAATGAATAAATGAGAAATGCAAATTGAGTTTTTGTATAGTTTTAATTTTTATGTTTGTCTAAACTGCAGTCTACACAGAAAACTTTAGTTGTATCATACATTAATTTGTTACTTTTCATTATATATTTCAAATAAATGTTCTGCTAAGATACAAACATAAAAAAAAATGTTTGGTAGTGAAATGGTTGATTTCCTTGATCTGTGCCTACTCTGCTGTAACCAAAGCACAGAGTGACTTCACATGGTCTTGGTGTAGATGTACCCTATCAAAACAAATACTTAGATGCTCTGTTGAATAAAATGTACATTATTAATGGTAACTTTGCTTTAAAATTGTAGGAGCTTTCACCATTAGGAAGTCAGATTTTAAAGTAGAGCAGTAACTAAATCCGTTTCGCAAATGTGCCTTCTTATAATAAAGTTCAATGTTGGAGCCATTCTCAAATGAATATAATAAGCCATGCTCAAATCACATTTTATTCTTCATCTATAACATTTTATTTCAAAAGATAAATGCAATTTGTTATAATTCATTTTATTCCTTTAGCTGGATTTCAATGTTTGAAAATGCATTTGATTTTTATGCTCCACTTGCAGACTCCAGGAAATAGAGAATAGTCTGATTAAACATATTTATTTTCTAATCAATATTTCTGAGCTTTAATCTGTGAGCAATTCATTTGCTTTCTGGAATGACAATGCAGTCTAAAGTCACACCTATTGAACACTATGTTCCTTCGGACCCAGCAGGCTATTTTCTAGATAATTTACAGGCATGTATCTGATGGAAATAAGTCAATGTAGAGCATAAATCGTTTCTCCGGTGTTAGAAATACTTTGGAACTGTACAGACAATATCCCACAGGCAGGTCCATTAATAAGAATTGAACCTTTTCAATCTTTGATTATCTTTATAATTACATAATTTTGGCACTCAAAGGGTGTGAATGTAAGTATATACATGTATTCATTATATAATATCATTTTAATAACATGCCTGAACACATCCACACAACACTCACACTTCTGCAATTCATGCTTGGTGAATTTTCTTATTAAAAACATACCTCATGGGTATTTAAAATCAACAACAACTATGAAGATTATATTACAAACACTTAAATAATTTTCACCAGCTTTGTGTTACAACACATATGATTCATATTTGAGCATATTAAACAGCTTAACAAAAATATGTTTCCATATACAAAAAAATTGTAAATAATAGTTCTATATTCTATGTTCTGCAGAGATGTCTGGCCTTGGCTTCTGGTATCCAGTACTCTTTTTACAATTCTTGTTTAGTTTTTCTTGTTTTTTCTGGTTTTCTATTCCATGTCTGGTTTTCTTTATGCTGGGTTTTTCTCTATTCATTCCTGTATTCTGTCCCGGGAATTCCCAGTCTCCAGGGTTCCTTTAAATGTTTGTTTTATGTTGCCACACACTTTCCTTTTCCATAATTCCTTTTGTTTCAGTTGGAGCCTGCAGGCAGTTGCTCAAGCCTTTTGTCCTTTCTTGCAGGTAAGTGCTATATGTGTTTCTTATGGTTCTTTTAGCATACATTAGGCAGAGTAGGACCTGCCAGATATGGGGTACATTGGCGTTGTTGGCAGGCTTATGCAATGTATGATCATATAATGTAACTAAATCCCCATGATTTTCATATGTAGTACTTAGTTATTTCTCATCTTGTCTTGTTTTAGTTTGTATTCCCAGTCCATGTTCAGTCCTGTCCTGCCCATGTTATGTCAAATGTTCCCTTATGTATTGTGTACATGTTCTGGGTTTAGCTTCCTATCCTTATCTGGTTCTGGGTTCTACTATTTCTGTCTTGTTTTCATGTTTGGTGACTATCCTAGCCTTGCCTTGTTTCTGTACTGGATACACTCTTGCTGCAGAGCCTCCCTATTAGGCTCCTGGGAGGTCTGCTTACTTCCTAGCTTCAAGTTCCTGGGGTCCGCTGTAGCTGCATCAGGTTTCTGGTATGTGGCCGCAGAAGCGCTGGTGCTCAACACCAGAGGGCATGTGGTTACCCTTCACCAGGCCCTGATAATCCACTTCCACGTTGAAGACTCCCAACTTTTCATCAGGCAATCAGGGGTCCCGGTTTCCGTACCTCCACCCGTGACACTGTATGGGTTTATTTCATTATTATTTTTTCGCCCACAAAAATTCTAGACAGCCATCTTGCAGTGGTGACCAGGAGAAGAGGTCAATAACTTTATTTGTAAGTCAATGGTAAAATCATGAACGTTGGAATGAGCTATGAGCTTATAAATGGCAATAACACATCTTACTTTGTGCACGGTTACCTTTAAAATAAGAAATGAAATATTTCAGACTTGGGCTAGAGTTCAACTATTTAAATTTGAATTTCAGGCTTATTTTCAGCTCAAATTATTTCCTTCTCACAATGTAGACAAGAATAATAACTATGGATCTTGACAGTGTTATGAGGAACTTGAGCTCCAGTACAGTAGCCAATCACCTAAACAAGGACTAGCTAGGGGAGGACCTCTTTATATGGAAATATGTAGATACCAATTGATTCCAACATAAATGGATATTGTATTGGGCCAGCTTTAAAAAGTCTAACCATCTTAATCATGGTCTTCTAGTTGTTCGCCGTGTGATTACCTAGGGTTTCCATATCGGCCATGTTCCTCTAGACAAATGTTATGCTTTTAACTGAGAAAAATGGCTATCCAAATGAGAACTTTATTGTTTTTTTAAATGAGTATAATAGATCTGAGAGAGACCAATAAAATAATTCTGGGATTTGAAACAGCTGAACTCTTTATTTGCTATCTGTATATTATATTTAGTTATTTCATACAAAAACAATGAAAATTCTAAAATGAATTATACGTTTGTGTTCAGAGAAAAAAAAATGGAGTGGGATAATTAATAAGGCATTTTATTGTAAATAACGATTTCCAATTAGAACAATGTAAAATAAAACACAGCTGTTTTTGCTTTAAAGAACTTTTGTTGTCGTGTTATCTGAATGAATCCATGATAAATTTATGTTCTGTCAACATTTACAACATTTGTACACTCTTTTACTATTTTCATATGAGCAATGTAATATGATCTGCTGCTTTCAATGATAATGTCATTAAAAACTTATAGCAAAATATTTTTCCAGCTGTATTTTTTTTCTCCTGTGCGTTTTTTAGTTGTGTATATAAAAATTAAATACTCTCTCACAAAATAGTGATGAAAATAATACTAAGGAGCTTATAAATATTTAATTTCATAACACTACCAAACCCATTGGAACCGTCAGGGTGGGAAATGTTTGGTCTACTTGTTTTAAATATTTGTCAAGAGTAGATTCATTTGATGCTACTTCAAAGATGGCACAATCATGTTCACATTTGATTCATGCATTTGGACTATATGATTGCTGGAGACAGTTGTACTCTGGAGAAAAAGATTTTATGTACAATATGTACTCCAGAATCGACCAGTTTCTGATTGATGAGTCATCTTTATCATCGGTGGTGGGGTAGGATATACTAACAATTGATTGGTCTGATTGTGCCCCTATCATATTGCATCTAGAGGAAACACATTTTGAAAAAATGTGCAGAACTTGAAGCTGGGAGACCATCTGTTTTATGGTCTAGAAAACACTCATTTGGCTGAGACGACTCATTATTTCAAAGAAAATATTTCCCCAGAAATGTTACATGAAGCAGTATGGAATGTTCATAAGATGATTTTATACAAAGATCATCATATATTAAGAAACAAAATTCAAAAATGTATTTTTTATTAGAAAAAGAGTTTTATAATATACAAGCAAATAAACTTGGCCCCTCTCCATCTGTGGCATTAGTGATTAGCGAAACAAGTAAAAAAATAGAAGACATTAGGTTAAAATAGACAGCTTTGATGATAAGAAGAATTAAACAGTTATTTTACTCTAAGGGAAATAAGACATCTTAGCGGCTAAATTAAGACATTCGATTTGTCAAACTAGAAAAGAATATCTGAAAGATGATAGGGGTAACAAGATCTCTCGTCCGATCCATATAAGCAACATGTTTGCATCCTATTATAAATCACTTTATAATTTAAATCAAGTTAATGATACTGTGCAGCCTACAAATGTTAAAATTCATCATTTTCTTGATAGCATTTCTGTCCTGAAAATAAACAAAAACCAGATAAAGGAACTAAACAAGGATATCAGCCTTTCTGAAATTCTTTTATTTTTTTTTATTTTTTTAAATTCTTTATTTTTGTGTGCAAAAGGAAAAAGCAGTTACAGAGGCGTGTGCCATGTTCCAACAGCATGAGCACTCGATATAACAATAAACAGTGTTGTAAGAAAGCATGGCTTGATAACACATTGCACATTTTTTATGTGGTAGAGAATTGCAGGAAATGACATTCTAGGATTTTAAGTAGCTTAAACATTCGGTTATTCAACGTAAATTTTACAGAGTAAACGCGTGTGGCGCGCTGATGCGTCATCACTATGGATAACTATGCAAACTACTGCACGTTTTGGTTCCGTAAGGTACCGGCTTTACATGTTTTATGCTTATAGTGATTGGTGGTAGTGGTATACATGTATGGCTTAAATGGTTTATGGGTGCAGAACACAACAATTGAATTAAGGGACTACATGCGTGTGCGTGAGGGTGGTTTGCTAACATCGTTAGAACAATTTTGAGACATTACTTGAAACAGTGCTATAAATGTTGTACCAGGAAGCTATTAATTTACAGCAGACATGTTAGGTGTTAATTAAGTAGATTAGGCAGACTAGTGAACAGTCAGCAAGACTGAATAGGCAGTATACTGAACCCCCTAGGCTTTCAAAACATAAAAGGCATGCCAAACTGAGTGTGCATACAGATCAGTGTGTCATGCATAGAGAAGTAGACAACCTGCATATACTCTTAACTGACGCTAATGAGCGCTAGGTATCACCCCCTCGCCCCCCAATTACTCGTACAGTCCAGGGTGATAGACTAACTTTGTGTGGCAATGAGACTTGCTTTCAAAGTGTTCTCTCGTGTATCTCAATAGTCTCTGCTCTGGCGTGTTCCCGCCGCCGGTCAGCTGCCTGTGTGTGGCGTGTCTCCGTCAGGGTCGCTCGGCAGGGTACCTCTGGATCGCGTTATCAGAGTAGTGTCCATTTGCAGTTCAGGGTCCTGCGGTCTGTTCTGTGTGGCCGATGTTTGTCTGTTTAGCCTCCTTCCCCGCTGCCAGTCGCGGTCTTTTCCCTCATGCCTGTGCTTATCTCAGTTTCGAGGTCTGTGTTGCTCGTTTAGACACAGGGATGTCCGTGGGTGGCTGCAGTAGTGGACTGTGTTGCAGGTGCCTTCAATCCCTCCTGGTTGTTGCCGCTCCGGGTAAGCAGGTAGATGTTGGTTTCAGTACCCGCACACGTGGCCTCCGCCATCTTAGATTCAAAGTTTCCCTTGCGGGTCGGGGGCGCCTTTGCAGCGGCACCTTGGGTGCTGTGTGTTGGGCAGGGCTCAAGGGTGAGGACCGGGATCACCCCCCCGGTCCAAAGGGGGTGGAACGGAGCCGGTTCCTCGCGGGTCTGGCTCTTGGCGGAGCACCGATAGGCGGGAGAGCTGGGCAGCGGCCGTCTGCCTCACTCACCGCCGGAGTAGGCCTCTGTGTGCCAGTGAGGTTTCTTCCTCCAGGGGACTAAAACCCTTCGGGTCAGCCTCGCCCTGGTTCTGGTGCTCTCCACCCGGTAAGGGCCGCCGTCGCTGAACGTTTTTCAAGCTGGAAATCTCAATTTTGTAGCTTAATTAGGCTGTAGTTGCTGGAGCTGGTCTTGCGAGCGACCATCCAGGTCGGCGGTCCGGCCCCGCCCCCTTTCTGAAATTCTTAAAGCAATTAAAGAAACACCTTTTGGAAATGCACCTGGCCCAGATGGGTTTACTATTTTGTTCTATAAAAAAAATGTAAGGATATTTTACTCCTTCATTTAACTAAATTGTATAATTGATATAGGGTACATGGTACTATGTCACCTGAGGCTGTCCAAACTCAAATAATTACCATACCCAAACCTGGAAAAACACTTGATTCCTATCTAAATTGTAAATGAATGAATAACGATTGTACTCAAAATTTTTGGGCAATAGATTAGTTGATATGATCCCTTATTTAGCTAATAATGATCAGGTGGGTTTTGTATTTGGTATACAAGCATTAGCAGCACAAGACCTTTTATGAATTTAATCATCATATTAATTCCACAAGGATGATTTTCTCTGGTATTATTTTTGGATGAAGAGAAGTTGTTTGACAGAAAAAAAAACCCACAAAACATAAAGATGAAGACATGACTATTGTGTATACAACCAGGACCTCCAACACTGGAGTACAGCCAGTAGAGCTTTACGGGACTCTGGCCGCACTATACCCCAATGTGCCTATAAGCATAGCAAATTATTGCTACATTTGTGCTCAGACGTTTGCATACCCTGGCAGAAATTGTGAATTTTTGGCATTGATTTTGAAAATATGACTGATCATGCAATTTTTTTTAATTTTATTCAAGGATAGTAATCATATGTAGCCATGCATTATCACATAGTTGTTTGGCTCCTTTTTAAATCCTAAAGTCACCCAAATGGCTCTGATTAAAAGTTTACATACCCTTGAATGTTTGGTCTTGAAGACCCACAAGGTGACACACACAGGTTAAAATGGCTTTTTAAATTGCAATTAGTGTCTGTGTATAAATAGTCAATGAATTTGTTAGCACTCACGCGGATGCACTGAGCAGGCTAGATACTGAGCCATTGGGAGCAGAGAAGAACTGCCATAAGACCTCCCTAACAAGGTAATGTAACTTTATTAAGATGGAAAATTATATAAAAAGATATCCAAAGCCTTTAAAATGCCAGTCAGTACTGTTTAATCACTAATTAAGTAGTGGAAAATTCGGGGAGCTATCATACCAAGCAAAGGTCAGGTAGACCAAGAAAGATTTCAGCCACAACTTCAGGAAGAACTGTTCTGGATACAAAGAAAAATCCACAGGAAGCCTCAGGAGATATACAGGCTGCTCTGGAAAAAGACAGCGTGGTTGCTTCAAGGAGCACAATACAATGATACTTGAACAAAAATGAGCTGCATGGTCAAGTTGTCAGAAAGTAGCCTTTACTGTGCAATGCCACAAAAAAGCCCGGTTACAATATGCCAGACAACACCTTGACACGCCTCACAGCTCCTGGCACACTGTAAATTGGAGTAACAAGGCCAATATAGAGCTTTATGGTTACAACCATAAACACTATGTTTGGAGAGGGGTCCGCAAGGCCAATTGTGAAAAGAATACTATCTCCACTGAAAAGCATAGTGGTGGCTTACTGATGCTTTGGGGGATGTGAGCTCTAAATGCACAAGGAATATTGTGAAAATGCATAAACGATGAATGCAGCATGTTATCAGAAAATACTGGCAGACAATTTCCATTCTTCTGCATGAAGACTGCGCATGGGACGCTGTTGGATTTTCCAGCATGATAATTACCCTAAGCACAAGGTCAAGTTGACCCTCCAGTGTCTAGAGTGGATATCACAGTCTTCTGACCTTAATATCATTGAGCCACTCTGGTGAGATCTGAAAACGTGGAGTTCATGCAAGACGACCAAAGACGTTGCAGTGCCTTGGAGGCATTTTGCCAGACAAATGGGCAACTATACCACCTGCAAGAATTAGGGGCCTCTTAGACAACTATTACAAAAGACTGCATAATGTCATTGATGCTTAAGGGGCCAATACACAGTATTAAGAACTAAGGGTATGCAGACTTTTGAACAGGGGTCATTTATTTTTTTTATTTGTTGCCATGTTTTGTTTTATGATTGTGCCATTCTGTTATAACCTATAGTTGAATATGAAATAAAAAAAATGTTTTGCCTGCTCACTCATGTTTTCTTTAAAAATTGTACATACATTAACAAATTTTCTAAGGGTATTTAAACTTTTGAGCACAACTGTATATAAACACACTGCGGGCCCCTGCTTAGTAGTATAGTGAAAAGGAGATCCATGGCACTCCAAATTCCACCTCTGACAGGGTCTTCTCACCTCTGTCAGAGTGTTCCTGTGAGTTGCCATGGCAATACACTACATGCAACGCCAAGCTCACACACACACCGCATCAACTTTACTTTTCCATGTGGCCAGACTTGTTGGTGGGTAAACTTGGGGGCTAGCCATGGGAGCCCAGGCCTTGAGCTATGTAAGGAGCTCCAACATTTCTGATGGCAACCCTGCATAAACTACTGTGCAGATTGCCTAGTGATGCATTTAATGGGAGCTGCCTTTCCCAGGCACATCACTGAATGTATGGCTGTTTAGCCCCAAATCTATTTGACTGGAGAACCACAGATGGGGTTTGCTTCTTCTGTTTGCAATGCAGTTAGGGGTATAAAACTAGGGTAAACATGGGGAAATGTGCATAAGGCCAAGGTAGGCTCTGCTTCTATGATGGTGCATTAAAGTAATATTCAGTTGGAGAAGGAGGTAAGGGAAGGGGTATGGATAATGGGGGCAAGGACACAAGTGCCATAAAAATATATCCCTGCATCTCCAAACATGCACATACACAGTACACACAGAAAAAGCCATGCATCCACAATCATGCACATATATACACATTTTTATTTGCAATCATTTACATCCTATAAAAAAAATGGTGATATTTGGGATCATAGGAAGGAATATGTAATAAGGTACAATGTTTATTCATGCAAAGCAACCCCATGCTATTTTTCAAACCTAGCAACACCTCTGACCTCATAGATTTCTTTGGAAAGAAAGAAATAATGATCACCAACAATCTAGAACCTGAGTTAACATTTGCTAATGAGTGCTCTTTTTGGGGATTTTTTTCTTGCCTATACTAGCACATGCCCTTTGGAAAATGTATTTGCTTAAATATGTTTTATTCCAACTGACATTTTTCTTATCTAGGGAACACTATTTGTATCTATATTATATTTTATCGATGATTATGTTTTATTCATATATTCACTAACACACCATTGATGTCTTTGTTGCTTTGTTTGCACCATGAACATAAATGTTACTATACCTGGAATTCTGCGGATTGTGCTATTTCAGTGGCAAAGAAGATTAGTTCCATCCTATTTGGTCACTGTACTAGAAATCTTTGAAGAGAAAGGAAATAGATCTTTAGGTTAAATTACACCACCTGATCCAGTCGTGCAGGTTTAGATAAAACACAGTCTATGATATGATATGTTTCACACATTCAATTAGCTATGGTGGAGTATACCAGATGTGCTTTTAGATAGCACTATAACAAAAAATAGTAATCCAATGCCCAAGCTATGCAGCTGAAATAGAAACTCTGGAAATTGCTATGTATATCAAAAAGCAGATTTTGGTTTCAAATAAATATTCCATTTGTATCTTTCTATGAAAATTCACTTGACATTGCTCTTAGTGCTGAACAACCAAAACAGAATATATAAAAATATGCTTTTTCAAGTCACATTCATTTTATGAATATGTGAATAAAGGAGATTGAAGAATATATGACCAGAGGAAAAAAACAACATACATTGTTTGCCTTTTTCAGTACAAATATGAAAAAATAAATATATATTGCTATTGTTATATAAAAAGATAAATCATGCCTATGATTTATTTTAAACTGTAAAAGATAAAATAATAGACTTATGAAACGATTGTTAAAAAAAATGGCAGATATCAGCACTTTACAGCTACCTTTCCATAAAGCCGATCTCAGACTTCTCAACCCTATGTTTTGGCATGGTAATTCAATCCCTTTGAACATCTGAAGGATTGCGTCAACATCAAATAACTATTAATACAGTCATAGGCACACAAGAATACTCACTCCCCCATACACAGTCTCAGGTACATACACAGATGAACAATGTCAGACACATATACACAGGTATTGATACATACTGCCAGAAACACATTTTGACTGTGTTTTCTATAACTGCCAATGTGTGTCTGTGTGTAATTGTGTGTCTCTGTGCATGTGTGTGTCATAGTGTGTACGTGTGCACATGTATCAAATTGTATACATACATGTATGTGTGTCCATAATGGCAACATGGTTGCAATCTGATGGCAATATGGTATGGGCAATATCATGGTAATGTAGCATACATACAATGTGCACGGTGTCTTAAAAAAACATTCAATCTGTTTGTGACCACACCAACAACAAAGAAACTCTCACGGTAATAGAAATGGCATCCATAGTAATAAATACTTAAATAGTCAAAGAAAATAAAAACATATAGTGAAATCTGAAATGAGTTAAACTAGAAAAATAAAAAACTGTAAACTCACAAGTAGGGGCCGGTAAAGACTGCTCAAAATATAAAGACTCCAAGCAAGAATCTCCAGCAACTAATGCAGCAACTAGGGCCAATCCTGGACAGGTGCATGGGGTGCCCTGGGCCCAGGCTCTAGTGGGAGGGAGGCATCACAAAGAGCTGTAACAGGGGCCCAAGAGGTGGCCTAATGGCCACTTTATTGTTCTTCCGAAATTGTTCTAACCAAGGCAGAGTAGGCACCTGCTTACTCCAGGCGACAGGTGCCTACTCTGTTGAAATATACCAGGAGGAGTTATGACGGAGGCAGGTAGCGAGGGAGTGCTCTCTTCTGGTTTCTCATTGCTCCTTTGCTGTGATTTTCCTACATGTGTTATAGAGACATGCTTCTACCATCTGCAAAATTTTGATTAAGATGGCTCGAAATGTTTACGTTAATTTGCTGGAATATAACCTTTATTATGGCACTGTGCCTTTAACATTTTAACATATCATCGTATGCCTTGTCAAATTCCATGCCATGTATTTAGCTATACTGCTTAATACTTTGAAAAAAACTCCATGTCATGTTTTACTAATGATATTATGTGTCATTAAGATACATGCGTTTTTATTTTTATGATGAATTGATGAATTAATTGGTTGTGGGGTTATATATGCACATTTGCACTTTGCTATCCATATGCATGATTAAGGCTCCGCTGAGCCGAAATGTCACACTTTCTATGGAGTGGTTCACCTATCAACAAATATACCATTGAGGATTTAGGGATTACCCTGTTGTGTCTAAAGTGTTGTGCATATATTTGTATAGGGGCTGTAGTATGCATGTACATGTATTTAGGGGCTCTCATATGCATATATATGGGCTGTAGCATGCACGTTTATTAAGATAGGATGTAGTGTGTGTACACTATGTGGGGCTTTAGTGTGTGTGGCTTTAGTGTGTATGTACAGGGGCTGTTTTGTGTTATAAGGTACACCCTCTAGATAAACTAACACACAACACACAGGGTAATCCCTAAATCCTGGACTGGTAGGGGGTCCTTGAGGACTGGGTTGAGAACCCCTGCTCTAGATAAACAAACCCCCCATAGACAAATGTGCACACATGCTCTCTCTTCACAACCCTTAGACAGACACAGACACACACTTTTTACAGTCTCTAGACGCACACACTTTAAAGCCACTGGAAACACGTACACACTACAATTCCTAACACACATAGTGCAGCAAAAAAAGACAGCTTTTCACACACTACACCCCAAACAATTGCCTATATGCCCACAAGTCCCCATAAAACACACTGCAATTGTGTGATTAGATTTGCTTGTGCCGTGTAAAACACAGGGTGTTGTTTTCATGCAAGAGCTCTTCAGCATGAGATGCCCAGGAGGGACAACAAACTAACATGTTCACAACCCCTCTCTGACCCCACCCCTATGGGGTTACTCTGCTTTTAAATACCCAGGCTGAATTTTTTTCTCAGTCCGGCCCTGTATAGAGGGCTGTAGTGTGTATGTACAGGAGTCTTTTGTGTGTGTGTATATGTGGCTTTAGTGTGTATGTAGAGGGGCTGTTTCTTGTGTGAGTGTGTGTGTGTGTGTGTATGGGGCTTTAATGTGTGTGTGGGGCTGTTTGTGTGTGCAGAGGTTGTATTGTTTAATGTGACTGGGGCTTCAGGGTGCTTGGGGGATATTAAATGTACTTAAATTATGTTTGCAAAATTAAATAATAATTTAAAAAAACATATACTACATTTGTTCCCCCCTCCCTTTTGTTACCTTTTGCCAAGGGAGGAGGGGCATCCTGGTGTTCTATTAGGGTGCCCTCTCTGGCTGCTTCCTCCAAGGAACTCCAACGTTACTGAGAGTGTTGCCATGGTAACCCGCAGCAACGCTCTCAATAACCGACTCTAGCGGGAACAGAGCACAGAGCCGTGCTGCTCCAGGATGAATTCAGCTGCTCCCTGCACTGCTCTCTGTGCAATGGGCCAGTAAAGAAGATTTCTAATCTCCTTCACCGACCCGTCAAGAGACTTTGTTACATGTTTGAGCCGCGCTCACTGAGCGTCGGCACTGCATTTACTGGCCGGGGAAATCCTTTGTTCTCCCTGGGCGGTCTCGGCCCTTGGCCATCGCAGCCCACCGGGCATTTACCCGGTTTGGCCGATGGCCAGTCCGGGCCTGCTCACAAGCCATTACAAAGTATTTCTGTGTTATTCCAGCACAGGTTTACTCATTAGAGCATGATATAGGAACCCAGGTTTTCATTGTCTTCTTATAGAGTATTTTTAAAAGACAGGAAGGTAGTAAAATCTGTAATAAGAAAATACTATGAAACATTTCTACAAATCTGAAATGCATATCACAACCAACAACAAAATCTGCTTCCACACTACACTTATTTCATGGAGGTAATAAAAATTAAATTCTTCAACTATGTCTGCCTGTGGGAATATGAATTGAACGAGGAGAACTATGCATGAACAGGAGAGACATTGAGCAGAAAATTGTACCATTGAGTGGAATGATTGGTATGAAACAAAACTGTCAGTTTTCTTGTACTTCATTAAATTCTAAGGCAAAATATAGCATAAGTAAAAGAGACTGAAATCAGTAGGTATGAGTTGTTAGTTAATCCATTTACGCTTTTACAGTCTCCATTGTCACTTAAAACACAAACCGATCCACCATAGCTTCTAATTTTGTAAAATATGTACCACTTTCTCCAAAAATGATAATTAATTTTATGTTGAGTTTTACATTATTCAAGCTTAATTTCCTTTATAGAAGATGGATTTTATATTGTCAGCTGTAATTTAGCACTTTAAACTATTTTACTAGTGGATTTTTTATTTAAATGTTCTGAATTTAGTGAAATATATACAAGCTTAGATCTGTTTTAGAGTTCCACATCACCGCAGAATCTTTACTAAATCTAAAACACTCTCATAAAATATGAAAAGGAAACGGTGTTCATTATTTTTATTGTAGCTTACAGCACAGAGATTTAAAGGCACAATTCAGTCGCCAATGATATACCATATCGAGGGCATAAGTAGCCATCCATCCATCTTTATTTGGAGCTATGAGTAGAATACAGAAATTAAAATGAACATGTTCCGTTTGGATGCATTTTGGCTCGGAGTCCAGGAATTCAAATGATCACATGATAAGCTCAAATTTGGACGAATTACAGTTCACAACGAAGCAAATATCCAAGTCTAGGTGGTGGTTTTTTTTTACCATTTATCATAAAACCTCTTCTTACTTAGCATTAGGAACTACTATTATTAATTTGTTTGGGAGATGTTGTTTGTCAGCCACTAATAACCAATCATTAATGTAAAAATTTTCTAGCATTAAAACCTCCAGTAAGTGCTAATGACAGTGAGCAATTACTATCTTAATGCCAACTTAATGCTAAATAACTGCAAAAAACAAAGAGTAAACTCAATGTGTGACCTAACATAGAGATAAAAAAAATAGTAACAATAGTAGACTTGCTGTATATGTTTTGCAACAATAACTATTCTGACTGACTGCTTGATATCAGTTTACAGCACACAGTTCATTTACATAGAATACAGTTTATGTTTGGTGCACTGAATGTAAAATTATATATTGTAAACTTAATTGCACACAAACAAATATATAGCGCACACAATGGCCCTTCTAAGTAGAGTGAAACATGTAATATTTTCCCCTTTATTACTTTTTTTAACCTTTAAAAAGTTTATTGAGTTTATGGTAAATTATGTTCAAGCAAAGGCTTACAGAGAAAAAAAAAACAAAGGGGAAAGGGGACAACTGCATGTACAAAACATGCAATATAATAGGTACATTCATAAAACAATGGTATTGTACAGGCTTTACATAGTGTGTGGTAAATACAATATGGATGATCGTCTTGGCATTGTGTTACAGTCACCCAGTAAACAATCCGGACTGAAATCTGTAGATAACCAATAGTGTCATTTTAGAGAGACCTTTTATTGTGGCCAGCCTAAGGCACACCTTTGCAATTATCATGCTGTCTAATCAGCATCTTGAAATGTCACACCTGTGAGGTGGATGGATTATCTCGGCAAAGGAGAAGTGCTCACTAACACAGATTTAGGCAGATTTGTGAACAATATTTGAGAGAAATAGACCTTTTGTGTACATAGAAAAAGTCTCAGCTCATGAAAAATGGGGGCAAAAACAAAAGTGTTGCATTTATAATTTTTTTCAGTGTATAATTAGAAACTGTTTTAGAAAATGTATTCTGGATGATAACTTGACTTATAATACAGTCCATACTCCACAAGTGATAGATTCCTTTTTTGTACAAAAACATATATTTTTTTGCCATTGTTAGTTGGAGATTGGAGTACGGCAATCTGTGTCCCATGCTTTAGAGAAAGGGCATTACTCAACTGGAGAATCGGTGTTCAACATCTTTATTTTACAAAATGCTAATGGTTGATGGTTGTAGTGCCGATACACATCTTTTCAAACTTGGTCAGGTGGAACCTGCTAGCTGGGAGTTCAGACAGCTAAAGTATGATTGAAGGAAGTGGGTAATACGAAGGTATGACAAAACTAAATTAGGGTATAAAGAGTATCTAGCTTGTAATACACTAAATGGAAGTCTGTTATCTCCAGAGTAAAAATCATTCAAGGTGCAAATATCAGTTTCTATACACGGGCTAATATTGATATCTGGACTATATATAGGAAGAATGGAAATTTGTGCTGCTTTCGAGACTTGGTAGGTGGAACAAAGTCCATGTTGGGTCCGATCCCACACTTTCAGTAGGGATTGTGCTACTTGCAGGGCAACATAATGAGGTGGTCTACCTAGCTTATATGACCAGCAAAGGTTTGTAAGTGGGACTGACCCAAAATAAAACGTTTCTTTTCCTACCCATTGGAGTATTGGTAGTGGGAGTGTAAATAAAGGAATAAATCCAATATAGCAGCTTGGTGATACATTACAACATCTGGAAAGTTAAGTATTTACTGTTACAGCATCTATAAACTGGAATGTTGCCTACGTTGTATATTAAAGGAAAATCTGGGTCTTCCCTCCTTCCCCCCAAATAAACCTTTGGTGAATCTCAATAAAGAAACCCATGGGGGCAATAATAAGCATCGTTCAAAAGATATACTTTAAAGTAGCGACATCCAGGAAATATATTTATTTTTCTATTCATTAAGTTATTGTTTTACCACTTTCCACGCCCAAAAACAGTTATTACTGAATCAATCAATTGATTTGTTAACCAGAGACCTAAATAATTGATGTAGGTATTTGTCCAAATTTTTTTATATGTACCCTTCAGACAGTGTGGCTTTAAGTTCATGCACATGACTTGGGTCTTATTGTAATTTAATTTGTAAAAGGAGACTAGACCGTAGTCTTCTAAAATTTGATAAAGGTGAGGCAAGCAATCTTTTGGTTTCGAAAAAGTTATTAACACATAGTCCACAATTAGGCTTAATTTACATGACTGACTCCCTAGTTGAATGCTGTGTATGAATGGAGTAGCTCTTATTAAGGAAGCTTCTTATGATTTTGAGAGCTAGAGCATATAAAAACTGTGAAAGGGGTCATCCTTGTCTTGTGCCATTTGCTAACGAGAATTTACTAGACATAAAGACACCTGAGTAGACCACAGCAGTGTACAAGGGTATCATTTTATATATGAACAAATCTGGTAAAGAGAAAACTTTCAGGGCCCAAGTCAGGTTTTTTCCAATGACAAGAAGAGGCTCCTGAAAAAAATGTTGCTCTATGAATGAATAGACCCTTTATCACTGGTTTGTGAACTAGCCAGAGCATGCCTTGGTAGATCTCCGGTTTATTATTCTATTGAAAATAAGAAGACAGTTTCTTCCTAATATGACCAACATTTGATACATCATTCAGCAAGGTGTAATTTAGCTTCCAAAAGGCTTTACCTTTAAAGGTGGATTGATCTTGCAAGAGGTCTGACCCATTATGTTACACTCAACTACATGAATCAAGTCTACTGATCAGAGATAAAATGTGTTGATGCGTGTGTTAGAGTTGTGTACTGCTTACTAGAGGGAATAATCCCTTTCATTATAATGAAACAGTCTACACACATCTACAAGGTAATAAAGATCTAGAAATTTGAAAATGGATTTAAAGGAACTCTGCAGAGTTCTGAATCATTTAGCAGTGAGGCATGCTGAGGAATAATCTTTGGGGTATGTGATGAAGTTAAGATCCACACAAAGCACTAGGGAACCCATGACATACACCACCCACCTGTTTACATAACATATCAAAAATTATCTTTGGTCCAAATTAGGGAAATATGCATTGGCTAATGTGTATGCGACTGAGCTGATTACACAAGACAAGACAACAGAAAACCTTTATAATTAGAGAACCTGTATCAGAATGTAGAACCTTTGAGACAAAAATTGTACTTTGATTAAAAAAAAATGAAGAAATAAATAAAACCAACATATAACAAAAGTATGTACATATGCATTAGCTCAATGTAGTTCCCATGTGGGGAGTGGTTCTCCTTAGATAGAGCAATGGGGAACCAGGGGGACATGGTATGTTTAAGTGTGGCCACACTCTCCGGAGCATCCCTAGGATGACACAAATAGTATATGATTCAGACAAAAGACTAATGCTAACTGAGAGAGAGAGCAATGTAATATTTGTTAGAATTATCTTAAAGTGTATTATCCAGCAATACAGATTTAATCTGCATATAGCTGACTTTGGGCACACCAAGGCTATCGAGATATCAATAAAACACTTGGCAAGTGCGGCTTCCCCTTCCTCCAGTGACTTGATGGCTGTCAGAGAGCCCTCTTGGAGCAACATAATCCTGTGGGGATGCCCCACCTGTAGGATATATTATGGTGTCAGAGCACAGAAGTGACAGGAAACAACAGTTTGTACTATTGAATTGTGTCTGGGGAGTAATCCACATACTCTTGGAGGTCCATCTAGGTCGAAGTTGATGGTGTTCTGCAGCTAGCTCATGCAATCTGTTGCCTCAGATTGAAATAATGATTTTTAGGGAGAACATAACTCTGATCAAATCCACCAGCAACTGACCCAGCTCAACTTTAGGGCATAGGTCTGTGAAGTAATTCAGCATATAGACAATAAGTACTTTTTGGCTTCACAGGTTATTTTACCTCAAGCAACCCTTGAGGTTACTAAGCCAGTCTGTCACATCTTTTAATTGTTGTTCCATGTCACATACCACCTAAACCATGTTTTTTTCTCTGCGTAGCCAGCCACATTGTTTTCAATATGGGATGTGTATTCTCCTTAACCGGTTATATCCATTATAAGCTGAGAGATCTTTGATTTAATGTGCTGAATAAGGTTCTTGGACAGGGACCGAAGTAAAGATGTCATCCTTGAGTCCAGGTCAGTGTGGACCATACATATGTAATAAAAAAGAGGACAATGTATGAAAAATAGTGTAGTAAGTAAATAATCTGGTGAAACAGAATAAAGGGATTGCACTTACTATTTTATGGAGCTGATAATAGATGTATCTGGGTGGATCAAGTATGCGTATGGATATACTTGATGTCTTGGGGAGGAGGGTGCTCCAGACAGTATGAAACAAGAACAGAGGATAACACCAATATAGTGTATTATATAGAGTAGACCAAGTGGTATATATATTAATATCTATGTGCACTCACAATGTTGGAGTCTACTAATGGCTCCCAGTAATAGGCATGTAGTGGCACAATTCTCACTCTTATATATGAGCAATAGCAGTTCTCCTCGTATGATATGTGGATAAAATAGAGATAAAACTATAGTGGTCACTTTTGGAAATCCAATAAAAGAGATGTACTCACTGGGCAAACGTGGTTTTGCTCAATGCATATGACGTTGATGGTATTGTCCCAACAAGGAAATTGTCAGGGTAAAATTTAGGAAGATCCAAAGATGACAAAAATTAATTGTATTGAAAATAATATATAAAAGCAGAAAAGTAATACACTGTATTAAATCCGTTTTTATTTAAATCAATTTAGGAAACAGTTTTCCCATGCTGGGGATGCCATGCATACTTAGTAAACAGTATAAGAAGCAGTGTAGGTATAGAAGTGGTACAGTAAATTTTGCCTGCGCAGAGGCAAATGATGTGTTAAATTAGTTGTGATTGCTTTCAACAAGTTAAATGGGCCTTCCACGCAGGGGAAGTACCGCATACGTTGCAATTAGTATGTGACATGGTTTCAGCTGTTGTTTTGGTTTGCTCATATTAATAATTAACAAATTCACTTTGTCTCCCCTTCACCCCCTCTATGAATACAGCATGTTAACTGTGCTTAAAGTATGAGCAGGTATCAGTATTATGTTTAGTGGTGGGTAGCATAGTAGCCAGTTGTAGCGGCGTGTTCGTTTGGATAGGTGATCAAGTATGAGTGATGGGAGCGCGTAGCCTGTCTTGGGGTTTGTTGGTCGTCGTCTGTGACTCGTCATCTAATATTGAGTAGGGTTGAAGGTGTGAGCCTAGATCTGTGAGGTTTGTCAGACAGCTTCAGTTGGGGTTGTCATATGTTGATCTGGTGTCAGTGATTGGGAGTGGGAAGGGTCAGGGTTTGAAGGTCAGGGGTGAGTTAGTGGAAAGAGGAAGAGGAAAGAAAAAGGAAAAAAAAAAGAAAAAAAAGGGGGGTGGGGCAGCAGTCTGCCTCGGTGAGTGTTTTGTTGAGTTGTCATTGTCTGATTGTCCCATTGTCCCATTGTCTGATGTAAGGTGGTGCCTGAAGGTATCGGCATGTCACCAGTGTGGCATATATCAGTGAGATAGCTTTTAGTGATTTCCTGCAGAGGGTTTCAAAATCCGTTCGGCCTCGAAGTAGGCTGGGTTTTTGTGGGATTGAGCGGGCGTAGTGCAAAATATGTTCTCTTGCCATTGTGTGTAGTAATGTGTGCTGTTGTTCTGGAAAGAGGTCAGTTATTGGTTAACATGTTGGCTATGGGGAGTTTTGGGTTACGTTTTGTCAGGCGTGGGAGAGGACCCTGGTCTCCCGCCGGGAAGTTAGGGTTTCCTCTCGGGGGGAGCATAGGGCTAGGGTCAGTCATAAGGTAGTATTTGGTGCTGTTTTGGTGCCAGATTTGGAGTGTAGCCTTCACAAATGGGTTTGTGAGGTGAAATTGTTTGCTAGCTTATTTCGTGATCCAGGGCAGAGTTCGTAAATCGCAGTTGTTGCTATCTGCTTCAAATTGCACCCATGGTTTGTCCCTCGACGTCATGGACCAGCTGATAACTCTTGTGAAGTGGGCTGCTAGGAAGTACTTTCTGAAGTCTGGTAGGGCTAGTCTACCCCTGAGGTTGGGTAGCGTCAGTTGGGAATGAGCTATGCGGGGACATTTACCTTTCCAGATGAATTTGAGGACTTCTGCCTGTATGGATGTGAAGAAGGTCTTTGGGGCCAAAACTGGCACCATTTGGAAGATGAAAAGGAGTTTGGGAAGTAAGGTCATCTTGATTGCGTTCATTCAGCCTAGCCAGGACATATAGTACGAGCTCCAAGTGTGTAGTTCCTCCACTGCTGATTTTAGAATGGGTGTGAAATTGTGAATGTAGAGATCTGCCGGATCTGGTGTGAGCCATATCCTTAGTTATCGCATCTGAGTATCGCACCAGCAGAAGGGGAAGTGGTGTTGAAGCGTCTGCTGCTGAGTGTGGCTATGGTAAGGCCCAGGATTTTTGATTTGGATTAATTGATTTGTAGATTGGATATGGGGCCATGGGTTTCGAATTTCATTTTGATCTCTTGTAGGGATGTGGTCGGGTCCCTCGCTTTAAATAGGAGGTCGTCTGCATAGGCGAGAACCTTGTGGTGTGTCTGACCCATTTCCAGTCTGGGGATAATCTAGTTGTTTCTGATGTTGTTCAGAAAGGGCTCCAGTGTTAGTGCAAAAAACAGCAGGGGGATAGTGGGTAGCCCTGATGTGTCACGTTGTGTATTTGGAACGTGTCTGAGAGGGCTCCGTTGATCCGCAGTCGTGCTGTTGGACAGGTGTATAGTGCCTTCACCCAGGTAATGCATTTCAGCTCGAAGCTCAGGCCCCGGAGTGCTCCAGACAGAAGTCCCCAATCCACCCAGTCAAATGCCTTCTCGGCATCTGTTGACAGGAGTAGGGTCGGGTGTTTGGCCCGCCTGGCCACTGAGATCAGGTTCATTGCCCGGATGGTGTTATCTCTGACCTTCCGGCCCAGGATGAATCCTGTTTGGTCAGGGTTCACCAGTTTTGGTAGCAGTGGGACACAACAGTGTCCTGGCCAACAGTTTGATGTCAATGTCGAGGACCGAGATCGGGCGGTAGCTTTGGTATAATGTTGCCTTCTTTTGGAAGTAGCGTGGTGTTCGCGGATGTGAATTGTCCTGAGGGTGTTGCCCCTTCCAGGATGGAGTTCAGGACTTTTTGTAGTTTCGGGAGAAGTTCCGGTAGGAAGGTCTTGTAGTATAGGAGGGGCAGTCCATCAGGTCCTGGTGATTTGCCTGTCCTTGCTTTTTTGATAGCGAGCGTTAATTCTTCCATCATAATGGGGGTCTCCAGTGTTTCACGTTCGTGGTCCTCGATCTGGGGTAGTTCGGATGTTTCAAGATAGGCCTGTATTTTGTTCCGCCTGTGGAGTGCTTTATTGTCTGGTGTATGTAATACAGCCCCTTGTAGTATTGAAGGAATGTGGCAGAGATTTGTTCCGGAAGGTGGTGGACTTGCTGGGCTTGGACCTTAATTTTGGGAATGTATAATTTGGTTCTGCGTTGTTTTAGGTGGCTATCGAGGAGTCTGTCACATTTGTTCCCATGTTCTTATATCAAATGTTGGAAGGAGAGTTGAATTTATCGGTTTAGGTGCGTGGTAAGTTGGGTGCGTTTGAGGAGGAGATCTCTGTATGTGGTAGCCTCCTGCATTCAATTGTGTTGGCTTTCCAGTGTTATTATTTATTTGCTCAGGTCCACCACTGCCTGTGTATTTTCTTTCTTGCGCGTCGAGCATATCGCAATGAAGTGGCCCGAATCACTTCCTTGTGGGCATCCCAACAGGTCAAGGATGTCGTGTCACACATCTCGTTGGTGGTAAAGTAATCCTGGATGGTTTTCCTGGTAGTTTCAACTAGGGCGAGGTCAGTGAGGATGGATTCATTTAGGCGCCATGAGGTCTGGCAGGGCCAGAACAAGGGCGACTTGAGGCCTAGGCAGATAGGGTTATGGTCTGACCAGGTTATAGGTAGAATTTGTGATTCTACGAGGAGGGTGAGGTAATGATGTGGTAACAAAAAGTAGTCCAGCCTTTAGTAGGAGGCGGGCGTTGGGGAGTAAAAAGTATAGTCTCGGACTATTAGGTTTAGTGCTTTCCAGCAGTCTGTGAGTTGGTGGTGGTAGAGCAGTTGGAGTGTTTTTGCGTGTCTGTTATTAGGGGTTGTCATGGGGTTCAAGGTGGTATCTTGATGGTGTAGTGTCAGGTTGAGGTCTCCACCTATGATCAGGATGCCCTCGATAAATTTCATCAGACTATTCATTGTGGTGCGAAGGAATTGGTATTGTTTTGAGTTTGGGGCGTAGATGTTCGTGAATGTGTATTTCTGATCGTGTATGGTACCTGTCGTGAAGATGTATCTGTCCTGTTTGCATCGGAGGGTGTCTAGTTCTGGAGAACAGTATCCCCACCCCAAGGATGCATTGTACTGGGCTGTTGCTCTTCCCAGTGGGAAGTTGTGGTCTCTCAGGGAAGGCGCCCGGTTCTCTTGGAAGTGCGTCTCTTGGATGAATGTCACAGCCGTTCTGTTCCGTTTGAGGTTGTGGAGGAGAAAAGAGCATTTCTCACGGACGTTAAGTCCGTGGCTATTGTAAGAGATGAGATCTAAGTCCTCCCGAGCATAACGTGTGCCCCTGGGGCCTGCATCCCTCTGGTGGCACGCAGGAGCGGAGAGGAAGAGAGAAGAGAGAAAGAGCAGTGTGAGGAAGAGGGGGGAGAGAAAGAAAGAAAAAAACAACAGGAGAGGGGAGAGAACACAGGGGAGGAAGGCGAGGGAGGGTCAGGGAAGGATTAGGTTAGTCCCATCAAGTCCGGGGGTAGTTACAGGTCAATAGACAAGTGTCCAGGTAGTGGGGCCTCACAGGTCCAGTAGGCCTTGGTACCCGGGGTTACTCCCGGGGAAAAGCGCCCCCCCCCCCTGCTTGAGGGGTACACTATGTCCTTTTCCTAAGGGGGGTAGACACTCCGTGTCGTCGCCCAGCTGGTGGTTTTGTAAACTGTGGGCTATGCCGGAGTCATACCAGGTGTCTGTCAGGATTGGTCCTATGTATGGTCACTTGCGGTCAGGGGTGGAGTGTATTAGCCGTACCTCGTAATGGCTGGTGTAACCTGGGTACCGCTTAACATCTCGGTATGTTGTCTGTGGTCTGTTGGGGTCTGCACCACTGGTGGGTATGTTTTGTGATCATTGCTGTGTCCCTGTGTTTTGTCTGTTCCCGCTTCTGGAGATTCGTCTTAATGTCAGTAGGGAGTGTATGGTGTGAGCATGATGCGGTGGGGTCTACTTTTGTGTTTAAATGTTCGCTGTCAGTCAAGTAAGGGTTGAGTGTGTAGTTTCTTAGGCTTTTGTGCGGTTGGTTGGGTTAAGGGCTGGGGTGGTCATGGGCACTTGGTCTGGGGTCGCCTTCTGGATATCGGCATAATAATCGCAATATATTACAGTTACAGCAATAGTATTCCTTTTTGTCCCCCCCCCTCCCAATTCCCTCCTCCCTCCCCCCCTCTTTGCATCAATCATGGATCCGGGTAGTCTTAGAGGGGAACATCTGCAAGTGAGGGTGGCAGCAATTCCAGGTATGCATTTCAATACAACAACAAATATCAGTGCGGTTGTGCCATGAGGTAGCATTAGGTAGTTTTCTGCGGTCTTATCGCTCGTGTTCCACCTCACCCTTTCGCTAATCACATCCCTGGCAATCCCATGTCCTCACAGGGACGTATCTCCGCCCTTCACTTTCATTGCCTTTCCCCCTCTTTCCCTCTGTTCTTCTTATCCCTGTCTCCCCCCTGTACGGCTTCCCGCCTTTTTTCCTTAGTTTTTTTATTTCCCCCCCTTTCTTTCTATATTTTTTTCTTTCTACCCCCTACTCTTCCTCCCCATCCACCTCTGTTTCCCTCCTTCATCACCTCTCTCACCCCTCTACCCTCTTTTGCTCTTAATTTCTGTCTTCCCCTTCACCTACCCCATCCCTCTCTCCCACTCCTCTTCTTTCTCTTCTTCCCCTCCTCCCCTTGCGATACTTCCTTATTTGTGCTTTGTCTTTCTCCTCTATTTCCTTCCCCCTACCCACCCCGCCCCTCCCCTCCCCTCCTGCCCCACCTCCTGCCCCACCTCCCCTTGTTTTTTCTTCCCATAAGGATAAGGAAGGTGGTAAGTATGTTATAGACCAAATAGTGATCAGTTTGAGGTTTTTAAACTGTCGCTGGAGTAAAACATTTGCAAGAGCTCTCACTCACGTGTTCATCTTATTCAGTGGTTGGACATCCAATTAAATATTTTAGTATTCTAGATAGTATTTAACAGTCACAGAGCAGGAAAAACCATAAAGTCACCATAGGAAGCTTTCTAGGATTCAGTTGTTTGACAGGGGTCCCGGAACTATGAATTTAATTTGCTCCAAAAAGGGGGTTCTAGAAACTTTCCTAGGGCCTTGTTGGACCTTAATCCTTATCTGCCAGTCAGATACTAGATGGTAGCTGCAAACCTTCTGTTTAGTGATGTCGCGAACAAAAAATTTTCCGTTCGCGAATGGCGAACGCGAATTTCCGCAAATGTTCGCGAACGGGCGAACCGGGCGAACCGCCATAGACTTCAATGGGTAGGTGAATTTTAAAACCCACAGGGACTCTTTCTGGCCACAATAGTGATGGAAAAGTTGTTTAAAGGGGACCAACACCTGGACTGTGGCATGCCGGAGGTGGATCCATGGCAAAACTCCCATGGAAAATTACATAGTTGATGCAGAGTCTGGTTTAAATCCATAAAGGGCATAAATCACCTAACATTCCTAAATTGTTTGGAATAACGTGCTTTAAAAAATCAGGTATGATGTTGTATCGATCAGGTAGTGTAAGGGTTACGCCCGCTTCACAGTGACAGACCAAACTCCCCGTTTAACGCACCGCAAACAACCGCAAACTCCCATTTGCACAAGGTTGGATACCAAGCTAGCCATGTCCCGTTCCTTGTCCTCACTGATGTCATTGAAGGTCTCTTCTTCCACCCAGCCACGTACAACACCAAGGGTCCCTGAAAGGTGACAACAAGCCCCTTGGGACGCCTGCTGTGTTTGGTCTTCCACCTCCTCAAAGCCACCTTCCTCCTCTGACTCCTCTTCTTCAGACTCCTCTCTCTGCATTGCCTATCTCTGCGCTCTTATAAGGTGTGTTAAGTAGTACTATTCCTATCAGTTGGTCCTCCTACTTCAAATTTGGGGCACTGCGCGTGTAATCTAATGTGCCACCAGATAGGAGTGGTGTGTTAAGTATTCCCCCTCATCAGGCCTTTTTTAGTCAAATGTATTGCCCAATGTCAGTCCCTTCGGGATCCATCCCTCATTCATCTTAATAAAGGTAAGGTAATCTAGACTTTTTTGACCTAGGCGACTTCTCTTCTCAGTGACAATACCTCCTGCTGCACTGAAGGTCCTTTCTGACATGACACTTGAAGCGGGGCAGGCCAGAAGTTCTATCGCAAATTGGGATAGCTCAGGCCACAGGTCAAGCCTGCACACCCAGTAGTCAAGGGGTTCATCGCTCCTCAGAGTGTCGATATCTGCAGTTAAGGCGAGGTAGTCTGCTACCTGTTGTTTGAGTCGTTCTCTGAGGGTGGACCCCGAAGGGCTGTGGCGATGCATAGGACTTAAAAAGCTCTGCATGTCCTCCATCAACAACACGTCTGTAAAGCGTCCTGTCCTTGCCGGCGTGGTCATGGGAGGAGGAGGATTACTTTCACCTCTTCCCCTGTTAGATTCCCGTTGTGCTGTGACATCACCCTTATAGGCTGTGTAAAGCATATTGTTTAATTTATTTTGGAACTGCTGCCTCCTTTCCGACTTGCGGTAATTTGGTAACATTTCAGGCACTTTCTGCTTATCTAGTAGCGTGGACACCCAGTACAGGTCGTTCTCCTTCAGCTTTTTTATACGAGGGTCCCTCAACAGGCACGACAGCATGAAAGACCCCATTTGCACAAGGTTGGATGCCGAGCTACTCATGTCCTGTTCCTCTTCCTCAGTGATCTCACTGAAGGTATGTTCTTCCCCCCAGCCACGCACAACACCACGGCTACCAGATAGGTGACAACGAGCACCCTGGGATGCCTGTTGTGGTTGGTCTTCCTCCTCCTCCTCAAAGCCACATTCCTCCTCTGGCTCCTCTTCCTCACAATCCTCTTCCAGCATTGCCGCAGGTCCAGCAAGCGATGCTGATAAGGCTGTTTCTGGTGGTGATGGTGACCACAACTCTTTCTCTTCCTCTTCACGCTCATCTATGGCCTGATCCAGCACTCTTCGCAGGGCATGCTCCAGGAAGAAAACAAATGGTATGATGTCGCTGATGGTGCCTTCGGTGCGACTGACTAGGTTTGTCACCTCCTCAAAAGGACGCATGAGCCTACAGGCATTGCGCATGAGCGTCCAGCAACGTGGCAAAAAAATTCCCAGCTCCGCAGAAGCTGTCCTAGAACCCTGGTCATACAAATACTCGTTAACGTCTTTTTCTTGTTGGAGCAGGCGGTCGAACATTAGGAGTGTTGAATTCCAACATGTCAGGCTGTCGCAAATCAAGCGCCTCACTGGCATGTTTTTTCGCCATGGCCGTGTATGAACGCCTGAAATGGCCACACACCTTCCTGGCCTGCTTCAGGACGTCCTGTAAGCCTGGGTACTTAAGCACAAAGCATTGTACGATCAGATTACACACATGTGCCATGCACGGCACATGTGTCAACTTGCCCAAATTCAATGCCGCCAACAAATTTCTTCCGTTGTCACAAACCACTTTGCCGATCTCCAGTTGGTGCAGAGTCAGCCACTGATCCACCTGTGCGTTCAGGGCGGACAGGAGTGCTGGTCCGGTGTGACTCTCTGCTTTCAGACAAGTCAAACCCAAGACGGCGTGACACTGCCGTATCCGGGATGTGGAATAGTACCTGGGGAGCTGGGGGGGTACCGTTGATGTGGAGCAAGACGCAGTAGCAGAAGAGGACTCAGTCGAGGAGGTTATGGAAGAGGATGGAGTAGGAGGAGTAGAGGAGGTGGCAGCAGGCCTGCCTGCAAGTCGTGGCGGTGTCACCAACTCCTCTGCAGAGCCACGCATTCCATGCTTGGCAGCCGTCAGCAGGTTTACCCAATCCGCAGTGTAGGTGATATACCTGACCTGACCATTCTTTGCAGACCAGGTATCAGTGGTCAGATGGACCCTTGCCCCAACACTGTGTGCCAAACATGCCATTACTTCCTTTTGCACAATCGAGTACAGGTTGGGGATTGCCTTTTGTGCAAAGAAATTTTGGCCGGGTACCTTCCACTGCGGTGTCCCAATAGCTACAAATTTTTTGAACGCCTCAGACTCCTCCAGCCTGTATGGTAAAAGCTGGCGGGCTAAGAGTTCAGACAAGACACTGGGCAAGGGGGTGACTTTGTGACATTGGCTTCTTACGCTCAAACATGTCCTTGACAGACACCTGACTGTGGGTAGATGAGCAGGAACTGCTCAAGGCGAGAGACGGAGTGGCGGATGGTTGAGAGGGGGCAAGGAGGACAGCAGTGGTTGACATGGCTGAAGATGCTGGACCAGGAGGAGGATGGCGGCTTTGAGTTTGTGTGATGCTTGTACTCATGTGTTGATCCCATAGGCGTTTGTGATGTGCGATCATGTGCCTTCGCAAAGCAGTTGTACCTAGGTGGGTGTTGGACTTCCCACGACTCAGTCTCTTTTGGCACAGGTTGCAAATGGCATTGCTGTTGTCAAAGGCAGACACACCAAAAAAATGCCACACTGCTGAGCTCTGCAATGACGGCATTCTGGTGGTGGCAACAGCATGCGTTGATTGGCGTGCTGTCTGGCTGACCCCGGGTGCCGATGCATGCTGTCTGACTGTGCCACTAGCTCCTTGCGATGACCTCCCCCTGCTTCCAACTCGTCTCCTCCTCCTCTCTATCTCCCCATCTGAACTTTCCCCCTGTTCTTCTTCTCTTCTAGCAGGCACCCACGTGACATCCACGGACGCATCGTCATCATCAACCGCTTCACTTGTATCTGACAACTCAGCAAAGGAAGCAGCAGCAGGTACTTCATCATCATCACACCGTACGTCCATGTGTGTAATGCTGCCTGACTGAGACATATCCCTGTTATCTACATCCTGTGGCAATAATGCTTGCGCATCACTAATTTCTACCAACTGATGTGTAAATAACTCCTCTGACATATCAAGTGAAGCGGCTGTGGTGCTAGTGTTGGTGGTGGCGGAAGCTGTAGAAGATTGGGTGTCCTGTGTTAGCCAGTCAACTATGTCCTCAGAACTTTTCGAGTTCAGGGTACGTGGTCTCTGAACACTGGGCATTATTCTAGGGCCAAAGGGAATCACAGCACCACGACCACGACGACCCCTGAGGGGTGGCCTGCCTCTGCCTGTCATTTTTTTTTCGATTAGTGGTACTATGCGTGCAAGCTACTGTGACAACAGATATGAGTGGCACTGTGCACTGGCAGAAGTTGGCAGAGTAGACGCTGTAGGCCTGACACACACGCTTGCAGACAACTAACTGCTATTCAATCTATTACAGTCAAAAAAAAATTTTTTTTTAAATGTACACTACTGTTACCCCAGATATGAGTTGCACTGGCGTGACACTGTGCCCTGGCAGGCCCTGAAACGCACACGTGTGAAGGAAACTGACTGCTATTTTATTACAGTCAAAAGAGTATTTTTTTTGTTAAATGCAAGCTATTGTGACACCAGATATGAGTTTTGGCACTGGGCAAGTGGGCACAGTATACGCTGTGAGCCTGACACACACGCTGGCAGACAACTAACTGCTATTCAATCTATTACAGTCAAAATTGCATTTTTTTTTTAAATGTACACCACTGTTACACCAGATATGAGTTGCACTGGTGTGACACTGTGCCCTGGCAGGCCCTGAAACGCACACGTGTGAAGGAAACTGACTGCTATTATATTACAGTCAAAAAAGTTTGTGTTTTTTTTAATTGCAAGCTATTGTGACACCAGATATAAGTGGTGGCACTGGGCAAGTGGGCACAGTATACGCTGTGAGCCTGACACACACGCTGGCAGGCAGGCAACTGCAATTAGATTACACAGAAAAAAAAAAAGCAGACTGATGTTCTAGGGCTTTTTGGGGTGCTGTCCTTACAGCAGAGATCAGATGAGTCCTTCAGGACTGTAGTGGTCACTGAATACACTAGCCTAGCTATCAATTTCCCTATTAAATCAGCAGCAGCATACTGTCCCTCCTCTCACTAAGAATGCAGCTTCAGAATGAATCTAAAATGTATGCAGCTCAGGAGGTGGGAGGGCCTGGGAGGGAGGGTCTGCTGCTGATTGTCTGGAATGTGTCTGCTGACTGTGAGGTACAGGGTCAAAGTTTCCTCAATGATGACGAATAGTGGCGGACCGAACATCGCATATGTTCGCCGTCCGTGGCGAATGCGAACAAGCTATGTTCGCCAGGAACTATTCGCCAGCGAACCGTTCGGGACATCACTACTTCTGTTGTCTTCTGGCATGTTATCAATAGCTGTTGGTTGCCATTAAAATAGTTGTGCAGTGAACCAAGGTCCTTTGCTCCTTTCAAAGGCATTTCAACATTTCTATTGTATGTTTTTAAACCTGGCACATAGAATGATATGCACCTCAAAACCATCACTGGCAAAAATTTGCATTAGTGTAAAACAAGTTAGCAAGAAAATAACTAAAGGGATACTTTAAGCAGCAAAAGCATTACATCTTAATGAGCTGGGTTTGGTGCATAGATGCTTTCTCTTTTGTCTGACAATGTTTTCACATTGTTTAGTAAAGACAAAATAGATTGTGTAGTATAGGATATGTGGAAACAATCTGAAAAGCTCCCCAAAACCCACAACCAAAATGTAAAACTTATACATACATAAGGGGGAGCTGTTAGGATTGGTTAACGTTAATATAAGAGTAAAGCAAAGGTCATGTGACTCTCATGTGTAGTACATCCATTACCAGGATGCCCCCATCCTTCTTCCCTTTTGGACACTTCCTTGTAGGGAATACTCAGGGTTCTTAACCAAAGGTCCTTCAGTCCTGGTTCTTCCAAAGGTCCTCAGTCCTGCTGCTTTGTAATGCCAATAAGGGTTGGTAGCTGGTGTTATATCCACAAAAATACTTTATTGAGAGTGAAATAAAATAAGACTAAAATATACCTTCAAAGATGTATTGAAAGTCCATGAAAGTCAATATTCAAAGTTTTGTCAAATGCCTAGTAATCCCAAAATGCGTTTCACCCTCTTCACAGGGCTTCCTTAGTCGGTGTCTAGTCTCTCGGCAATCCGTCCTTCTTTTATATGCCCGCTGGTGTCTTCTTTCCGGTCTGGTGTTTGGTGCTTGGAATGCATCATGCGTTCCATATTCCACTTCCGGGTTTCTTCCGTGCGCATCTGGTTGGCGTCACCTAGACATGTGACGTGTTAGTAGTGCGTTCTAATTTCTCTCTTGCACAGAACGGTATAGAGCACCTCAGATATCCATTCTTTACATGTTGGAATGCATCATGCGTTCCAAATATCCATATTATGAAAGTATGTTGTATATATAAAAAAAAAGAGATAGGAATAAGTGAAAAATGCAAAGGATGTACATACAGTGAATGCATAAATGTAAGCCATAAGTAAAGTGAGTCAATAATTAGTTATTAAACTGCTAAAGGGCCAAATTGATAAAAAAAAAAAATTACAAAATAGGATAAATCAATTTCTAATGGGAATGTTCAACTAAAAAGAGAACACAAACAAGATAATACAGTATCCAATGATATATTTTCAAGAGGGCTAAAATACTTCATGACCAATAATTAATAGATAAATAGATAGAAAATATCCAAGTATGAGGAATCCCAAGAATTGAGTTCTAGTGGTAATAAAAACCAGATAAAAAAGGGAGCTAATAAACATATTCAAAAATAGTTATTAATATATCCGAATTGTGAGTTTGCCATATGGATATAATTATATCAAAGGAATTCTTATGTGGTTGTAATTTTCAAAATAAAATGGCATAATTCGAAGTCTTGGTTTAGGCCATAAGGCGCAAGTGTATTGAAATTACAAATACATTTCATCTCTTCAACTCATATCCTCTTATTGTAGTCTCCCTCTCTCCAATCTTTCTTTACCCGTTTAAGAGCACAAAAGAATAAGCCTTTGGGATTCTGTCCATGGACCATCTTAAAGTGGTTGGAGACACTATGTGTTTCCAACTCTTTTTTGATGTTCCTTACATGCTCTGCTATCCTTACATTAATGTTTCTAATTATTCTTCCTCTATACAATAAGTTGCACGGGCACTTTAAGATGTAGGTAACTCCTTTCGAATGACACGTAAGAGGATCTTTGATAGTAAAATCCCTGTTGACATAGTCTTGGATGTTAGTTATATGTCGCTTTTTATTCTTTGTAGATCTACAGGCCAGACATAATCCAAACATTCTCATTACAAACTGTTTCTTGTTATATACAACATGCTTTCATAATATGGATATTTGGAACGCATGATGCGTTCCAACATATAAAGAATCAATATCTGTGGTACTCTATACCATTCTGCGCAAAAGCGAAATTAGAATGCACTACTAACACGTCACACGTCTAGGTCACGCCAACTGGATACGCACGGAATAAACCCGGAAGTGGAAAATGCACCGAACACTGGACCGGAAGGAAGACACCGGCTGGCACATAAAAGAAGGATGGATCACCGAGAGACTAGCCACCAACTGAGGAAGCCCTGTGAAGAGGGTGAAACGCATTTCGGGATTACTAGGCATTTGACAAAACTTTGAATATTGACTTTCATGGACTTTCAATACATCTTTGAAGGTATATTTTAGCCTTATTTTATTTTACTCTCAATAAAGTATTTTTGTGGATATAAAACCAGCTACCAACCATTATTGGCATTACAAAGCAGCAGGACCGAGGACCTTTGAAAGAACCAGGACTGAAGGACCTTTGGTTAAGAACCCTGAGAATTCCCTACAAGAAAGTGTTCAAAAGGGAAGAAGGATGGGGGAATCCTGTTAATGCATGTACTACACATGAGAGCCACATGACCTTGGCTTTACTCTTATATTAACGTTAACCAATCCTATCAGCTCCAGCTCATGTATGTACAAATGTTTTCACATAGATATTCTACGAAATGGCAATGTTTACAATTTGCTAAAAACTTGCCATGAGAGACACTTTCTCCTAAAGATCTGAATTTTTTTAAGGTCTTCATTCCATACAGCATAACAACATGGAGCTCTGCTATTGCTTTATATTGAAAAGCATTGGAATGGTGGGTCTGTGAGATGCACCATTTTTTTAAGTTATAATATTTAAGAATTATACACATGACTATAAAATGTATATACTTATTTTTAAAGTTAGAACGTTCCTTTTAGTTGCATAGGTAAAAACAAAAAAACAGCAACGTAAAAAGGAATCTCTGATTTTAGAAAAGTAATTTAAGAATCCTCCAAATGTTTCTAATATATTAATTTAGAATAACAACAAAATTTGCTTTGAGAAAAGTTGGTACGCCGCAAATTAGTTTTGTTTTTTTACAAAGTCATAAAAATATAATTATGTTTGAGTAGTTATTTGTGACCAATACGATTATTGCACTAAACTAAGACTGGTAAAATCTTATATAAATGTAACAATGACTATTTATTGGACGACTTAATTCCTTCCGCTTTTCAAAAATCATATTAAAAGATTTTATAGACAGATTATAAAAAAAATGAATTTACACAGTTTAAGCAGTTTATTTTATGGATGCTATATTTTTTGATGCAATAGATTTATTGTCTGCCAGGCATTTTTACCATCTAAGGCTTTTTTTCTTTAAAGTTCATTTATCAGGCAAACAGACATTACATTTTCTTTTATTTTATTCTAATGTCATCAGGGCATGCAGTTTCACCTTAGGAGTCTCCGTGCAGCCAAATCGAGCTTCATAACTCTTCTTATATGTTCATTTATCTTTTTTGTCACTGACTTATTCAAATCTTAAAGCTGAACTATTTTAGTGAAGCTTGCCACTACTGTAGTAACTAAGGAGTTTTGAAATAACTGCAAAAAAATATGCAGCATAATCTAAATTATGTGGATATATTTTCTCTGGCCATTAAAAGTTGTTGAAATTTTTTAGTATGAAAACCGCTCAGTTAGATTATATTAGGTATTGAGGGAAAAACAGCAATGTTAATATTGCTAAACCTTCAGAATTTATTTAGTATCCTTTTATTTGCCTTTCCAGATGTTACAGTTTTCTCTATTTTGATTCAAACCCCAAGTCTAACAAATCATGCTGGGTTTTGAATTCTAGGAATTAGCTGTATAGATACCTATTGTATTCAAAATCCACATGTAGAATTCTCAAAAAAATTGTGGAGACAAAGATTGTTTGAAATAAGCACGTTTATTGATCAGTGCACAACATGATCAGCATGGAGAGTCAAATTAGACGGGATACTGTCAGCTCAGAGTTTATGAACACATGAACACAGATAAAAAGCGTTCCCCATATGAGCTGAAAGTATATATTTTTTAAAGAAATGAAGTGGAGAAAGAGTAGAGAGAAAATGTCAGGTTGCTTCATAGGAACTGGGGGGTAACCCCTGTTGTTGAATAAAGCAAAAGGAAGTATAATAGTAATCCAAGTAGGGGGGAGAGAGAAAAATAGAAATTGTCTCATACAAGCCTCCCCAACTGGTGCTAGTACATAAATAGCAACCCTAAGTGATACATGTAAACTGTGATAAAATATAGCTTTTAATAGAAAAGTTAAAATAATAGAAAAATTGGAAAATCAGTAAAAGAATTAAAGGCTGAGAGGTAAAGCCCATCTAAGTCAATATAGATAGACTTAGTTGCCCTTGTCTGGTGGCAACATCCGTGGGTATGATAGAGGGTAAATTTAAGAAAGACCCTATTGCAGGTTATGTCTAAAGTTTCAAATAGTAGACCCTCCAACTCCCAACTCTCTAAGCCACCTGTGAAGCAATTGAGTCTAATCCTCTCAGCGGTAAAATCGTCGGCAGCCGAACTCTCAGCCGGCTATCTAATAACACATCTAGAAGTCATCTTAAGGTAGGCAGTAAACTGGAGAAATTAAGTATATAAAATTAATGTCTAGTCCCCTGTCAAACTCCACCACCCACTAGCTAGTAAGTTAGCGTCCCGACGCGCGTTTCGCTGAAACTCAGCTCTTCCAAGGGAACCGGATCAGAGATAGTCTGTAGTTTAAAAATCCCGCCCTCTATTCTGATTGGTTAGTGTTTTCATCAACCGTTAGGGGGAGAAGAAAAAGAAAGAAAAATGTAACCCTTCATGGCCGGGTACCAATAGGCACATATAATAATTTCTTTGTTGAAATGGTGCAAAACTTTTAGGCAAATATCTAAGGAAAAGAAACATAGTAACGTTCAGTATAATGACAAAATTATTGTAGAAGAGTGTTTTCAGCTAATGTGCAAGAAAACAAAACAAAATTATTCGTTGCTTGTAAATGATTAGTATCAAAATAATGTTACAAAATCCATAGAAAAAGTTAAGATGTAACATTAGGACAGGATAATGCTAACTTAGTAGTAATAATGTGGCATAACCTGTCCGTGACAAAAACTTTACTATTTATAAATACAGAAGGGGATACAGAAAAATCCCTAACCTGGCCTTTATATTAAATGTAATTCATTAATAGACATAGGACAGTTACAAAACTGAGAAATTGTTCCTATTATCTTTCTCAATTCTTATATGACTCTATACAGAGAACCCGGTTTAAATGTTGATCTCACTGTCGACCGTGGCCTCAAAATATAGTGTAACAAGGGGGACAGTACAGTCACAATTTAATAGTTGAAAAACAGATTACACAACCCATTTTCTACCATAAAGTCTGTGTTCGTTTACACTGGAGACTTTAAATTCCAACCTTAAGTCATATGAGTGGAGTTTCATAATTCTATTGGCAACCATAACCACTGATTGCATTGTCACAAAGATTTAATATCGTCTACATAAAGAGGGAAGACGAATCTTAATGTACATATAGCTTAAGGTGTACAATATGGACGTATATATCGTTAGCTCTGGATATATTCCTCCTTGTTTACTCCTTGTGTCAATGGAATTGGTTAATAGTTGAAACTATGTATCTCATATAGACTAAATGTGTTAAGATTGGATCCATCTGATAATAGTCTATTCTCGATGTAATTTTTTTTTTTTAAAGATTAATTGGGTGACCAAATCGTTATTAGTTGTAATGCATTTCCTCCCCTATTATGAATGAATAAATGGGGTGAAATTAAATTCTTCATTTAGTCCTTTGGGGTATAATGTTTGGAAAAGGTAGATCCAACGGGATTCTGCCTTTAATAGAGCAATATTTATGTCTCCTTTACAATGATTAAGAGATAGTTTTTGTATCACCTGAAATTTCAGAACATTAGGTTTAGAGGCATGATTCACTCGTACGTGTTTTGAAATTGGAGTCTCAATGTGTAAATTGGTGATAGAGTTGATATACTGTAAAATTCGTCTACGTAGTTGTTGATAAGTTTTGCCAATATATTGTAATCCACAATCACAAGTTATAATGTAGATGAAGTTTGTGGAGCTACAATTAACAAAGGCATGAATAACTATCTCTTTAGATGTTCTTTTGTTCAGGACAGTTTTAGTAGGTAGAATAAAATCGCAGGCTTTACAGCGGCCGCATTTGTAAAGGCCTTTGGTTGTCTGGAGCCAGGTAGGAGTGAGAGGTGTAGTTTGAATTTGTTTAAAGTGACTGTGTGTTAGAATGTCCCCTAAGTTGTTAGCTCGTCTACATGTCATCGAAGGTTGTTTAGTAATAGTGTTACTGAGACATGTATCATATTGCAATACCGTCCAGTTTCTATTGAATACTTGTTGTGCTGTATTCCAATGTTTATCATGTGTGCCTATAAATCTAGTCATGCTGGGAGATGTGGAGGGTTCTCTAGGTGGTCTGTGTAGACTCTCAGATCTATCCACAGTTTTAGTTCTTTGGTAGGCTTTTTTCAAGATCCTATTTGGGTAACCCAGTGATTTGAATCTAATCCTGAGTTCCCTAGCTTCTTTCTCGTAATCATCTTGGTTTGAACAATTTCTCTTGGCTCTTAGATATTGGCCATATGGTATATTGGCTTTAAGATGATGTGGGTGGAAACTCTGCCAATGGAGCAGGCTATTTGTTGGTTTCCTGAATAAAGAGGTACTAACTTCCCCATTTTCCAGTATGTGTATATTTAAGTCCAGGAAGACAAGATGTTTCTCATCTATGACATGGGTGAGTTGAAGATTAATTTCATTGTGGTTTTTCCACCATCTCTTCAAACTCTGAAAAGGAGCCTAACCAAAAGATTAGGATATCATCTATATACCGATACCATTTGTATATAGTTGAAGAAAAACTGATGTTAGACATTTTGAATACTGTGGTTTCCTCCCACCATCCCAAAAATAAGTTCGCGTAACTGGGTGCACAAGATGATCCCATGGCTGTGCCCCTTAGCTGTAAATAGTACTTCCCTTTAAAGGTGATGTAGTTGTGTGTTAGTACAAATCGAAGTAGGGTTAATATGAAAACTTGTTCGTGTTCTTTAAATGTCCCGGATTTATCCAAGAAATAGGCAACTCCAGCAAGCCCTTTCTCGTGTGGAATGTTATTATATAGTGCCACTACGTCTAAGCTTGCTATAGACGTATATAAGGGCACTGTCAAGTTTTCCAAGACAAGAAGGGTCTGTTTATTATCTCATATATGGGAACTAAATTCCTGTACCAAAAGGTTTTAATAATTTACCAAGGAACTTGCTTGCTCCTTCAGTCAGACTGTGGTAGCCAGATATAATGGGTCTCCCCGGAGGTTTGCACATATCCTTGTGCACCTTGGGGAGACAGTAAAACGTGGCTATAGTTATGTTAGACTGTGAGACAATATACCTGTATTCATTTTGTGTGATCACTTTGTCTATTGCAGCTGTTTGTGCAAGCAATTGTAATTCCTTGAGATACACTGTAGTTGGGTCTTCTTTTAATGTTTGGTAAGCAGTTTTTTCAGATAAATGTACCATGCACTTATCCATATATTGTTCTCTTTGCATAAGGACAATATTTCCCCTTTTGTCTGAGGATTTTATAATGATGTTAGTTTGTTGTTGTAACTCCTGTAGAGCTAATCTTTCCTCGTAGTTCAAATTAGATATTTGGGATTGTCCAATGGTTTGATTTTCTAGTTCGTTGGTACAGATCTGGACAAATAGGTCAATACAGGGAAACTCTTTAAGGTTAGGGGTGAACCAAGAAGGTGGTTTCAAATTGGTAAGTGAATCACCAAGTTCCTGTTCAGAGGATAAGTCTGTCAGGAGTTGGAAGATTTCATTGTCTTCAGGGGAAAGGCCCAGTTCTTTTAGGTTTTTAAGATTTCTTTTTTCCATGATATGCATGAAGGGCCAATTTGCGGCCAAAAAAAAACCTCTGATCTTATTGTTATAAACAAAAATGTTTGATCGTAAACAGCGAATTACTTACGAATGATTAGCAAAGGCAACTGGCTTTTCACATGGCCACAACGTCACATTGCACATCCACACCTGCTTCAAAGAGAGGTCAGGCAACATTATCAAAGCATTCTGTAATACATTTTAAGGTCCTAGGTCTGTTCAATCTCATGTATCCTCGTACCATCGATCTAATCTATAAACACTATTTATTTAGTTTTTATTTCTAAACTGGGAAGAGTCCTTGGAGAGGTAATCTGTGAACAGTCTCAAATTAGTGAACCAATCAATCTTTTATAGTATCTGAAGATAGACGAGCTATTTAATAATGCAGTCTATTTCCACTTCCACTTCTGTTCATTGTGACTCTTGTACTTGTTAAAGACCTCCGATTCTCTTACAGCCTGTCATGGATTTCCTAGAACCTCTGACCACTACTTTATGGATTGCATGGCTTTCTGTAATTGTGCTTTGGAAGAAATGTATTCACTCACAAACCAATCTACTTTTAGTAACTACTTTAGAAATAGCTTCCACTGCCACACTAAATTATTAGTTTGCTCAATTCTCCAAAGACTTTTGAATGCCATGCCTTATCCAAGAGTTTTTCTTCTTTTGTGTACTATAGTAGTACAACTTACTATATGATATAAAGCAATTGTTAATGCTTAACTATCCATTAGAAACCAAATGAAAACCAAAGTAACATCTTCCACTTTCAGTCTCTTCTTTTAAAATCCAGCTTGTTCAGACTTAGATACATGCTTAACTATCTGGAATTTCAACTGGAAAATCATTGAATTGAATACCAGAAAGGGGAACAGAACTGGATCACATCAATAAATATATATAGACAAAACAAAGAAGGTGTTACAAAATCATTGATTTTCAATTTTACCAATTTATGGATGATGGGACATTATCAAATCATGGAATTATATATTGGCAAATCATCTTTTATATATAGGTGTAGGGTAGTTACAGAATTTCTAAACTTCAGGATCGGACTATGAAAAGATTTTTTAATATTGTTAAATGTGTGCATAGTTCCATATACAAATTGAGACCGTTTTTTCAGTTTTTAAGAAAAGTTTGCTGTTAGAGATCCACCTTTTAACCTAAGAAAAGCTGATGTAATATAGCCTCAAGTTATGATCCATATACATATACAAATTGTAGTTACTAAAAGTAGATATATATATATATATATATATATATATATCATAACTTGAGGCTATATATCAGCTTTTCTTAGGTTAAAAGGTGGATCTCTAAAAGCAAACGTTTCTTATATGTATATATATTTCCTGTATATTATGTTGTCATCTAAATAAACTCTGACTTCCCTCTCTGTAATATTTCCAACATCTACCATAATAGTGGTATAGAACACTAATTAATTATTTTGTTAATAATACTCCTATTAAGAAGAATATCAATATGTATTTATATATTATCTATTTGACATTGACTATGTAGTTTTCATTTAATCTGCTCTTTTTTAGACTCAGCACATTCAGTTCCATTTCATTTTACTATTAAAAAGCACATTTCACTAATTATTTAGAAAACTTAAATATTTTTTGGTCACTGAAATTATTTTTTTTGATCTATTATTTGAACAGAAACCGGTTGCCTACACTAATTTCAGGACTCCTTATCAAATTGCACTTGGGATTATTGTCAGTTCCTTGTTTATTTCTTTTTTTTTCCTAACTTTAAATGATTGTGAAAGCATTTCACTGGTATGTTCAAAAACAATTATTTGCAGTAGATTCCTTCTGGATAAACAATTTCATCAGAGACACGCATTGAGAAATGGCTCAGCTGTAGACATTTTATAGAAATTGATGTGATTTTTATTAGCTCTATTATTACTATAACATATATCTACATTTAATACACCACAAGTCCTTTCTGGAGCAACTATGAATGCTAAATTGAGCATTTCCTGAGATGGAGACCTAGCTGTTCTAATAGTTAAAGATTTAGGGTTCCTAACAGAATGAGCATTTGATTAATGAAATGCCTGTATAGTACAGAACAAATGATCATAAAAGGCAACATTTTTAACAGTCTAAAGTATCCATTGCTGCTTGGAGCCTTATATCACCTTATAAATCACAGCATTCGGACAAACAGCTGAAACTGGACAAGGCTCACTCCGACAATTATTGAGTCTTGGCTGTTAGAGCTTCAAAGATTTCCTCATCACAAACACATTGTTGCAGCTTTCCTTTATTACATAGAGGCAATGCTAAGTGTAATGGTAGTGATTTTCTTTAAATAATCTAATAAATAAGGAATAAAGTGAGTGAGGTCTTTTTGATTTTTAGTATCTCTGTATTTATTATTGTGTCGCTTATAACCTTTTTTATAATGAACTAACAGCATTTTTCAATGACCAAATTATCTTTACTGTTTTTTCCTTAACCCTTATAGCTCAGGTATTATTTGCCTGCTATATGTTGGTCAGAAATGCTCTAGATTGGATAAAAGAACCAGTCCAATGAATACCGTACAGGAAAATAATTATTTCATATCTGCATTACCCAAATAAATAAGCTACAGCCGTCCTGCATTTTTCAGCAAGATTATGATTTGAAACACCCCTCTAGCTTGTGCTGAAACAATGACAATTGTCTATACATCCTCATCTCATTCAAGTTCTGTAGGATTGAGGTCTGGAGGCTGGGGATGCAGGTCAATAGATTGAGTTGTCCTTCACTTTTCTTCTTGTCTGCTTTTGTTTTGTGCTTTGTGATGTTTGTTTTCTAATCTCATATATCTAAAGAAAATTGTATGATATTAACTCCTTTGTGTATAGGTATCACATAAATGTAGGATAAAATACATTCTGTGAATATATACACTGCTTTCATGGATACCTATTATGGGATACCTAAAATGTACAACCATTTAAATATACATAAGTTTAGTTGTTAAATGTATTGATTTATCCTACCAGAAATAGTTTAGGGATAAATGTTCTGTAACGGCACCCCCAGGCATAAAAGGGGGTTAAAAGCCATTTAGTAGATCTTCCCTTCCAGAGACACAGGCACAGCTACTGTAGACACCAATACACCGAACCAGAGAAGCATGTGAATGCTCTCAAACATACAAATGCTGTAAACAGCCGAATAGGAAAAACCATATGAATAGGTTTACACTCCTAGCAGTTAAACTGGAACAGCATACAAGAAATCCCCCCAAGAACGAGACAAGGCTCCATTTTGAGGGTCAAGCAGGAACAGACAGAGGTGTGGGTTTATTGTTCTTATATACACATTAGTACCACCCACAGGGTTTTGGAAAACAACCAATAAACACGTACAATACACTCAGACACTCCCACACAAAATCCTCCCCTCTGCCTGTGATAAAATTACCTTACACAATGGGTAATGTAATTATCACAGGCAGAGAAATACAGTTTTTCGACATTATTCATAACTTTAATAATATGCATCACATTCACATCACATTTACATTTTCAGAATCAGCATGCTCCAAATACAAACATACATCAAAATCATACAAATTAGTCCAGTGGTTCAAAAGATAGATTGTAGTCCTTTGTGACCAAATGAAGCATGGCTTTTCTGCCCAAAACCAGTTCCACAGAGTCTTCTATCCTGGAGATAATTGGGAAGTAATCCAATTATCTCCAAGGACAGAGGCAAAACTCCATTGAACACATGGCAGCAAAAGACAATAAAATACATAAAAATATATAACTGTGCAGCCATTGCATAAAACAGGTACATATCCCCAGATAGCTCATATCTGAGCGCACATTATTACTGAATGGCGCTCAGATCACACACATAAGTTCAATTATCATGGAGCAAAAGTCTTTCCCATAGTCTTTCATTATACAAATGGGCTCCATGGCATAGCTCTCTGGGGTATCACCGCTCAAACAATATTGGAATCCAAACTTAAAGATTGCAGCTTATTGATAAGCCTTCTATGTGCAACAGTGTCAAAAGCCTTACTGAAATCTAGGTAAGCACCACCCTGATCTATTATTTTAGTTAACCAATCAAATAAATCAATAAGATTAGTTTGGTATGATCTCCCTGAAGTAAACCCATGTTGTCTCTGATCTTGAAATCCATGTGTCTTTAGATGTTCAACAATACAATCCTTTAACATAGTTTCCATTAGTTTTCCCACTACTGAAGTAAGGCTTACTGGCCTAAAGTTGCCCGACTCCTCCCTACTACTTTTCTTGTGAATGGGTACAACATTCGCTAACTTCCAATCTTCTGGGACTACTCCTGTTAACAATGATTGGTTAAATAAATCTGTAAATGATTTTGCTAGTACACCACTTAGCTAAAGGGAATCAACACAGTAAAGGAGGAAACTATATTTTAAAGAAGAAAAACTACCACAACAAGAGGACATAGTCTTAAATTAGAGGGACAAAGGTTTAAAAATAATATCAGGAAGTATTACTTTACTGAGAGGGTACTGGATGCATGGAATAGCCTTCCAGCTGAAGTGGTAGAGGTTAACACAGTAAAGGAGTTTAAGCATGCATGGGATAGGCATAAGGCTATCCTAACTATAAGATAAGGGCAGGGACTAATGAAAGTATTTAGAAAACTGGGCAGACTAGATGGGCCGAATGGTTCTTATCTGCCGTCACTTTCTATGTTTCTATGTTAATAACTTTGGGTGTATTCCATCAGGTCCCATTGACTTATTTGTCTTTACTTTTGAAAGTTGAAATAGAGCCTCTTAAACTCACATGTAACAAATTACTCATTTGCCCTTTTTCCTAACGGAGGTCCCCTTCCTTCATTTTCATCTGTAAATACTGAACAAAAATATTAATTGAGGCAATCAGCTAGACCTTTATCCTCTTCTACATACCTTCTTTTTTTTGTTTTTAATCTAACTAATCCTTGTTTTACTTTCCTTTTCTCATTTATGTATCTAAAAAATGTTTTGTCCCCTTTTTTTACTGACTGTGCTATTTTCTCTTCTGTGTGTGATTTGGAAGCTCTTATAGCTTGCTTAGACTCTTCCTGCCTAATCTTATAGGTCATTCTGTCTTCTTCACTCTGTTTTTTAACAAATTTAATAACATGCTTGCGCTGTGTTGGCTTTTAAATTGTCTCTGGTGTCTCCACAAGTGGGATACCAGAGGACAAAAGGGCCAGGAAAGTGTATGGTGCATGTGTTTGGAGCCTGCTTGTGGGATTGCGTGTGTGTAGCGTGTGGTGTGGTATTGTGTAAATAGGTCAATTTAATTTGTGTTTGTGGTGTAATATGTTTGGCTAGGAGCTGTAGAGAGTGTGTGTATAGGGGGCATAGTGTTATAGGTAATGTAGAGAGTGTGTGCATACAGGCTGTAGTGTGTGTATAGGTGACGTAGTGTGTGTAGGGGTTGTAGAGAGGGTGTGTTTAGAGAATGTTGTATGTGTTTGCTGACAAGGAATGTAGTGTGTGTAGGTTGTGCAGTGTGTGTGTGTGTAGAAGATCTAGTGTGTAAAGGACCCAGAGTATGTATAGGAGATTGTGTGTGTGTGTGTGTGTGTGTGTAGAGGATTAAGAGTAAGGGATCTAGCGTGTATCTGGAGCGTAATGTGTGTAGTGGTGCAGTGTGAGGGGTGCTGTAGTGTGTGTGTATGTATGTATATATATATATATATATATATATTTGGACATATTGTATGTGTGAGGGGCGCAATGTGTGTGTGTGTGTGTGAGGGTGTTTTTATCTGCCATCACATTCTAGGTTTCTAATTTTCTTTGTTTGTTAAGTCACTGAGGGTTATTTTATGTAATATATATGTGTGTGTGTGCTGTATATGTGTGGGAGTGTGCTGTGTGTGTGAGCGAGGGTGCTGTCAGTCTGAGGGTGCTGTGTGTGAGTGAGGGTGCTGTGTGCTGTGTGTGTCTGAGGGTGCTGTGTGTGTCTGGGGGTGCTGTGTGTGTTTGGGTGCTGTGTGTGTTTGGGTGCTGTGTGTCTGGGGGTGCGGTGTGTGTCTGGGGGTGTGGTGTGTGTCTGGGGGTGCGGTGTGTCTGGGTGTGCTGTGTGTGTCTGGGTGTTGTGTGTGTGTCTGGGTGTTGTGTGTGTCTGGGTGTTGTGTGTGTCTGGGTGCTGTGTGTGTCTGGGTGCTGTGTGTGTCAAGGTGCTGTGTGTGTCAAGGTGCTGTGTGTGTCTGGGGGTGCTGTGTGTGTCTGCGGGTGCTGTGTGTGTCTGGGGGTGCTGTGTGTGTCTGGGTGCTGTGTGTTTCTGGGTGCTGTGTGTTTCTGGGTGCTGTTAGTGTGAGTGTGAATGTATTTTTTATTTAAATTTAAATATATTTTTTTATTAATAATAAAAAAAGTTATATCCCCCCCCTCCCTTCTTACCTTTAGCCTGGAAGGGGGTGGAGCCATTCTGCCTGGGAGGGGGAGCCATGCTTCCATCCCTGGTGGTCCTAGTGGTGAGAGTGAACTCTAGCCTGCAGGCTAGAGTTCACTCTCGCAAGATCTGAGCGTTGCCGCGGTAACCGCGGCAACGCTCAGAATCCCGCATGAGGACCCGGCGGAGCAACTCCCTCCCCCCCAGCTGGCGGCCGCTTATAATTGCCTGTGGGCCGGTGAGGGAGATCTTTGATCTCCACACCGGCCCATGAAGGCATACAGCATGGACGGCGCACAGATAGCGCTGGCCCTGCAGGGGCCGGCCGCGGAGATCCTGTGATCTCCCCTGCCGGCCTCAGCCCCACGGCCATCGTGGCCCACAGGCATTTGCCCGGTATGCCCGATGGCCAGTCCGGGCCTGCTCCAGTCTGATAATGACTCCTTTACACATATTCTAATTTTAGAAAAGTCTGTTTTTCGAAAGTCTAAAACTTTTTGAAATTAAAATAAGTCATGTTCCCCATTTTTCATAATACAAATTAGCTAAAGGAAAAAGATTATAATCAATCATTACAAAAGGAAATACTCTAATTTCCATTTTTTTTTTAAATCCAAATATATAATAATCTAATTTTGTCAACTCAGTATTGTCATTGCAATTATTGACAATATTGCATAGCTATTAGGTTAGGCAATATTGTTATCATTTTTGCACATCGGCATAGTCATAGTCCATGAACAGGCTCATTGAGTTTTCTCTGTACTGAAAGTTGGTCGAACCCAGCAACAGTATAAACTAAATTTCTGTTGACCCCAAAATGTTTTCTTGTTTCTTTTTGGACAAAAATGTTCAGCCAAACTAGATTTAACTAAGCCAAACTAATCTTTTTTTTCTTATAATCTACTACCTTTCTTAAAGAGGAACTATCACCCTTTCCTTCCCATGACCATACCATTGAAATGTTTGTTGTGGTGCAGTAGATGTAGACACACAGTCACCTCGGTGGCATTATCACTTCCAATCTCTGATGTTGAGCACATGCTTGGGATCTTCTTCCATAATCACAGAGAAGCACATGTATACCTGGACATTCTTCTCGTGATGTCACATATGCCCAATCATAATAAAATATAATAATAATGTGCAATTTTTATAGTGCTTTTCACCCTGTGAGACTTAAAGTATTTTACAAATGTACAAACCTAAAGACATAAAAGTTAGGAGTTTCTGAAGGTCAGATGAGCGGACTGAATGCCCGATGGAAGAGGTAGGTCTTTACTTTTTTTTTTTTTTTTTAAAGTCTGTAAGGACGATGCCTCTCTGATTGCGATCATGGGTCCATATGCATCATATATATTTTATGATTATATTATGATGCATATGGACCCATGATCGCAATCCTATACCTTTACTATCATAAAATACATGTGATTCACAGGGACATATTCACTACACATCAGATTGCAGTCAACTGTAAAACTAATCTGCAAAACAGAGGCTGAAATAACCAAGGTATGAGTTTAGCTGAGTTGATTTCCTTTTTATTCATTATCACATGAATTTCCAATTACTGTTCAATTTTTAAAAATGTCCTTATTTTACCATAACTGTTTATTAATGATTGAAAAACATATTGCAATTCTGCAGTTTTGAAACAATCCATTATGGTTAAACTGCTTCACAGAAGCTTTATGCTAAAACAAATATATTCTGACAAAACAGCTGATCTAGATTTTTTTTTTCTTTTTTTTCTAAGGAAAGGGTTATTACTGCGTACAGATAATGGACTCTCAACATATTTTAATTTTACTTTCCGTGATGGATGGTCAATCTTACGATAGCAAGCTAAATACTATTATAAAAATAAAAGCAGGGTACAAGATTCTATTATCACTAGTTGTCAATTTAAACAAGTAACTCTTACATTTGATAGATTTTCAAGTTATGGAATGGTTATCCAGTCAACAACTATAAAAACTAATTGTTTGCCTAAAATAATAAAGAATCTAAAGTATTCATCCACAAATCTCATCTTAGTTATAGAGGCCCACTAGTGCAGCCCAAATGTATTCAAAAAGCATCCAAAGTACAGACTTTTCAGAATCTCTGTCCCTTTATCAATGGTAAATGTCCTCCTATTGATAAAGGGACAGGGATCCCGAAATGTCTGTACTTTGATGTTGTTTGGAAAAAATTGGGCTGCACTAGAGGGCCCCTATAACTAAGCTGAGCTTTGTGGATGAATACTTTGGATTGTTGTTGGAATGGATTGGTAAACTACTTTTCCTTTTGGTATGATTATATGCAGTATAAACGAAATAGACAAAAAGTCGAACGCAAACCTCTAAGTGTGTGCATTCTTTATGGGAATTTTGATATTAAATAGTTACGTTGTGACACAAGCAGAAAAATGATTAGAAACCATTAAGTTAATCTTTTCACACATCCCTATTATTGCTGTTGATCCAAAAGAAGGCAAAAAAAAAACTGAAGCGTTTTCCAGTTTTTATCCAAAAGAGGAAAAAACCCTTCTTGATTTCAAAACTGTATAACCTGCAAACATTGACCAAAATTGTATCACCTGCATAACTTGCAATGCCCTGTGGGATTCCATTTACAATTTTGTACAACATAAATTCTGTTCCTTTAACAACTACTCTCTGCAATCAATCTTTAAGCCAATTTGTACAAAAAGCAATAATTTTCACATAACCAAATGCTTTAATTTGTGCAGTATTCTTTTGTGTAGAAGTGTATTGAATTCCTTAGCAAAAGTCTTACTTCAGATTCACTGCAACACCCTATTCTATATTTCCACTGACTGCAAATAATGTAAATAAGTATGTTGGACATGATCTGTCTTTTCTAAAACCACATTGATTACTACTAAGGACATTGTTATTCACAATTAATTACTGATATTTTTTCCTTTACAGTGCTTCAAATAATTTCCCAACCATAGCTGTTCAATTCACATGTCTGTAATTCTTGGTAGATGGATGTTGATCCATGATTGAATATGGACACATCATCTGCTTTCCCCCCAAATCCTTATGATGCTATGGTAAAAGCATTATGGTAATTTAGCTAAAATCTTTAATTGAATTTGATTATTGATTTAGAGTTTCGCGTACCAATTAACCTGGTGTCACAAATGCAATATAAGTCAACTGTGATGAATATAAACAAACTGCTTGTCATTTTCAAATAGCAAAATCTAGATTTAGTAGTTTAGTTTCTTTTCCCAAATGGATATAGTTGAGTTTGTATCGTTCAACTGTATTTGTGATTATTGAATATAAAGGAGTTAATTTTCTTATTGAAGTATATCATACAAGAAATAATGTCATTTAGTAGAGACGCCAATTTTGTAGCATTCAAAAAAAAAAATAACAATTGAACCCAAGTGGAGACATAGACCTCTGAGGTCCCAAAGAGTCAAAAAAATTACTGATTCTGACAGGACAGTATATGATGAAGAATTATACTTGCATATCAGGTATTGTAAAGTAATTGTGCTTGAGTAATGATAAAACTCAAAAAATCAAATCCCATCATTCAACACCAAGGCTAGAACATAACTTCTGAAACTATGATCATTCTAAAGCAGGGCTGGTGCAACTGTCTGTCTCACTGACAGACATGACAGACATACAGTCACTCACTGATAGACACACACACACACACACAGACACTCACTGACAGACACACACACACACAGACACTCACTGACAGACATACACTGACTCACTAACAGACACACACAGACAGACACTCACTGACATACATACACTCACTGACAGACAGACACTTACTGACATACATACACTCACTCACTCACTGACAGGCGCACACACACATGCTCACTGACAGACACTCACTCGCTGACAGACACACACACAGACACTCACTGACATACATACACTCACTCACTGACAGACACACAAGCAGACACTCACTGACATACACACACACACTCACTGACAGTCAAACACTCAAACACTCACCTCTCTGGGGTCCAGTGTGGGGTAACTCCTCACTCCTCCCGCCCGCTGTTTAGTATGCCAGGGCTAGAATTTACGTCATATTCTGGCTCCCAGCATCACAGAGGGCGTGCAAGGGAGTAGTGAGAGGCTGCAATAGCCTCCCTCGCCGCCTGGCTTTTCCATCCCCCTCTTCTCTGGACGTTCACGGGCATTTGTTGGCAGAGTAGGCACCTGCCATCAAGGTAAGCAGGTGCCTGCTCTGCCTTACCTAGCACTGCCTCGAGGATGCCCTGAGGTGGCCAGATGCCCACCTCCTGGCCCCCTTGTGACAGAGCTCCTCTTGGCACCCCCACCTTTGTGCACCTTGAGGATCGCCCCGGTTCTGGGGGTGGTTTAACCCCTTAAGGACCAAACTTAGGAATAAAAGGGAATCATGACATGTCACACATGTCATGTGTCCTTAAGGGGTTAAGAGACAATTGCCCTGCGCTGCGGTCCCAGACAGGGGCAGGCAGCTCACCAGGAAACATCCCGGTGGGTGCTCCAGCAAGCCGGCACCCTAGGCAAATGCCTAGTACGCCTAACGGGTACACCTGACCTGTTCTCAAGAACCTCTAGAATCTAGGCATGTCTCTATAATTATTAAGACTCTATAATTATTATTTTAGACCATATATGTCTGACTGGTGGCACCCAGCTGTTAAATTAAATACTGTGTTCCCAATTTTGCTGGCTGAATATCATCTAAATGCAGTCCACAACAACTGAAGTTCTGAGAGTTAAATTTTCTCAGTCTTCAAGAACGCATATTGCTTTTAGTAGCAATGTTACCTTTGTTCTTTTAAAATATTTTCGAAGAAAATCTGTTTTCATGTTCCTTCTCTCTTTGCATCAAATTGATCTAATACTTTTTATTAATTAATAAATTGTAGTCTATTGAAAAGTGGTTAACACAATATAGACAAAAACAGATGAGTGGAAAAAGTTGGAGATTTTTGTTTTCAGCTCATTCTTGTTTCTAGTATTTTATCTCCTTTTTAGCATTTATTTTTTATTTTTTTATGAATAATGTTTTTAAAAAACATTTGGTGAACTAGTTTAAAATAAATATTTATGCATACAGTTAGATTAACCTCTTAAGGACTGGACAGTTTTTGCGATGTTGTACATTTGCGACCAGGCCTCTTTTTACACTTTTGTGGTGTTTGTGTTTAGCTGTAATTTTCCGCTCTCTCATTTACTGTTCCTATACAAATTATATATTGTTTTTTTCAGGACAAAAAAGGCTTTCTTTACATACCATTATTTATATAATCTCATGTAATTTAATTTTAAAAAACAAACAAATATGATGAAAAATAAAAAAAAAATACATTTTTTTTTACTTTTACTTGAAAAATCTTTTACTCATCTACAAAAGCAAATAAAAAAACTGCTAAATAGATTAAAAATATTGTCCTGAGTTTTAAAATACCCAGTGTTTACATGCTTTTTTTTGCAAGTTATAGGGTTATAGGTACAAGTAGGATATTGCGATTTCAAAACATATATTATTTCAAATTTATCAATAGTGACATTGTAACACTATTATCTGCCAAACGTCTCTGAATAACACCCCACATGTACATATTTTTTTTTAAAGTAGACAAACCAGGGTATTCAATATAGTGTATGTCCAGTCTTTTTTAGTAGCCACCTAGTCGCAAACACTGGCCAAAGTTAGCGTTCATATTTGTTTTCTGTGTGAAAAAACTAAAAAACTAAATTGAACGCTAATTTTGGCCAGTGTTTGTGACTAAGTGGCTACTAAAAAAGACTGGACTTACCCCATTTGCAATACCTTTTGTTGTCTTCTTTTGCAAATGATATGCCATCATGGGGGTAATTCTCATTCCTGGGCTACCATACGCTCTCAAAGGCAACATAACCAACCTTGCCATTTTCAATGTAAAAATATTTGACCCATATATTTGACCCTGTAACTTTCAAAAACGCTATAAAATCTGTACATGGGAGGTACTGTTATACTCGGGAGACTTTCTTAAACACAAATATTAGTGTTTCAAAACAGGAAAACATATCACAACAATTATATCATCAGTAAAAGTGCTGTTTGTGTGTGAAAAATGCGAAACAAAGTCACTTTCACTGACAATATCATCGCTGTGATAGGTTTTACTGTTTTGAATCACTAATATTTGTGTTCAGTGAAGTCTCCCGAGTAAAGCGGTACCCCCCATGTACAGGTTTTAGGGTGTCATAGAAAGTTACAGGGTAAAATACAGTGCTAGCAAATTAAATTCTCTGGAGTTTTGGCCTGGGTTGGCAGGCAGGTCCCTCAAATTGCAATTAATAAAATTACTTAATTATGTAAAAATATTACATAAATATGCACGCAGAATTTAAATATATATGCATATTTATATATTTGAAGTCTACGTGTATATTTATATAATTATTTATGTAATTTTGTAAATGGACATATGTATATTTCGTATTATTTTTATTTATTTATATATACATAGATATATATACAATTTCATTCTAAGTGTATTTTGATATAAATATATATATTTTAATATCAAAATAAAGTTAGAATAAAATTTCATATAGATATGTAATTTTTTTTAATTTTTATTATTATTTTACATTTTTTAAATTTTATTTAATTTACTTATTATTTGTATTTTATAATAATATATATATACAATATATATAGTTATTATATATATTATATATATACCGTATTTACTCGAGTATAAGCCGACCTGAATATAAGCCGAGGCCCCTAATTTTACCCAAAAAAACTGGGAAAACTTATTGACTCGAGTATAAGACTAGGGTGGGAAATGCAGCAGCTACTGGTAAATTTCTAAATAAAATTAGATCCTAAAAAAAACATATTAATTGAATATTTATTTACAGTGTGTGTATAATGAATGCAGTGTGTGTATAATGAATGCAGTGTGTGTGTGTATGAATGCAGCGTGTGTATGAGTGCAGCGTGTGCATGAGTGCAGCATGTGTATGAGTGCAGTGTGTGTGTATGAGTGCAGGGTGTGTGTATGAGTGCAGGGTGTGTGTATGAGTGCAATGTGTGTATGAGTGCAGTGTGTGTGTGTGAGTGCAGTGTGTGTGTGTGTATGAATGCAGTGTGTGTGTGTATGAATGCAGTGTGTGTGTGTATGAATGCAGTGTGTGTGTATGAGTGCAGGGTGTGTGTATGAGTGCAGGGTGTGTGTATGAGTGCAGGGTGTGTGTATGAGTGCAATGTGTGTATGAGTGCAGTGTGTGTGTGTGAGTGCAGTGTGTGTGTGTGTATGAATGCAGTGTGTGTGTGTATGAATGCAGTGTGTGTGTGTATGAATGCAGTGTGTGTGTATGAGTGCAGTGTGTGTGTATGAGTGCAGTGTGTGTGTATGAGTGCAGTGTGTGTGTGTATGAGTGCAGTGTGTGTATGAGTGCAGTGTGTATGAATGCAGTGTGTGTGTATGAGTGCAGTGTGTGTGTATGAGTGCAGTGTGCGTATGAGTGCAGTGTGTGTATGAGTGCAGTGTGTGTGTGTATGAGTGGTGTGTATGAGTGTGTGTGTTGCAGAGCCTTGGTGGGGGGTGGGCAATGAGTGTGAGTGTGTGTGTGTGTGTGTGTGTGTGTTGCAGAGCCTTGGTGGGGGGTGGGCAATTTTTTTTATTATTTTAATTTTTTTTATTATTATTTATTATTATTATTTTTTATTTAGTTTAATTATTATAATTTTTTATTATTATTATTATTTTTTTTTATTATTATTACTATATATATTTTTTTCGTCCCCCCTCCCTGCTTGATATATGGCAGGGAGGGGGGATCTCCTTCCCTGGTGGTTCAGCATTGGTAGTTCAGTGGGGGGAGGGGGGCTGGCAGAGCTGTAACTTATCTGTCCTGCAGCTCCTGTCAGCTCCCTCCTCCTCCGCGCTGTCCGTTCAGCTCTTCTGTCAGCTCACACTGTAAGTCTCGCGAGAGCCGCGGCTCTCGCGAGACTTACAGTGGGAGCTGACCGAGGTGCTGAACGGACGGCGTGGAGGAGAAGGGAGCTGACAGGAGCTGCAGGACAGGTAAGTTACAGCTCTGCCAGCCCCCACAGACCCCAGTCTGTATTATGGCAATGCAAATTGCCATAATACAGACTATTGACTCGAGTATAAGCCGAGTTGGGGTTTTTCAGCACAAAAAATGTGCTGAAAAACTCGACTTATACTCGAGTATATACGGTACATGTGTAATTTAATTATAAGTGTATTTTTATATTAATATATGTACATATTAATATAAAAATACACTTAGTATGATATTATATATATATATATATATATATATATGATATATAGACGTATATTATATAGGTATAATATATGCCTATATATCATATATATATATATACATATATAATTATAATTTTTATTTATTAAATTAACTTTAATTTTTTTTATGATTTTACAGTTGCAGGGAGACTGCCTGTCAGCACAGACAGTCCCCCTGCAGGCAGACACATGGACACCTATTGTGACCATGTGGTCGCCCTGTTGAGCGATCACATGGCCACAGGGGTCCTAATCCGCCATGGGGAGACTGTCTGGGCTGCAGACAGTCTCCCCACACCTGGAGCACCGCTGATCGCCGCCGGGGGAACGACGGCGATCGGGTAAGTACATTGCACCGTTAGGACGGTTCAGGACCGTCATCGGTCGGCAATGCAAAAAGGCAGATGCCGGTCCTGAACCGTCCTCGGTCGTTAAGGGGTTAATTCAGTTTTATTGTAAACAAGCAGGTTAAAATAATGACTGAAATCCATTGCAATATAGTGTAAGTGACCCATGATGACACATTTCGATTTAATAAAAATGCAATAATAATTTTGTATCTGCCAAGTGAGTCTGGGTTTTCTGTAAGCTCAGATTTAGTTATATATAATAGATTTCTAGCTTAGGCCTAAGCTTATTAGAAATTGCCAGCAGAGCAGAAAATGGGAATACAATATCTGGACTGAGTGAAATGTAAACATATTTTACATTGGTCTGTCTCTACAGTGTGAATTTCTGTTCTACATACACCAGTGGTTCGAAGTTATTGCACCTGATGTATCAAGCATGCTATCATAAAATAGAATTATTTGAAACCATTTAAAACACTTATTTTACATTTCAGACAAGAAAACTTTCAATGGGTATGATGTCCTGACACTGGTTTTACTTGTAATATGTATGGCAGTTTGAAAGGGTAACAAAATATTCATAATGTATTAAATGTTTCCATTATTCTGTTTCTAGAATAATGGGCAATTTATAAAGTACAATAATATTAAAACCCATAAAACATTCACTCTCAGCTATTTAATTCTTAGAAAGGTTAATAAGGTTTTTTTGGACAATAAATTGCTCATTCCACTAGTGCTTACTTGTTTTAATAAAACTATTTAAACCATCATACATAATTTTTGTAAAAAAAATTACTCAATCGAGGTAAATTAGTTTATTAAAATTAGTGTTTAAGACAAAGCCAGGGGTAGGGGGGGTCAATGTGTCTTGGTTTAAAAAGGGTTTAAAGCATTTAAAGCAGCGTAATCACCATGGAAACCAATGGAACGAGCAGACACATTTTATTGGTTACACCTTCACTTTTCCATGTTGCTCCACTTTTTAGAACTCTTTAACCCCTTAAGACCGCAGGACGTACTATGCCGTCCTTATTTGGGCGGCTCTAAACGCCGCAGGACGGCATAGTACGTCCTGGGCGGTCTTACCCCCCACGTGGCCGGCGGCACATGGCCGCTGCAGATCGCGGTCGGGGGGCATGCCTGGCCCCCCAGGCAGCCCCCCTGTGCCTGGGGACCGCGGTCTGCAGCTTCCTATCGCAGTGACAGGCTGTCACTGCGATCGGTATTTACCATGTGTCAGCCGATTTTAAAATCGGCTGACACATGGAGCCGCGGCATTTTCAATCTGCAGATCGCGGTCGGGGGACATGCCTGGCCCCCCAGGCAGTCCCCCTGCGGTCAGTGACCGCGATCTGCAGAGTATGATCGCAGGGAGAGGCTGTCTCTGCGATCTGAATGCAGAGGCAGCCTCTCCCTGCGATCTGATCGCAGTGACAGCCTGTCACTGCTATCAGAGGTTACTAAGTGTCAGCCTATTGGCTGACCCATAGTAACTGCAGGCAGGATCCCCCTGCAGATCACGGTGGGGGGCATGCCTGGCCACCCAGGCACTCCCCCTGTGGCCAATTACCGTGATCTGCAGGAGGTGATCACAGTGACAGGCAGTCACTGTGATCACTGATCCTGTGTGTCAGCCAGTGATGTAAAATCACTGGCTGACACTGTCTCTGCCCCTCTCAACCCCCTTAAAGTAAAAGAAAAAAAAAAAAATGAAAGTTAAAAATAAAATATACTTAGATCATTTATATATATATTATATATGATCTAAGTATATATATATATATATATATATATATATATATATAGACACACATTTACACATACACTAAGTGTATTTTAATATTTATATATATAATTATATATATATATATATATTAATATCAAAATACACGTAGAAGGATATTGATTAAATATATACATAATTATAATTATATATATATATTTTATAATAAAAAAATATAAATACGTTAAAAAAATAAATTAAAAAATAAAAAAAAATTACAAATATATATATGTGTGTAATTTCGTTCTAACTGTATTTTGACATTAATATATATATATTGATAGCAAAATACACGTAGAACGAAATAATATATATATGTATATACCTAAGTATATACGTATACATCACTATATGTATACCTATATATAAATAAAAATAATTGTAAAAAAATTATATACATATATACATATATATATCCACACACGTGTATATATAATAATTTTACATATATATTTATGTAATAATTTTACATAATTAGGTATCCTAATTAATTACAATTAGCGGGACCTGCCTAACAACCCAGGCCGAAAGTATAGGGAATTTAATTTGCTAGCACTATATTTAACCCTATAACTTTCCAAGACACTATAAAACCTGTAAATGGGGGGTACTGTTTTACTCGGGAGACATCGCTGAACACAAATATTTGTGTTTCAAAACCGTAAAATGTATTACAACAATCATATCGTCAGGGAAAGTGAAATTTATTGCATTTTTCGCACACAAACGGCACTTACACTGACAATATTTTTGCTGTAATACTTTTTACTGTTTTGAAACACAAATATTTGTGTTCAGCAAAGTCTCCTGAGTATAACAGTACCCCTCATGTACAGGTTTTAGGGTGTTTTCAAAAGTTACAGAGTCAAACATAAGGCTTGCGTTTCAGTTTTTTCACAATGAAATTCGCCAGATTGGTTACGTTGGCTTTGAGACCGTATAGTAGCCCAGAAATAAGAATTACCTTCATAATGGCATACCATTTGCAAAAGTAGACAACCCAAGGTATTGCAAATGGGGTATGTTCAGTCTTTTTTCGTAGCCACTTAGTCACAAACACTGGCCAAAATTGGCTTTCAAATTAGTATTTTGCATTTTTCACACACAAACAAATATTAACGTTAAGTTTGGCTAGTGTTTGTGACCAAGTGGCTACTAAAAAAGACTGGACATACCCCATTTGCAATACCTTGGGTTGTCTACTTTTGCAAATGGTATGCAATCATGGGGGTAATTCTCATTCCTGGGCTACCATACAGTCTCAAAGGCAACGTAACCAAACTGGCAAATTTCAATGTGAAAAAACTGAAAAGTGTAACATGCTTTATTTGACCCTGTAACTTCCCAAAACACCATAAAACCTGTACATAGGGGGTACTGTTTTACACGTGAGACATCGCTGAATACAAATATGTGTATTTTATTGCAGTAAAAGCAAACGGTATTATGACATTCACAGTTAGAATGTCACATAGAACTAAGAAAATTTTAAAAAATCTTAATTTCTCTCATTTTTTTATATTGTATTCATATTAAGTTATGTTCCATACCTAAATATTTGACGTTAAATGAAAGCCCTGTTTCCCCTGAATAAAATGATATATAATAAGTGTGGGTGCATTTAATATGAAAGAGGTGAATTACGGTTGGACAGACATATAGCGCAAATGCCAGGTTTTGTTTACGTTTTTTTTGGATCACAACTTGTACATTTGGCTGCGGTCTTAAGGGGTTAATAAAATCCCAAAGGCATTTTTAATGTTTTCAAATTACTATCATTTCTATACCTTTGTCTTGAACTAACAAGTTTACCTAAATTTGATGTTTCACAGGTTATAATAATAAGAACCGCTAGAGCAGGGATAATCCACCTTCGACACTTCAGATGTTGTAGATTACATCTCCCATGAGCTCTTACAGCCATAATGCATCATGGGAGGTGTAGTCTAGAACATCTGGTGTGCTGAAGGTGGACTATCTCTGCTCTAGTGGTTCTTATTATTATAACCTGTGAAACATCAAACGTGGTAAACATGTAAAAAAAAAAAGCAAAAAGGAGTTGTTTCACAGGTTATAATACCCTACCATAGGCAGGGTATGGTAAGCTGCACATTTCTGGGTGTAACTAAACATTCTAGTAAAGTGGTTTATTGGATTGGATATTAGGTGCAAATGGAGGAAAACAGGTCTAAAACAGATCCCATTTGTCAATCATTTCAGTTATCCGGATTTCAATGTATGGTGTCTAGTGATGTCGCGAACATAAAATTTTCGGTTTGCGAACGGCGAACACGAACTTCTGCAAATGTACGCGAACGGGCGAACCGGGTGAACCGCCATAGACTTCAATGGGCAGGCGAATTTTAAAACCCACAGGGACTCTTTCTGGCCACAATAGTGATGGAAAAGTTGTTTCAAGGGGACTAACACCTGAACTGTGGCATGCCGGAGGGGGATCCATGGCAAAACTCCCATGGAAAATTACATAGTTGAGGCAGAGTCTGGTTTTAATCCATAAAGGGCATAAATCACCCAACATTCCTAAATTGTTTGGAATAACCTGCTTTAAAACATCAGGTATGATGTTGTATCGATCAGGTAGTGTAAGGGTTACGCTCGCTTCACAGTGACAGACCAAACTCCCCGTTTAATGCACCGCAAACAACCACAAACTCCCCATTTGCACAAGGTTGGATACCAAGCTAGCCATGTCCCGTTCCTTGTCCTCACTGATGTCATTGAAGGTCTCTTCCTCCACCCAGCCACGTACAACACCAAGGGTCCCCGAAAGGTGACAACAAGCCCCCTGGGACGCCTGCTTTTTTTGGTCTTCCACCTCCTCAAAGCCACCTTCCTCCTCTGACTTCTCTTCTACGGACTCCTCTCTCTGTGTTGCCTCTCTCTGCGTTATTATAAGGTGTGTTAAGTAGTACTATTCCTATCAGTTTAATCCCTGTTACGTCCCCTATCAGGGGACGTGTATATAAGGCATCGATTTTAGGAAGCGGGAGATAGAAAAAGATGCGTGGTCGGTCCTCCTACTTCAAATTTGGGGCACTGTGCATGCAATCTAATGTGCCACCAGATAGGAGTGGTGTGTTAAGTAGTACTATTCTTATCAGTTTAATCCCAATGTCCCGACTACTAGTGTGTTCCAGCACGCAGAAACTATGTATACATATACATAGGCAAGAAAAGGAAAATAAAAGGACAGAGCGTAAACCGGACCTTAGAATGGCCAGACTAATATGCTAGAGACAGAGAATGGTCAAAGGGAAAGCCAAGGTCAAGGAAGCCAGAAAATACACAATACCGTTTACACAAGCCAAGTCAGGGAAACCAGAATTCAGAATAACCAGGGAAAAGCAAAGATCAGGATACCAGGAAATCAGATTCACAATGATAAAACACTCTCAGGAAACCAGGAACAGGAAACCATATCACGCGGCGGGCCGGCAGCCGCGACACCCTGTTACGCCCCCTCACCAGGCCTTTTCTAGTCGAATGTATCGCCCACTGTCAGTCCCTTCGGGATCCATCCCTCATTCATCTTAATAAAGGTGAGGTAATCTAGACTTTTTTGACCTAGGCGACTTCTCTTCTCAGTGACAACACCTCCTGCTGCACTGAAGGTCCTTTCTGACAGGACACTTGAAGCGGGGCAGGCCAGAAGTTCTATCGCAAATTGGGATAGCTCAGGCCACATGTCAAGCCTGCACACCCAGTAGTCAAGGGGTTCATCGCTCCTCAGAGTGTTGATATCTGCAGTTAAGGCGAAGTAGTCGGCTACCTGTCGGTCGAGTCGTTCTCTGAGGGTGGACCCCGAAGGGCTGTGGCGATGCGTAGGACTTAAAAAGCTCTGCATGTCCTCCATCAACAACACGTCTGTAAAGCGTCCTGTCCTTGCCGGCAGTGTCGTGGGAGGAGGAGGATTACTTTCACCTCTTGACCTGTTAGATTCCCGTTGTGCTGTAACATCACCTTTATGCGCTGTGGAAAGCATATTTTTTAATTGATTTTGGAACTGCTGCATCCTTTCCGACTTGCCGTAATTCGGTAACATTTCAGGCAATTTCTGCTTATACCGGGGGTCTAGTAGCATGGACACCCAGTACAGGTCGTTCTCCTTCAGCCTTTTTATATGAGGGTCCCTCAACAGGCACGACAGCACAAAAGACCCCATTTGCACAAGATTGGATGCCGAGCTACTCATGTCCTGTTCCTCATCCTCAGTGATCTCTCTGAAGGAATGTTCTTCCCCCCAGCCACGTAAGACACCACGGGTACCAGAAAGGTGACAATGAGCACCCTGGGATGCCTGTTGTGTTTGGTCTTCCTCATCCTCCTCAAAGCCACATTCCTCCTCTGACTCCTCTTGCTCACAATCCTCTTCCAGCATTGCTGCAGGTCCAGCAAGCGATGCTGATAAGGCTGTTTCTGGTGGTGATGGTGACCACAACTCTTCCTCTTCACGCTCATCTACGGCCTGATCCAGCACTCTTCACAGGGCACGCTCCAGGAAGAAAACAAATGGTATGATGTCGCTGATGGTGCCTTCGGTTTGTCACCTCCTCAAAAGGACGTATGAGCCTACAGGCATTGCGCATGAGCGTCCAGTAACGTGGCAAAAAAATTCCCATCTCCGCAGAGGCTGTCCTAGCAGTGCCGCCAACAAATTTCTTCCGTTGTCACAAACCACTTTGCCGATCTCCAGTTGGTGCGGAGTCAGCCACTGATCCACCTGTGCATTCAGGGCAGACAGGAGTGCTGGTCTGGTGTGACTCTCTGCCGTATCTGGGATGTGGAACAGTACCTGGGGAGCTGGGGGGTGCCGTTGATGTGGAGCAAGACGCAGCAGCAGAAGAGGACTCCGCCGAGGATGTTATGGAAGAGGATGGAGTAGGAGGAGTAGAGGAGGTGGCAGCAGGCCTGCCTGCAAGTCGTAGCGGTGTCACCAACTCCTCTGCAGAGCCACGTATTCCATGCTTGGCAGCAGTCAGCAGGTTTACCCAATGCGCAGTGTAGGTGATATACCTGCCCTGACCATGCTTTGCAGACCAGGTATCAGTGGTCAGATGGACCCTTGCCCCAACACTGTGTGCCAGACATGCCATTACTTCCTTTTGCACAATCTAGTACAGGTTGGGGATTGCCTTTTGTGCAAAGAAATTTTGACCGGGTACCTTCCACTGCGGTGTCCCAATAGCTACAAATTTTTTGAACGCCTCAGACTCCACCAGCTTGTATGGTAAAAGCTGGCGGGCTAAGAGTTCAGTCAAGCGAGCTGTAAGACGCTGGGCAAGGGGGTGACTTTGTGACATTGGCTTCTTACGCTCAAACATGTCCTTGACAGACACCTGACTGTGGGCAGATGAGCAGGAACTGCGGCGGATGGTTGAGAGGGGGCAAGGAGGACAGCAGTGGTTAACGTGGCTGAAGATGCTGGACCAGTAGGAGGATGGCGGCTTTGAGTTTGTGTGCTACTTGTACTCATGTGTTGATCCCATAGGCGTTTGTGATGTACGATCATGTGCCTACGCAAAGCAGTTGTACCTAGGTGGGTGTTGGACTTCCCACGACTTTCTTTTGGCACAGATTACAAATGGCATCGCTGTTGTCAGAGGCAGACACACTGCATTCTGGTGGTGGCAACAGCATGCATTGATTGGCGTGCTGTCTGGCTGACCCCGGGTGCCGATGCATGCTGTCTGACTGTGCCACTAGCTCCTTGCGACGACCTCTCCCTGCTTCCAACTCGTCTACTCCTCCTCTCCGTCTCCCTATCTGAACTTTCCCCCTGTTCTTCTTCTCTTCTAGCAGGCACCCACGTGACATCCACGGACGCATCGTCATCATCAACCGCTTCACTTGTATCTGACAACTCAGCAAAGGAAGCAGCAGTGGGTACAACATCATCATCATCATCACACCGTACGTGTGTTATGCTGCCTGACTGAAACATATCCCTGTTATCTACATCCTCTGACAATAATAGTTGCGCATCACTCATTTCTTCCAACTGATGTGTAAATAACTCCTCTGACATACCAAGTGAAGCGGCTGTGGTGCTAGTGTTGGTGGTGGCAGCAGGCGGGCGAGTGGTAACTTGAGAGGTGCCCGAAGCTAAGCTGGAGGAGGATGGTGCGTCGAGGTTCCGTGCGGAAGCTGTAGAAGATTGGGTGTCCTGTGCTAGCCAGTCAACTATGTCCTCAGAACTTTTCAAGTTCAGGGTACGTGGCTTCTGAACACTGGGCATTATTCTAAGGGCAAAGGGAATCACAGAACCACGACCATGACGGCCCCTGCGGGGTGACCTGCCTCTGCCTGTCATTTTTTTTTCGATTAGTGATACTATGCGTGCAAGCTACTTTGACAACAGATATGAGTGGCACTGGTGTGACACTGCCCTTGCAGGCCCTGAAACGCACACTAGTGAAGGAAACTGACTGCTATTATGTTACAGTCCAAAAAGTTTTTTTTGTTAAATGCAAGCTATTGTGACACCAGATATGAGTGGTGGCACTGGGCAAGTGGGCACAGTATACGCTGCGAGCCTGACACACACGCAGGCAGACAACTAACTGCTATTCCATCTATTACAGTCAAAATTGTATTTTTTTTTTAAAAAAATGTACACTACTGTTACACCAGATATGAGTTGCACTGGTGTGACACTGTGCCCTGGCAGGCCCTGAAACACACACTCGTGAAGGAAACTGACTGCTATTATATTACAGTCCAAAAAGTTTAGTTTTTTTTTAAATGCAAGCTATTGGGACACCTGTGAGTGAGTGGTGGCACTGGGCAGGCCCTGAAACGCACACTAGTAAAGGAAACTGACTGCTATTATACTACATTAAAAAAGTTATTTTTTGTTTAAATGCAAGCTATTGTGACACCAGTGAGTGAGTGGTGGCACTGGGCAAGTGGGCACAGTATATGCTGTGAGCCTGACACACAGGCTGGCTGGCAGGCAGGCAACTGCAATTACATTACACAGAAAAAAAAAAGCAGACTGATGTTCTAGCCCTAAAAAGGGCTTTTTGGGGTGCTGTCCTTACAGCAGAGATCAGATGAGTCCTTCAGGACTGTAGTGGACACTGAATACACTAGCCTAGCTATCAATTTCCCTATCAAATCAGCAGCAGCTACACTGTCCCTACTCTCACTAAGAATGCAGCTTCACAATGAATGCAACATGGATGCTGTCCAGGAGGTGGGAGGGTCTGGGAGGGAGGGTCTTCTGCTGAATCGCTGGAATGTGTCTGCTGACTGTGAGGTACAGGCCAGGGTCAACGTTTACTCAATGATGACGAATAGGGGGCGGACCGAACAGAGCATGTGTTCGCCGTCTGTGGCGAACACGAACAAGCGATGTTCCCCAGGAACTATTCGCCAGCGAACAGTTCGGGACATCACTAATGGTGTCAGGTCTGTTCCTTGCTAATTACATGATTATTTCCAGTCAATTACAATATGTTTACTTGGTAAGCTTAAGCAGAGTTTCGCAATTGACATCAATACATTTCAATGAACACTAAAGTAAACAAAGGACAGTTAGCTCAGTAACATCTTGGGAATTCCAATGAGGTTTATTGAAATGAAGCATTGTAACTAACTGAAGATATTCATAGACAATTGCAATGCATGAAACTGCTTGATTGAGCACATATATGTAAAAAGACTGGCTACATTTTATATTTATGTCTGTTTTTTTTTTTTAAATAATACAGAGGGAAATTGGTTCACTTCCTTTGATAAGCAATTAGGTATTTTTAAAGGTTTCAAAAAAACAGTTACTTATTAACCATTCAAGAAATATTTGAAGGAATATATGAAGCTACCATACATAGATTCAAACAATATCCCACCAACTAATAGTATTATCAACTTGCACAAACAACAACAATACTATCCGGTAATTTCTTTTCATTTCTTTGTGCATTGTATGTTTTTTAATTGCGTATTTATTTGCTTGCTATACATGGTGGGTACCTTACGAAGTTCTAGAATAGGACCTATTGGACAGATTGTCTTTTAATAGTGTTTACACTGAGATTGTTATGGTTCTTTAAAAGATAAGTAATACATGTTGAATGCATATTTGCTGGATCCTGCTGAATTCATTCTCAGAACATTGTGGCCATGAGGTGTCCAACGTTAATGAGGAACTGTGAGCATTTAATCCCCAGGATATCAGGAGAGGCATCCTGATGCTGCATATCTGTCAGGGTGGCGGTCCGGTGCCCGGGACCCAGACACAGTGTCCAGGCGGCGGCGCGTGGACCGGGACCCAATATGCCTGATGTTAAGTGGGAGTCTTCAGCGTGGAGGTGGATTAGCAGGGTCTGGTGCAGGGTAACCGCACGCCCCCTGGTGTTGAGCACCAGCGTTTGTGCAGCCACATACCAAGACCCTGAATCAGCTTATGTGGATAACAGGAACTAGGAGCTTGGAAATTAAGCAGACCTCCCAGGAGCTTAATAGGGAGGCTCTGCAGCAAGATTGTATCCAGTACTAGAAACAAGGAAAGACTAGAGATAGACACCAAACATGAAAACAAGACAGAACTAATAGAACCCAGAACCAGAGAAGGATAGAAAGCTAAACCCAGAACATATACACAAGACATGAGGAAAACATGAACATAACATGGGCATGACTGGACAGGACTGTACATGGACTGGGTATACAAACTGAAACAAGACAAGATAACATAGGCAAAACAAGAGGAGAAATAACTAAATACTACATATGGAAATCATGGGGATTTAGCCACACTATATGATCATACATTGCATAAGCCTGCCAATAACGCCAATGTACCCCATATCTGGCAGGTCCTACACTGCATAATGTATGCTAAAACATCCCAAGTAGACATATATAGCACTTACCTGCAAGGAAGGGCAGAAGCTTTGAACAGCTGCCTGCAGGACTCTGAAACAGAAAGGAATGATGGAAAACAAACGGGTGTGGCAACATAAAACAAACATTTAAAGGAAACCTGGAGACTGGGAAATCCAGGGACGGACTATAGGAATGAATCCAGAAATCCCAGCATAAAGAAAACCAGACAGACTAGAAAACCAAAAAAACCAAGGAAAACTAAGCAAGAATAGTAAAAAGAGTACTGGATACCAGAAGCCAAGTCCAGACATCAGAACAGAGCAGAGCAGATCATGACAATATCTTATTATTGACCTAGTTAGTGCAATTGAGTTGAAAGTGTTTTAACCTGTTAAAGTGCTGTTACTCTATTCAACTACGTATTACTTTTAGTGTTAAATGTATTTTGCTACATACCTTGCTTAGCCCAGCATTATGAGAAAAAATCCCCATTTTGGTATATTTTACATATAGTGTTATCATCTTTCAGGTCTGGTGTTTAAATGGCATAATGCACAATACTGTGTGTATAATACTGGAGTAAAGGGTAGATGAATTAAATGCAACAAATGTTCCATCACAACACCCAGGTGATGGGAGAAGGACTAAGGTGGCGATCTGGGCTTCCAGTCGAGTGGTTTTCAATCCAGTTTAATCCAGCAAATGGCTTTAATATGTTGAAAGCAGTCCTAAAAATGAGTGGTTAGTAAGTGGCAGCATTAAACGCTGGCTTCCCATCTTGCAATTCATTAAAACTAACAACTCAGTTTGACTAGAAGTATGTACATCTTACTACATAGATTATAAGCAAATGACATATATTAGACTTTTATGCATGTGGTGATTCAGCTCGTAAGAATTTCATCCACTGCAAGAGATTCTGGAAAACTAATCAGATGTACCTGCTCATTATTTTATTTTATTTTTCTGCAGCTTTGCTTTGGAAAAGACATTCCAATAAACTGTGAAGGTTCCCACAGTGCCATACAGATGGCCAGGCGTTGCCACCCCATGGGTGCCGACAGGGGATATAAACCTGGATACTTTGCTGTCCTGGGACTGCTATCTGCCTTTGAGCCACAGCAGTTCTATTTATTTTAAGTTTTTCTAGCCATATTATTCCTGGCTATGTCTGCAGCACTGGGGGCTGGACTTCGTCTGTGGTCATTGCAAATGCTTCACCTGACTCAGATCAGTCATCAGCAGGGTATATAAACTCAGCCTCACCCTGGGAACTTTATCAAATGTTTGATCCTTTTGTGTGTGTTCAGATCCTGTGTTCCATTCTCTTGATCTTCAACTCCATATTGACCCCGGCTTCTGACTTTGTTAATCCTGACCTCTGGCATCCTTTGACTTTGGCTACACTTCGGTAATCCTGACCTTTGGCATCCTATTACTTTGGCTTTCCCTTGACTATCCTGCTGTTTATGTCCTTCTCTGTACTGCATTGGAATCCTTTCCTGCACAGCCCCCGTGCACAGATTCACAGTCCAGGTGGCTTCTTATCTGGTCACCTTGGACTGTGTCTATCTGCAAGAGTGACCATACATATCTGCACTAAAGACTCCCATCTCAGGTAAGACCCTGACATAAAGACTTGATCATCACAGAGTCCACAGAAATGTGGGAGCAGCTTACCCTGCAAGTGTCCAGCCTGACCCAGACTGTTTCAGAGTTGCAGTGATAAGTCATGATCCTTAAAGGCACAGTATGCCCAGCCCCAGAACCTGCTTATTCTGAGCCATTCGTTATCATGCCTGAGAGATTTGGTGGTAGCGCACGTCCTTCCAGGTGGATTGCAAGTTGTTATTTTCTTTAAAGCCTCAGACATATGCCACAGATTTCATCATGGTCCGAGCGGCTATCAACCTGTTGTCTGGACGCATCAAAAAATGGGCTCACCAGATGTTGCAGGCAAAGACTCCTGTCCTTGACAGTTGGGAATCCTTCATGACTGCTATGGACTCGCAATGCAAGACCTCTAGTAAGACCACTGTGCCAAAGCCTGATACACGTACCAGAGGATCCCAGATTTCTAGAAACCGAGAGACCAAGTACCAACACTACACCCCCGTGTTGCCTTCCTATAATCCGGTTCCAAGGAAAAATCTAGAGGCAACCAATATTCCTCTCGACCTTGAGAACCTATGGAAATAGAACTTGTCCAATTCAAAGTGATGCATGAAGAAAAAGACCGGAGGAGAAGCCATTGCCTCTGTTTTTACTGTGGAGAAAGGGGACACTTCATCACTTATTGCCCTGTTCGTCCACCTAGAATTCTTTATAATAAATTGCAGGAATTAGAGCAGATAAGATTAGTCAGATGTTCAAAATGCACTGCATGATGTAGTATATCTTTGTGATTATGATATAATCATTACTTAAGAAACTGCAAGCTAGCAGAGTAAATCTGTAATGACAGGTTTACCATAAGATGTATGTGAATGAATAACATACACAATTAAAAACAACATTTACTATGTTGATAAATAAAAGAACAATACATGACAACACTACACATTTGTATAAGAGAAATAGTACATACTTTAATTGTCTGTTCCATAGCGTCATAACAACAGTGGTCTTTAATGATGTTAGAACAACAGGAAACATCCAAACGGTTTGTTGTAAGCGGGGCTAAATTCTTGCTTACACCAAGGGCACTCAGGTATCAATTGGTACCTGGGGCTCCCCTCTGTTAGCTCTGTTTGAAACCTTTTACTTCAATGCGCTGAGCTTGATTGTTGCCCTGGGGCTAAAAAGACGCTGACAGGGTCTACCTGCATTCTCCCCTGACAACAGTAAAAAAAAAAAAAAAAATTGTAAAAAGAGGAAGCATGCTAGATGAGATTGAGATCTCTCTCACATGCTGCAAATAGCAAGTCGATGGCAATCACAGACACCTCTCTGCTGTTTTAGGAAGGAAATCTCTTTGCTGATTTCAGCAGAGGGAATTCCTCGGAGGTAGGAGAAGGGTTAGTGTTAAAGTATGGGTAGAGTTGTGGTAGGGCTAGCGCTATGGTTAGTGTTAGAGTAGGAAAAGAGTTAATGCTGAGTTACGTTTAGGATAGGTTTATAAAGTGTAAGCAGGTGTAGGGCTGGTACAGGGTTATTGTTAACTACCAAAAATGTATGTAGATACTAGAAATATTAGGCATTTAACGTTCAGGACTAACATGTGAATTTATATTGAATTCATTTTCATTTGATGAACTTGATGTGTAAAGATTATTTTGTGCACAAATGTGAAACTGGTTTGTTTCCATTTTTTTTCCTTTTTTTTCCATTTTATTAACAATTAATTTAGTGTTAGGTATACATTTAGGGTATGGAATGAAAGCAATTTATGTCCTTTAAATAATAATAATAATAATATTTAATATATATGGGCTCACAAAAAAAGAAATCCTTATATTGAACTGGAACAAACACATAGCACAAATTCTATGTTTTGTATTTGTTCAGATGTTTGACAATTGCCTCTGTCCTTTTGCCTATAGTAGAACATCTGTAGTGGAGAGCTGGTCTCCCACAGCCTATTTCCACTGGCATCCCAGAATAGCTCAGGAACAAGTAGTAAATCCAATAGAGTAGCAGGAACAATCAGCAATATAATCCAATATCCCACCACCTTTCCCAATAACTGGACGACACACAGTATCAGGAGCAGAACTGATCTTTAATCCCACAACCCCTGCTTTTATGCAATCCTCCCATGCAAGGGAGACGCCCACCATAATTATTACAATAACCAATCGGGTACAAGGTACAACCCACACATCTCTTCCCCTCAGATAAACATTAAACATAATTAACAAGGTACACAATTTTCCCCAAGTTCTAGATGTACCCAAAATACATAAGGTACACCCCTAAATAGCCCTGATCTGGGTGAGCAACATACTCAAAAATCACCCAGATCGGACCAGGGGTTCGGGAGTAATGGAGGTGTAAAGTTTTGACCGACCGCACAGGCAACAGTAGCCGAAAACAGTTCCATGAGTTTTGGCCCTGCGGTCGGTCTCTTTTTTGTGGCTAAAAAGTCCCAAACTCAATGCCATCCAGAGCTGTGTTTACATTCGGATGAATCCCGTTGTACGTGGGATTCAAACTACCAAACAGCAGGCCGTTCGGGAGTTTCTATCAGTCTCTTCCATAGCTCTGGAGGTCTCAGCGGTGTTTGCTTAGTCGAGTGTCCGATTTTAGTTCCACTCAACGGCAAAAAAACGCTGTTCGGGAGTTTAAGATGACCGCCACCACGTGTTCGGCTCCCGAAATGGCGGCCACCCAGGGACTTTAACAATGAGTTTGTGCTTTTCAATCGGAAATTCAATTAAGTGATCAGGGAGGTTAATTAAAGTCACACTTATGCATCAAGGTGTTTCGGTGTTCGTCAGTTTCTGCTCGTATGGTGAATAACGTATTTCAGTACAGTTTATGGGAACAATTAGACGGATGTTTTAATTCACACGATTGTCTATGGGGAAACCAATGGAAGGGAAATATGCTGGTCAGCCAGGTGGATTTTGCTACAACATCTATTATAATTAATGTATATTATCTACAAATAACTATTTTATGCATTTATTTTATGCTCAACAAACTAAGATTTAAATGAGAGAAAGAAAAAGGAAAATATATCTATAAATGTGCATTGTGCATATATTATATCAGAAATATCCTAGTTGTAACATAAATTGAACACCTAAAGAAACAAGGTTCCCAAAGGTAACTGGAAGAGGAAACATTTTAAAAAAACAATGTTTTGTTAATAAAATAAAACAAGAGAAAAATATTTTTTATTAGAAAAAGTATACCTTTATAAATTATTATACTAATTAAATTCTATACATAGATCACAGGATGCTAAAGTTTTTAAATAACAAGCTCACCTGATCTAACATTGAACCCTACTCCTATAGCCCATTCTAATATTATAAATGTACTACTCGAGTCTTTTCGCAAAGATCTTTTAGCCTTTCTGATATGTTGGAGGTCGCAGGGGCACATTAACATATAGATAACATTACAGCTATGACATATAATCAGTTTACATATTTTATTTTATCTACTTGTATTTTTTAGCTTAGACTGCTTTGTGTTTTTGTATATTTGTGTTTCTTAGGCAGGTTTGAAACGAGTCACATTTGAAAACCATGTTAACAATTTAATATTGACTTTATACTATCTTCTCTAAATGAGAGAAGAACTGCGTGTGCTTAATATTTGGATCCATTCTAAATATAATTTTTGTAAATTAAACTTGGACCAATAACATGGTGTTTTCTGTGGATTCGTCAAGTCATATTTATATACCATTTTATATAAAAATATTTTTATATTTTAAAATTATAGATTTTTTTATACGTCACTTAACATAGGTTAACATTACATCTAAGAACAGCTGTCCAGTAATCTCCCAATCAAACCAAATGGGTTCAGTATAGATTGCAGCATGTTACATTGTAGACTATCATGTTGCATCTTGAGCTATGATAATGTATTTATTTACACATAAAGCTTATTCTCGGAGTAATGTAATATTTACAAATAACTCCTCTGCCTTGCATGTTAGTAGTTTATACATGTGCGTATTGATGGAAAATTGATTTTACTCTTTACACTCAGTTATTTACCTACTGTTGTTAAATTTTTACTGACATTGCATTACTGAGAGCTGACTGAAAATTATGTCCATTAAAGTAATTCATCTGGTATAGATTTTTTTTTTCTTATTTTACTGTTTAAAATTCTCATTTATTGGGAATTAAAGGAACACATACGCATATTCTACCAAGCTGTAACAGCATTGAGTTTTGCTGCATAATGCTATCTGTTAAGTTCTATACTATATGCTTGATGGCAAAATAAATTGCAAGTTGATTTTTACGGTACCTATTTAATTCTATAATTATCTGTTTCTAAAGATTTCAACTAAATCTTGTGTGCAGTATTCTCATAGAGTTGATTGCACCCAAAGCAAATTAAGTTACTATGATTTATGTGAATTAACATGCTATCTTATAACACTAATGCTAGATAAAATGTGTCTACACCTACCTTCGTATAAGTCATTAGAATGCCTATTAAAATAACATCAATGTGCATCCTACTGCCATAACGCACTTTGATTTACTTTTTATGATTTATAGGAACACTGAAAACTCATAGAAAGTAAACAGATCAAAAATGTTTAATAATCTTATAGTTAACAAAGGCAGGGAAGCTACTCTTCACTCTCTGCATATTCAAACAGCGTAACTGTTATTTTGCCTACTGTTGAATCTCATTTAATACCCATATATTGTACATTCACACAGAAATGCAAAGACTATACTCAAGGTGGAGAACAGTAACGAAATGTGGGATTTTAAAATCAGAGAAGTGCATTTTTTTATTTTATTTACATGGATGTATGCTTTTAGAAACTCTTAAGGGCCGAGGCAATAGTACAAGTTCTGATCAAAACAAAACCTGGAATTTGACTATATGTTTAACCATAACCATTTAACCTCTTTCTGTAGTTATTTTCTTATTCGTCAAAATACACATATTTGTATTCAGCGATGCTGTCTCATAAGTACAACAGTACACCCTATGTACAGGTTTTATGGTGTTTTGGAGGGTCAAATATAGGACTTTCCCCTTTACACATTGAAATTTGCTAGATTTGTTATGTTGTTTTTGAAACCACATAACAGCCCAGGAATGAAAATTACCCCATCATGGATACCATTTGAAAAAATAGACAACCCATGGTATTCGAAATGGGGCATGTCCAGTCTTTTTCAGTAGCCACTTAGTTACAAACATTGGCCAAAGTTAGCGTTCATATTTGGTTTTTGCATTTTTTACAACTAACCTGCCCTTTCACCAATGATATCATCAGCATTATACATTTTGCTGCTCTAAAACACTCATATTTCTAATCAGTAATCAGTAATGTTTCACAAGGGCAACAGTACCCCCTATGTACAGGTTTCATGGTGTTTTGACAAGTAACAGGGTGAAATATAAGACTTGCTTATTTACATTTTTGCAGTTTGAAATTTGCTAGATTGGTTATGTTGTCTTTAAGACCGTATGGCTGCCAAGGAATGAGAATTACCCCTATCATGACATACCATTTGCAAAAGTAAACAAATCTTGTTATTCAAAATGGGGTTTATTCAGTCTTTGTTATTAGCCATAAACCCTGGTCAAAGTTCTGACAAAATCCGATATTTAGTGAATAACTCTGCCACTCTGATTCATTCCCTTGTTAACCAATGCTTATATGTATGTGTGTGTGTATATATATATATATATATATATAATTTACTTTTATATATATAATTTACTTTTCAAATAATGATAATGATTTTTTTTTCACAAAATACCTAGTTGACTTATCCATTTGGGAAAGACATCATTTCAATGTTTGAATATTTCTTGGGAAGAGCATCAATATCCAAATGTGTGTGAAAAAAAAGTGTTCTTTGATCATTCATGCTTCTTTCTTTATTGTACTTTCTCTGCGATTTTTCAAATAAAATGGCATGGTTTCCTATCTATTGTGTACTGAAACTTTAAAGACCATAGAGGTTTATTTTGTATTGTTTGTTTGATCTGTTGAAAAAGACACAATCAAAAGCATTGAATCTACTATTTGTCTGTGACAGTATTGAATTTAAATAGAGAATGATGTGTGTATATAGACATATATATTTGTGTGTATATAGACATATATATATATATATATATATATATATATATATATATATATATATATATATATATGTCTATATACACACAAATGTATTGCCTTTTTCTGCACAATTGTATTATTTACCTGAAGACTGGGTTCCTATTCTATCACTTCCAAAGCAAAGGTGTTGAACTTTGTAGTGTAATACACTCATCATTCTCTATTTAAATTCAATATTCAATACTGTCGCAGACAAATAGTAGATTCAATGCTTTTGATTGTGTCTTTTTCAACAGATCAACAGATCAAACAAACCAATACGAAATAAACCTCTATGGTCTTTAAAGTTTCAGTACACAATAGATAGGAAACCATGCCATTTTATTTGAAAAATCGCAGAGAAAGTACAATAAAGAAAGAAGCATGAATGATCAAAGAACACTTTTTTTTTCACACACATTTGGATATTGATGCTCTTCCCAAGAAATATTCAAACATTTAAATTATGTCTTTCCCAAATGGATAAGTCAACTAGGTATTTTGTGAAAAAAAAATCATTATCATTATTTGAAAAGTAAATTATTAATGATCAGATGTTGACAGCAGTGGGCAAAACCATGCAGCTGCATTCAGAGTCATTCAGATTGCAAAATCTGGACGTTGTTCACATTAACAATATCTGGATCTTTCAATTCAGGCACCGAATGGGCCTTTTCTAAGTTCAGCCAAAATGAATGCCACTGGCTGACTAAAATCTGGACCCAAATGCTTCAAATAAAAAAATATTTTTGTCAAATAGTTAAATAACCCTCGGCAGTGCTAGAAGCAATTGTAAGACAGCTGGCCAGAGCTTGACAGCGATCCACCACATTTAAATAGTAGTTTAAAAAGAATATCTATAAATAAAAATGCTAGGGTGGTCACTAAGTACCTTATATAATTATTAGTGAGGTTTGAAAGCTCCCTTTATCTCCATCCTCTGTGGGGCAGGTGGAGGAATATCACCTAAATGCTTAAAAGTAGATTATACATAACTAGCTGGGAATAGAGTTGAGCGAACCCGGACTGTAAAGTTCAGGTTCGTACCAAACATTACGTTTTTTGGACCCCGGACCCGAACAGAGACATATCACTGTATGTTCGGGTTGGAGTTCGGTGTTCGGCAATTTAATGGCGCGTTTTCAAAGGCTGCAGGGCAGCCAATCAACAAGCGTTTGACTTGTGTGCCCTTAGAAGCCATCACAGCCATGCCTACTAATGGCATGGCTGTGATTGGCCAGTGCAGCATGTGACCCAGCCTCTATATATAAGCTGGAGTTGCGTAGCGCCGCACACACATGAGGTCTTATTAGTGTAGGGAGAGGATGCTGCCGCTGTGAGGGACAGCTTAGAAAGGCAGCAGGTGATAGTGGAGTTTCACCGCCGCTTCCACCTACACCGCCACGGTCACCGCCTCCTCAACCTATGGGTCACTTAGTATAAACTATGTACACAATAGCAGAGGCTTGTGAAGGTCTTTTCTCCATGCATCAGGAATTGAGCTCAGTTTGAACAATGAAAGAATACCTTGCACTCCAACCCTCTCTCAAATGGATAATTCTGGTGATCCTCCTGACAGCCATGCTTTAGATTTTGATTTATGTTCTTCCAAAGCTAAAATCAAAGATTCCATCTAGTGCTATTTTATGGCTCAGCTGTATTTTTAAGTTTTATGTTATTTAAGTGATTTCCCTATCCACATTCGTTTGCAGGGCAATTGTCCTACTCTTCCCCCCATTTTACTTCCTTTTGCAGCCCTCTAGCCCTTTCCAAGACTTTTTTAGAGGCATTGTTGTGGCCAAAAGTTCGGGTCCCCATTGACTTTAATGGGGTTCGGGGTCAAGTTTGGGGTCAAGTTCGATCACGAACCTGGACTTTTTTCAAAGTTCGGCTGCACCCGCCGGACCCGAACATCCACATGTCCGCTCAAATCTAGCTGGGTGGGAACTATTTAATAAAAGAAAATGGACGGGGGAGGGAGGGGTATCCATACTGTACTCCATATGCCCCACTAAGTGTCCGTGAGTGGGAGCTATTAAAGGTACACTCCACTGCCCAAAAACATAAATAAAAATAACTGTTAAGTAGATATACTCCAATTGAAAACTTGCATGGATATAATTATGTGTGATTTCATTGGAGTTATATCTAAAAACAGCTTGCAAGAACTGCAGATCTCTTGTCTGCTGCCATTCCAAGCCCTCCTCTTCAAACCCCACACAGACTTTCCGTGGCTGTCCAATCACATACTTCTCAATGCAAGTCCCAATGAGAAGTCATTGCAAGGCAGGTGCTCTAGGCAATTGCTGACTCTTCAGTTCAGTGCAAATAAGTTAACTATACCAGGGAGTAACAGGACCTGCTGTCTGCTTGAAATGCCTGGGGTGTGTAAGCAGTACAATTTATAAAAGTGTCAATTTCTATAGAAATTTCACTATTTCCAAAATGAAAAAAGAGAGCACACTTGTAGCGGACCACCTGGTAACCTGACTGATTACCTCCGCTAATTCCCTTCCTTCAGCCAACCAGGAACCATTTAGAATACAAAGAGACCCATTTCCCCCCAGTAACTGGACGAGGCACAGACTGACGTTTATTTTGTTACACATGGTTTTACAGACACAGACCCCTACATGGGATCTTCAACACAAAACAACAGGGTTTTCAATCCCAAGAAGCTGAAGGGGGAGGGAGGAAGGACAATGCATCTAGGTTAAAATAGGCTGGCAGTGTCTCTGTGGCAACGTCCTGCTGTGACAGGAAAAGGGAGGGGGAAGGGCATAGAGCAATCCATTTCACTTACGCTACTTTACAGAGCTGCTGCATATACAGGCACAATACACGAAAGGCATAGAAATACATGGGGAAACACCGAATACAAGGGGAAACCACATTTTATACTGGAGAATCTACGAATATAGAAGAGGCCAATTCACGGACAGCCAGCGGTCCCGCCACAACACTCTTCATAAAGTGCTTTAGGTGTCTGGATTGTCCCTTTAAATACTGTATACACCAGGAAGCAGCAGGCAGTATAGCTCCAACTCCCACCCCAGTCCCATCTGTTTTGTTTTTAAATAGATAATAAAGTATAACATGTTTTATTATAAATAAGTGGCATTAATATAAAGGATGATTTATTGAGAGATACTGTTTTTTTAGACACTCTCTTATTTGTTCTGGACAGGTCACATTATTTATATTACAATCCTCAGATGATGGACCCCAGGAGGAGACTTTGTCCCCTCACCCCTGCTATTATACAGTGTTGCCCATTTGCTAGTTTTAAGCATTTAGGATATTCTTGGAAGGTGAAGGCATGGGGAGGTTTCAAACTTCCCTTATAGTAATATGGAAGTCGTATTGGCCCCCATCATTTTTATTTTATTTATTTCATTAACAGAAAAAACTTTTGTAATGTGGCAGCTGGCTAGCAAGTGCTACGTAATTAACCCTTGCACCGCTGATGGTTATTTAACCTTTCACCCGCTTGTTCATAATTAAAATTGATGATGTGCATACATTTAAAAATAGATGTGGCCTTTGTTGGATAATATGCAATCCTGAGATTCTAAAAGGCTCTAAAATGACAAGTAGGCTCCGCAATAACTTTGGAAAAATCTGAAATATATATACCCTGGGTTGACTACTTTAATTAATGGTAGGCCTTCACGGGGTGGTTTGAACTAGCAAACTGATAAAATGCTTCAAAATGTGACATGGACCCAGCTTAAAAATTAAGTCTTTGAAAATACCTGAAAAGGCTTGCTCTCAAATTTGCCTCTTTGACTACCACATATACCTGGCAAAGATACACATGTGTATATTGCTGCACTCATTGCTGTAGACATAGCTGAGCAATATATTGCCATAACACACATACGTATTGCAAAATATACAGTAAAATCCCAAAGAGTGTGTGAAAAGGCAAAAGAAAAAACATGTTTTACTACTGAACAAATAGCACCACAATAAGGTTAAAAATATGCCATTTGAGACACTCTGGGTTGTCTTCTTTAAGAAATGGTAAGCCTTTGAGGGGTAGTTTGAACTAGCAAAGTGCTAACATGCTCAAAATTGAGACATAATGCCTTAAAAAAATATATATAAATTCACACTTTAAAAGCTAAAGTGGTCATGTCTCTTATATTACACATCGATTTCACAAAAAAATGAAAATATCATACTTTAGGGGCATTGTTTTTGTAGTAGAGCATAATTTGGGAGGTTATATAACAGTGGCACCAGATTTACAAAATATCCAGCAAAAATGTTGCTGCCACCCAGGAGTGATGGGAGTGAGTGCAGGACTTATCTTTTTGTAAAATTATTAACACAACACTTTAGTTTTTGCCCCCATTTTTCATTAGCTGAACTCAAAGACTTTTTCTATGTACACAAAAGGCCCATTTCTCTCAAATATTGTTCACAAATATGTCTAAATCTATGTTAGTGAGCACTTCTCCTTTGCTGAGATAATCCATTCACCTCACAGGTGTGGCATATCAATATGCTAATTAGACAGCATGTTTATTGCACAGGTGTGCCTTAGGATGACCACAATAAAAGACCACTCTAAAATGTGCAGTTTTATCACACAGCACAATGCCACAGATGTTGCAAGTTTTGAGGAAGCATGCAATTGGCATGCTGACTACAGGAATGTTCACCAGAGCTGTTGCCCAAGAATTGAATATTAATTTCTATACCATAAGACGTCTCCAAAGGCATTTCAGAGAATTTGGCAGTACATCCGACTGGCCTCACAACCGCAGACCACGTGTAACCACACCAGCCCAGGACCTCCACTGTCAGGATCGGGACAGGGATCCAACACGCAGAGTACAAACAGTAGCCAGATACGTATACCGGACCTTAGAATGGCCGGACTAACGTAAGTAGTACAGTATAGAATGGTCAAAGACAAGCCGAGGTCGAGGGTAACAGAAGACAGGTAAGCGAGAGACAAGCCGAATCAAGGGGAACAGAGATAAGCAGAGAAAGGTAAACAAGCCGGGTCAAAACCAAAAGGGATAATAGAATACACAAGCACTGAGTGACTAGAACAAGCTAGAACCACGACAGGGCAATGAGCTAATGAAAGAAGCTCTGTTAAATACCCTGTTCAGAGCAGTAACCACGCCCCCAAGGCGTCCTGATTGGTCCTGCAGCCATTGACTGACAGGTTGTTCCGGGGGAGTGTCCTGATGACTACTTCCTGCCTAGATGCTGTAAAAGGCAGTCACTCCCTCGCGGCCGGCCTAGCATGACCGGATAGACCGCGGGGAAGGGAGCCATCAGACCGTCTGGATGGAGGAACAGCTAAGTCTCTACCTCTTTCGGAGGTAGAGACCACAGGTACCCTGACAGTACCCCCCCTCTCAGATACGCCCACCGGGCGGAATGAACCGGGACGAGATGGGAAGCGAGAGTGATACGCCCTGCGGAGACGGGGAGCATGAACATCCTCCTGAGGTACCCAACTCCTCTCCTCAGGACCATATCCCTTCCAATCAACCAGATATTGTACTCTCCCCCGGGAGATTCGAGAATCAATAATAGAGTTAACCTCATACTCCTCCTGACCCTCCACCTGAACGGGGCGAGGAGGGGCTATTGTGGAGGAAAATCTGTTACATATGAGTGGTTTCAGCAATGAAACGTGAAACGAGTTCGGGATGCGTAAGGTATTAGGAAGAGCTAAACGATACGCAACTGGATTGATACGGGTCAGCACCCTGTAGGGTCCAATATAACGAGGAGCGAACTTCATGGAGGGCACTTTTAAACGGATGTTCCTCGTGCTCAGCCATACCCTATCACCTGGAACAAAGACCGGAGCCGCCCTTCTACGTTTATCAGCGTGTTTCTTGACCAACATAGAGTTGTGCACAAGGATTTGTCGAGTTTGATCCCACAACTTCCTCAAATTGGCAACATGAACATCAACCGACGGCACCCCCTGGGAAGGGGAATCCGAAGGAAGAATAGACGGATGAAAACCATAATTCATGAAGAAGGGGCTTGAATGAGTAGAATCGCAAACGAGATTGTTGTGTGCAAACTCCGCCCAAGGAATCAAACCGACCCAATCATCCTGGTGTTCAGAAACAAAGCATCGTAAATATTGTTCAATTTTCTGGTTGGTACGTTCAGCAGCTCCGTTAGACTGAGGATGATAGGCAGAAGAAAAGTTTAATTTAATACCAAGTTGAGAGCAGAAGGACCTCCAAAAGCGGGAAACAAATTGGGAGCCTCTGTCCGATACAATTTGAGAGGGTATCCCATGTAGGCGAAAAATCTCCTTAGCGAATATCTCTGCCAATTCGGGAGAAGACGGGAGTTTAGGCAGGGGAATGAAGTGTGCCATCTTAGTAAACCTGTCAACCACGGTGAGGATAACAGTCTGTCTTTTAGAGATAGGTAGATCGACAATAAAGTCCATGGCCAAACAGGACCATGGTTTTACTGGAACCTCCAAGGGTTGCAGGAATCCACATGGAAGCGTATGGGGTTGTTTGGTTTTAGTACAAACTTCACATGCAGCGATGAACTCCTCAATGTCCCTCCGTAAAGCAGGCCACCAGAAGTCCTTAGAGATCAACGCGTAAGTTTTGCGGATACCAGGATGTCCCGCCATCTTGCTATTATGTAAACACTGTAAAAGTTCCAGTTGAAGAGCAGGAGGAACGAAATGACGGCCCGCAGGAGTCTGTTTAGGTGCTAGATGTTGCAACTTAATGATCTCGGCCAGTAATGGAGAATGAATCCTGAGATTCGTATTAGCAATGATATTGCATTTCGGAACTATAGAAGAAAGAACTGGTTCAGGTACAGTAGAAGGTTCATATTGGCGAGATAATGCATCGGCTTTAGAGTTTTTAGAACCAGGTCTGTAAGTCAGTACATAATTGAAGTGAGGACCAACGAGCTTGTCTAGAGGATAAGCGCTTAGCCTCCCCAATATAGGACAAGTTTTTGTGGTCCGTCAAAATCGTAATAGGGTGTAGGGTCCCCTCCAACAAATGTCTCCACTCCTTTAAGGCTTTAATGACTGCTAACAGTTCCCTTTCCCCGATGTCATATCTGCTCTCAGGCCCAGAAAATTTCTTAGAGAAGAAACCACAAGGGTGTAACGGTTTATCCACCCCTAACCTTTGAGACAGAACAGCCCCAACTGCTGTCTCAGAGGCATCGACCTCGAGCAAGAAAGGCAGAGTCGTATCAGGATGGACAAGAATGGGAGCCGAGGCAAAAAGTTCCTTGAGAGTCTTGAAAGCACCCAGAGCTTCCTTAGACCAGAACTTAGTATCAGCCCCTTGTTTGGTCATATTGGTAATAGGCGCAATGATAGAGGAGTATCCTTTAATGAAGCGCCTATAGTAGTTGGAAAAACCAATAAACCTTTGGATAGCCTTGAGTCCTTTGGGCAAGGGCCAGTCTAAAATAGATTGAAGTTTTACAGGATCCATTTTAAAACCCTCCCCAGAAATCACGTATCCAAGAAAGTCTACCTGAGACTGATCAAAACTGCACTTCTCCAATTTGCAATATAGACCATGTTGCAGCAGCTTGTGTAATACCTTTCTGACCTGTCTATGGTGAGTCTCAATCTCCTTAGAGTGTATTAGTATGTCGTCCAGGTAAACAATAACACAATCATGCTGAAACTCCCTAAGTACCTCATTAATCAAATCTTGAAATACTGCAGGAGCATTGCATAGTCCAAATGGCATAACAGTGTATTCGTAATGGCCATACCGGGTATTGAATGCCGTCATCCACTCGTGACCTTGCTGGATTCTCACCAAATTGTAAGCCCCTCTGAGATCTAACTTGGTGAAGATTTTGGAGCCCTTAAGACGATCAAATAACTCGGTAATCAGTGGGATAGGATAGGCATTTCTGACAGTTATTTTATTCAAGCCTCGGTAATCGATACAAGGTCTCAGCGTGCCATCCTTTTCTTAATGAAAAAGAACCCAGCCCCGGCCGGAGAAGAAGACCTCCTGATGAATCCCTTTTCTAAATTCTCCCGAATATACTCCTCTAGAACCGAGTTTTCCTGAACAGACAAAGGATATACATGGCCCCTCGGAGGCATAGTGCCGGGTAGAAGCTTAATCTTACAGTCAAATGACCTGTGTGGAGGCAAAGAATCGGCATTCTTCTTGTCAAACACTGCCCTTAAGTCTAGGTAAAGGTCTGGTATTTGTCTTTCTGTGGACTGAGTAGGATTCTCCGGTATGTTAATATTAGCTAATGGAGAAACCTTGCACAAACACCGATCCTGGCAGCCCTGGCCCCACGAGAGTATCTCTCCTAACTCCCAATCGATAATAGGGTTATGTTTTTTCAACCATGGGTACCCCAGAACTATGGGAACGGAAGGAGACGAAATGAGCAGAAGAGATAAATTCTCCACGTGTAGGATACCCACATTTAAATTAATGGGTATGGTCTCACGAAAGATAACAGGGTCTAGTAGTGGTCTACCATCTATGGCCTCAACGGCCAAAGGTGTCTCCCTTAGCTGGGATGGGAAATTGTTCTTACTAGCAAAGGCTTGGTCGATAAAATTCTCAGCAGCACCGGAATCTATCAATGCCATAGCCCTTACTACTTCCTTCCCCCAAGTTAAGGAAACTGGTAGCAGAAGCCTGTGATCTTTATAATCAGGAGTAGAGGACAAAATAGAAACACCCAAGGCCTGTCCTCTAGAGAGACTTAGGTGCGAGCGTTTCCCGGGCGGTTAGAACAGTTCGAGAGTAAATGACCCTTGGCTCCACAATACATACACAAACCCTCTCTTCTCCTGTGCTGTCTTTCCTCCTCAGAGAGGCGGGTATACCCTTTCTGCATAGGTTCAGTAAGCAAAGATATCGTGGAGTCAGGACTTGGAACAGCGGGAGCTAACCTAAAAGAAGGTCTCTGGTTCCCCTCTCGAGTGTTCTGTCTCTCTCTTAGACGTTCATCTATACGAGAGATGAACGAAATTAAATCCTCTAAATTCTCAGGGAGTTCTCTGGTAGCAACCTCATCAAGGATTACATCAGATAGGCCATTCAAAAATACATCCATATACGCCTGCTCATTCCACTTGATTTCTGCCGCCAGAGACCTGAACTCTAGTGCATAATCCACCAGTGTTCGGTTCTCCTGTCTCAGGCGCAACAGTAATCTGGCTGCATTAACCTTTCTACCTGGAGGGTCAAATGTTCTTCTAAAAGCAGCTACAAATGCGTTATAGTTATAAACTAATGGATTATCGTTCTCCCATAGTGGGTTGGCCCATCTCAGAGCTTTCTCAATGAGTAGGGTGATAATAAATCCTACTTTTGCCCTATCTGTAGGATAAGAGCGAGGTTGCAATTCAAAGTGGATACTAATTTGGTTTAAAAAACCACGACACTTCTCAGGAGCCCCACCATAGCGTACTGGGGGGGTAATGTGAGAAGAAGCACCCACTGTGGCTACCTCTAGACCTGAACCGACAGGAGAAACAGGGGTATTACGTATCTCCTCTGGTGGTTTATTGGCACAAGCTAATAGAGCCTGTAGCGCAAGCGCCATCTGATCCATTCTGTGATCCATGGCTTCAAACCTAGGATCAGGAGCAGCCAGCTGACTGTTTGTACTTGCAGGATCCATTGGCCCTGTCGTAATGTCAGGATCGGGACAGGGATCCAACACGCAGAGTACAAACAGTAGCCAGATACGTATACCGGACCTTAGAATGGCCGGACTAACGTAAGTAGTACAGTATAGAATGGTCAAAGACAAGCCGAGGTCGAGGGTAACAGAAGACAGGTAAGCGAGAGACAAGCCGAATCAAGGGGAACAGAGATAAGCAGAGAAAGGTAAACAAGCCGGGTCAAAACCAAAAGGGATAATAGAATACACAAGCACTGAGTGACTAGAACAAGCTAGAACCACGACAGGGCAATGAGCTAATGAAAGAAGCTCTGTTAAATACCCTGTTCAGAGCAGTAACCACGCCCCCAAGGCGTCCTGATTGGTCCTGCAGCCATTGACTGACAGGTTGTTCCGGGGGAGTGTCCTGATGACTACTTCCTGCCTAGATGCTGTAAAAGGCAGTCACTCCCTCGCGGCCGGCCTAGCATGACCGGATAGACCGCGGGGAAGGGAGCCATCAGACCGTCTGGATGGAGGAACAGCTAAGTCTCTACCTCTTTCGGAGGTAGAGACCACAGGTACCCTGACACTCCACATCCATTATCTTCACCTCCAAGATCGTCTGTGACCAGCCACCCAGACAGCTGCTGCAACAATCAGTTTGCATTACCAAATAATTTCTGCACAAACTGTCAGAAACTCTCAGGGAAGCTCATCTGCATGCTTGTCGTCCTCATCGGGGTCTCGACCTGACTGCAGTTCATCAACATAACCGACTTGAGAGGGCAAATGCTCACATTCTATGGCATCTGGCACTTTAGAGAGGTGTTCTCTTCACGGATGAACCCCGGTTTTCACTGTACAGGGCAGATGGCAGACAGCATGTATGGCATCGTGTGGGTGAGCGGTTTGCTGATGTCAACGTTGTGGATCAAGTGGCCCATGGTTGCAGTGGGGTTATGGTTTGGGCAGGCGTATGTTATGAACAACAAACACAGGTGCATTTTATTGATGGCATTTTGAATGCACAGAGTTACCATGATGAGATTCTGAGGCCCATTGTTGTGCTATTCCTCCACGATCATCACCTCATGTTGCAGCATGATAATGCATGGCCCCACGTTGCAAGAATCTGTACCCAATTCCTGGCAGCTGAAAACATCCCAGTTCTTGCATGGCCAGCATATTCACCGGACATGTCATCCATTGAGTATTACATAGTTAGATAGCTGAAAAGAGACTTGCGTCCATCAAGTTCAGCCTTCCTCACATTTGTTTTTTGCTGTTGATCCAAAAGGCAAAAAAAAAAAAAAAACAGTTTGAAGCACAATTTTGCAACAAGCTAGGACAAAAAATTCCTTCTTGACCCCAGAATGGCAGTCAGATTTATCCTTGAATCAAGCAGTTATTACCCTACATTGAAAGATTATATCCTTTAATATTCTGTCTTTGCAAGTATGCATCTAGTAGCTGTTTGAACATCTGTATGGACTCTGATAAAACCACTTCTTCAGGCAGAGAATTCCACATCCTGATTGTTCTTACAGTAAAAAACCTTTCCTTTGCCTTAGACGAAATCTTCTTTCTTCCAGTCTAAACGCATGGCCTCGTGTCCTATGTAAAGTCCGGTTTGTGAATAGATTTCCACACAATGGTTTGTATTGGCCCTGAATATATTTGTATAATGTTATCATATCCCCTCTCAGGCAACGTTTTTCTAAACTAAATAGGTTTAAATTTGTTAACCTTTCTTCATAGCTGATATGTTCCATTCCTTTTATTAATTTTGTAGCCCGCCTCTGCACTTTTTCTAGTGCCATGATATCCTTCTTGAGAACAGGTGCCCAAAATTGCACAGCATATTCAATATGTGGTCTTACCAGTGATTTATAGAGAGGCAAAATGATATTCTCGTCCCGAGAATGAATGCCCTTTTTCATGCATGACAATACCTTACTGGCCTTGGCCACTGCTGATTGACATTGCACATTGTTGCATAGTTTGTTGTCTATAACAATTCCCAAGTCCTTTTCGTGTGTTGTTATCCCTAATTCACTTCCATTAAGGGTATACGTTGCTTGTGTATTCTTTACGCCGAAGTGCATAACTTTGCATTTTTCAACATTAAATTTCATCTGCCATTTGAGTGCCCAGTCCTCCAGTCTATCTAAATCCTTCTGCAGCAAAGTCATATCTTGCTCACATTGTATTATTTTACAAAGTTTTGTGTCATCTGCAAACACTGAAACATGACTTTCAATGCTGTCTTCAAGATCATTTATAAAAATGTTAAATAGAAGGGGTCCCAGAACAGACCCCTGAGAGACACCACTTGCCACCTCTGTCAAGCTTGAAAATTTACCATTAACGACAACTCTTTGTATTCTGTTTTTAAGCCAATGTTCTACCCAAGAACAAGCATTTTCATCGAGACCGATTTCCTTGAGTTTGAACACTAATCTTTTGTGTGGAACTGTATCAAATGCCTTGGCAAAATCCAAATAGATCACATCCACTGCAACACCCTGATCTATACTTCTACTTACCTCTTCGTAGAACGCAATCAAGTTAGTTTGACATGACCTGTGCTTCATAAAACTGTGCTGATTTTTGCTGATAACCATATTCTTCTCAAGGAATTCTTGAATATTATCCCTTAATAACCTTTCAAATATTTTACCAGCCACAGAAGTTAAGCTCACATGTCTATAATTTCCAGGCAAGGATTTTGAACCCTTTTTGAATATAGGAACCACATCTGCCTTCCTCCAATCCTCCGGAACACTTCCTGAAAGAAAAGAATCTTGAAAGATTAAAAACAGAGGTTCACTTATTTCTACACTTAGTTCCTTAAGTATACGTGGATGGATACCGTCAGGCCCTGGAGCTTTGTTTATATTAACTTTCTTTAGTTGCTGCAGCACATTGTCTTGAGTTAACCAATTACAATTATTCTGCAAGTTTTTAGTAGCAATCATTTGCACATCTATTGCCATGGGTTCTTCTTTAATATATACGGAGGAGAAATAGTTATTTAGAATTCCTGCCTTTTCTTGGTCTTCATTAACTAACACCCCCGTTTCAGTTTTAAGTGTACCTATACTTTCATTTTTGGTTTTTTTGGAATTTATGTACTTAAAAAATGCTTTGGGGTTGGTTTTGCTCTCTTTAGCTATCATTTTTTCATTTTTGAAGTTTAGCAAGTTTAATTGCCTTTTTGCACGCATTATTTGCTTTCTTATATCTTTTATAAGATGCATCTGATTTGTCTGATTTAAATGCTTTAAATGCCCTTTTCTTATTTTTAATCTCTTGTTTTACTTCTCTACTAAGCCACATTGGTTTTAATTTGTTTCTTTTATATTTATTTCCCAATGGTACATACTGAGAAATGTACCTTTCTAATATTTGTTGGAAGATGATCCATTTATCCTCAGTGTTCTTTTCACTAAAGAGTTTATGCCAGTCAATATATTGTAAAGCTTCCCTTATCTTATTGAAATTGGCCTTTTTAAAATTATATGTTTTAGTATACCCCATGTGCTTTTGTTTTTTTGAGTTTATTTCAAAGGACACTAAATTGTGATCACTATTTCCCAAGTGCTCACATACTTGAATGTTGGTCAAAAGATCAACGTTGTTTGTTAAAACCAGGTCCAGACAAGCGTCCATTCTAGTTGGTGCTTGTACAAGTTGTGACATGAAGTTGTCATTTAACAAGTTTAAAAACCTAATTCCCTTTGCTGAGCTACTAGTCCCTATGTCCCAATTTATGTCTGGGTAATTAAAATCTCCAATAATTAAAGTGTTACCAAGATTTGCAGCTTTCTCAATTTGCTCAAACAGCTGTTGTTCCTCGTCAATATTAACATTAGGTGGTTTATAACATATCCCAACCAATAGTTGGTTTCCCTTCTTTTCCCCCAAGCAGATATTTACCCATAAAGCTTCCACACTTTCCTCATCACATTCAATTTGCTTAAGATTTGGCTTTAAATCATGGTTGACATACAAACATACCCCACCACCCTTCTTGTTTTTCCTATCCTTCCTAAATAATGTGTACCCATTTAAGTTAACTGCCCAGTCATGTGTCTCATCCCACCATGTTTCAGTTATGCCTATTATATCATATTGTTTAGTGTATGCTAATGCCTCTAGTTCCCCCATTTTGTTATTTAGGCTCCTTGCATTAGTAAGCATACATTTAATATCATGCGTCTCTTGTTTATTTTGTGAATTACCAACATTACATAGCTTCTCTGTTCTGAGCTTGCCCCTCCCCCCGTCTCCACCCTCCTTATACTGTTCTAAAGCCCATCTCCTTTCTGTCCTATCTCCATTTTGTAGATTGCTATGACCCTCCCCCCTACTACTAGTTTAAAATCTCCTCCAACCTTTTAGCCATCCTATCCCCCAGCACTGCAGACCCCCTTCCGTTTAGGTGCAATCCATCACTACTATATAGGTTGTACCCAATCGCAAAGTCGGCCCAGAGTATGTTTGGGATGCTCTGGATTGGCGTATACGAAAGCGTGTTCCAGGTCCTGCCAATATCCATCAACTTCGCACAGCCATTGAAGAGGAGTAGACCAACATTCCACAGGCCACAATCAACAACCTGATCAGCTCTATGTGACGGAGATGTGTTGCACTGCGTGAGGCAAATGGTGGTCACACCAGATACTGACTGGTTTTTGCACACCCCGGCCACCCAAATACAGTAAAACTGCACATTTTAGAGTGGTCTTTTATTGTGGCCAGCCTAAGGCACACCTGTGCAATAATCATGCTGTCTAATCAGCATATTAATATGCCACACCTGTGAGGTGGATGGATTATCTCAGCAAAGGAGAAGTGCTCACTAGTGTATATGTAACATGGAATAGTATTATTAGAATGGTATACTATAGTATATTCAGTATTTGTGACAACATTTGAGCAGCTTACTTAACATATATTGCTGGAAATTTATTGAGTAATTCTCTTTCGATATTTTTTTTTTTTAGTTTTGTTTAAATGTGCTAAATATTTTTTATTGAACTTGAGTTTTGAACATAATTTTGCACTTTTGACACAGATTTAACAATGTCTCATTCTGTCTATGTTACTTTACATTAAAACTATTGAAAATATGCACAACTCCAATGTTATAATAGATACATACATAGAAACTGAACAGAAAATAAAAATCAGATATACAATATGCATTGGTGCCAAAAAAGAAGAATTGAAATATAAGCTAAAAACGCATAAACCAGCATTTTAAAAGTTTTACCTTTACTAGTATTTGTCATTGAAGAGAGCTAACATGTCATAAATCATGGTCACGGAAGAGCTGGAGTAAATCTGTTTTGTTGTTGAATGAACTATAATTCTTTTCCTCTTGATTCCGAAAATGTTCTTAAAATGATTAAAGTTCAGTAAGAGCCTACCCACATTTTTCAGTCATTGTACATTACATTATCTCAACAGTGACATAAAGAACCCCTCTATGAATTGTGAATCAAGATTTATTTTTTAAGGACAAAACAGATTCTTTAAATAATAGCGAAGATATAAGCCAACCTTACTCTATAGATAAGTGCCTATGGTGATTATTCACAGTGGCATGTAGTATTTTAGTGATCATGTCAAGATTAAGCTGACATTCAGGGATTAAAATATTCCATTTTTGAGCATTAGCAATGCAGTTACTGTCAGGGAGTGAAAAGTGAAGATTTGAAAAATTGAGAAAGCCTTATATTTCTTTTTAAAGACCTAAATAACTGAACCTTCACCAACTACAGGAAGTCTAATGCTTTCTTTAAATCTATAGCCATGTGCAATCAATCACTCACTTCATGATAAAAAGTAACGCTTTAAGTGGCTAGGTTTTTTTAACGTAGGCCTCGATTTAATATTTTTGGATAAACTTTTTAAACAATTTTAATGTCATTAAACTATTGAAACATATGAAAAATATATCAATATGTTTAGAAAAAAATAATTTCAAAACATATTTTTTAAATAATAAGTAATTTTAAAAGTTTATCCAAAAATATTAAATCAAGGCCATAGTTATTTGCTTCATGCACTTTTTAGTCTCTGATTCTTTCACATATTTTTTTGTTTGTTAAATAAGTGAATCTCTAGAATTCATTAGAATTAAAATTTTTCAGTCATGTATTTATAACCTGCATTCTCAATGTTTTTTGTTGAAGATTATGGATGTGGATGTAAAAGTTTATATCCACTATATTATAGCCTTGTCCATTTTAAACCTACATGAAAATAATCTTATAAACCATAGACATCCTGGCAATCTAAGATTTCTTTCAATTTTTTTATGCAAACAACTGCATGCTAACTGGTGCAAACTATGTTATTTGCATGAAGGACTACATATAACATAAAATAATACGGTTAAGAAATAAAAAATAACCATACAAAGATCTTTAAATCTGGCAATTTGGAACTGAAGACTCCTGCATAAGTGGTTGTCAACGGAGTATAATATAATTATTAGCTAATGATATAACTATTTTATCTCTTATGTATTTGTTCCTAAAGCGCAGGTTAATCAATTACATGCAAGTAGCTGAAGATTGGATATTATTTATAATCATTATTTGTATTGACATTAGTTTTTTATCTTGTCTTTTTTTGTAAATATTTTTTATTTTTGTTATTTGCGTTGGGAATTATACATTTTAATTTGGCCTATTCTAGGGTTTTAGAAAACAAGAGTAGGAAGAAAGAAGGTATCTGATGGTAAGTATACATTGTTTTTATTTTATAGGTATTACATTCAAATATCCTTCAAATGTTGAGAAAATACTTCATGCGAAATTAAGACACTAGATAAATTTAACTCTTGGTGTAAAGAGCTTTTGGTGTAAACTGTGTGGCTTTTTCAAGAAGATGAGTATTATTCTCTGCATATTATTTCACTCCCTCCTATAGGCAACTTATTGCAGCTTCTTCTACCAATAGTAATTGTGGCATTTGTTACAAATAGGTGAAAATAATTCTCAGTTACTAATTTCTCATGATAGAAAATGTGTGTCTCCTGGAAAATTACAGACTAATCCTTCAACATTAGGGCAGATCTTTCCATTTTACCTTGAGGGGAAAAAAAGTATTTCATCCACTTAATGCATACGTTTGCAAATTATTGCCAGCTTTCTGCTTTGGACCAATAATATCCAGTGATTTTGTCCTGGAATTCGAAGTTAGCCCCACTTTGGAGTTGTTCTCTGACTTGCTCAGATGCTACACCATCCTTGACAACATATTAGAAGTCTTGCCTACTTAGAAATAGAAAGTATTTGGCATTTTGCTTAAAAAGTATTCTGTGCTACTGTCATGATAATCATAGACCCTAGCACGCAGTTTCAAAACCCAAGAACCACATAATATATAATAATAATGACAGCATAGTCTGTATAAGCAGTCATTCGAGGGGCTGGTGCAGGGATTGTTTGCGTACACAGCTGAATGTGCATTTTGCCTTCTCCCAATGCATTTTAACCTGTGTATCTCTTAACCCTTGTGGGGCACACAAGGGAGCAGCAATGAGGAGAAGATCTGCAAAGGAGGAAGAAATAAGAATGGGATTTAGCATGTAGCCCCACCCTTCAAATTCCCGTGGCACCCCTTAAAAATATGCAATGTCAGATTCTATTCAACCTTTTTTGACTTAAATGCAATAGGTGTCACTGGCTTTTACAATTTAAGTTCTTTAAAATGTTCTATTTCTTTTCAGGCTTCCATTTACATTAATTTAAAATAAATGAAACAGAAACAACATAACACTTTTTAGGTTAGATAGCTTTTTGCAATGAGAATATTAAACAGGCTTTTGGATGTTTGTTTGCTTTGCAGAACAGGAGCAGGGGTAATTTGTCCTCTAGCTCACCCACATAGCAGAACAGTTTATTTAAAGGACACTTACATTAAAATAAACACTTTAGCTGCAAAAGTACACACATTTATCTGATATCCATCCTGATTTATTGCATGACTGCAGATTCATGTATTTGCAAACCAAAAAAAAGCCATACAAGAAGCTTTTAGATCATTAACTCCTTAAAGGAAAACTATAGTCACTAGAACCACTACAGCTTAAATGCTGTCTTTTCAGAGAAAAAGGCAGTGATTACATTGTTGCCTAGTAATACCCCTAATGGCAGTCACTCAGACGGCTACTAGAGGTGCTTCCTTATCCAGTGCTGAACAGTATGCAGCACCTAAATTCAGTGTCTCCATGTTCTGCATGGGGATGCTGAACGTTTCCCATAAAGATACATCGATTCAATGCATTTCTTTGAGGGTAAGCTGATTGGTGCAGCGTGCAACTTAAACAACCACTTCAGGGCTATAGTGACGCTACGGCATTGAGGCAATTGTCCAAGTTCAGAAGCAAAACAAACCCTGTAATTTGAGCAATATGTCTGTTCAACCATGATGTCTCTTTTTTATATTTAAGTATTATATATAATTTTGTCATGAAAAAATATGGCTTTAATGCACATCAAATATTTCTATATGAAACATAATTTAATATGCACAAAAAAAACCTTGCCCATTTCAGATTTTATACATTGAAATTTGCCAGATTGGTTTGCGAGGCCCAGGCTGCCTTTGAGACCATATGGCAGCCAAGAAATGAAAATTAACCCCATCATGGCATACCATTTGAAAAAGTAGACATCCCAGGGTATTTAAAATTGGGAATGCCCAATCTTTTGTAGGAACCACTTGGGCACAAACCCTAGCCAAAGTTAGTGTTCAGATTTTGTTTTTGTTTTTTTTCTCACACATAAACTGCACTTTCACTGATGAATATCATTATACATTTTACTGTTTTAAAACACTCATATTTGTGTTCAGCGATGTCTCACAAATACAACAGTAGCCCCCATCTACATGTTTTATAGGTTTTTGTAAAGTTACAGGGTCAAATATAGGGCTTGAAATTTACATTCTCTGGTACTTCTGCTGGACTGTTATGATAGTATTATATATATTATATATTGTATATAGTATTATATATAAAAAATGTTGTGCTGAAAAAGCCCCCCTCGGCTTATACTTAAGTCAAGGTCTGTATGATGGCAACTTACATTGCCATAATACAGACCAGGACCGCCGGGCTCATTACAAGTCTGGCGGTCCTGTTGGGGGCCGAGAGCAAGCTGTTACTTACCTGTGCAGCAGTTCCGTTCATCTTCCAGTGTAAATCTCACAACACCCGCGGCCGCGTGTTACCGTGGCAATGCTCCGCGCAGCACGCAGACCGCAGAGGTGAACGGAGATGAACGGAGCTGCTGCACAGAAAGTAACAGCTTGCTCCCAGCCCCCCTCCTGCACAGCCCATGCCACTGGACCACCAGGGATTGAGATAGACCCCTCCCTGGCCAGACAACAAGCAGGGAGGGGGGATGAAAAAAAAAAAAAACAAATAAATATTAAAAAAATAAAAATAATAAAATAATAAAATAAAATATTAACAATATTAAAATAATTAATATAACAAAATAAAATAATAAGCATATTAAAATAAAATGCTCTCCCCACCCAGTTTACACACACTACACAAACACAAACACACTCTGCATCATATATATATACACACACTGCATTCACACAAACACACACTCTGCATTATATACACACACACTGCATTCATACAACACACTCTGCATTATATATACACACTGCATTCATACAAACACACTCTGAATTAATTATATACACACACACTGCATTCATTATATACACACACACTGCATTCATACAAACACACTCTGCATTAATTATATTCACACACACTGCATTCATTATACACACATACTGCATTCATTATATACAACACACACTACACAAACACAAACACAAACTGCATTATATAGACACACTCTGCATTATATATACACACACTGCATTATATACACACACTGCATTCATACAAACACACTCTGCATTATATATACACACTGCATTCAATATACACACACACTGCATTCATACAAACACACTCTGCATTATATACACACACACTGCATTCATACAAACACACTCTGCATTATAGTCACGCACTGCATTCATTATATTCACACACTGCATTCATTATATACACACACTACACAAACACACACTGCATTCATTATATACACACACTGTAAATAAATATTCAATTAATGTAATTTTGGGGGGATCTAATTTTATTTAGAAATTTACCAGTGGCTGCTGCATTTCCCACCCTAGGCTTATACTCGAGTCAATACGTTTTCCCAGGTTTTTGTGGTAAAATTAGGGGCCTCGGCTTATATTCGGGTCGACTTATACTCGAGTATATACGGTGTATGTATATATATATATATATATATATATATATATATATATATATATATATATATATATATTTGTGTGAAGGGCTCATGATGGCAAAGAGAAATAAGACCTAATAAGTGTAGGAAGGTATAAAAGTAGCAAGTCGGTTGTGGTGTGCCGAAACCGACGATGAGGTAGGCCTGAAAATAAAGAGGGCCCACCAAGAAGAAATTTAAGAAAAAGGAGTTGATAAAGAGGTGTGGGTGGGAGGGTGATGCAACGCTGACCTCGAAGGTATGGAGCCAGGTAAGGGGTGTCCCTTAAGTAGGGAAGGGGTGTGTCATACGCCCCTCCCACAAACACAGGCCAAAAGGCCTTACTACTTGTGTGAAGGGCTCATGATGGCAAAGAGAAATAAGACCTAATAAGTGTAGGAAGGTATAAAAGTAGCAAGTCGGTTGTGGTGTGCCGAAACCGACGATGAGGTAGGCCTGAAAATAAAGAGGGCAAAATAGAAATTTCAATATTTTAATACAAACTACCAATATACATACTTTTAACAAGACATGTTCTGAAAAGCATTTCTTACTTCTTGTACAGGGTTAGGAATGTACCGTGTGTAAGCGGATGATTTCCAGCGCCCCAGTGTCTTGATAACATGAACCGGTATGTTAACACTGGAGGCTGTGGAGGCCGCTCCTATGCGGAAGGAGTGGCCTGAATAGTTAGCTGGCTTGAGTCCCAGCTGTGTTAGTAATGACCTAACGTGGGTCATGAAGTTGGTAGTAGTGAGAACTGAACCTCGTAGAACAAAAAGTGGTTGTGATGGTGGTGCCTTGAGATTCTCTGTATAAGAGTCCAGTATTTGGACGGGGCACCAACTGTTGTGAGTCGGATAGTATTTAACCTCTACGGGTGGAGCGTGTTGACTGTTTTTGGAATGAGGTAGTGTCAGGATATAATAGTCCATGTGTTTGGTTAAGTGCGAATGAAGCAGTAGGTGAGTGGATTGTGTTGTATTGATGGCGGTAAACTCTCTAGGTCTCAGAAACCCATAAAAAGCCACGTAAATAGCTGTTTTGATGACTAGGGTTGTGTTGAAGGAGAAGGGTTTTAGATCTAGTAGTTGTGATAATTTCTTAAGGATATGAAAATCTATAGGAAGCCTCTGTGCTGTATGCGGGGGTTCGGATCTTTGTATACCCCTAAGGATGTTCTTGATTTGGTATGATGACATGAAACTTGAGTTGTTGGGTTGTAAGGTCAGCATGTGATGTTGGATGCCAGTAAGATATAGTTTGATTGTGTTGTAAGAAAGTTTGAGTTTGAGGTGGCAAAAAGAGGCAAAACCTAAAAAAGAGGTCATGATGAATGGTTGTAATATGTTGTGTTCCAAAAGGAATCTTTTGAATAAACTGAAAGCTCTGTTGTAGGTTTTCCTGGTATTTGTAGATAGAGCTAGTTGGGACAAAGTTCTGCAATGTTGCATGATAACGTCTAGTCCATTGTTAGCTGATGGAACAGTGGAGTGGCCGTGGCTGTGAGCGCGGCTGATGGGAGAAGTTGATGAAAGGCCTGGAATTTAAAACGAGACAAATTATCAGCCGCCTCGTTACAAATACCTGGAATATGAACACAGTGCAAGAAAAAATTATGACATGCTGCCAACCAAGTGAGTTTCCTCAAAAATCTCATGATAGTAAGGGAGTTGGAGCGACCTTTGTTGATAATGGAACAGGTTGCTTGGTTGTCTGAGTAACACCTGACTGATGAACCTGTCCATAGATGTCCCCATGCCACGGCAGCCGCCACGATGGGATATATCTCGAAAAGAGCTGAGGTAGAGAAAAAACACTCCAGGTCCTGCACCTCTGAAGGCCAGCTACCCCAAAGCCATTCGTTCCCAAAAATTGCTGCAAAACCTGTGGTAGACGCCGCGTCTGTCCAAACAGTAGGAGAAGTGTCAGACAATTGAGGGAGGAACATGCTTTTTCCGTTCCAGGAGTTTAAAAAGTTTCTCCACATGAGAAGGTCTGCCGTGGCTTGGGTATCTAGGGTTAATCTGTGTGCATCATGTAGAAACCGTGGGAACATGCTGAGGAGACGTGATATGAAAGCACGGCCTTGAGGTATAATACGCATGGCAAAATTGAGTGACCCCAGTAAAGATTGTAATTCTTTGCGATTGCAAGTGCGTAGTTGTATATAGAGGTTGATGTTTGTCAGGATGTTTTCTACCTTGGTGCGTGGTAGGCTAGCTTGCATGTTGGCTGAGTCTAGCATGATGCCCAGGAAAGTGATGATGGTATCTGGGCCTTCGGTCTTGGTAGGGGAGACTGGGACCCCCAACTGGTTGAATAGGCTGACAGTTTCTTTGAGGCTACTGGGAGGGGAAGAATTCTCCTCGACCATTAGGAAATCGTCCAGATAATGTATGACTGTAGGGCATCTGGATATATTGAGTAGTAACCAGCATAGGATTTCGGCAAATGTGTCAAATATGGCTGGACTACTTTTAGAACCAAAAGTTAGTCGTGAGAAAAAGTAGTAGTTCCCTTCCCACTTGATGCCATGTAGGTGCCACAGTGTGGGGTGGATTGGTAGTAGTTTGAATGCATTTGTTATGTCGGTCTTACTGAGCCATGCACCGACTCCTGCCTGTAAGATAGCCGTAATGGCGTGGTCTATAGTGGAATATTGCAGGGAGAATTCCTCCGATGGTATTAGGGAGTTGAGGCTAGGAGTGGTAGAGGTGTGTGGTGCCGACAAATCGATAATAAGTCTCTGCTTGTTGGAAGATTTTCCTGTGACAACCCCGATAGGGTTTGTCCTCCATGTAGTGAAAGGAGGGGATTGAAAAGGTCCCAATAAAAAACCTTCTGACACTTCTTTAGCTATGAGTGTGTCAACAGCTGTAGGGTTGTGTTGGGCGGATTGTAGGTTTGGACATTCCAGGTTTCCAGAAGGCATATGTATGATACCTGTGTGGAATCCTTCTGATAGACCAGAGATTATGAAATCTACTAAATGTGTAGATGGATGCTGTGACAGAAATGTCGCAAGTAGGGATATGTTGATAGACGTTAGGTACTGTTTGGGATACATTTTATTGGGACACATGATTTTTGCATGTGCCCTAAAACATTTTGAGCATATATGCAATAAACGACAACCGCTGTAATTACATGTACCAACATTAAAGTTATTACATATCTGGGATTTGCCCAGAAACTTGATAGGTCTACCCAGTTTGTCTTGAGCTATTTTCTCCGTAGGAGCAGCGGAGCTAGGTCCTTGCACGTGGGTATGCTCGTTAGCAGTGGTGGGACAAAAATTTGCCGAATGAGACATGGAGGAGCAGTATGCACAAGCCGGCGTCCTTAGCCCTGCAAAGTGTCTGCAGAAAATCACTGTGTCTATCTTACTCCAGTTGGACCTTGTCCCGTACTGTGAGAAGGCGCCTGACACTTTTGCAGAAAAAGATCTATGGTAATCGTAGAATGCCGATCCACCATATTTATTGCCCAGGTCCACCAGCTTGTGCATATACATGTCAAATTCCTCACGCCTGTGTGGGTAAACGGCACATATGACATCCCGATAGATGCCAAAAGCCAACACAAATTCCGGGATGGTGAGTTTCCTGTTTAGGCGTGCATCCCTGGACTTGACCACCACAGAAATATCCTCATACGCATAAGTTTTATGCTCCACCACATCCTGGGAGGCAATTAGTAGTGCAGCTAAGTTGACATCTTTACCTTCCAGGATGTCTTTCTTAAGGTGCTCAGGTATCATATGGGCAGGGTTAACCTCCTGCTCGTCAGAGGTGGTGGCTGGAGAAACTAGTGGCAACTCGACCAGTGGCGGAGGGGTCACAGTGACTGACCCAGCCAAGGTAAGGGCTGTGGTGACCGATTCCAGTTTCTCCAGCCTGGAGTTTACCTTGCCCATGGATGACATGAGGGATGTAAGCATGCCATGTATATCTGTCGGGTTAGACTGGCTAGTCCCTTCCCCTGCATCAGAGTTATCAGTTGAGGTTTGCAACAGTTTGTATAGTTCCGCTTTCCTGGCAGTAGCGGGGAAAGGAATGTGTCGCCTCCTGAGTTCGCTAGTTATGCGAGGGATTGTCCAGGACCTGAATGATGCAGGACTAGCCATGTCTTCTTCCGGTGGTGGGGAGTTTGGTCTAGCCGGAGTGCTCGGGATGGAGAAATCCTCTACCCCTTCTTGAGACATACTAGATGAGAAAATATACCGTTAGTGTTGAAACCCAGGGGATGTACTGGCGGGCTAATTATGCCGTGTGAGGCGAAAAAATTAATCTTGTCCTTTGGTGACAGGTGAGGCCCTGCTAATTGCCAAGTGGCTATGAGAGGCTCTATCTATGCGTTGGCGCGAGGGAATATTGAGGCCACCCATGTAGTGGCAGGAATTCGTAGGCCTCTCGGTGACAATAAAAGAAAAACAGGGGAAGGGAGTGACAGGTGACGCCCTCTCTAAACTTTGCGAGGCGGCTAACTAACGTGTGGCTCGAGGGGTGTATGCCTCTGAAACGTTTGAGGCGGGGTGTTGGCCTCGCGGACCTCTAAACTATAGGCGGTATGCCAAGAGGGGAGATACCTATTTGGGCCTATACCCCTAACTTGCCAGTACTCTATGTCCTATTTAGGGAGAACGTATGTGACACGTGAGCAGGCTTACGTACCTGATAGTATGTATACGTATATGGTGCGTAAGGTATAGAAAACCTGGATAAACCTAAAAGGGTAGAAATAGATATGATAGTATGAGAAATGGATCCTGTGATACTAACGTAGACTAGATATGCTGTGGTTGATTTTATTAACCGTATGTGTTGAAGGGGAACAATTAGAGTAAGGAAGTACCCCGCCTGATTTGTTATGGAGAAAAACCGTAACGCAGGATTAGCTTGTAGTGTCTACATATAATGTGTATACCTGGTGACCAAAATTTAAAATATATATATGGCCGTGCTACTGTAGTAATCATAGTGCAGGGAGTATGAGTTTAAACTATGAAAATTGACCATATGCAGAAAAGTTGACGTATGAGAGGTTAAACCAAAAGTGTGATTCAAACCTGAAAGTGTGAGATGTTGGGACCGTGTTCTGTATACGATATATCGTTTGAGTATATGCAGAAAGGTCAGGAAATGTACGTGCCATGTAAACGGGTGTACATGGTAGTGACAACGTAATATACACAATTAAATTAGAAAAAACCTTATCACATATATATACATTATACCTATTCCTGATTAATTATCTGAGTTTCTAGTGTATGTAATTTGAGTACATAAAGAAAAGTCAGCATATGACACGTGCCATGTAATGAAAAGTGTACATGGTGTGTTTAAACAGGGAGGAGAAGAAAAAAAAAAAAAAACGTTTGTTTAAAACAAATTCCCTAAGTGTAAATGGAAGGTACACAAAAAGTAAAGTTGTTCAAGCAAAACTATGTATATGTATACCAGGATAATATCATGAACTAATAATACATGAGCCCTAACCTAGGTATAATTAATGTGACAGCATAAATTATGAAATACATGCTATAAACGTTATATGTATATAAAACAGACTGGTATTCAATAAACTATAATCTGCATTAAAATGAATAATCCTACTATCAGGTACTAAAAACTTATCATATAGAAACAAACTGAAATAAAGGAGGGAAAAAGTAAAGCATAAGAATGCTACATACATAGTACTTGGTTTCCGGAAACCGGAGGGTTAATTTGCCTGAGACTTTGGCCGTAAAGCGTGTGGCCGTAAAGTGAGGCTGAAAATTATTGCGACGCCGTGGGAAGTGATCCGGGCGACGGACTTACGTTTGAGAAGTCCTGAGGACACGATCAGCGAAGAAGACCGGGTTTTTTGTGCGTGGCTGGCCGTGGAAAGACCTGTAAGGAGTTCCTGGACACAGCTGACACCGAAGAAAAACGCGGGTTTCCGAAAGCAAGATGGCGCTGTCCGTGAACCGGAAGTGGATTCAGGATGCAACGCTGACCTTGAAGGTATGGAGCCAGGTAAGGGGTGTCCCTTAAGTAGGGAAGGGGTGTGTCATACGCCCCTCCCACAAACACAGACCAAAAGGCCTTACTACATATATATATATAAAATGATATATCATATGTTATGATATTATCCCCCCTTACAAGTTGTGATATTTTTATTCTTGCTTTAGATCAAACCAAGTGTTTGCTTGTCCAGATTGAATAGAATACGTGCACGCTCTGAAGTAAATCACACTGAGACACAGGTTTCAGGTTAATGAAAAACTTCGGAATGTTTAATCAGGGGTCCGGCAAGTCCCTTATAACGGCAGAAATACATCATATGCAAGATAACAGAGATAATACATCTTTAATTGGTCAAGTGTTTAGTGTCTTATCTGATGTACTTCCTCCAAAGTGTGATGTCACCATCATCCTGGGTGCAGTTTATAAACACAGGATGGGAGGGGGTGCTCTAGCAGCCATTTTGAGTAGTTAATAAACACAGGATGGGAGGGGGTGCTCTAGCAGCCATTTTCAGTAAATAATGAACACATACAGTAAATAGATATTTTACTAACAATAATTTATACAAATACAAAAAGAGAAGTCCTGCGCTAAAGCAGCAAGGACTACAACACACATCAGCCCCAATATATAGTAAAAACCAAAGAAAAGAAAATGTTACTTGCGCTTTTTCCTTAATCCCTATGTATATTTAGACAAATGGAGGTCATTTAGTTGCTCCAATGGCCATTGGAGGGATGCCCGCCTGCCAACGTCAAGGCAGACCCCCCCTAAGCGGGTCCTAACACTGACCCTTCAGCCTGCTTCCTTGAGCTTCTGGCAAAGATATCTCTAATGAGACAGAAAGGGGTATTTTTTATATACACCCCTTTACTTATTAACCCTTAATAGGGAACACATGGGATGGGTAGCAGCATTGTAACCAGGCTGTGTGATACAAAGTAAATACAAATACAAAAAGAGAAGTCCTGCGCTAAAGCAGCAAGGACTACAACACACATCAGCCCCAATATATAGTAAAAACCAAAGAAAAGAAAATGTTACTTGCGCTTTTTCCTTAATCCCTATGTATATTTAGACAAATGGAGGTCATTTAGTTGCTCCAATGGCCATTGGAGGGATGCCCGCCTGCCAACGTCAAGGCAGACCCCCCCTAAGCGGGTCCTAACACTGACCCTTCAGCCTGCTTCCTTGAGCTTCTGGCAAAGATATCTCTAATGAGACAGAAAGGGGTATTTTTTATATACACCCCTTTACTTATTAACCCTTAATAGGGAACACATGGGATGGGTAGCAGCATTGTAACCAGGCTTTGTGATACAAAGTAAATACAAATACAAAAAGAGAAGTCCTGCGCTAAAGCAGCAAGGACTACAACACACATCAGCCCCAATATATAGTAAAAACCAAAGCAAAGAAAATGTTACTTGCGCTTTTTCCTTAATCCCTATGTATATTTAGACAAATGGAGGTCATTTAGTTGCTCCAATGGCCATTGGAGGGATGCCCGCCTGCCAACGTCAAGGCAGACCCCCCCTAAGCGGGTCCTAACACTGACCCTTCAGCCTGCTTCCTTGAGCTTCTGGCAAAGATATCTCTAATGAGACAGAAAGGGGTATTTTTTATATACACCCCTTTACTTATTAACCCTTAATAGGGAACACATGGGATGGGTAGCAGCATTGTAACCAGGCTGTGTGATACAAAGTAAATACAAATACAAAAAGAGAAGTCCTGCGCTAAAGCAGCAAGGACTACAACACACATCAGCCCCAATATATAGTAAAAACCAAAGAAAAGAAAATGTTACTTGCGCTTTTTCCTTAATCCCTATGTATATTTAGACAAATGGAGGTCATTTAGTTGCTCCAATGGCCATTGGAGGGATGCCCGCCTGCCAACGTCAAGGCAGACCCCCCCTAAGCGGGTCCTAACACTGACCCTTCAGCCTGCTTCCTTGAGCTTCTGGCAAAGATATCTCTAATGAGACAGAAAGGGGTATTTTTTATATACACCCCTTTACTTATTAACCCTTAATAGGGAACACATGGGATGGGTAGCAGCATTGTAACCAGGCTGTGTGATACAAAGTAAATACAAATACAAAAAGAGAAGTCCTGCGCTAAAGCAGCAAGGACTACAACACACATCAGCCCCAATATATAGTAAAAACCAAAGAAAAGAAAATGTTACTTGCGCTTTTTCCTTAATCCCTATGTATATTTAGACAAATGGAGGTCATTTAGTTGCTCCAATGGCCATTGGAGGGATGCCCGCCTGCCAACGTCAAGGCAGACCCCCCCTAAGCGGGTCCTAACACTGACCCTTCAGCCTGCTTCCTTGAGCTTCTGGCAAAGATATCTCTAATGAGGCAGAAAGGGGTATTTTTTATATACACCCCTTTACTTATTAACCCTTAATAGGGAACACATGGGATGGGTAGCAGCATTGTAACCAGGCTGTGTGATACAAAGTAAATACAAATACAAAAAGAGAAGTCCTGCGCTAAAGCAGCAAGGACTACAACACACATCAGCCCCAATATATAGTAAAAACCAAAGAAAAGAAAATGTTACTTGCGCTTTTTCCTTAATCCCTATGTATATTTAGACAAATGGAGGTCATTTAGTTGCTCCAATGGCCATTGGAGGGATGCCCGCCTGCCAACGTCAAGGCAGACCCCCCCTAAGCGGGTCCTAACACTGACCCTTCAGCCTGCTTCCTTGAGCTTCTGGCAAAGATATCTCTAATGAGACAGAAAGGGGTATTTTTTATATACACCCCTTTACTTATTAACCCTTAATAGGGAACACATGGGATGGGTAGCAGCATTGTAACCAGGCTGTGTGATACAAAGTAAATACAAATACAAAAAGAGAAGTCCTGCGCTAAAGCAGCAAGGACTACAACACACATCAGCCCCAATATATAGTAAAAACCAAAGAAAAGAAAATGTTACTTGCGCTTTTTCCTTAATCCCTATGTATATTTAGACAAATGGAGGTCATTTAGTTGCTCCAATGGCCATTGGAGGGATGCCCGCCTGCCAACGTCAAGGCAGACCCCCCCTAAGCGGGTCCTAACACTGACCCTTCAGCCTGCTTCCTTGAGCTTCTGGCAAAGATATCTCTAATGAGACAGAAAGGGGTATTTTTTATATACACCCCTTTACTTATTAACCCTTAATAGGGAACACATGGGATGGGTAGCAGCATTGTAACCAGGCTGTGTGATACAAAGTAAATACAAATACAAAAAGAGAAGTCCTGCGCTAAAGCAGCAAGGACTACAACACACATCAGCCCCAATATATAGTAAAAACCAAAGAAAAGAAAATGTTACTTGCGCTTTTTCCTTAATCCCTATGTATATTTAGACAAATGGAGGTCATTTAGTTGCTCCAATGGCCATTGGAGGGATGCCCGCCTGCCAACGTCAAGGCAGACCCCCCCTAAGCGGGTCCTAACACTGACCCTTCAGCCTGCTTCCTTGAGCTTCTGGCAAAGATATCTCTAATGAGACAGAAAGGGGTATTTTTTATATACACCCCTTTACTTATTAACCCTTAATAGGGAACACATGGGATGGGTAGCAGCATTGTAACCAGGCTGTGTGATACAAAGTAAATACAAATACAAAAAGAGAAGTCCTGCGCTAAAGCAGCAAGGACTACAACACACATCAGCCCCAATATATAGTAAAAACCAAAGAAAAGAAAATGTTACTTGCGCTTTTTCCTTAATCCCTATGTATATTTAGACAAATGGAGGTCATTTAGTTGCTCCAATGGCCATTGGAGGGATGCCCGCCTGCCAACGTCAAGGCAGACCCCCCCTAAGCGGGTCCTAACACTGACCCTTCAGCCTGCTTCCTTGAGCTTCTGGCAAAGATATCTCTAATGAGACAGAAAGGGGTATTTTTTATATACACCCCTTTACTTATTAACCCTTAATAGGGAACACATGGGATGGGTAGCAGCATTGTAACCAGGCTGTGTGATACAAAGTAAATACAAATACAAAAAGAGAAGTCCTGCGCTAAAGCAGCAAGGACTACAACACACATCAGCCCCAATATATAGTAAAAACCAAAGAAAAGAAAATGTTACTTGCGCTTTTTCCTTAATCCCTATGTATATTTAGACAAATGGAGGTCATTTAGTTGCTCCAATGGCCATTGGAGGGATGCCCGCCTGCCAACGTCAAGGCAGACCCCCCCTAAGCGGGTCCTAACACTGACCCTTCAGCCTGCTTCCTTGAGCTTCTGGCAAACATATCTCTAATGAGACAGAAAGGGGTATTTTTTATATACACCCCTTTACTTATTAACCCTTAATAGGGAACACATGGGATGGGTAGCAGCATTGTAACCAGGCTGTGTGATACAAAGTAAATACAAATACAAAAAGAGAAGTCCTGCGCTAAAGCAGCAAGGACTACAACACACATCAGCCCCAATATATAGTAAAAACCAAAGAAAAGAAAATGTTACTTGCGCTTTTTCCTTAATCCCTATGTATATTTAGACAAATGGAGGTCATTTAGTTGCTCCAATGGCCATTGGAGGGATGCCCGCCTGCCAACGTCAAGGCAGACCCCCCCTAAGCGGGTCCTAACACTGACCCTTCAGCCTGCTTCCTTGAGCTTCTGGCAAAGATATCTCTAATGAGACAGAAAGGGGTATTTTTTATATACACCCCTTTACTTATTAACCCTTAATAGGGAACACATGGGATGGGTAGCAGCATTGTAACCAGGCTGTGTGATACAAAGTAAATACAAATACAAAAAGAGAAGTCCTGCGCTAAAGCAGCAAGGACTACAACACACATCAGCCCCAATATATAGTAAAAACCAAAGAAAAGAAAATGTTACTTGCGCTTTTTCCTTAATCCCTATGTATATTTAGACAAATGGAGGTCATTTAGTTGCTCCAATGGCCATTGGAGGGATGCCCGCCTGCCAGCGTCAAGGCAGACCCCCCCTAAGCGGGTCCTAACACTGACCCTTCAGCCTGCTTCCTTGAGCTTCTGGCAAAGATATCTCTAATGAGACAGAAAGGGGTATTTTTTATATACACCCCTTTACTTATTAACCCTTAATAGGGAACACATGGGATGGGTAGCAGCATTGTAACCAGGCTGTGTGATACAAAGTAAATACAAATACAAAAAGAGAAGTCCTGCGCTAAAGCAGCAAGGACTACAACACACATCAGCCCCAATATATAGTAAAAACCAAAGAAAAGAAAATGTTACTTGCGCTTTTTCCTTAATCCCTATGTATATTTAGACAAATGGAGGTCATTTAGTTGCTCCAATGGCCATTGGAGGGATGCCCGCCTGCCAACGTCAAGGCAGACCCCCCCTAAGCGGGTCCTAACACTGACCCTTCAGCCTGCTTCCTTGAGCTTCAACAATAATTTATATCCATAACATTCTGACTTATTTGTTTAATTTTATATTTTTATGTCATTTTATGCAGTTTAAGACCTAAAAATTATTCTATCTGTTAACTTTATCCTTATTGTTCCCCCTTGTTATTATGGAGGATTGGAGAAGTTCAGGCAATAAGGCTCTATTTATTTTTAGTTTGTTTTTTTAATTTTCTGTTTATTGTTTATTATATTTTTACTATTTTATTATATATTGTTATTTTTTTTATTTCTATTTCTATCCTTTTCACTTAATTTTTTGGTATTTTTTTTATTTTCCCACTTATTTAAATTTTTTCTTTGGCTATATTATTTTTTGTGGCCCTAGTGTTTGTGCTGTGTTTCATGCATGCACCCGTTTTTCGGTTCGCACCTTTTTCACGTTAGGCGCAAATATACAAGATTTCAGCTGGGGAATGCATTGGGGTGTACACCCTTGTGTGGTCTCCACTTCATTGGTTCAGTCTTTGGTGTTTTGTGCCTTATTGTACTTGGGATGTTCACGCACACCTGAACGGGGTGGTCCTTTCCTAGGGTTTCATCTTCGGTGTATGTGACTGGTCTTTGTTTCAGAGCCTTGAGCATCTGTGTTTTATGTATTATAACACCTTTTTTCTAGTATATTGTTTTGTCTCAAGTGCGCATTAAAAGGGGGGTGTATGCGTTCCACTTTTTTTTTTTATCCTTTTCTGTGCCTTTCAGCCTTCATCCAATCTTCCCATATAAATTAAACATTGGGATAAGCAACAATTTACACTGATTGTTTCCATAATGTACTGTGTGTTTAAATATGCATATGTTTCATGTGGTTTTACATTGAAAGAGACCTTTGTTTAGGCTGAAACATTGCTCTTTGCATTTTGATCAAATAAAACTGCTTTGTATTTGAATCCTGTAAGTGCCTTAACCCTCTTCTTGGATATATTGCATGCTAAGGATTTGCTGGTCCTGTAAAGCACACTGGTTTCTAGGAATTGAGTGCAACCTTACTCCTTTTGTGGTTATAACACAGATGATGTCATGAATGTGCGCTACCAAGCGTGTATCATCTTAAAGAGCCAAAATGACAAATAGTAAAATTAATAGAATGGGGAATTGTTCTACAACACCAATGACTGATTCTCCACACTGCCAGGAACATGAGAGAGGCATTGTGCATGCACAGTAACGCAGAAGTGACATTGCAGCTCTGATAACCACAGCTGAGCAATGCCGAGACGAGACAGGCATCGTTACAGTTTATGTGAATGTGTGCAAACAGTTATTTAGCACTTTAAAAATTTTTTTCCATTATATCCATATATGTATCTGTTGTTTATTTACCAAGGTTATTAAATAGTAATAAATCCATGAACTGTTTCTGCAATGTTTTTTTTTCTTTTTGAAGTTATTGCAATTAATTAACAATTTATTTTCTCTGATTTTATTTTTCATAACATATGCAAACAGGAACCACATAACCTTGCTCTTTTGAGTTGCAAACTGTGATTCTGAAACATTTGAGATTGTATAGAAGTGGTTTGCTGCTTTCACATTTTTAAAATGGAAATACCAGTATATTATAGTAATAGCCGAAAAACTCAATTTACCCACTTCCATATTCACACATCTATTTTACTTGTGATTATTTTACAGCCTTTATAACTCTTACAGTACTAAACTTTTTTTGCCTATGCTACTGTTGAAGAGAATTAGAAATATTTTTTTTTGACACATGTAATAGGTTAACCAGAAATAAACGAAGATAGTAAAAATTAATATGGCCAATGGGGACAAGCAAGTTCATGGGGCCCACTTCTAACACATGGGCTCTAGGCAGCTGCAGTTTACCTTATGTTTCATCCAGCTCTGAGTGTAGATTATAACAGTGTTTTCCAAACCAGTCCTCAGGACTTACCAATAGTCTTAATTCGTCAGTATCACCATTGGAATAAAACAAGGAAATTAATCAATCCTGGATTGTTGGTGAGCCACAAAAACTGGAGTATAAGATATATATGTGAAGCAGGGAGACCTGAGACCTTAATTATTGGTCTTGGTGGTCCACAGTAGTATGAATCCATTAAATGGAAAGTATAATACTATAGTGCCAGGTAAGCAAATCTGTATTCATGGCACTATCGCTCTTCTTGCCTCCCCTATCCCTTTCGACCCCCCCGCATTAAATATAGGGTTACAAACCATTTATTTATTTAACTTATCCTAGCACCAATGTCCCTCGGGTGCTGGGTCAACGCTCTGTCCCCTTCAATGGGGAAAAATCTGACGCTGAATGGCCCCATGCAGAACATGAGTAGATCCAGCGTCAGAGGTCTGTTTCGATCCAGGAAGCATCCCCAGTGACTGTCTGGTAGAGGCCACTGGAAGCAGACTTAGAGCTGCAATGTAAACATTGCAGTTTCTCTGGAACTGCAATGTTTAACATTGCAGAACGAAGTGCAATAGGGACACCGCACCCAGACTACGTCAATTAGCTGAAGTGGTCTGGGTGCCTATAGTGTCCCTTTAAAGTTTTGGCTCCTACATGTACTCTAGTTAATCAATTAACTAGATTATGTCCCTTTAAATTAAAAATCGGTAAATTAAACTGGCTAGAGATGGGGATACAGTTATTCATTAAGAGTATTATAATTTAAACAGGAAAAAATATATGTTTAAGGTTAATGTATTTAACACAGATGAATGATAAGACTTGAACCAAGTTTTTCTTCCTGTGATGTATCGTCATCTCATCGTTTAGTGAATAAGACTCTCTTGGTTATTGTATAAGTCCCACAAGTACAGAACTGTACACTCACAGTACGCAAAGATGTCAGCGTTGTGGCTTTTTTTTAGAAACCTGCATTATATACTGAGAAATGAAAGGGTCCAATATTTACGAAATCTTTGATCACTTTCCAATTTGTACATGGAAGTGTAAACCAACCACCAGAGATTAAATAAAGCTGCATTTGGTTCACGATTTTAGACTTACGTTAAAAAAAAAGTCTTACATTTGTCAGAAGACTGAATGAAATGTCCTTTGTTGCAACTGTTTCAGTAGATGTTTCAAAGGATAATTTAAAAAAAACATAGCTCTTAGCATTTGACTAGGAGAGTAGTAGTTTAACGTTCTTCTAGCTTGGCCTGCTGCCAGCAGTAATTTAGATCACAGGCCCAAAGCAGTTTAACTTTAAATTCACTAGTGATTGGCCTAAATAGATCAGATGCAATGAAGCCTTCCAGCAGGTTTAAAAGCAAAAAGTCAGAAACACATCAAGTCAATCCCCAGTTGTAAGCTGAGGGATTTGAGGCAGATGGCATCATGTGTGTTCTTTCTTTAGGGAATGAGAATAAAAAGCCCTCAACCGGTATTTGAGATCTTTACATATGCCGAATTTAACACGACATGGCAATAATTTAAGAGATGGGAAACATTTGACCCAGCAGCGCACAATTTGGAAAAACATTACCATTTTCATCTATTCAATGAACAGGTAGGGAAAGAGAACAGCATTTTATAAGACACACCAAACTGACATGCTGCATCTCAGCTTGCACCTGATTTAACCAGTGCAAAGAACCGAATGGGGCAGTCTTAAACATTCAACAGTTTAAATTCAATAATTTTTATTCCGTAGAAGCAAAGCACACCTCTATAATGTCTAGGGGTTAAAATGCAACAGTTTAGATTTTAAAGTCTTATTTAATAAATGTATGCTAAACAGTGTATATTAGCACAAAGAATCTGAAACACTATCCCCTTTCAAATAGTATTACAGCTAATAATATGTTATTTGTTTAATTCGAACTAGTGAGTCAGAAAAAAAAACCTCATATTCAGTAGAACCGAAAAAAAATTCAAGTCGGTTGTCAATGGACTTCATGTATTGTTACAGACTTTATGTAGGGAAAGGCAAGCAATTGCCCAAGTACCATTTGCAAACAGGGGTTGTGGTATGCAGCTATCCATTATCTATATGTGAATCAAAATAAAGGGGGGGTACTTTACTTCAGAAGTGAATCAGCAGGTGGGACGTATGGGAATTGGGAATTTGCTATTCAAACATTGTATGGGTTTGGGCAAGGATTGGTCACTTTCAATGCTGGACAAGGGCATTATTGACCTGGAGCTGAATATGAGTGCATTCCTTATTTAAACATTTTAATTTGCATTTTTTTATTTGAGAAGAGGTATATTTTATTGTTTCTGGCTATTTTTGTTTGGACGTGTTTGGATTTTATTTCGTCATACTGTTTTGACAAATTACCAGGGTCAAGCCGAATGTTCACTCTTCAACTGATTTATTTAGTGTTTTTCAGCAGGAAAATACAGATGTCACTTTAGAGCAAAGGAAGACCAATGCAGGCAGGGGCATTATTAGAAATCAGAGGGCCCTGGTGCAAGAATCAAAGAAAGACCCCCCCCCCTTTCAATCTTCCTAGCTCCCCCTAGCAAATATATCTGAGCAGGATGTGTGTGGTGGCTGAGTGTGTTTGTGTGGTGGTTGGCTGAGTGTGATTCTATGTTAAGTCTGATTGTGTTGGTTGGCTGGGAATTATACATGTATGTGGAGTTGGCGGAGTGTGATTGTGTGTATGTGTGTAGCTGGCTAAGTGTGATTGTATATGGGGTTTGGCTGTGTGTGATTGAGGAGTGATTGGCCCTGCTTGGCAATCCCTGGTGCTGATGCTAACTTGCTGACTTCACTGCCAGCACACTGGCATCCGTGCATCCCACATTCCCCCAGCAAGCTCCTGCTCTGGTGGAAAAACACAGTGACAGGGAGCATGAGGATTGCCTGTCACTCAAACCATGCCATTAGACCCTGTGTGCCACTAGGTGATTGACAGGCATATATTAAATAGCTTTAAATTAAAATCTATACATTTTCTAGCATTTCTGCTAGCACATTGTATAGGTGGAATTGAATTATCTTTAATATACATGTATTTTACAAACACTTTAGTATAATCCATGTAACGGCACCCCGAGTAGCTGAAGGGGATAACGCCGCCAAAGCTGTTCTTTTTCCCGAAGTCAGCTACCGAACACTCCTAAGCGCCAAACAGGAATAATACGAATTATCTCCCCAAATACGAGGCGAGGCTCTGTATTGAGGGTCAAGCCGGATCTGTTTAATGGTGGCTACATGTCAGCCTTTTATGCAGGTCTTCCAGCAAGGGACACTCCCATAGGGACCTTGTGCAAGACTGAGACAGTTTTTACAATAATCAATCATGTACAAGTACCGAATGCAAACACTCCCACAAAACAGTACAACTCCTCCTCTCTATGCTGGAGATAATTGGGTTAAGTGCTTGAAGTAACTCAATTACCTCCAGGCATAGACAATATCCTGCATTTTACAGTAATGGTAACAACACATATTTCCCAATATACCAAACAGAACCCCCACATTCAACGTATCCCCAGATAGCTTGGTCTGAGCGCTCAATATAACCAAACAGCGCTTAGATCCCATACATGTAGTTCAATCACCATGGAGCTAAAGTCTTATACATTGTGCGTTCAACAAAACAAATGAGCTCTATGGGTCTACTATCTGGTACAGTTCCGTTCGTGTATTGTCAATTTACCGTATGGCATGGCGTTCGTATGAATTTGGGACAGAGTGATGGATGGTTGGGGATTTCAGCGGTGTTTGTGGGAAGCAGTGTACGAAATCAGTTCCATGGGTTTGTCGACAAACACCGCTGGGCGTTCGACTGTCAAGATGACTGCCGCCACGTGTTCGTTCATACGGACGACCACCACCCAGCCAACCGTTTGGGAGTTGGAAGTGTCTGCGGTTAACCACAATGTTAATGAGGGCAGAAAGGTTAACGAGCAGCACACCTACCTACTGGGTGGCCTGCCATTCGGTAGTTTGTTCATCTTTTGATGAATGCAAGCAGGAAACATACGAACAACCGGCAACCGCCGAACAAACAGACAAATTAGGTTTTAAATAATAATCCAAAGGCAGAGAGGTCTGCCACAATCCACATTTATTAATAATAAATACGAGTGTGTATGTATACTTTGTGTATGGATGCAAACATACATTTACACTAAAATATAGTTATAAAGAGAGCGCAAGTTGAAAATAAAATAAAAGGCCGACGTAACAAGTCAATGGCCAATCAAGATAATATAATAAATGTAGTACCTCAGGTACTCAAACAATAATAGCTGCTAAAACAGAAAAATAATTTTCCCAATTCTAAAAACCAAATATGCATATAAGTTTCAGCGCTTAGTGAATAATCCCCTTAAAATTAAAAAAGGTGCATTTATATGCCAAAATAGAAAAATCATATAACAAAGTATCCAAAAAATATAAAAAAGTAATGTGTATACAGTTCTGTAACAAAGTCCTGAGAAAAAGGAAGTCCAGATAACGTAGTAATATGAAGGAGCTCAGAGAAATGTAGAAATCCCTTAAAAAAGAAACAAAGAGAGATACTTTAGTGTATTAGCATGTTATATATTCACAAATGGCTCTCAGACATTGTAGTAAAATAGAACTTCTCTTTACTTCAGTACACACACATAATGACATAACACCAAAGAGACTAAACACAACAGAACAAGTGCATAACTTCACTATGCTGCCATCTACTGGAAGGTGGACTGCATAAACCTCAATACATAACACTCCTCCCCCCTAGACCTCAAAGTCTTTGAGATAACTGGGAGGTTTAATATTTCGTATTGGGCGCCCCAAAACCGTGTTTGGAACTGCTTCACCTGGACCTTCAGTTGTGCCCATCCCTTCTTCCTGTGCTCTGTCAGATGGACCACACAGAACTGGTTCTTCAATAACAACTCCTGGAGAACTGAGACCTGTGTCATCCAGTGGTTCCACATCATTTGGTATCACAGAAAACCCAGTATGACTGGGACCGGCAGCAGGCACAATCTCATCACTCCGTTCCCGAATCTGATCGACATGCCTTCGTAATATTCTACCATCAGGAATTCGTACTTTGTATGACAAAGGTCTTGTGGCCATAAGTACTTTTGCAGGTATCCATTTAGGCCCATAAACATAGTTCCTGACATAGACATCACTGTCAGGTGCAAATACTCTGACAGTAGAAACATTATAGTTCTTATTGAATTGCAATTCTTGCTTCTCTTGTAACTCAGTTGTCAAATCAGGATGTAAACGATCCAAACAAGTTTTAAGACGCCGGTTCATAAGGAGCTCTGCTGGACTACTACCGGTGCTTGAGCAAGGTGTCACATGTTATTGCAGAAGGAAATTTGCAAGTCTACGATTCCAATCTCCTTCAATAATTCTCTTTAATGAGTCTTTGGTAGTCTGAACCATACGCTCAGCTTGACCATTTGATGATGGGTGAAATGGTGCAATAGTAACATGTCGAATAAGATTACTTGCCATGAACATTTTGAATTCTGATGAGGTAAATTGTGTTCCATTATCAGACACAATTGTATCTGGCAACCCATGTGTAGCAAACAACCTCCTTAGAATCTTTATGACTGTAACTGAGGTAGCAGATGTAACTGGAACAACTTCTAACCATTTTGAAAAGGAGTCAACAACTAAAAAAAACATCTGTCCGTGAAAAGGGCCAGCAAAATCTATATGTAAACAGGACCAAGGTGACCTAGTCACTTCCCAAGGATGTACTGAGGCTTTAGGTGGAGCATGACGAGTAGATTGGCATGGTACACAGTTCTTCACCCACTTTTCAATAACTTCATCCATTTTAGGCCACCAAACATAACTTCTGGCTAAAGCTTTCATGCATACTATTCCAGGATGTCCTTCATGAAGAGCATGCAATACTCGAGCTTGTCCTGCATTTGGAATTACCACTCTGTTTCCCCATAATAGGCACCCTTTATAGGCAGATAGTTCATGTTGGCGCACTACAAATGGTTTGAACTTGTCTTCCAATTTTGATTTTGGCCACCCCCTCCAAACCCAGTTGAGCACACGGGACAGCAAAGGATCCCTGGCAGACATACAAGCAATGTCACTTGCATGTAACGGAGGGTTTGGAATGGATTCCAACATGAGGACCTCAGACATAGGAGGAACAAGGAAGTCAGGAGAAGGCAAAGGTAATCCATCAGCATGTGTGATATCCTTGCCAGGACGATACTTGAACTCACAATCATAGGCATTCAGCAGAAGGGACCACCTGAGCATGCGTGGTGAAATTATTTGAGGAGTGGGAGTATTGCTGGTGAACAGACCCAGTAAAGGTTTATGATCTGTTATAATAGTAAACCTCCGCCCATACAAATAGTCATGAAACTTTTTTACACCGGACACAATAGCTAAAGCCTCCTTGTCAATTTGGGCGTAATTCCTCTCTGTAGTAGATAAAGTCCGTGAATAAAATGCAATAGGAGCCTCAACCCCATTTCTCAAAGTGTGGCTCAATACAGCCCCTATGCCATACGGAGAAGCATCGCAGGTGAGGTTGAGCGGTTTCTCCAAATCATAGTGTACAAGCAAACTGTCAGAAGACAACAGTTTTTTAGCAGCGCTGAAAGCGGTAGTATGAACGTCAGTCCACTTCCATGGAGCATCTTTATCTAGTAGACGATGCAGAGGTTCAGCAACAGTGGCTTTATCAGGCAGAAAAGAATGGTAAAAATTAAGCAACCCTAGGAAAGCTTGCAGTTCTTGTTTGTTTGTTGGAACCGGAGCTCTATGGATAGCTTCAACCTTAGAATCAGTTGGATGAATGCCCTGTGCGTCAACTCGGTAACCAAGGAAATCCACGCTGCTTACACCAAAAACACACTTTTCTTTTTTAAGTTTTAGACCAGCATCAAGAAAACGTTGTAAAACAAGTTGTAGCTGTGCAGCCAATGACTGTATAGAATCTGCTCCAATAAGAACGTCATCAAAATAAGGCACTACACCTGGAAGTCCAGATAAGAGGTCCTCCATTAAATTCTGGAATATGCCAGGAGCAATGGAAACTCCAAACTGCAAACGTCTTGCTCGGAAAGCTCCTTTGTGTGTTATTATCGTTTGTGCATCAGCAGCCTCATCATCCACAGGTAACTGCTGGTAGGCTTGAGCCATATCCAACTTGGCAAATACTTTTCCTTTTGCCAAAGTAGTAAGAAATTGATTAACAGCTGGAATTTGATAGGGATGCTCTTGCAACGCTTTATTTATTGTACATTTGTAGTCAGCACAGATTCTGACATCCCCATTTGGTTTCATGACCGGAACTATGGGTGTACACCACTTTGGGTGTGTTATGGGTTCAAGTATGCCTTGTTCCACAAGACGTGTAATCTCAGCATCTATTTTTGGTCTGAGAGCTAATGCAATTTTGCGAGGCTTCATACGAATTGGGGGTACTTTTGAATCTAATACAAAATAAACAGGAGGGCCTTTAAACATGCCAAGACCTTCTTCAAAGACTGCACAAAATTCATCAATCACATTCTGTAGAATATCTGTGGATACATTATTAACTCCAGTTAATGAAATTCCTAAGGGTTCAAACCACTCTCTACCTAGCAAACTTGCTCTTTGTCCCTTAGTAATTATTAAACGTAAATGTCCTCTGAATTTACCATATTTTACTGGTATAAAACAAACCCCTTTAACATCCACAGCCTGTTTGTTGTAGTCCACGAGATGAATATCACAAGGTACAATTGAAGGAGAATTATGAGGCCATAACAATGTAGATGTCTCTTCTGAAATCAAAGAATATGCGCACCCAGAATCTACTTCCATTTTGCACGGAACATCTTGAAGCACAATTTCAGTGTAAATCTTCAGTCCTGATGGTGAATTTTCCACTTTATTCACATAGTCATTTGAGTAAACACCTGCAGTCATTTCACTATCTGAAACGGTTTGTGGAGTATTAAAAGAGTACGCTGTGGTTTGTATTTTATTCACATTCTTATATTTGGTCTGAATTCCACTGGCTTGACTTTGGCAAACTGTCTGTATGTGACCTGTACGTTTACATGTGTGGCAAACTGCATTTCGAAAACGACATGTATTACGCCTGTGTTTTCCACCGCAACTATAACAAGTTCCTTTAAATGGAGCTGTGACATCAGTGTGTGGTGAACAGTGTTTTGATTTAACATCAGTCTTCTTCACTAGATTTACTTCAGGTGAGTTATCTTTGCTGGAGGATTGTATCTCTTTTGAATGGACATATGCAGCCTCATTTGCGAGCGCTTCCTCTTGTGCAATAATAAAAGTTAAATTCTGTCTTGCAAGCAGTCTCCTCTGCAGTGCTTCATCTTGCACCCCACACACAAGCCTGTCCCTTAACAAGGATTCTAAGCTGGTACCAAAATTGCAATTTTCAGACAGCCTGCACAGTCCTGCAATGTATGCTGCAATGCTTTCACCTGGTTTCTGATTTCTTCTATTGAAATGGAAACGCCTCACTGTTTCAGATGGGGTGGGTGCTAAATGATGTTTTAACAGTGCCAGTATTTCTTCAAATGAGTAGTCTTGTGGTTTAGCAGGAGATATCAGTGAGCGGACAATATCAAATGATTTGGATCCAATAACACTCAGTAACACAGCTCTCTTCTGAATAGCATCCACCACCTTATTAGCTTCCAGGAAAAACACTAACCTGTCAGCATATGAGTCCCATGAGGCTGGATTAGCCAGATCAAATTCCTCCATGTGTCCCAGAGAAGCCATGCTGGAAATATTTGTAGATAAAAGAATTCCAAAAAAAGTTTTACTTTTCACTCAGGCTGATTTCATTTCCTTTATATATATTCTGCAGTGTCCATTTATTATAATCCCATCCTCGTCGCCAGTTTAGTGTATTAGCATGTTATATATTCACAAATGGCTCTCAGACATTGTAGTAAAATAGAACTTCTCTTTACTTCAGTACACACACATAATGACATAACACCAAAGAGACTAAACACAACAGAACAAGTGCAAAACTTCACTATGCTGCCATCTACTGGAAGGTGAACTGCATAAACCTCAATACATAACAGATACATAGCGTAATTCTGTATCACAATTTATTATCAAAAAGACAGGAACAAGTAAAGTCCCCCTCCCCCCAACTTGAGACTCTTACACTGTATAAAATCTTGTACTCATCGTTCAAGACTTATGTTGATTTTGTACAATTGACATATTTCCCCTTTTTATATAGAGATCATTAAGCTTTGAGATATAGGTTGTTAGTAGGTCTCTGTCCTGATGGGAAGACCTCGAACATATCTATATACCGTATAGCTACTAGTTTACTACCTCTATTCATTAGGAGGAAGCACGCCAGCCTTGAAATTTTATATTATTTGAATTTTTGCTATGTGCTATTAATGATATCACATCAACATGCGACTGTATGTGACCGTGGGGGGGATGTCGGTAGCAATCACAATTTTTGTGACTGCTTTACACTGCACCTTTAATTATGAAGCCAACGGTCCTAGCTATCATTAGAATTATTTCATGTTTTATGTTTATGCACATTGCCAATGTACAAAGTTAAATCTATATAACATCCATCTTATACCACAGTATAGATGTATGATTTAATTTGCACCTGTTTCCATGAGCTTGTCATATTTTTTTTGATATATTTTTATATTTTTTATTCATATGTTTTTAAAAAAGGGTATACACCTTTAAGAGATCTAAATTATTTACACAACATCCAATTCATAACATAGTTTAGGTGCATGATTCTATTTGCACCTGTTTCCATGAGTTTGTTACATTTTTTATTCATATGGTTTTTAAAAAGGGGTATGAACCTTTAAGAGATTTGAATTATTTTTGCCCGGCAAGTTATAAAACTGCCGAACAGGACTTTAAGCACCTATCTTGAAAAAGCCCTCGGCAGAAGGGCGAAACGCATTGATAGGGTGCTATTCTTTTTTTCTACAAGCATCCATTTGAAGTAAGAGTGCTCAGCAGAAGTCGGACTTGCAGCCAGAGTTTTCCACACAAAGATCAACAGACAGCCTTCCCGAGTGCACAGGAGAGGAGCTGTCGCTGGAGGACACATAAGTGGCTGCTATAGACTCTGTCCTGCACCCTTATATACGATGAGTACAAGATTTTATACAGTGTAAGAGTCTCAAGTTGGGGGGGGGGGGACTTTACTTGTTCCTGTCTTTTTGATAATAAATTGTGATACAGAATTACGCTATGTATCTCTCTTTGTTTCTTTTTTAAGGGATTTCTAAATTTCTCTGAGCTCCTACATATCACTACGTTATCTGGACTTCCTTTTTCTCAGGACTTTGTTACAGAACTGTATACACATTACTTTTTTATATTTTTTGGATACTTTGTTATATGATTTTTCTATTTTGGCATATAAATGCACCTTTTTTAATTTTAAGGGGATTATTCACTAAGCGCTGAAACTTATATGCATATACATTTACACTAGTATGCAAATTATTACATGCATGTAGTGAAACAATTTTTTAATTAAAAAATTTCATCCTTTTAAGCACACACGCTCACTGACCCATACACACAGTCATTAGCACACACTGTTCAATCAACACACATTCACATACAATCAGGCATATACACAAGCTCACAGACACACAGACTTATTGACATACACACACATCCACTACAGACACACATGGACGTACACATACATTTACTGACACACACTCATTAAAATATACACACACTCACTGATTTAACATGCACTGATTCACACACACACTCACTGACAGACACACACTCGCAGACAAACACGCACTCACTGACAGGTACACACACATATTTACTGACAGACGCACACGCATACATTGACATACACACACATTCACTGACAGACAGACACACACTGACACTGACAGACTCACAACATATATGTTCTCTCACACAGACATTTGTTTTTCACTTTTACTTAAGTCGACACAGCCTCCCTACCTTTGGGAGAGCTGGAGTGGATCCTGTCCAAAGAGTCCAGTGGGGATTCTGTCCCTGGGGCCCAGTGTGGCTAAGGTGGCCAGCTAGCTCTTGAGTCCCCAACGACCTCAGCAACCCTTGTTGTTCCACCACTGAATGCAGGTGGCAATCAATGACTGATAGGGGAAGCTAATCCTATGGAATCACTAAGGAGTTTATTTACAATCGAGCATATTGTAGTGAACTGATATCCCAATTGTAACATTTATTATAAAATAGCCATACTGTTCTCCAATGCCGTTTTCAGTCCAGTAGAATTTCCTGTTTAGTGAATAAACTCTTACACCTGATTGCTCAGGCGATTGCTGCTAAGTGAGCATGCGCAGAGAAAATCATGGTGGTTTTACTATAGTAATTGGTTGGAAAAATAACCTTTCTGTATAGTTTGATATTGAACCCTAACTAGTAGTTGGTATCAGTGAAGGCATAGGTAAGTAGCACGCAGACACTAAAGACAGGGATGGATTATTGAAGCATGTCAGTGTTCTGCAGGTCTTTTATTAACAATCTGTTCTTTACTGACAAGTGTGGAAAGAAACCCAAAGTGTTTGATGTATTTAATACAAATAAGGCTCTCAAGATTCCAAAAAACGTTTTATGGTTTGCCAACCAGGCCATGTGGAACATAAAGTGTTTGTTACTAATATTGTCAGACGAAAGTGATTTAGAGCACTTGCAGTTCATTCTATCTGGCCACTGCAGAGAAATGTCCTTTATGTTGAGGTTGAACAGGTGACAGGTTTCCAGAATGACTGAATAATGAGGCAAGCACAGGGAGAATAAAAAGGGTCAGCCCTGTGTGTTTGGTATTTTAAAAAGGTTTCCTATTGTAACCATAGCACACAGATAAGTATATCATTTATAATGGAGTGTAACTAAATTTATAGTAATTACAATGGTAACCATCAGGTGTGAAATATGATTTGTATTCCCCTGAGAGACTTAATTTCTTTCAGGTTCTGGATCCCTGATTTTCCTGAGCATTCAATAAATGCTAGAATGCTTTGTTTCTTGGGTGGGAAAGGATAAAATTATCTAAGGATATCTAGGTCAAGATTTTCTTATAAGGCATAAGTTTATATCTTATAATTGAATAGCAATTTCCCATAGATGCCATTGAGGCTGATTGGAGAACTGCTATTCAGTTACCAGAGTTACATTTGTCTTTCTAATAGATTACATTCTAGATATTATACATATTTATTAGAGAACGATTGACATGCAAATCAATTTATGACTTTTTTGACATGCGTTTTTCTGGATTTGTTTTTTGTTATTCTGTCTCTCACTGTTAAGATACACCTACCATTAAAATTATACACTGATCATTTCAGTGGACAAACGTTCAAAATCAGCACGGGATCAAATACTTTTCCCCCTCCCTGTGCATGTATTATTCTCATGCTCACAATATGTAATCCTGGGTACATATATATAATTTACTCAAAAGCTTCACTTCAAGTAACTTACTATGTCCCCCTAATCTAATACATAGCCTCCCAAAGCCCTGCTCCCCTACTCTAATATACTGCACCTTTCCCAAAGTAATACACTGCCCCTCCCCCAAACTAATACACTGCCCCCTCCATCCCTTCTAATTTAATATACTGCCTCCCTTCACCCCCAATCTTATACACTGCCAACTCCCACTACTCTAATTTAATACACTGCCTCCTCTCCCTCCCCCAATTTAATACACTGCCCCCACCACTCTAATACACTGCTCACTCCTCCAATTTAATACCCTGCCCTTTCCCTCCCATCACCCAATTTAAAACGTTACCCTTTTATTTGCATCCCAAATAAAACACTGCTCCCCTCACCACACTAATATATTGCCGTCCCACCACTCTAATACACTGCCCACCTTTTTCCCTCAATTTAATACACTGCCCCCTCACTCTAATAAACGTCCCCAATTTAATACACTGTCCCCTTACTCTAATACATTGCCCCACCTCCCTCCAAATAATACACTGCTGTCCCTTCTTCCATCCCACCACTTTAATACACTGCCAACCCCCCCATTTAATATACTACGCTAGAGGAAGGTTACAGTACAGTGTATGTACAGTGTATGTTGTTGCAACTTATTCACATGGTGACAAATTATATAGACTGTACATTATCTGTACTATTTGCAAATTGATCGCTCTGCGATCAGTGATTCAACATTATTTCAGGATGTCTCATCGTGAGATATCACAAATTAACTTTCTGGAGGTCCCTGAATGCATGTGATCTCTAGGATAGCTGGCCATATTGATTGAACGCCTCACCGATGGCCATCTCAGGGCCATCTTGTTTAAATTGTAAATGCCTCTATCACTGCAGCATGTACATGGCTGTTACTGAGAACTAAAGCTTCCCTACTCTACTCAATGTTGGTTAAATGCCGTTCAACCACTGTGACAGCTGATACCTGACTGCAGTAGGTAATGTTGCCATCAGTTGGAAGTGACCTATGACCTATGACTGGACTGCCTCAACAGTTCAGTAATAGTGATTGATATGATCTCAGGATACATGATTGCTCTGGGAGCCAGTCAATTTGACAACAAGATGTAACTGTCAAGACAAGTCATCACTGTAATTGTCTTTGTTAGCGATCAACCATCTTGGGTAACTCTACTAAACACTGAAGCTAGGGCTAGCTGAGTTAGGTTTAGATACATAAGGATAGGGTTAGCGATGGATAAGGTTAGCTATGTTTTTAAAGCCAACAAAGTTTGATGGTGGTCAATATGGTGACACAGTTAGCATTATTCTAATAAATAGTGTCTCTAAGTAGCATTCAAAGAAGCAAGTGAAAATTAGGGCATGTCTGTAATTTGCACAAAAACTGACACAGGTATACATGTAACAAAAACAGACAATATGAGAAAGGTATACGTCTGTAGTATTGCTGTTTCAGGAGATAAAACAGAAAACATATATCTCCAATTTTTGAAGTAGTGACTACAAAAGATACCAGAAAGACACTTTTAAAATGAAATCATTCATGTGTGTGGAAAAAAAAAATAGCCTTTCATGCAAAATTAGAAAGATGCTAATGATGACACAACCTGGCGAAATGTTGCCTTTGTTAAATGGCCAAAACTGTCTTTTTTGTAAATGGTATTAGAGGCAATGCGCCTCAGATTATTAAATACAATGATTCTCTAAGGCAGACCGTAACGCCACTTCTCATGCGCGTGTGGCATCATGGTATGTCATGGTATGAGAGTCAAGAAGTAAGAATTCCAGCTCTCGTACTGGGAGGCCTTGGAAGCATTGCTCAAAGACATGCTTTTAAGCCTTCTAATTAGTGCATTAAAGTTTTTAGAGGTGACAGTGGGACCGCAGGCACTGTAATAGCTTTAATCAAACGTTGAATCTACAACCTCTCACATATGGGTGTGGGCATTTTGCTTCCTCTTTCAATTATATGCAACTTTAATTAGGTTTAGCATCACCTTATTGCTTTTATACATGCTCATCATTATATATATTGTCAACATTTATTATTAAGCATACAGTGTTTCTTACTAAAGTGAAAATTGTTGAGAATTCTGAGTAAATTCAAAGTGAATTTAAAGTGAATTTTTAATTTAAGGTCAAAGTAGCTGAACTGGAAGTATAGCAGACTTGGACAATTTTTTCCAGTTGGTTATTTTGGCCTTGAATTTTAAATTCACTTTGAATTCCTAAGAGTTAATAGTTAAGAGTATAGCAATCACAGCAATAATAAAAAGTGTTCTACTAAAACATCAAATAGACTTGTGGGGCCCATAGTTTTACAGAGAGCTAACATAATTGAACCTAATAAAAGATTTTTGATCATTTATGTATATACCGGTAAAATAAAACGTACGTTATATATCATACATTATTTTTTTAAATGCATTCTGGAGTGTAACATGGAAATCCACATTCAAAATGACATGTTTCTCATTTTTATTATATATTTTAATAGCTTACCAAAGCAATTTCTCACTTTCAAAAGAAGAAAATTGCTACTTTTTGCCTCCCATGAGAATTCCTGAGAAGGACAGCTATAATTTGCATATTTTTTACTTTATATTTTCATTTTAAATTAGCACTTTTCACTTGCTGCATAATGGACAACTGGATCAATCAGGTGAAAATTTGCTTATGCTTTTACAAGTAAAATGTAAAAAAAAAAAAAAAAAACCTGTAAAGGAAAATGGGAGCTTCCATTCTCCTTGAATATTATGCATTGAATTAATGAGGAGCAGAGTACAAAAATCAACATATGTTAAATCAGTGATTAATTAATCAAAATTAATCAAACTTTTTTATATTTTGTATTCTCAGACTAATTGTGGTGTCCCTTACTCCTACTGTAAAAAGACAAACAACAATATACAGGAAGTGCCAAGATAAAATACTTCAAACACAATAGTATATCATAATAAGAGCAATAAAAAACCCACAGGATATAAAGAGTCCATAATAAAACATACCAAATGGTACGGCACAATCTCAAAGGTGGCAATAGATCTTCTAGTCCTGGTACGGGACTTTCTTGGTAGCTTCACTTAATAACAGAATATGAAAAGGAAGCAAAAACAGAGGCAAACCAATAGTGCAATATGTTAGTATGTGGAAGGAGAAAAAACACTTAGATAAGATGTCATCTCACATATGGTAGAGCTATATCCAGCTCTAGGTTAAACAGGATCCAGAGGTATACAATCCCCACTTGCAGGATATCCCTCTGATTTTGGTACACAGTAGAATGATGGTAAATCACAACTGGATAACAATGAGGTAGATCATATGGAATGACAAAAAAGCAGCCAATAGTGCTCTCTATATAAATAGGTAAGTATCAATAAGGAAAATAAATATATGCTTACAAAAGAGTGAGCAGACTAACCGCTCTATGTATTAAGCCTGGGTGGTATAATCCCCACCAATTATTTCTTTGGTTGGCTGCCCACAGTATTTGATGGTCCAGATGTCATATAAAAGTGTAAAAATATATAATAATAAGTTCGAAAAATCTATGGCTAAAAGGCAGGTAGTGAGTTAGCCTAAATACTTTATTTTAATAGCATAAAAACCGCAAAGCGTTTCTCCCCTTAGGGCTTTCTCAAGTGGTAAAAGCAGATACCCGACATAACTGGGTTTATATAGACTTTAAAACACTTTATTTTGGCACCAAAATGATGTCAATAATCACATGACCACAATTTCATGGCTATGGCTAATAAAAAAAAAAATATTATTTTTTTTTTATAAATAGTAACGAGTAAGCTCTCAAGTTAAAAACCCACTGCATCTCATTCTTTCCCAGATTTTGTTTCATATCACCTCCACGCCATGGCATAGTACATTTTTGTATGCCTGTACATTTTAAACATCCTGGATTTTTTTGATGTTTTAAGACATGGATTATTGTAACCCTCTCCTGATTGGTCTTCCCAAAAGCCGTACTGCACCCCTACAGTCCGTAATGAACGCTGCTGCTAGACTGATTTTCCTCTCTAGTCGTTTCTCTCACACCTCACCCCTCTGTCAGTCCTTACATTGGCTTCCTGTATGCTATAGGAGTCAATTCAAGGTACTAACTCACACCTATAAAGCACTGAACAACTCTAGCCCCTCTTATATCTCCTCACAGATCCATAGGTATGTCCCTTCTCGGTCTCTCCGCTCTGCCCGTGACCACCTCCTGTCCATTGTCCGCACCCGTACGGCCAACTCACGCTTGCAGGACTTCTCGCGGGCGGCTCCCTTCCTATGGAATAGCCTGCCTACCGCCATCAGACTCTCCCCTAGTCTTGCATCTTTTAAGAAGTGCCTTAAAACCCATCTCTTTAGGAAAGCTTATGGCCTCCAAGACTAACCCTTACCTCACATACCTGTCTCTTGCCCTCTCCTAAAGGGCAGCCCACCTTATTTGATTGCAAATTCCTGTCCTAATGTGTTTTACACCCTACCTCCTATAGAATGTAAGCTCGATTGAGCAGGGTCCTCTTCAACCTATTGTTCCTGTAAGTTTATTTGTAATTGTCCTATTTATAGTTAAATCCCCTCTCATAATATTGTAAAGCGCTACGGAATCTGTTGGTGCTATATAAATGGCAATAATAAATAAATAAATAAATAGCAGAGAATATCTCATTGTCCTTTAGAGAGTGTGTTAGAAAGAATTTCCTCCAGGACCCATTAGAGACTACAATGGAGTCCAATGGGGCCTGGAGGGGGGTCTCTCCAACACTCTGGTTCCTATTCACAATATAGCAACACAACATAGCTCGCTGATACCTAGGCCAAGTTGGCTCCTCTTACCTTAATTACTGTTGCTGGCTGGCAGTCTGTGGGCTTGCTGGCAGGCTGTGGGCTTGCTGGCTACTGCCGGCAGGCTGTGGGCTTGTTGGCTGCGGCTGGCAGGCTGTGGGCTTGCTGGCTGCGGCTGGCAGGCTGTGGCTTGCTGGCTGTGGCTTGCTGGCTGGCAGGCTGTGGCTTGCTGGCTGGCAGGCTGTAGCTTGCTGGCTGTGGCTGGCAGGCTGTGGGCTTGCTGGCTGTAAGCCTGTGGCTTGCTGTAGGCCTGTGGGCTGGCTACTGGCCTGTGGGCTAACTGGTGGCCTGTGGGCTGGCTGGCTTGCTACTGGCCAGCCTGTGGGCTGGCTGGTCAGCCCGTGGGCTGGCTGGCCTGTTGGTTGGCTGGCTTGCTGGCTACTGGGGCACTTGTAGATTATTTAAAGAAATAATCCATGCACAATAACCACTACTGCTCTGTGTAGTGGTTATGGTGCCAGGAGGGCCTGTCCCCCCTCCCAGAGTAAGTAGTCAAACCATTTAAGAAAAGTTTGACAACTTACCTGGGGTCTGCTAGGATATGAGGCTGTAGTAGGGTATAGGAGCAGTGGTGCAATGTGTGAGGGGTGCAGTGTGTGTGAAAGGTTCAGTGTGTGTGAGGGGGTGTAGTGTGTGAATGTGTAGGGTGTGTGGGGCAATGTGTGTATGAGGGGGCTGTGTATGTGTGGGGCAATGTGTGTATGAGGGGGCTGTGTATGTGTGTGGAAATGTTAGTATGGGGGGCTGTGTGTGAATGGGTGGGCAGTGTATGTGTATGGTGTGTGTGGGGGCAGTGTGTGTGTATGGGGGTAGTGTGTGAATGTGTATGGTGTGTGGGGGCAGTGTGTGAATGTGTATGGTGTGTGTGGGGGCAGTGTGTTTATGGGGCTAGAGTTCACTCTCACCACTGCGACCACCAGGAGTCTCCAGGGCTAGAGTTTACTCTCACAAGAGCCGTAACGTTGCCGTGGTAACCACGGCAACGATCTGTGCTCGTGCAAGAAGGACCCAGAGGAGCTGCAGACTGAGCTCCCGGGTCCTCTCTTCCTCCCTCCCCTGCTGGCAGCCCGCACGGTGCCTGCGGACAGGGGAGAGGAGGGGAGGGGGGGGCAATTGCCCTCGTCTTACTCCCCCCTCCCCCTTCTTACCCCCCTTCTTACTCCCCCTCCCTCTATTCTTACCCCCCCTTCTTACTCCCCCCTCCCCCTCTTCTTACTCCCCCCTCTTCTTACCCCCTCTTCTAATTCCCCTCCCCCCTCCTCTTTTCTTACCCCCCCTCCCCCTCTTCTTACCCCTTCTTACTCCCCCCTCCCCCTCTTCTTACTCCTTCCTCCCTCTCTTCTTACCCCACTTCTTACTCCCCCTCTCTTCTTGCTCCCCCCTCCCCCTTTTCTTACCCCCTTTTTACTCCCCCCTCTTCTTACTCACCCCCTCTCTTCTTACCCCCTCTTCTTACTCCCCCTCTTCTTACTCCCCCCTCTTCTTACCCCCCTCTTCTAATTCCCCTCCCCCTCCTCTTTTCTTACCCCCCCTCCCCCTCTTCTTACCCCTTCTTACTCCCCCCCTCCCTCTCTTCTTACTCCTCCCTCCCTCTCTTCTTACCCCCTTCTTACTCCCCATCTCTTCTTGCTCCCCCTCCCCTTTTCTTACCCCCTTCTTACTCCCCCTCTTCTTACTCACCCCCTCTCTGCTTACACCCCTTCTTACTCCCCCTCCCCCCTCTTCTTACTCCCTCCTCCCCCTCTTCTTACTCCCCCCTCCCCCTCTTCTTACCCTCTTCTTACTCCCCCCTCTCTTCTTACCCCATCCCTCTCTTCTTACTCCCCCCTCCCTCTCTTCTTACCCCCCTCCCTCTCTTCTTACCCCCCCTCCCTCTCTTCTTACACCCCTCTCTTCTTACTCCCCCCTCCACTGTAGCGTGGCCGAGCTGCTCTGCTGTCCGTGGTGCCCGGCCGGAGTGATAGGAAGGTGCACACTGAGTGTGCACTTCCTGTGGGTCCGGCCGGGTACAGGAAACAGAAACTCCATGCGGAACAGGAGTTTCTGTTTCCTGTACCCGACCGGACTCACAGGAAGTGCACACTTAGTGTGCACCTTCCTATCACTCCGGCCGGGCACCGCGGACAGCAGAGCAGCTCGGCCTCGCTACAGGGGAGGTGAGAAGCAACTGCAGCCGCCTGAGCGCTCTTAACAGAGCGCTCAGGAGGCTGCAGCATTTAAAGGGCCGGCCCTGAACGTGGCCGCCCCCCTCAGAGTGTGCCGCCGGGCCCCCTGATGGCGGGCCCCCCTCCCGGCCGGGCCCTCGGACCATGCCCGAAGTGCCCGACCGGTCAGTCCGCCCCTGGTTTGGAGTATTTTTCTTGGCACTACCTGTATGTTGTTGTTTGACTTGTTCTAGTTGTTTGACTTGTTCTAGTATTATCAGGTGTGCTGCCTTCCATTCTAGTGTTCTTAGTTTGTTTAGCACTACTCTATTCCTTGTTCAGATTACTCTGACTATGTTGTAGATATAAAGTGTATTATGCATTGTGAATGCTTAAAGGGACACTCCACTGCCCAAATATAAACAAATAGATAATAATAATAGCACCGCTATGTAGTAGAGAATCCACATGCATGCATTTAATGTTTTTGTTCATTGGAGAAATAACTAAAAAAAATGCAAATGTTGCAGATCTCTTGTCTGTGGCCTTTCCAAGCCCTGTGGCTATCCAATCACAGACGTCCCAATACAGCTATTTGAGAAGACTTTTCAAGGAAGGTGCTCTGCCTGCCTCATCAGTGTAACTTTACTCAGATGAAAAAAAGAAGTAAGAGCACAGGCTGTCTGAAGGTTAATTCATAAAATTGCCCATTCCTTTTTAAATAGAAACAGAAACATAGAAACGTGACCGCAGATAAGAACCATTTGGCCCATCTAGTATGCCCAATTTTCATTAGTCCCTGGCCTTATCTTATAGTTAGGATAGTTAGGATAGCCTTATGCCTATTCCACTCATGCTTAAACTCCTTTACTGTGTTATCCTCTACCACTTCAGCTAGAAGGCTATTCCATGCATCCACTACCCTCTCAGTAAAGTAATACTTCCTGATATTATTTTCAAAACTTTGTCCCTCTAATTTAAGACTATGTCCTCCTGTTGTGGTAGTTTTTCTTCTCTTAAATAAATCTTATTGTAAAAATGAGGACACACAAAGTGCTTTCGGTGTTTGGAGTGTTCCTTTTAGAAAGTAAGCATCAAATAACTACATTTCCAACAAGATGGCATTAGTGTGTCTTTGGAGATATGGTAACTTCTCTGTAGAATCCATAGAATTAAAGGAACACTCCAGAGCCCCTGATTGTCAATCAGATAACTTAATTTAGTGCTGCTAAACTAAAGGGGCAGCCAATTGCACAGAGCACCTGCCTTGCAAAGGTTTCTCCTTGGAGAGTCTGAACAGTCACATTAAGTCTGTGCTTGCTTAGAAGAAGAGAGCTTGCAAAGGCTTCAGGCAAGATATATGCAGATTTGGCAAACTGTGTTGGATATGCAAGCAATTAAAACAAATACGTAATTATATGCATGCATGTTTTCATTGGGGTACATCTACTAAACAGTAATTTTGTTTTATTTTTATTTTGACAGTTAAGGTTGACTACAACTTAGATGCCACCTGTTGGTGATTTCTAATATATTATTCAATGCTTTGGTTGATATATGAGTTGGTGATACATTTGACAAAAGAAAAAATACACAAACTGTGTTATTCAAGCCAACTGTAAATGTTCTTTAAGCCAACAATGCATTCAGTTCAGCTATTCTGTCCTTCACTTAGAATTCTCACTTCAGAAAATCTAAAAGACTTTTGATAGATCTTATGTTCAAATCCATGGAATCACATCTCCCGGTGACATTATTTGCAAGGCAGTGCGACTGATTGCAGCACCAAATGAGAAATCAACTTATCCACATTGTAAGAGGACCAGGGAGTGGAAGTGAAGAAGCTTATGATACATTTCATCTCAAAATTAAACCATGGTGAAAATGAGACCTGTGTACATGCTCTTGCCAGTGAAAGGATTTATTAATGATGCTACAATCATGCAGTAACATGTTTGAATGTAGATTCTTATATAAATATAAAACAGCTGTTTTATATAACTTGAAAAAAATAATTTAAAGTGACACTATAGTCACCAACATAACTTTAGATTATTGCAGCAGTTTGTGTATAGATCATGTCCCTGCAGTCTCACAGTTCAATTCTCTACCATTTAGAAGTTAACTCACTTTTGATTCTAATTGAACAAAGGGAAAGGAGGTATTGCACACACAATGGATAGCTGATGGTGTAATCTGTAATATAAACAACTCTCATAGGGCAATATGTATGAGATTAAACATATAGTAAAGAAATAATTGGAAGCACTCACACTCTAGAGAACCATATAAGTCGGCTCTCAACTGTAATGGCACGTAGGTTATTCCACCAGTGGCGCTGTGCTTCTTATATATTGCACAGATGTTTGTTATTATTTTTTTTAATTGTATAAGATATATAAGCATGTATTTTGTTTTTATCATTATTATCAGCACCTGAGGAAGACCAGGACACTGGTTGAAACGCGTTGTGCTTGTTCAGCTTTTATTTTGAATAAAGTATTATTTATTTATATTTTACTTTGGTTCCTGATTTGATCCAGACAGAATTTGATTCCTGTTCCTGGGGGACCATCCAAAACACAGCACCACTGGTGGAATAAACTACATGCCATTACAGTAGAGAGACGACTTATATGTTTAATCTCATACATATTGCCCTATGAGAGTTGTTTATATTACAGATTACAGCGCTAATCAGCTATCCCTTGTGTGGGCAAAGCCTCCTTTCCCTTTGTCCAATTGTATTTATGTAAGTGTTTTAAGGGTGACTAAAACACTGGGATTTGTTCTGTATACCTGTATATCATTTAGCGCCTTTTTCCCATTTTTTGTGTTTCACTTTTGATTCTGTCCATGTAGCCCTAGCCTTATCTTCCCAGCTGTAACTCACATAGCCTTAAATGAAAAACATGTTGTTTTTTAATCAGATGTTAATTGACTTTAGATGTGTTTATCTCCTCTATAAATTGAACTTGAATTACACACAAGAGTCTCCTGCAGGGTCTAGAATGCTACTAACTGAATTTGCGATAAAGCAAGTGTAAACATTAGATTATTACAGGAAGTGTATAGGAAGGCTGTGTAAGTCACATACAGGGAGGTGTGCCTAGACTACATAAACACAGTGATTTACTAAATAGCAGAGAATTGAGCAGTGAAACTGCAGGCTACACACCAAAACAGCTTTATTAACCTAAAGTGTTTTGGTGACTATAGTGTCCGTTTAAAGCAATTTCCATGCTGTGATGGTACTTACAGCATCACCAGGTACTGATATATCACCAGCTGGTATATCATGCTCAAATTGTAAACTCACAGCAGGAAGGTATAGAATGACAAATTCAACTTCGTAATTAATTATATAACCATTTTAATTGAAGAACATTTTAAACAGAGACTAGTCTCTGTATCTTTGATCCATGTATGTCACTGTTCTCTAACTTTTATCATTCTTTTTGTCCGTAAATATGCTGAGCTGCTGCTTGACTATATGTCATAACCCTGTCCTGAGCACTCTGCACAGCCTGCGAGCCAAGAGTTAAACAGATTCTACTGATGAGGCAATAGCCCATTGAGCTATCCGTGCTGCATTCAGTTGATCCCAGACTGAATCAGGACTTATGTTTTTTGTCATTGTGCGGATTAATTTAGTTATTGCTATCTGGGTCACACTACTCATGAGGTTTCTCAAGTGTGTGCACACTGTGTTAAAATGGGACTGGTGCACAAGGCTCGCCCCCTCCTCCTTGCATATCACCATTCTTACCATAGATAATGAATTTGGCAGTGATAATTCTTTAATAGTCAATGACTAAAATATGAAGCCATTTGTATAGTGTGTTTACTGTTTTTTGTTGCTACAAAACTTTGCTCAAGATTGAAACTCTTCCATTACAAATTTAAAGTCAAATCCCACTGAGAGTTGTGTGACAAATAGCTACTAATAAAGTATTTTGTTCTGTCTATTTGTAGAATTGTTATAGGGGCTCTAAAACACTGGAGTACTAAAGGGAATTTATCCTTCAGAGGGAAAAGAAACTGCAGCATTATTTTTATAGCTCTGTAGAGTCCCAACAGATTCCATTGAAGCTGTGCAAGATTTATAATAATCTTTTACTCTGAAGTTTTCATTCCTTATATATTTCTGCACCGCTGACATAAACTTGTGTATTATAACACTAAACAATGTGCACTTTTGCCATTTCTCTTCATTTCAGTGCTCCATAGTTGAGCTATGGAATTTAATATTGTTTTTAGAAAGGAATTAAACTACAGAAATTCTTATTTTTATAAAACTGTAGTTAACATGCAAAAAAATTAAATGTGTGATTTAACCCATTCTAATTTATTTAAGTTTTAGATTATAGACACTGTATGTTTGTAATCTTTAATATAAATTAAAAAAAATCTAAAAGTATTTAATGTGAAGTATATCTGTGTTTTCAATTCCCCTGGGATGAACATGTTAAATAAATAGTTTTATAGATTAAAATAAACTCAAACACAACAACTACGAGTATTGTACAGCAAACTCACAAAAATGTCCATATTCTAATAATATTGGATTTGTCAGATTTGCAGTGGATAGAACATTCACTTAAAGTTGCTCAGCCATGATAAGAAAAAGTTAGAACATAGTTGGCACTAAATATAGCAATACATACAGCAAATAGTCTATAGTCGCGGGCAAGAAGATGCTTTGTGGATTTCTATTTAATCTCAAACTGTTAACCATGCCAGACCTATTGTATGGCAAATAGCCCGGTGGGTTAATATTTTTGTGAATCCAAAATAAAGAAATGTAACCCAATTATATTCACTGTCAAACAAAAAAACACCAGAATCAAGCTATAAAAAGCAAGCAAACATGAGTGTATGTATTAAAGATAATTCACCAAACACCTGATTTTTTTTTAGTGACAATGGTCAAATTCTGACCTAAATGGAAGTTCTCATATTTACTAATGCCAAATCTAGTCAGAATTTGGCCATTCTTACTGAATCTGCACCAATTAGCTGGGTGCATTTGGTGCCGAGTGCTTTTGCATCCAAACCCTGTACAAAGTATTGGATTCAGAATTTTCATTTAGCACTGATTAAAAAAAAAAAAAAAAAAAATTGGAACAAATGTATCTGGCAGAATGCATGTTCACCAATTAACATTTGCTTGCTTTTTGCAAATTCATAATTTAAAGTACTATCTGCAAGTAATAATAAAAAAAAAAACTTGTGTTAATCATGTGGCTATTAACCTCCAGGGTTAATTATGTGGTGGATGTCCAGCATTTGGTAGCCAACTGCTACATTTAAGTAATAAAAAACATCAGAAAAGTCTACAGGGGTCAAAATAACCCAATATTACTATAAGGGAGGTTATATAGATCTTTATGCCCCACCTGCCATGGTTGTGTGTATATCTACTAAACAGTGACACGGTAATGATAAAATTAGTGACTGGGCTGACATTGCTGCCAATTAATTTAATTGCAGCCACCTGCTGGCCACACGATCTCTATTAGTGTCTCCATGCAGAGGGTGGAGACACTAATGAAGACATTGTGGTCAGCAGGTGGGTGCAATTAAATTAATAAGAAAACATGTCAGGACATCCTAAATTTCCCTGTACACACACCCATGGATGATGGCTACTTATTAAATAAGGGAACCTACTGTCCCACCCTAACCACACCCATAGGTGGTGGGTGGGGGCACTAAATATAATACATATGTCGGTGGGAGCTCTAATTATAATGCAAGTGTACCTTCTAGCACATTAGACAGGGGTAGGAGAGGATGGAGAGCCAAACATTTTCATTGTACAGTTTATTATTTTGATTATAAGGTGTTGATTAAAGTCATAGTTGATTAAATAGCTTATTTTCTATTCTGTAGCAGCTCCTATATTTTTTGGAGCAATACTCGATTGTAAATGACCTAAATATTGTCATTCTGTTGCAATTGTCGACTTTTGAATTAATTTGCCTTTAACGATTAGCAACAGTGACACGTTTTCAACAAGTCAAGCTTTAGTGAACAGATTTAATTTGATCAATTTACTAATATTGTTGAACTATTAAAGGACCGTATTCATAGTCAATACAGATATAATGAAAGATTATCGAAGAAAGAAAAATTGCTTTGGGTCAGAAAAATAAATTTGCATTTCAGGAAGTGCTACATTCTTTTTTGCAAGTAAATCAAAATAATCTAGATCTACAAATTACTTCTGGTGATCAAAAGCAATCATTTATAAACAATGACTTGCAAAAATGTCAATAGTAAATAACGCCAGGATTTCAATAGTCTGTTTACCCTGTAAGATTTCTCTTTTATTGTTGAGATTCTATATTACTAAATCCATTAAGAGAAAATTAGCTTGTAGATATTGTATTTTTATAGTACATTACGTCTCTAGAGGCAAGGTTATTATTTGCCAAATCCTAGACATGTAATTTTCTTGGAAATTGCAGCTCATATTTCTCCTGGCGCAATCATAAAATTAGTTAACAAAACAAAATTAGTTAATGAAATATTTTATTTTGAAATGATAATCAAATTGTCATGTGTGATATACAATATTAATACTTGGGTTTCATGTTTGTACTCTGTATCCCTTCTATTTTGTAAATGTACTTGTCTACTAAAAGTATACATTTTAATTAAGACAAATTGGAATTTTATTGCAATTCATAAAAACAAATGTAGATTTAATGTTGATTTGGCAGCACAAATAAAATGTTAGCACATTTAGATAATTATTTTTGAAAAGTTCACTTACTTACTTTTAGAAACGATGGGAAGGGGTTTAAAAAAATCTCAATGGAGTGGTCTGGGTGCCATGTTCCCTTCATTTTAACCCTACAGTGTAAAACATTGCTGTCCTGCAGTAACTGTAATGTTTATATAGTAGTATTTTATATGCCCCTAGTGGCTGTCACTCTGAAATTGCCAAGTGAAACTCGTAGAGACCATTTGATTGTCTCAGTGTGACATTTTGCCGCTAATGCTTACAAGCATTCCAAAGCTTTCCTATGGGAAAACATTAAGTTGGTTGAGATCATGAAGACTGATGATCTCAACCTAGTTAGCAGGACCAGCTGTGGAGAAAGCAGCATGGTGTATGGAAAAAAGGTAACCTTCTTTTTCACTTGTAATCTAAACGATAACTAGGACTCTATAGCTATAGGAATACAACATTATATTGCTGACACTCCTTTAAATATTTTGTTACACTAACACAGACCTGCACAACTTGGCAGTAGGTAGGGGCTAAAGATAAAATAGGCTAAACTACTTTGGGCCGCAGATACGTTATTAGTGCCTTGCTTTCCAAGTAAAGTTATAAAGTGACATTCAGATACGCACTGATATATAGATATACACACACTGACAGATATAAAGATACATACACAGACACACACTGAAAGACACGACAGACATGCAGTTACACATGCAGTTCAAAATATACACTTTTACAGTCGACCCCCACTTCCCTACCTTTTGGGTGCTGGAGGGTGGCTTCCCTTGTGTCCGGTCTGCAGACTGAGGTTGTTGGGAGTTAGGGGCTGGTTCTTGCAGTTTGCACCACCTCCTCTCATGCCTTCTCCTCTGCTCTGTTCTCCTGTCTCTCTCTTGTCCTGGTCCCCTCCTCATTGCCTACAACTCCCTCCCGTGTGGCTCTGTGGGAGCTAGCGACCAGTTGTAAAGGGCTTCATCATGCTGTTAAAGTGCATGTTGACACATGGCCAATGGATGGCCCTAAGAGCATGGGCCACCTGATGGGCTCCCTAAGTGTGTGGACCAGCTGCACTGGTGGTAGTTCCACCACTAGCTCCAATGCATCACAAAGAGTCTATATTTTCTATAGGAAACCTGAACTTCTTCGGCAATGGCAGGTCTGCACTAACATAAACACATATTATTTTATCTGTTTAAAGATGGGAGCTGATGGTAGCACCGTTGACTTGGAGGGAGACAGACACAGGAGTAACAACACTTGAGGGAGGAAAGACCAGAATTTCAGTTTTGGTCAAGTTTAGTTTAATGAAGTGGGCAGCCTTCCAGTTAGAAATAGCAGAGAGGCAGTCAGAGACACTAGTCAAGAGGGACGGGGACAGATCAGGAGAGGACAGGTATATTTGCGTGTCATCTGCATTTACATAAAATGAAACAAATAAAACACAAACAAACTTGGTTAAAAATGAGTCCCAAGGGGTAAAGCCAAATCTCTCAAATTACTTAACGCGTTTCAGCTGCTGCCTTCTTCAGAAGTAAACAGAAATTACTTCTCAAGAAGGCAGCTTTTTAAGTGGCTCTAAACCATGTGAGTGAGACCAGCATTTGTATAGTTCCACTCGTTATTGACTACGTTCATTGTGGGTAATTTTATTGTTGAGTGCTCCCACCATTGTGTTTATTTTGTTTTCTCTGTTAATAAATTTGTATGCTCTCAACATGTTCATAACAATGCAATGTAGAAAGTAAGGCCCAGTGGCTTGTGAGCCTGTAATAGTGGGAGAGTTTAAGCAAGATTATATTGTAAAAGAAAAAACATGGTGTTGACATGACATATTGTGCTTGATAATTGGGGCTTATTTTGAAGTTACAATGGTTATTCAGATGTGTAGCCATGATAATGCAAATAAGTTGCTTTAAACTGCTCTTCACTACTAAAAAAAAAAAACTAGCTGAGGTCAGGGAAACCAGAAATAAGCAACTGAAAGAACCAGATAGGCTGGAATTATGGATTACATAGTATGTAATAAATAAAGGTGAGTCTTATATCAGAAGTCTTATGTCAGGAATCATGAATTTAAGATGAAAACATGATAATGAGTAATTAAGACCATGGAAGGGCAACCATGTATAGATAAAGCATTCATCATCCTGCTTTGGTATGTCAAAACCCCAATGTATATGTTCACTAATGGAAGACATTTGCAGAAATAAGGGCAGAAAATTATGCCCAGATGCTCTGTCAGTACTAGTAATCCACCATAATTTGACAATGGCATAAATTATCTCTCATGTATAAATTAATATTGTTAATAATAAGCCACAAAATAATTTGAGTATTCTGCTGCCATAGGCATGTTTCTAATATTGCTGTTAAATATCAGCCATACAGTGGAATTACTAACAGTGATAATTACGGATATAAAATACAGACCGGTTTCCCCCCTCCAAGCCCATGTTTAGTGGACTACCACTACTAACAACTGACAATATAGCTACTGTCCACATTCTAGCTTCTAATGATGTTGTTGCTATAGCTACCAAAGCTAGGTTGCATATAAGGTTAACGCTGGGCATGTGCAGTTCACCTGCCATCGGCATTAGTGGGGTAAAGAGGATATATCTTTGTTTGTACATGAAGGTTCAGGACATTTTTAAAAGCATGTATACTACAAGCACTGAATTGTGATCTTACTATGTCAGGTATAAACCTGTGAGTCCTAGTTGTGGGTCTTAGTTTTTGCCTTAACATTTGAAGTTGCTTTCTGTTAATTTATTATTAATTGTTCACAGCCTAAATCTCCCTCTTCTCTATCCAGCATTATGTGATGGACCTATTGTAAGAAGCAATAGGAATAAGCTTAATTTCACCACTCTGTATTTACTTTGTCCTTAGTGAGCAGGATATGCACATCCTACAAAACAGTGTCTTTCACAATATCACAAAATAAAGTACTTAAGTGAAGAAAGTGCGTATATGTAATGACACTTTCACTCCTGTCAAAAGATAAAGTGCTTGAGTGAACTAAAGTGCATATTTAGACTCTCAACTTCCCTTCTAGTATTTGAGTTACTTAAAGATTTCCTCAAATCTTCAATCAATACAAGTACACTATATAGGGCTTGTCTGATTAAGGGGTGTATATAAGGAAAAGGGAGGGAAGAGGAGTTTTATGCACTTTGTATATTGTTTTCAATTAAAAAAAATGGCCCGAGGAAGTCCCTAACTGGGATGAAACACATAGTACAGTAGTAACTGTGTAAATTAATCTGCATTGTGCACTTTATTTTTATAGTTATCTTATTTGGTTGCAGTTTATATTTTCTCTTCATGAACAAGACTGACAACAATACATTTCAAAGATTTGAGAGATTGACGTCAACTATTTTCTGAAGGCTCTTTATTTGGCTCTAAAGTGTGCGTGGCCAATTCGCAATTATTATATACACCACTATTTTTTTATTATTATTATTATTATTATTATTATTATTATTTATTATTTATGTTGTATTGTTCTTGTCTCCTCTAGCTGGACAAATCCTATATATTGCAATTATATGTACATCCTACCACTGATAGAAACTGGGAGTTGGAAATGGATGGATGTATTGCAAGTAGCATATGCTGTTACCTCTGCTGCCATCCATGTACCTGGCACAATATGTTGAATTCAAATAATGGTATAGTGATACTCAATGTGAATGGCAAATGTGGCACAAGAGTTACTAGTTGGACAGCTCTTGTCATTATCACTATCTGACATTTGTGTATGGATAGACCACCTGGGAAGCATAATATTTAATTTGCAAGTATATCCAGAGATTAAGTGGTTTTATGTTTGCAATTTTGGAACAGTACAGATAATCCATGAAGAATGGATGAATAGTGATACATATGTAACGGATCGCCTGGCACCCCGACCGGGTACCTCCGTTAATGGATGCTCCTAGTGCTTCCTGAGGACTCCAAGCACTCTGGCAGACACCATAATCACCGAATCCGAGAAACCTTTAAATTCTCCCAAGTGTATGAATGCTGTAGACCATTGAATAGGAACCATACGAATAGGCTTGTACTCCTAGCAGTCAACTGGAACAGCATGCAATAAATCCTTCCCCCAATAATGAGACAACACATCACTTTGAGGGTAAAACAGGAACTCTGGACTGGCTCATCCAGCCTGGCTTTTATTTCCAACTCACACATACAGGCCACACCCAGGGGGAGGCATAAAAGAACCAATGACATAGATGTTACCTCCCACACATCCCCTCCCCTTAGTGTGACACATAATCCCATTATGCATACAGTGTAAAATATACTTTTACACAACTTTCATAACTTTAAAACCATACATCACATTCCCATAAATTCTGGTCCATAGTCCAAAGGCAAGAGGCGGGCAATCAGCCCCCTCCAAGGACACGTGGCGAGGTCGGTTTCGCCACACTTCTCCCCTTTACCCCCCAGACTAACAGGGTACTTGACCTCCTGCCGGTCAGTGCCCTTGTTAGTCCAGCAGCCCACCCACAAGACAGAAACAGCAGAGCAGCCCACCCACAATAAACAGTTACTACACCTGGGTGAGGGAGAATCTTGTCCAGGTTCAGGTGCCTCACCACGGCTGTGTGGGGGACTGGTAGGCTGCCTTGGTAGGTTGCTGAGGGGGCAGAGACCAGCGGTACTCTGTCCTGTTGCCAGCACTACCACGGGAGTAGTCTGGTTGGAGCCTGGTTGCTGGAGACCGACTGTCTCCCCTTTAAATACACCGCTCTGCTGCTGGAGACCGACTGTCTCCCCTTGAGTTACACCGCTCTGCTGCTGGAGACCGACTGTCTCCCCTTGAGTTACACAGCTCTGCTGCTGGAGACCGACTGTCTCCCCTTTAGTTACACAGCTCTGCTGCTGGAGACAGACTGTCTCCCCTTTAAATACACCGCTCTGCTGCTGGAGACCGACTGTCTCCCCTTGAGTTACACCGCTCTGCTGCTGGAGACCGACTGTCTCCCCTTTAGTTACACAGCTCTGCTGCTGGAGACAGACTGTCTCCCCTTTGGCTAAACAGCCCTGTTGTGGGGGGGCAGGACCGACCGTCCCTACCCCCTGTGCTGGAAGTGCAGAGACCACGGTCCCATCTGCACAGGTGTGGGGCTTACAGTCTCCCCCTGGTACATTAAGCTGCCGCTGGGGAGAGGTGGTAACCAGCTCCTCTCCCATTAGAACACTCTGCCGCTGGGGAATGGAGACTGGGCTCTCTATTCCCTGTACATTAATAATCCGCCGCTGGGGAGAGGTGGTAACAATCTCCTCTCTCTGAACTGTAACCTGCCGCTGGGGATCTGGGCCGACTGCCCAGCATCCCTGTAGGGCCGGTAGAGAGACCTCGATCCCATCTCCACCTGCCATCTGTGGGTCTCTCCAGGACCAGTCTATGAGGTCCCCTACTTCTGCAACTGGTAGTGAAGCAGGGGGTACCTCTGCCGCGTTTTCCCAGCTATAGGCTAGCAGGTCTGGGTCTGCCACCCAGTTTTCCCGGTCTGCGTCCCTGCTCTGCGGCTGGCAGGAATTTAATAGTTCTACATAGTCCATCTCCAGCTCTCATTCCATGGCAGCGAAACGGCGGAGGTCTTCTCCCAGTCCAATAGATCTCGGGCCCTGTATCATCTCACCTCGGTAATGAAAGATAGCCCAGTACCGTGACTCTGCTGGACTGCCGAAGTCGACATCCTCCACTAAGGCTTTCCACAACAGGCCAGGGCTTGTGTAGTTCTCCCCCTCTGGCTGGATGCCCTCTGCCCTCCACGTCTCTGGCTGGACAGTGCACCACCACAGTGCCCGGTATGAGGCGTCCAGGCTCAGTTCCCTTTCCACGAGGTACTCGAGTTGTCTTACCCGCTGCCCTCCAGGTTGATCTCCCAGAAGTGGCATCCGCCAGGCCATTTGTTCCTCCAACTGGTATGCGACACCAGGAAGGCGCTGCTGCCGTTGATACTGGACTTCCTCCAGGGCATCGTACCATAATTCTTTCCGGGCATTATCTCTCCATTCTAATTCACTCTCTTCCTCAGGTGTGTGTGTTGCCCAGGGGTCTACGAACCCCATTTTCCCAAATCTTTGTGTAGACAGGGACGCTGTAGGCACACTAGCGTCGCCCTCAATTTGTAAATCCAAACGTACTGTGTCTCCGAGCTGCTTTACCTCGCACTAGGACGCCATCCCACCGCTTGCCACCAATGTAACGGATCGCCTGGCACCCCGACCGGGTACCTCCGTTAATGGATGCTCCTAGTGCTTCCTGAGGACTCCAAGCACTCTGGCAGACACCATAATCACCGAATCCGAGAAACCTTTAAATTCTCCCAAGCGTATGAATGCTGTAGACCATTGAATAGGAACCATACGAATAGGCTTGTACTCCTAGCAGTCAACTGGAACAGCATGCAATAAATCCTTCCCCCAATAATGAGACGACACATCACTTTGAGGGTAAAACAGGAACTCTGGACTGGCTCATCCAGCCTGGCTTTTATTTCCAACTCACACATACAGGCCACACCCAGGGGGAGGCATAAAAGAACCAATGACATAGATGTTACCTCCCACACATCCCCTCCCCTTAGTGTGACACATAATCCCATTATGCATACAGTGTAAAATATACTTTTACACAACTTTCATAACTTTAAAACCATACATCACATTCCCATAAATTCTGGTCCATAGTCCAAAGGCAAGAGGCGGGCAATCAGCCCCCTCCAAGGACACGTGGCGAGGTCGGTTTCGCCACAACATATGATTACAATGTGCAGTAGTACCCAGTATACTCAACATTAAAAAAACCGACAGGTGAAGTGAATAACATTGAATATATAATTATAATGGTACCTGTCATGGGGTAGGCTTTAGTAGGCAGCAAATGGACAGTCAATTCTTGAATTTCATGTGTTGGAAACAGGACAAATTGACATACAAAAAGGCTCTACATCAAGGTGCAAGGAATTTTGCTATATTATTTACATTTTATATGTTTGTTTATTGTTTTGTGTGCGTGTGCAAAATTCATTACATTTGCTACATTGTTAAGTTTCATATTATGTTACCAGAGATCAAACATTAGACTTTGGCCAGAGTAATACGGACAGAAAGATTAAGCGCTCAGACAGTCTTGTTAGTGGATTGCAGCAAAAAGCCTGCCAAGGTTCTCTCTTCTTGGTTAGAGGAATGGTAATTATTCATAGTGTGTTGGTAGTTGCACTTGAAATGGGTAGATGTGGAAAACAAAAACAGAGAGTGCCTAATGGTGGAGTATATTTAAATATATGAACAGGAATGGATATGCCACTTACATTACATAGAGCTTCAATCCAGCTCTAAGGTATTGAGCCTGGTTGGAACAATCCCCACATTAGTATATGGTGGTGTCTTCTTATAACTAAGATAGATCTTTAATGGGACATGTAATACAGAGCAGAACATAAGAGCAGTATTTTGTGTAGTATGTAATGCAACTGTGTATAGCAGTATATAGCATATATATAGCCTTGAGTGGCTCCAATAAAACCGCATGAAGTGGTACAATCCCCACTTTAGGATAATATTCAGCCAGATGTATTCAGCAGCATCATGTAAAACAAAATACAAATATTATGCTATATGTATATAAAAACATGTGATAAAGAAAGGAATGCCACTAACATATTCCTGAGCAATTGAGTTATTTCCCAATCCTCAGTGCTTTAGTGGATGTGACCAATGAAGGGTAATCACAGATGATAGGAATTATTTAGCATATTCCCTGTTGGAGTCAATAATATTTTATCTGATTTTTCCAGATTAATTTGCAAACCTGATTTATAAACCAGAAGCAACTTACAAAAAAAAAAAAAGCACCCTTACAACAAATCATTTTGCTTAATAAAAGTCTATTCTAAATTGCTCCCATGAGCGGTTAGCGTAAGTTGCTTAGTATTATTACAAGATCGTTTTATTTTCCCTCATTTTAAAATAATAATTGCTGAAATCATTGTTTAATTGCACTGGACATGAGGACAGTAAGAAACCATAAACCTATTGCATGAAATGTAATTAGAGATAAAGTTTTTTATGAGTGGTCTTAATCTGTTTTACCTCAACTAACCTAACGATAAAGGTAGTACAAGCTACAATGACATCTGGCATAAAAGCACATGTACAAATTATGCAGAGGTAATAAAAGGCAGTTAATTAGAATGGAAATTATGCTACAACAATTTTGAGATGCTTGCAAATTTGCATACAGATACATAATTACATCATTTGCAGCTGTTGTATTTTTTGTTGTAAGACCTTGCATGCTTCTTTCCAAAACTCTTGTTTTGTTGTTAGCACATAAAAAATGTGGCAGATCTCCCCATCTTTGAATTTATTCCTTAATTTGGACTGCATTCTCTTGTTTGATGACATTGCTTACAACATAGTTGTGCTCTAGAACATCCTTTGTAATAAAAGTACTTGGGAAATTAAAAAAAATATGGCTAATTACCAAGGACTAGTGTTTCACATTGCTGTTGTTGTTATATATTCTACGTACTTGTATTTAAGATTCTCATATCTATCATTTCTAATCTTATGCTGACAATTTGCCAAAAAACAAGGTAACTAGCATCACTTGAAATATAATTATGGAGAGATTTCTTACAAATATACCAGAGTCTGAGATTGGTTTGTCTTTTAATACTGCTTAGTGACTTTGTGCAAAGTAACATTATGGTCTTTGATCGTTATTTAAAGGTGCATGGATAGTTTAGGGATGCTGCATAGTGTTATTCCTATAAAATAAATGTGTATATATATATATATATATATATATATATATATGTGTGTCAAGTCCTGGGCAAAAAAGTGTGGGAACTCACCCAAGGTCCACCCCCTTCATCCTCAAAAAAAGAAAAAAAAAATTACACTCGTATGCGTATATATTTCTCAGAAAATACAGTGCAACATTTATTGTATAGTGCCAGTTTACAAAGACATCTCACATGCAATAAACAAATAAATATAGAACAGTTGTACCAACAAAATAAGTCAAATTGTTTGTCCTACTAACAGAATAATCCCCACAATGTGTGATGATCTTCCCCTCGCAGGCACGTAGCTAGCACAGAAAGCACCAAGCCCTCTCCATTTCCAGCAGGAAACCCAGGTGTAAGAAACCATACCAGTATACGACAAGCCCACAACGTACCTCTTTTATGTATTCACGCAAAGGGCAGGTCCTGCAGGTCTACTAACAGGAACAGCGTTCCTACTGTTGAAAAAGTGCAGGGACGCAGTTCCTACCCATTCCTGCAGGACTCAAGCCCTGTATATATATTCATTTTGTAATAGTATACTTTTGTAAACATTCAATGTAGAGAATTATTGCAATTGCAACAGGTGAATAGTTATCATTCACCTGTAGTTACATTACATAGTGGCAGGAAACCCACCACCCGTTCAATTACTGTTGGGCTATTAATAAAATAAATAAAGTGAGGGTGCGGAAAAGTTTCATCCCCATTCTGCTATGGTTGGGCTCTAAATAGATAACAATATGTGGGGAACATAATGTCCCCTGTGTAAACACTGGTGACCAGCTGATTGGTGTTTTAATCAAGTGTAAACCCCAGCCACCACCCATGTTAAGCTAGATGGGGCTTTAAACCATAGGGACATAATGTCCCTTCTGAGCCCCCACTCATGAGCAGTGGGTAGCAGCTATAATATTGATAACGCAGGGGATCACTTTTCTCTCCCAACTCCCACCTGTGAGAGGTGGGAGTAGGCCCTAACGTTGATAAATGGGGACACCAATAAAGTTATGTCCACCCCTGGATAGCTAGGAGTCCTCAAGCTACCTCCATTCCACAAAAAATAGTGAGGCAGATAAGCCTCACCCACGACATAGTGGGTGAGGGCATGAGGGAGGAATAAAAACTCCCTTGTTCTGTTGTGGGAGTAAATTTTTCACTATTTGTGTGCTGGCAGCTAGTGTCACTAACAGGAATCGCTAAAAAACAAATTTTCAATTTTAATATTTATATACTTATACATAATATATTTATTAAATATATAAATAAATTTATACATTGATATTGTTTATATTTAAGATGTTTTACTGCCCCTTCCTCTATTGCTCACTTTCATTTAATCTGTGAATAAAAATCAAAATTTTGTGGTTGTTGTTTTGACATCAATCATCTTTTTTTTCCTAGCAATATTCTCTTGTTTTATGCCACAAGTGAAATCCCTAATCATAAATTAAACTAACATGCTTGCCCGTGGCACACTTTTTTTTAATTCGTGTTTTGTCTACATGATGGCTCGGAGTTTGTGAATTCGAATGAGTGCTCACTTGGCCCAAATTTCAGATGAACTAGAGTTTGTAACAATGAAAAATAAAGCAGTGGCTAAGCACTAAATATCTGAACAACAATAATACCAGCACACCTGAGAATGGGGCTCCCTCAACAGACCTCCGCCCCCTCCCCCCATCTCCCTGGAGATAATTGAATTTAAAAAAGACAAGTTGCACATAGTCATATAATACTGTCTAATGAAGACAATAGCGTAAATCACAAGGAAAAAAATATGTAAGGAGACAATACAATAAAAATGACGATAGAAAAGGAAAATAACAAACCACAATCAATATTATTTTTGTTCCACTGAAATATGAAATAATTTAGCACTAATATTGAATAGCCATGTAGTACAATTACAAAAATAGCGTTGGGAAACAAATAACTCTGCTCATAATGACAATCTGTTTTTCTTTTTTTTTCCTGAATGTTCCTTAAATTTTGATTCTTTGTTTTCCATCTTTTCTTTTTTAGTTGTTTCTATATAACTTCTCCATTATGGAAGGAAAGCAATATGAACGGAGGCCCAGTTTTATTTATTTATTTTAAACCAGCAATGATCTTTATGTAATATTTTTAAGGCCCATCATATCACATTTAATTCTTGCTTAAAAAACGGAGGAATCATACCTTTTTTTGTGTATTGAAACATTTGAAGCAGGGGAGATATGTTTGTGTATAATTGCCATATTTATAAAAGAGCTGTGTTGTATTATCTCTTAACATAGAACACCAGTTTGCTTTCTCAACATGTATGCCACAATGTGGGTTAGCAGTAACAAAAAGCAGAACAGAAACTTTATCTGAACTTTTAAATTGAGTTAGAAAATGTAACTTTGAAAATGTCAGAAATATTGAAAAAATATAAAATTACAATACTCTCAAAAGTGTTTATAGAAAAATAAATAATTATTATAAGATTTAATTGGATGATATACATGTACACGTTGAATATGGTTATAACAAAAGATAAGACTGTAAAATAGATAACGAAAATAAATGACTGGGATTTATTTTATTATGATATATCACATTTTATGCAGTTGAAAAAAAAAAAAAAAAAACAATTAACCTAGAGAATTTGTTGCAAATGTCATCTATATAAAGATGTTTAAAATATATCACCTTTGAAAATAGGTAAGATTTCTTTTTCTAAGTTGCTTTTTTTAAACTTAACATTTTAAACTTTTTTAAAAGCCATCATTACAGTAACATTTCAGGCATGTATTTTATAACTGTTATTATAGTTTGGGTACGCAACAGTTCATTCACAGCAGTTGTCTATGAAAACATTTTAACTATGAAATCAAGGCACAAAAATGTTTTGTTAAATATATACTTCTCAAGCAAAAAGGTTAGCAGAAAATTTTCTCTATGCACATATTGAATTTCATTGATGAAACACAATGGGATTTTTACATTAAATTTGTCAAATTAGGTTTGAGGGGATGTTAGGTAAAACATGTATTTAAGTTGATTCAGGTCAGATGGCCTACTATTGCAATACTAGAAAAAAATAAATAACTTGAACTGACCCTGATTTTTATCTTGATACTACCTTTGTCTGCTCTTAATAAAGCCACTGTACTTACCTTATTTACCATACATTATAATACATTTACAGGTTATTGCTGAGATCAATGCATACAAGATATAGAATTTAGCATACTTAATGGGCATAGCTAATTGCTAAGATGAGCAAATTCCAAGCTTCATGTGAGATAAGTGCTTCCAATCGCCCTTTAACATTTTATCTTAGCAGAACCACATATTTTTTAAGTACTGCTTCCCTTTCCTGCTATGCCACCACCTGGCTCTTCGATTAACCACCCATCCATCCGGAAACTGGAACGGAATAAGTTTTAATCTAAGTAATGCACTTTGTGCATTTATCTACCAAGTTATTATTAGTTTAGGGATCCTGGATATTGGGTTCTTTAACAGAGTGGTGGGAATAATATCACATAGCTATATTGTGGTACCACATCCCTTGACAACTTAGTCACTCTGCTCAGGTGTGCTTCAGGATCCCAATGTACAAAACAGAGAGAGAGTACTCAAATCTTTAAAGTTTTTGCATAAAAAATAAAATGTTTTGCAGACTGCTGCCCCATAAGTGTGCCTTCTTATCCATCCTCTCACTCAAGAAAAAGAGTTCCTTATCAAATATATGCTCACGGTTCAGCCACTGACAGTATTGAATGATCAAAACTACACAGCAACCAGCATTAGGAGAGGACACCCAGGGAGACATTTAGAAAGGATATCACTACCTGTTTATTGTTTTTTTGCAATGTTGTGAATTAAAAGTTGCTTACTGTTGGGATTACATTTAATAAGAAGAAAGTATTTCATGAAGGGCATTGGTGGGAGAGAGGGAGATGGAGCTGCATGAGACGTAGGTCGATGGAGCTCAGGTGTAAAAGGGTGGAACTGTAGAGTGAGAGGGGGGTAGAGGGGACAGAGGTAGAGCTGTGGAGGAGAGGAAGATGAAGATAGCAAGAGGGAGATGGGACTGGGTGAGAGAGGGAGATGGAGCTGTTGGCAGATGGAGCTGGGGGTGAGAGGGAGATGGAGAGTGTGTGTATCTCTGTGTCTGGAAGCATGTGTGTGAGTATATGTAGGTTGGTGGGAGCTCAGTGACTGTATTTGTAAGGAGCCATAAGTGTTATAATTGCGGTCGAGCAGGTTAAACAGAGTCGAGGGAGATATGTATGGTTGGCTGACTGTGGGGAGGTAATAGAGACTGTAGTATGTGTGGAGAAAAATAGAGGCTGTAGGGTGTGTGTATGTGGCAGGTTAGGGGCTCTAATGTGTATTAAGGTATGAACAGTAATGCGTGTGTTGTGGGTGATAGGGGCTAGATTATGTGGAGAGATAGGGGCTGTAGTTAAAGGTAGTGTAGGGCGTTAGATTCTGTAGTAGATGGGGGTTGGGGCTGTTATGTAAGAGTAGATGCAGTAGTGTAGATGGGTATAGAGGCAGAAGTCTAGATGAGATACATAAAAGGGTTGGGGGGACAAAAAGCAAATAGGGGAGCTGGGGGAAAAGACACAAATTGGGCTATGGAGAAAAAGAGACACACAGAGGGGCTGGGACAGGGGGCAAAGAGCAACAATGGGGCTTTGTAAGAGACAAAAGAGACAACTAGAGGCTAAAGAAGGGGCAAACGAGACAAACAGGGGCTGGGATATACTAAGGGAAGTGTAAGAAAAAAAGGGAACATAGGAAACACGAAAGGGATACGAAATTCGAGAGGGGGGATTAAGAGACACACAGGTGAAGATGCATTTTTTGGGGGAGGAAAGGGGGGAGGGTGGCGGCAAAATGCATCTTCACCTTTGTAGCCAAAAACATTGTATCTGCCATGCATACATACAATCACACACATAATCACAGACATACACGAACACAGAACCACACACATACAATCACAGACACACAATCACATACACAGATAATTACTGACATACACACCCAAAAATCACATTCATACACACATATTTTTTTTAAACTGTCCATCCAGCCTCCCTACCTTGCTATGGGAGTGCTGGAGTGGATCCTCTCCTTGGTGGCCAGTGGTTTGTGATGGGAAGACTGTGCTCTTCCTGTCCACGTAGTGATGCCCTGTAGTAATGCCAGGTTGATGTCAAATCCTGCCTGCCTTTTCACTGCAGGGTGCTTGAAGGAGCTGTGCAGGGAAAGCACAGCAAAGTAAAAAAAAAAATGGTTGCTTTTCATTTGGTGGGGCACAGTGGGGGTCATGGTCATCTTTGCCTCCCCTAGCTCACTGAGGGAGCTGTATGGTCAACTGTTGCCCCTGTTGCCATGACACTCTGTGCAACCGCACAGTTCAAATACCCCAAATGCCATCCCTGATTGTGACCCCTCGCAGATGTGCCTGAGGCGAGTGCCACCTAACCTTTCCTACAGCTCTGATTGTGTGTGTGTGCGTGTGTGTATTGGCTAAATGTTATTGGTGGTAGCTGCTGATGAGTGGGGGTTAACTGAGTGTATTGCGGTTTTGCCTAGTGTGAGTGTTTGGGGGTTGTGTGTTTTTAATTTAAAAAAAACAAACAAAAATAGTTAATGTAGTAATTGGGATTCTTATCTGTTACTTTTTTTTGCAGTAACAATATATTTTGTAATATATGCAATATTATATAATATATATAACATATTTATCATACTATTACTATACCACTTAAATATACCCCACAGAGTAATACAAACAAACATACACACACTCACACAGTCATACAGACACAAATACACACACTCACAGACACAGGTGGCAGCTCAATGAAATGCTATGTTATGCATTTCTAGCACACTTGTAGTGCACACTTATAGGAAAGGAGGTAGACCCATTACTTTCTTGCTGGAAAGGTATAATCTCTGGTGTCTGGGGACATACGGGAGCCATGAAGAGCAGGTTGAGTTAGTTCTACACCAGTCTGGCTTGTATCTATGGTGCGATGAGGGAACACGGTGGGCTGGATGCCTTGTATTTCAATGTATATGCTGACAGGCCAGTATATTGCAGGGGTCAGGCCTAGTGCATCCTATGTCCTGTAAGTTGCCAACCCCTGAACTAGTGTGAACAGTGTTCGCGCTTGGGAAAAAGAACAGGAATGTCCTTGAAGGACTTTAGCCCTGACAAGAGTTGTATGTATTATTGCAATCTAATAAAGTATGACTTATAAAATTGCATCTCTTTTGCAGCCCGAGTTATTCTGACAGTCATATGTACAGATAAAAGAACCAGAAGTAGCCAAAATATCATCAAAATTGGTGCCTGCAAAAAAAATACTCTGTATGTATATGAATTTGTAGACAATAAAAGTCTGTCAAAATATATCTCAGTTGAACAGGTTGGATTTTCTAGAATTTGGTGCAATAAAATCAGTCCCTCAATACTTTCCAAACAAAACTTTTGAATCTATGATTTGTATTCGAGTCTGTTCTACTTTCCTGCAGTGTTAGATGATAGAAAAAAATGAATCTTGTTTGACTAAAGTTTATTCACTTGTGAAACGGTCTCTTGGGGAAAGAGAGAAAGACTGAAACTTGTGTCTGAAAACTTAAACTGGAGCCTGTTATAATATTACCTCCAGATAAGCAGAATGAGTCAGTAACAAATGCTTTGATTGATATGAGACATTTGTTTTTAATGTGGATGCTGTAAGGCATCAAGTCTCACTGCAAATTTTATTTTTTTAAGTGTGATTTCCTTTCTTGTTTTTTTTTTTTTTTTTGTCAATCTTTCTTTATTAAGGCACGTATGAAGGGTACAGAAAAAAAGAAAAGGAAATGCAAGAATTTTCACAGAGTAGGGTTAATATAGCGATAACACCGTTAGTTACATTTCCATGTTATCAATGCCTCATTTTTTTATATTATTTTGTAAGTCGCTTAACATAAACTGAACATAAAGCAAGAACGGGTAATATATTAGCAGGTATTCATATATTTGCGTTAGCTTTCAACATTAATACGTATGCACATGTATAACTGCTTGCATTTATATTTCTTTTCTTTGTCAATCAAAATCTATTGAGTTTTACAGGGTAGCAACAGATATGCATTGTATACATGACATGTTCAGTACAGCGGTTTGCAAAAGGAATCGTATGAACTTTAAATTTGCCAGCACATCTCGGTAGGGAAGCACATCCCGCTGCAGTTGGGTTTGCTTAATGTGTCTTAACTAAAGTTAAACTTAACTCAGGCAGTGTCTTGTTTGTTCGCAGCTTCTGCCATCTGTGGTCTGTTTCACGTGGTCTACGTGCTCTACCGCCCTCGAATCATCGGTTTAGCTCCTCTCTCGGTTTGGGTGGATTGTCACCCTGTTTTCCCGTTCTTGGTGTCTAATCGGTCTGTAGGAGTTCTCTATCTGCAAGGGGTTGTCTGGGTTTGACCTGGTCAGAGTCTAGTCTATGTGTCTTGTGGAGCATGCGGGGTCAAGCGCACTTTGATGGGGGAGGTGTCAGACTCCCTCAACTTGTCGTGTGTTAATAGAGCTACGTGTCACGTTAGCGAGCGTCTGGTTAAGTCCCGTGTATGTCCGGGTGCCTATCTCTGGAGAGTTACTAGTTATCTTGTCCCCTAGTGTTGTTCCTCATCTGTCACGTTAGCGTGATCTTTTCTATGTGTCAGGTGTCGGGTCCAGTCTTTTCGGCGGGTGTTCGGTTCGCTCATGTGTCCTGCTTTGGTTTCATCAGTCTGTCTGAGCGTTGTCTAGTTAAGGCAAGGCCAGTCTTATCTCCTCTCCAGCCACATAGGGTGAGGGGGGGGGGGTGTCCAGTAGGAGGTAAAAGGAAAGGGGGTGGGAAAAAAGGTAGGGTATTTATTGGTGCGAGTGTGGGTTCGCTGCCCGTGTGTGGTCCCCCCAGGCGTTTGCTAGTCTCGAGTCCCGGCTGTGCCTGGTCCATGTCTGCACATTTGTTCGCTCTGGTCCCAGCCACCCGAGCTAAGCGGCCGTCCCCAGTGTCTAAGCTCTTCCCGTAGAGATATATTGCCTCCATGGGAACCACTTCAATGCACATTTGTCCGAGCGTCCCTGCAGGGAGGCCGTCAATATCTCCATGTCGTATGTCGATTCGACCTTATCTACCCATTGTCTGAAAGTGGGTGTCGATGTTTTTTTCCAGTGTAGGGGTATCAGCGCTTTTGCGGCGTTCAGTAGGTGAATTGTCAGAGAGTGTTTGTATGTCTGTGTGGGGGTTGATGTGTGGTGCAAGAGCATCGTCATGGGTAATAGGGGGAGGTCGTCCCCTGTGATCTCCTTGATTTTTGTATGTATCAGCTGCCAGTATGCCACTATGCGAGGGCACGACCACCAGATATGTAGGTTCGTTCCCAAAGCAGAGCCGCATCTCCAGCATTGGCCCTCGTTGTTGTCATCAAAGTGTCTCTGGGTATCGGGTGTATGGTACCACCGGGACAGCAACTTGTAGCTGGTCTCTTGAATTTTCGAGCTGATGGAACATTTATGGGTTAGTAGGACTATCTTGTCCCATTCGTGATCCGTGAGTTGTGTGCCCGTTTCCCGTTCCCATTTGCCCATGTATCCTAGGGGGCTGTTATCCATTGTCTCCCTCAGGGTCCCGTATAGGAGTGAAACTCCATGTTCCACGTGTTTCCTACTTGTGCATAACCGCTCAAAGCCCGTCCTTTCTTTTTTAAATACATCTTTTGCACCATATAGGATTCATAAAACAGCATTTTTTTAATAAAAATAATGAACAACAATGTGTGGCAGATGCTTATAAGTAAAAAGGTAAATGTTTGATTGAACAATAACCATGCACTGCATATTTTAGAACTACAATTCTATTTATAATCTCTCAGCAATTAGGGTTTTCTACGCTCTTCCTTTGTATACTACAGTTCAAAGCAACCCTTTCAGAGAGCTAGATCGAATCCATAGACTGTGATAACTTGTTATGCCTCTCTCTTTCCTATATCTCCTACATTGTTACTTTTCATCAGAGAAGTTGCAATGGATGAGGAGAGGTGTAACAGCACACCAGGCTTCTGGTTGGTCCTAGAACTCAGACACAGCGGCACAGCTCTACATTACAATCATGACCCACTGGCGACCCTGGAGATCGAGAGTATTTTGAGCGGCCTATGATGGTATGAGGTAAGGCACAAAGCAAAGTCAGATGGTCAAAAGGTCAGGCAGTAAGCTACAAAGTCAAGAGGCAGGGCAAAAAACAAACAAACAGGGAAAGCAATCACAAAAAATACAGAGAATGACAATAATGCTAAGAGTCAACCAAGCAATCACTGGATGTTGTGCACTGGATTTAAAGGGCTGCTGATCACGTAGAAAACTCTACAATGCAAGATGCAGTTACTGTGGGGTCTATAAATCAAATGTGGGACTCAGTGCCTTCTTGGCCACATCATCGTCCTCACTCCAACCTTGTTTTCCCTCATGGTTCCATACCCACGGTCCGAACAGAGGTGGTCTGCTTATCTTAGGAGACATGGGTGCCAAGACTGTCATGTTCAGGTCTCAATGGCACACTGAGACAGGTAAGCACCATTGGTGATCGTGACAAGAGGAATTCCTTTCCTAACACTAACTTAAATGGCAAAGCCGCACTGCAACTGAAGCAATGAATGCTATTCAGGTAAAACATGTACTGCTGTATTGGCCTCAAGAAGAAGACAGTATAAGCAAATTGACCTATAGAACCTGTCTTCCACTGTTTTTATTAGCTTGCATATCCTGATAATGCAGGACTTGGTAGATGCAATTTTACCAAACTATATTAATTTGTTTACATCTGCTGTCTCCTGCAACCTATGGCACCTAGGTTAGGAGCTTTCCATGCACCCGTCTCAAAGTGCAAATAAGTATGTTAAATTGTATCCTGTACTGCATTTACAATTTTATTACATGACAGGAGGCTTCGTATTTTGCATATCTCTCTTTACTAAAACTCCATAGCAGTAAAGAAAGTGATAACAAGAACCAATCAAAAAACAGTAGGAGGTATAGTATTCCCAGTGAACAGGCTCCTCCCCCTCTTTCTTTACTGCTCCATCAGCAGACAGGTCAGAATATTGAGCTCCTCATATTTATTCATTATTGATTTTATTTGACTTTGTTAACCTTGTTATTTTCTGTTTTCACTCTTATTTCTTATTGCCTCACTTTGCTTATATCTTATTGCCTCTTTTTCTAATTTTTCCAATTTGCTTGGGGCTCCTTTATTTACCTTTGCCCTTCTTACTCTGGGCTCCCTGATATCCCTCCCGGTTTTCCGTTTTATTCCGGACATTTTCGCCGTTTTTTCAGTCCCCTTTCACTAAGGAAACCTTGGCTACACAGCCCTCGCCACTCCCGGCCGCCTAACCGCGCGTTTTAACGCTCCGGCCGGCGGCCGGATCTACTTTCCCACACTTTCAGTGTGACGGCGGCCATCTTGGATCTCGCGAATCGCGAGACCCGCGGCCGCCATTTTGGAGCCTCACACACACTCGGTTGCTGAGATCTGCATCTACTCGGATCCTCCAAGGTAAGCATATATATTTATATCCTTTTCTGCTCAGGTTTATGTTAATCCGCCTGTTGTCACATCCAGTTGCTCATACATATCCCATTACTATTTCAGATTGCTATCAACTCACATTGCTCTCATCCAGGCAGGGGTCCCCACAGACAGTCTCTGTTACTCCTGTGGTATATGTGCACTATAGGGCTCAATACCCTGTGCTCCTTGGGGTGAAACCCATAAAGGTGAATGCCTATCAGAGCTCTACTGTTGTAACCTCTGTAAACTGGGTGCTGCCCAGGCTGCCTATCAGAGCTCTACTGTTGTAATCTCTGTATACTGGGTGCTGCCCAGACTGCCTATCAGAGCTCTGCTCTTGCAACCTCTGTATACTGGGTGCTGCCCAGACTAAAAACCCAATACTACCCTGCTGGGGTTATATCTGGTACTGCTGGTACCATAACTACCGTAGGATACTCTCCTAACGTTGACCCCTGCCTTACTGCCCTCTTAACAGTGCCAAGTCCTTTCCTAACATTATGGAAGACTCACAAACTACCCCAGTGGATTTTCAATCCATGGTTAATGCAGCAGTGGCCGCGTCTATGGAAAAGGCCCTATCACACGTGATGGCCGCTCAATCAGAACGCTCCAAACCACGCCACACACGCCAAGACACTGAGTCTGAAGACTCTGAAACCCAGTCTAAAGACGACACCCGGGGTAGTAAACGCCATTGGAAAGGGGAAAAAGACCCCAAATTGAACAAAGGCAAAAGACCCACCAAGCGGAGCAAAACGACAACTTCTGTCGCCCCTGCTCCTACCCAAGTTCTATCCTCAGAGGAGGAAGAAGATATCGATGGCACTATGGCCATCTTGGATGAATGGCAGGCTAACGCGTCCCATTCTGACGACGACGCCTGGGACTCAAGATCTAAACCCTTTCATGCAGGGGATTCAGACTCTCTCGCTGCAGAATGGCAATGGACAGGGGACAACACCCTGCCTCAGGATGAAGCTATCCTGGACCCCATGGGCCAGACACTCTTCGATCCACGTAACATCAGACACCCCCGCTCGACAGACTGGACACCACCAGAACACCTGGCTAAGTTTATGCACTTATGGATGCGTAAACCCATGGACAAGGTAGTTCGTAACCGACTGAGATCGGAATGCCCCCGCCCTTCCCTACCAGATCAAGTAGCCATGACACCTGAATTTGACCAAGTAATCACTACTTTCATGAGTAGAGGCGGTCACAACCCCCGCCGCGGGGTGGAGAGGGGATTCAAAGGAGTCCAAGACAAACTCTTAAATACCTCCGGACCCCTATCACGCATCATGTACCTAGCAGACGATGCTTTCCAACGGGCAGACCAATTCGATGCCGACATGGTCAGGGAATGGGCTCATGATATCCGCGAATGGGCTCAACGCGGTTTTTGTTTCCTCGGAAACGCAAATGTGGCCCTCTCATCTGAGAGGCGTAAGGCAGCACTTCTCCGAATAGACGGGAAGTTGGTGGATTTGGGCACCAAGGAACTCGGACCTCTGGCACAGGGCAAGTTATTTGGAGACCCTTTCCTAAAGGAATTGAATCGCCACGTCAACGTCTTCACCTCGTTGAGTAAAGCCCAGACCTCAATGAGGAGGGTTTTCAGACAATACCCCACTAGGGGTGTTTTTGGACGGGCTGGCCGCCACAGGGGCCGTGCTGCCAGCCGTTTCTGGCCATCAGGCCCCCGATCCTCAAGACCGCAACCCTTCTACCCAGAAACGGGATACCGCCAGCCTTTCACCTTCTCAAGAGGCTCAGACAGAGGACGCAGTACCCGAGGACGTGGCAGATCCCGATTCACTCCAGGTAAGCTATCATCTACCTATGACCACTTTGCATGCAGGTCGTCTCTCTCTTTTCTTTCAGAACTGGACGACCATTTCGTCAGACGCTTGGATACTCCAGACGGTACAGGGATACATCATAGATTTCGTCAGTACACCTTACCAAGATTCCCCACCACGACCGATCAACTGTTCGACAGAGGACTCAAAGCTCATCCAAGCCGAACTTCAGGAACTCTACAACAAAGGGGCGATAGAACCCGCCACAGACACCGGAGGATTCTTCAGCAACATTTTCTTAGTGAAAAAGAAGACAGGAGACCTCAGACCGGTCATAAACCTACGTACACTCAACGCTCACGTGGTCTACCGCCACTTCAAAATGGAGGGAATCCACCTTTTACGGGACCTCCTACAAGACGGCGACTGGTTCACAAGATTGGACCTCAAGGATGCCTACCTGTCAGTACCGGTACATATCGACAGCAGATACTTCCTCCGCTTCCTGTGGAACGACCAACCATGGCAATTCACTTGCCTCCCTTTCGGCCTCAGTTCGGCCCCATGGTGTTTCACCAAACTGTTGAAGCCGGTAGTTACTCATCTGCGCGCAAGAGGAATTCGCTGCATTATATACCTGGACGACCTCCTAATCTTCTGCTCCGTCAAGTCAAGACTCAGACTACACACACGTTTTGCCATGGAACTCCTAGAATCCCTAGGGTTTACGATAAACCATCAGAAATCCGCTACAACTCCGTCCCAAACCATACAGTTCCTGGGTTTCGAAATCGACTCGGTCTCCAGCACGCTCCGACTACCGACAACCAAGATCGCAGCGATTCGGAAGGAAATCCGCAAGACGATCCGATGCCAATCAGTTCCCCTACGCAACCTAGCTCGAATCGTAGGCCTTCTCTCGGCATCCATCCAGGCCATCTTCCCGGGCCCGCTCCACTACAGGGCGATGCAACGCCTCAAAGCATCCTTCCTCCGCCAGAACCCCACTTACGATCAACCCGTACCAGTGACGGCAGAAGTCCGGGAGGAACTTCAATGGTGGCTGGACAGCATGCAGGCCTGGAACGGCCGAGCTATCTTCGGCGAAACCCCAGATTTCGTACTGGAGTCGGACGCCAGCCTTTGGGGTTGGGGCGCCACGAGCGAGGATGTATCGACAGGGGGAACCTGGACTCCACAGGAACTCAACCTACACATCAACTGCCTCGAACTACTGGCAGGCTCCTTCGCCATACGCAGTCTGGCAAAGGACAAATCGAATTGTTGCATTCTCCTCAGGATGGACAACATCTCAGCCGTCCGCTACATCAACCGCTTAGGCGGAGCCCGCTCACGACTCCTATCCGAACTCACGAAAGAGGTGTTCGACTTCTGTCTCCCACGCAACATTTCCCTCAAGGCGGAATACCTCCCAGGGGAGACGAATTTAACAGCCGACTGGTTCTCTCGACATTGGAGAGACGGCAGCGATTGGATGCTGGATCCAGAGATATTCAATGCCCTCTCGAGAAGGAGAGGACCCTTCCATCTAGACCTCTTTGCATCCCGCAACAACAGACAAACGCCAGACTTCTTCAGCTGGCTCCCGGACCCAGAATGCAGAGCAGTGGACGCTTTCCTCCAGACCTGGCCCCCCTTCGGCGCCTACGCATTTCCCCCATTCGCCATGATAGCGAGGACTCTCCACTATCTGAAGACACACCAGATCTCTCTGCTCCTGATTACCCCCCTATGGCAGAGTCAACCGTGGTTCCCGGACCTGCTAGCGCTATCCTACGCAGATCCGCTCTTACTACCATCCCATCCGACTCTCCTCAGGGATCCGAAGGGGAACCCCCACCCGCTGATAATGGAAGAGAGACTCTCCCTGGTGGCTTGGACTCTTTCCGGGGCACCTGGCGAGTCAGCGAACTATCGCAGACTGCTAGGGACCTCTTATGGGAGTCGTGGGCACCGGGGACGAGACTATGCTACATCTCTGCTTGGACCTCCTGGTCCTCTTGGTGCTTGGAACGGGATCTCAATCCACTTACGGCACCTATTCCCACCGTCCTGAACTTCCTGACGTCACTTTTTACAACAGGAAAATCTTATAGGACCATTAACGTAGTCCGATCAGCGATCTCAGCGGCCCATATCCCCATCCAAGGAATTCCAGTGGGCAAGGATCCTATGGTATGTAGACTACTGAGGGCCATGCGACTCAAACGCCCTCCGGCCCCCAAATACAATCAACTATGGGATGTGGACCTCGTCCTCAACTTCTTAAGAGAATGGCCGCCTAACGACAGACTCTCACTCCGCCAACTTTCAGCCAAAATGACGGTGTTGCTCTGCCTAGTTTCCTTTCGTCGGGTATCCGACGTTAGAGCCTTCGAAGCCAATCCCTTCTCAATGGATCCTGAAGGGGTGACATTCCATGTCTCCCGACGCACCAAATCTAACTCTACCACTATTTTTTACCCCTTTTTCCTCACGGAACCCCAATTGTGCGTGGTCGCAACCTTACGCAGCTACATGACGGCTACCGCCTCTCTCCGCCCGACTCCCTCCGGTCAACTTCTGATCTCCTATGTCAAACCTCACAATCCAGTTTCCTCTACCACTCTCGCTAGATGGGTACGCTGGATCTTGTCACTAGCAGGCGTAGACGCCTCTTTCGGGGCACACTCGGTGAGAGGCGCGGCTGCTTCTTCGGCCTTTTCAGCCGGAGCTTCACTATCAGATGTCCTACGCTCAGCTGACTGGTCCCGCGAATCCACTTTCCGGACCTTCTACTTTAGACCGAACTCCTGCGCGGCTTTTTCCTTATTACATCAGCGTTAAAAATGCAAAATACGAAGCCTCCTGTCATGTAATAAAATTGAAGATTATGCTAGCTTCAGTGTACTAATAATCTTAATTTTAATAAAGACAGGAGGCGAGTATTTTCCCACCCATACCCACCCTTTCGGTCTTTTAACAAATTTTTCTATACTGTCCTTCTCCTATTCTCCTATCTTCTACTAGGATCTAGTCTCTGCTCTCCCTGCATATTCGACTGTTCTACGCATTCTGTAAATATCTTAAGTCATGATGGTTGTGCCCTATGTTTCTTTAGAAGGAAATGTATGTATTACCGATATATTACTATTTAATTATATAATCTTACATAAAAATACTGTACGAAAGTCTCCCATGCTTTCAAAGTCTCTCGACTAGTACCTAACCTATTCCACACTCTCGTTTCAGCGTAACTCAACGTGGACCTCCAACTATCGCTACGTGGATTATCCCAAGTTTATCCTAACTGGTTTGGATTGATTCCCCAAGTTTCCCTTACACTCCACATGGATGGTCCTAAGACTCTCGGATTTATTCTTCTGTTACAGACCCAAGACTGGCTTTCGAATCAACATTATTTTGAACTTTGCCGTCTGCGATGTCGCTAGTTGAAAGAGGGGGAGGAGCCTGTTCACTGGGAATACTATACCTCCTACTGTTTTTTGATTGGTTCTTGTTATCACTTTCTTTACTGCTATGGAGTTTTAGTAAAGAGAGATATGCAAAATACTCGCCTCCTGTCTTTATTAAAATTAAGATTATTAGTACACTAAAGCTAGCATAATCTTCAATTATTTACATAGATTGTATGTTGAGCAAGGAATATATAGTATATATATTACAGAATATAGTAAATATAGTACAGAATATTTGATAGAATCCTAACCTCAACATCTGAGGAAAGGGATTTAGGGGTGATTATTTCTGATGACTTAAAGGTAGGCAGACAATGTAATAGAGCAGCAGGAAATGCTAGCAGAATGCTTGGTTGTATAGGGAGAGGTATTAGCAGTAGAAAGAGGGAAGTGCTCATGCCATTGTACAGAACACTGGTGAGACCTCACTTGGAGTATTCTACGCAGTACTGGAGACTGTATCTTCTGAAGGATATTGATACCTTAGAGAGAGTTCAGAGAAGGGCTACTAAACTGGTTCATGGATTGCAGAATAAAACTTACCAGGAAATTTTAAAGGATCTTAACATGTATAGCTTGGAGGAAAGACGAGACAGGGGGCATATGATAGAAACATTTAAACACATAAAGGGAATCAACACAGTAAAGGAGGAGAATATATTTAAAAGAAGAAAAACTACCACAACAAGAGGACATAGTCTTAAATTAGAGGGACAAAGGTTTAAAAATAATATCAGAAAGTATTACTTTACTGAGAGGGTAGTGGATGCATGGAATAGCCTTCCAGCTGAAGTGGTAGAGGTTAACACAGTAAAGGAGTTTAAGCATGCGTGGGATAGGCATAAGGCTATCCTAACTATAAGATAAGGCCAGAGACTAATGAAAGTATTTAGAAAATTGGACAGACTAGATGGGCCGAATGCTTCTTATCTGCCGTCACATTCTATGCTTCTATGTTTCTATGTAAGGACTTTTGCTGGTGAATGAGACCAGCTCTAAAATTGGTAATTTTGATTAATTTTTAAAATACCTTGATGATTTGCAGGTGATGACGTGATCATACAATAAGAAGCTTGAGAAATCAGATGATGTTTATTATTTCTGCATTTTTATCTACTTCTAATATATGGGGCAACTTCTGTGGAAAATCAGCTATTTTTTGCATTGTGACTTCCTTTACAAAAATGGAATTACCCTATATTTTTTATTTTTTTCCTCATTTATATTTATTTATTCATAAAATATTTTACCAGGAAAGATACATTGAGATTTCTCTCAATTCAAGTATGTCCTGGGTCCACAAACCATTGCATTGATACAACAGGGTACAATTAAATACAAAAACAATATTAATACACAATATATACAAAATCTAACATAGAACAGGTAGGAAATATATAATCAACCATGACAGGTGCATTCTGTTTTGAGATATGTAGAGAGTGATCTCTTAAAGGACTTTAGGCTTGGGGAAGATTTTAAAGTGTGCGGGACTCTGTTGGAAAAGGAGTATCGGGCCGCTTTCTTTTTGTATTAAGGTATACTAAATAAATTGTTGGTACTGGATCGGAGGTTATAGGAAGTGGGAACAGCTGGGGAAAGCATTGTGTTCAGGTACGGCGGGAGCCTCCCAGAAAAGCTCTTAACCCCTTAAGACCGCAGGACGTACTATGCCGTCCTTAATTGGCCGGCTCTAAACACCGCAGGACGGCATAGTACGTCCTGTGCGGTCTTACCCACCACGTGGCCGGCGGCACATGGCCGCTGCAGATCGCGGTCGGGGGGCATGCCTTGCCCCCCAGGCAGCCCCCCTGTGCCTGGGGACCGCGGTCTGCAGCTTCTGATCGCAGTGACAGGCTGTCACTGCGATCGGTATTTACCATGTGTCAGCCGATTTGAAATCGGCTGACACATGGAGCCGGCCGCATTCTTCTGCAGCAGATCGCGGTTGGGGGACATGCCTGGCCCCCCAGGCAGCCCCCCTGGGGTCAGTGACCGCGATCTGCACTGTCAGGCTGCAATCAGATCACACTGACAGGCTGCCATAGCCTGTCAGTGCGATCAGTGTTACTATGTGTCAGCCACATGTAACTGCAGCCATTAGCCCCCTACAGATCGCGGTGGGGGGCATGCCTGTACCTCCCAGGCACTCCCCCTGTGGCCAATTACCGCGATCTGTAGGAGGTGATCACAGTGACAGCCAGTCACTGTGATCACTGTTAGTATGTGTCAGCCAATGATCTCAGATCACTGGCTGACACATTGTCTCTGCCCCTCTCCTCACCTCACTTCGATCGAGAGAGAGAGGCAGAGAGATCGTGGTTTTTGCAGCTCCTGTGGAAAAAGAAAGTTTACAAGTTTTAAAATTTACAAGTTTTAAAATTTATATTTTATTTAACCCTTTCAGTGCTGATCACAGCATATTACTGTGATCAACCTGATTAGGGTATTTATTTATTATTATTTTTTTGGATCAAAAAAAAATTATTTCTAATTTTTTTTGATCCTTTGTGTCAGTCGCAGCAACCCAAATCTCCATTACCCTTTCCCCGCTGCCGTGATCACTATACTGTACAGTTTATCTGCTGTACAGTACTGTATCAGTGATCACTGTGATCAGAGGGCTCTCTGATCAGACTGACTTTTTTTTAGGGTTATTTTTATAGATCTGAAAATAACCCTTTCAGTGTACTGATTGCAGCTGCCTATACTGTGATCAGTACATTTATATTATTTTTTGAGGGCGGGTAGTAGGTGTTAGGCAGGTAGATATTTAATTACCCACTTTAGTATATAAATTAATTAATTTGTCCCCCTAGAATGGCACGTCGCTACTCAGCCAAGGAGGCGTATGCCATTCTGGCAGGCAGTGATAGTGACACTCTGCAAGACAGTGACACTATCACTGCCTCTGACATTGCGCCTCTGAGTGAGACCTCAAGTGATGGTGCCCCACCACCACTCACAAGAGGACGCTCAGCAAGCCCAATGCCAGGCAGAGACTGGGTCCCTCCAAATATGATGGCCCCAGAAATACCGCCGTTCACTGTTACACCTGGCATCACTGTAACAGTGGACGACTGCGAGCCAATTCGTTTTTTTGAGCTCTTTATGTCAGACGATATATTTGAGCTCATGGCTCAGCAAACGAATTTGTTTGCTATGCAGTATCTCTCTGCACATCCGGGGTCCCATCATGGTCGCAGGAATATGTGGAGACCCACGGATGTCGCAGAGATGAAGCGGTTTTGGGCTTTAACCCTAATGATGGGTATTGTAAAAAAGCCCAGTATCAGGTCCTACTGGAGCAAGCAACGTATCCTGGCTACACCTCTTTTCCCTGAGGTTATGTTGAGGGATCGCTACCTGCAACTGCTGCGATTCCTTCATTTTAATGATAACTCGCTGTGTCCCCCTAGAAACGACCCACTGTTTGACAGGCTATATAAAATTCGGCCCTTTATTCAACTCCTGTCAGACAAATTTTCTGAAAATTATGTCCCCGATAAAGATATTTCAATTGACGAGTCCCTTATGAAATTTAAAGGTCGACTGCTATTTAAGCAATATATTCCATCGAAGCGGTCCCGATATGGCGTTAAATTTTATAAATTATGTGAATCCTGTACTGGTTACACATGGGCGTTTCGCATTTACCAGGGGAAGGATAGCCATCTTGACCCACCAGGATGCCCTGATTCTGTGGGTACAAGTGGCAAGATTGTTTGGGATCTAATCCTTCCCTTGTTGAATAAAATCAAAGTAGAAATCGCTACATGGGCCCAACATTTCTGTTAAAATGGCTAGACCCAACATCTCAAATTATGCCATTTGTTATACTCTGGGGTGCCTACTTTTGAAAATGGTTTGCCATAACGGTGGGAATGTTATTACCCAGGCTGCCATACTCTCTGAAAAGCTACATAGGCCCAGAAAATAATATTGGCAAACTTACAAGCTGAAAGGGCATCTAATATATTTCGCCCTGTGACTTATCAGTAAAATCTGAAATAATAGTACGTGGGCAGGCACGGACTGGCCATCGGGCACACCGGGCAAATGCCCGGTGGGCCGCGATGGCCGTGGGGCCGAGGCCGGCAGGGGAAGGTCCCAGGACTTCCCCTGCCGGTCTATGCAGGGCCGGCACTATCCGAGCGCCGGCCCCGCTGTATTCCATGGAGGGCCGGTGGGGACATCAAAGATCTCCCTCACCGGCCCACTTGAATAGATATGCGGCCGCCGGCGGGGAGAGAGGGAGGGAGCCAGCCCTCCCGGAGAGAGGACCCGGCGGAGCTCTAACTTGCAGCTCCGCCGGGTTCCTCTCGCGAGATCCGGAGCGTTGCCATGGCAACGACCGGATCTCGCGAGAGTGAGCTCTAGCCCGCAGGCTAGAGTTCACTCACCACGTGGACCACCAGGGAACACTGTAATTCTGCCTCCCAGCCCCAGGTACCAGTCCCCCCCTCCCAGGCTAAAGGTAAGAAGGGAGGGGGGGACATAATGCCTATGTTATATTATTTGTTTACCCCCCACCCCCTACACACAAAATCCATTCTAACATTTATACAGCACTCACACCCATCACACTCAGCACTCACACACTCATCACACTCAGCACTCACACACCATCACACACAGCACTCTCACACACCCATCACACTCAGCACTCTCACACACCCATCACACTCAGCACTCTCACACCCATCACACTCACACCCATCACACCCATCACACTCACACCCATCACACCCATCACTCTCACACCCATCACACCCATAACACTCACACCCATCACACTCAGCACTCTCACCCACAGCACTCTCACCCACAGCACTCTCACACCCATCACACACAGCACTCTCACACCCATCACACTCAGCACTCTCACACCCATCACACTCACACCCATCACACTCAGCACTCTCACCCACAGCACTCTCACCCACAGCACTCTCACCCACAGCACTCTCACACCCATCACACACAGCACTCTCACACCCATCACACTCAGCACTCTCACACCCATCACACTCACACCCATTATACACAGCACTCTCACACCCATCACACACAGCACTCTCACACGCATCACACTCAGCACTCTCACACCCATCACACTCACACCCATCATACACAGCACTCTCACACCCATCACACACAGCACTCTCACACCCATCACACACAGCACTCTCACACCCATCACACACAGCACTCTCACTCAGCACTCACACCCATCACACTCAGCACTCTCACCCACATAACACACAGCACTCTCACACACAGCATTCTCACACACACACACAGCACTCTCACACACAGCACTCTCTAACCCATCACACACAGCACTCTCTAACCCATCACACACAGCACTCTCACACCCATCACACACAGCACTCTCTAACCCATCACACACAGCACTCTCACACCCATCACACACAGCATTCTCACACACATCACTCTCACACACAGCACTCTCTAACCCATCACACACAGCACTCTCACACACACACAGCACTCTCACACACATCGTACACAGTACTCTTACACACATCACACTCAGCACTCACACACAGCACATTCAGCACTCACACACAGCACTATCACACTCAGCACTCACACCCATCATACACAGCACCATCACACACAGCACTCTCACACAAATTACAAACAGCACTGTCACACACATCACACACAGCACTCTCACACACCACATTCTCACACACATCACACACAGCATTCTCACACACACCACACACAGCACTTTCACACACATCACACACCGCACCCTCACATACTGCACCCTCACACACAGCACCCCTCACACACAGCATCCATCACGCACACATACTGCACCCCTCACATACACACAGAACCCCCCCAACACACTGCACCACACACATACACAATAGTTCCAAACACACACATATATATATATACATACATACACACACACAGCACCCCTCACACACATACTGCACCCCTAAACACATTACATTCCAGACACACACTAGATCCCTTACCCAACTCTGGATCATCTACACACATATACACACTAGATCCCTATATACACTCTGAATCCGTTATAAACACACACTCACTAGATCTCTTACACATTTTGGGTCCTTCAAACACACACTAGACTCCTATACACATACACACACACACACACACACACTACACTCTTAACATACACACTCTATTCCTTGTAAGCAAACACATACTACACCCCTAAACACACACTTTCTACAAACACTACATCACCTATACACACACTCTATAGCCTGTTTGCACACATGCTACATCCCCTTTACATACATTCTCTACAGCCCCTAGCCACATATGCATCACATTACACCACAGACACAACATGTCTAAAACTAACCTTATTACACAATACCACACCACAATCAGCTCACTCTACACACACGCAATACCACAAGCAGACTCCAAACACATGCACAATACTTTTTGTCTCCTGGTATCCAGTTATAGAGACACGAGAGACAAGGAAACACAGTTGCAAGGAAACACAGTGCAAGCATGTTATTAAATTTGCTTGCACTGTGCAGAACAAATACAGTTTTTTTTTTCTCATGCTAGAGCTCTTCAGCAGAGCTCTGCGCATGGTCTGCCCTGGAAGAGCATTGAACCAACATGCTCACTTTGAAAGGGGGCGTGCTTGTCATTAGTGATGACAAAACACACCTCCTCTGACCCGCTCCCTTCTTAGTGGGCCGCTGGGATAAAAAAATGCCCGGGCCGAAGTTTTCTCCCAGTCCGGCCCTGTACGTGGGGGTACCGTTATATTCAGAAGACAGTGTTAAATCAAAATACCAAGTCTCTAGTGCACTAACTAATATCTGTATTATGACATTTCCAGTGAAAATGCTATTTATCTGATTAAAAAGACAAAAATCAAAGTAGAAATCGCTACATGGGCCCAGCATTTCTGTTAAAATGGCTAGACCCAACATCTCAAATTATGCCATTTGTTATACTCTGGGGTGCCTACTTTTGAAAATGGTTTGCCATAACGGTGGGAATGTTATTACCCAGGCTGCCATACTCTCTGAAAAGCTACATAGGCCCAGAAAATAATATTGGCAAACTTACAAGCTGAAAGGGCATCTAATATATTTTGCCCTGTGACTTATCAGTAAAATCTGAAATAATAGTACGTGGGGGTACCGTTATATTCAGAAGACAGTGTTAAATCAAAATACCAAGTCTCTAGTGCACTAACTAATATCTGTATTATGACATTTCCAGTGAAAATGCTATTTATCTGATTAAAAAGACAAAAATCAAAGTAGAAATCGCTACATGGGCCCAGCATTTCTGTTAGAATGGCTAGACCAAACATCTCAAATTATGCCATTTGTTATACTCTGGGTTGCCTTCTTTTGAAAATGGTATGCCATAATAGTGGAAATGTTATTACCCAGGCTGCCATGCTCTCTCAAAGGCGAGATAGACCCAGAAAATCACTTTGTTAAATTGCCAACTTTGAAAAGGACATCTAATATTTTTGTCCCCATGACTTCCCCCCCCAAAACAGAGAATCTAGTACATGGGGGTACAGTTACATTCAGGAGACAATGTTAAATACAAATAGTGAGGCTTTGTTGCAATAACTCATATCAGGAATATGAAATGTCCTGTGAAAATGGAGTTCATGTGCATGAAAAAGCACAAATAAAGCTATAACCGCTATGTGGGCCCTTCATTTCTGATAAAGTGGTTAGACCAAACATCTTGCAATGCACCATTTCTTATACTCTGGGTTGCCTTCTTTTGAAAATGGTATGCCATAATAGTGGAAATGTTATTACCCAGGCTGCCATGCTCTCTCAAAGGCGAGATAGACCCAGAAAATCACTTTGTTAAATTGCCAACTTTGAAAAGGACATCTAATATTTTTGTCCCCATGACTTCCCCCCCAAAACAGAGAATCTAGTACATGGGGGTACTGTTACATTCAGGAGACAATGTTAAATACAAATAGTGAGGCTTTGTTGCAATAACTCATATCAGGAATATGAAATGTCCTGTGAAAATGGAGTTCATGTGCGTGAAAAAGCACAAATAAAGCTATAACCGCTATGTGGGCCCTTCATTTCTGATAAAGTGGTTAGACCAAACATCTTGCAATGCACCATTTCTTATACTCTGGGTTGCCTTCTTTTGAAAATGGTATGCCATAATAGTGGAAATGTTATTACCCAGGCTGCCATGCTCTCTCAAAGGCGAGATAGACCCAGAAAATCACTTTGTTAAATTGCCAACTTTGAAAAGGACATCTAATATTTTTGTCCCCATGACTTCCCCCCAAAACAGAGAATCTAGTACATGGGGGTACTGTTACATTCAGGAGACAATGTTAAATACAAATAGTGAGGCTTTGTTGCAATAACTCATATCAGGAATATGAAATGTCCTGTGAAAATGGAGTTCATGTGCGAGAAAAAGCACAAATAAAGCTATAACCCCTATGTGGGCCCTTCATTTCTGATAAAGTGGTTAGACCAAACATCTTGCAATGCACCATTTCTTATACTCTGGGTTGCCTACTTTTGAAAATGGTATGCCATAATAGTGGAAATGTTATTACCCAGGCTGCCATGCTCTCTCAAATGCGAAATAGGCCCAGAAAATCACTTTGCCAAATTTCAATGTAATAAAGCCTAAATGGATAAGCCGTATATATGACAGTGTAACTTTCCAAAACACCATAAAACCTATACATGGGGGGTACCATGGCGCTCGTGAGACCTCACTGAGCAGAACTAGGAGTGTTTCAGGGCAGTAAACTATATACTAACAATAATATTATCAGTGAAAGTACAGATTGTATGTGAAAAATTCAAAAAAACAAACAAACACTAAATTTGGCTAGGGTTTGTGCCCAAGTGGCTACTACAAAAGACTGGGCATACCCCATTTTGAATACCCTGGGATGTCTACTTTTTCAAATGGTATGCCATGATGGGGGTAATTTTCATTTCTTGGCTGCCATACGGTCTCAAAGGCAGCCTGGACACTGCAAACTAATCTGACAAATTTCAAGGTGAAAAAGCATAAATGGATAAGCCGTATATATGACCCTGAAACTTTCCAAAACCCCATAAAACCTATACATGGGGGGTACCATGGCGCTCGTGAGACATCACTGAGCAGAACTAGGAGTGTTTCAGGGCAGTAAACTATATACTAACAATAATATTATCAGTGAAAGTACAGATTTTATGTGAAAAATGCAAAAAAAAAAAACAAACACTAAATTTGGCTAGGGTTTGTGCCCAAGTGGCTACTAGAAAAGACTGGGCATACCCCATTTTGAATACCCTGGGATGTCTACTTTTTCAAATGGTATGCCATGATGGGGGTACTTTTCATTTCTTGGCTGCCATACGGACTCAAAGGCAGCCTGGACACTGCAAACTAATCTGACAAATTTCAAGGTGAAAAAGCATAAATGGATAAGCCGTATATATGACCCTGAAACTTTCCAAAACCCCATAAAACCTATACATGGGGGGTACCATGGCGCTCGTGAGACCTCACTGAGCAGAACTAGGAGTGTTTCAGGGCAGTAAACTATATACTAACAATAATATTATCAGTGAAAGTACAGATTGTATGTGAAAAATTCAAAAAAACAAACAAACACTAAATTTGGCTAGGGTTTGTGCCCAAGTGGCTACTACAAAAGACTGGGCATACCCCATTTTGAATACCCTGGGATGTCTACTTTTTCAAATGGTATGCCATGATGGGGGTAATTTTCATTTCTGGGCTGCCATACGGTCTCAAAGGCAGCCTGGACACTGCAAACTAATCTGACAAATTTCAAGGTGAAAAAGCATAAATGGATAAGCCGTATATATAACCCTGAAACTTTCCAAAACCCCATAAAACCTATACATGGGGGGTACCATGGCGCTCGTGAGACATCACTGAGCAGAACTAGGAGTGTTTCAGGGTAGTAAACTATATACTAACAATAATATTATCAGCGAAAGTACAGATTTTATGTGAAAAATGCAAAAAAAAAAAACAAACACTAAATTTGGCTAGGGTTTGTGCCCAAGTGGCTACTAGAAAAGACTGGGCATACCCCATTTTGAATACCCTGGGATGTCTACTTTTTCAAATGGTATGCCATGATGGGGGTACTTTTCATTTCTTGGCTGCCATACGGACTCAAAGGCAGCCTGGACACTGCAAACTAATCTGACAAATTTCAAGGTGAAAAAGCATAAATGGATAAGCCGTATATATGACCCTGAAACTTTCCAAAACCCCATAAAACCTATACATGGGGGGTACCATGGCGCTCGTGAGACCTCACTGAGCAGAACTAGGAGTGTTTCAGGGCAGTAAACTATATACTAACAATAATATTATCAGTGAAAGTACAGATTTTATGTAAAAAAAAAGAAAACACAAAAAAAACGCTAACTTTGGCTAGGGTTTGTGCCCAAGTGGCTACTACAAAAGACTGGCCATACCCCATTTTGAATACCCTGGGATGTCTACTTTTTCAAATGGTATGCCATGATGGGGGTAATTTTCATTTCTGGGCTGCCATACGGTCTAAAAGGCAACCTAGGTCACTCAAACCAATCTGTCAAATTTCTATGCAGAAAATAAAATAATGGACAAGTCGTATATTTGACCCTGTAACTTTCCAAAACCCATGTCGTGAGACATTTCTGAATACAAATATGTATGTTTTATTGCAGGAAAACCGAATAGTATTCTGACATTAACAGTTAAATTGCCATGCTGAAATTGAAAAATAACAAGATTTCATAATTATTTCAAGTTTTTTAGATTTTATTCATATAAAATGGAGTTCCATATATGAATGTTTGATATTAAATGAAAGCCCTGTTTCCCCTGAACAAAATGATATATAATAAGTGTGGGTGCACTTAGTATGAAAGAGGTAAATTATTGTTGAACAGACATATAGTAAAATTCTGTGGTTTGTTTACATTTTTTTTGGATCACAACTTGTACATTTGGCTGCGGTCTTAAAGGACCACTCTAGGCACCCAGACCACTTCAGCTTAATGAGCTGGTCTGGGTGCCAGGTCCTTCTAGGGTTAACCCATTTTTTCATAAACATAGCAGTTTCAGAGAAACTGCTATGTTTATGAATGGGTTAAGCCTTCCCCCTATGTCCTCTAGTGGCTGTCTCATTGACAGCCGCTAGAGGCGCTTGCGTGCTTCTCACTGTGATTTTCACAGTGAGAGCACGCCAGCGTCCATAGGAAAGCATTGTGAATGCTTTCCTATGTGACCGGCTGAATGCGCGCGCAGCTCTTGCCGCGCGTGCGCATTCAGCCGACGGGGAGGAGAAGAGGAGGATCGGAGGAGGAGAGCAGGAGGAGATCTCTCCGCCCAGCGCTGGAAAAAGGTAAGTTTTTACCCCTTTCCCCTTTCCAGAGCCGGGCGGGAGGGGGTCCCTGAGGGTGGGGGCACCCTCAGGGCACTCTAGTGCCAGGAAAACGAGTATGCTTTCCTGGCACTAGAGTGGTCCTTTAAGGGGTTAAACACAAGGCTGGAAAGATGAAGGGTGCGTCTGGATTCCAGCGACAGTCAAGTTTGGTTCTTTTAGCATGTCACAATGGTGGGTCCTGTAATTACATTGCAGCACAAATCGTCAGATTGAGTTATACAGATCTATACATTATTATACAGATCTATATAATTTTTTCTCGTGGAGTATTAACTTGAATAAAAATTGGAGTATAATATTAACTTTAAGTACTTGCTTCTGTGAGATGATTACCCATAGCTGGTAGTTGATTTCCTCTCCATGAGAGAAAAGTAGTAATATAGGTGAACATGGACTTGATATCAGGTTGTAATAAATACAAACATGAGTGATGCATTCCAACTCCCTATAATCTCGGTGAGCAGCTACAGCTGCAGTGTTCAGCCTCAATGCATTAGCCCTATAAAATTAATTACCTATGCACCTTCTGAAACCTCTTTGTCCATTTAAAGTTACACTTTTGGCACTGTTGACAATTCATAAAATTGAATAAGTGGTAAAAGTGTCTGACGTTCCTTGGCATCATTCATCTATTCAGTGTTCAACAATTTTTAATGTTTTAATAAAACTCTGTTTTTGGTTGTAGAACGTTTTTTTTTTCTTCCCTGCAAAATAAGAAAAGAAATAATGAAAGTTAAAACTCACCTTCAATTCAGTTCCAAGGCCAAATTCTCCCAGCAGCCTGGTCCTCCTCTGCTGATTTCTGTGTCAGCATGATATGATGGTAAAGATGCTAGCTAATGCTGGTTAAACTAAAAAAACTATAGATCTAACATCTGTATATTGATATTTGTGGTCGGTTAATATCGTATCGTGAAATACCTTGAGATTGGAATTAAGTTGGAAAGGAACATTTGTATAAATTCGCAACATCCATTGTCCCTAAATATCCGGTTCGCTGCATCTTTGAAACTTGACTTCTCGTGCTATGTACTTCTATTTGTCTCACACAGAGGAAGTCATATCTATCCTTCAAAATGGCAGAACAAGCACTGTTTAGTATGGGTAACGTAGGTATTCTCCATTATTGAACAATAGGGACATCTGCCAGAAGTGAGATCAGGACTTTTTCATCTTTATGAGCTTCAATACCGTCCACATTAAATAAGGGCAACCTTTATATCTGTAATACATAGCTATGCCCTCATTAGCCACAAATAATATATATCTATACAAATAAAAGGAATGATTGAATCCTGAATAGCAAACCAATCCGTATAAATATAAATAAAAAGTAGGTATAATGAACAATCCATTATGTACATATAAAATATATACTTAAAATATATTGAACACTTTATGTATAAAAAAATCAGTACTTCCAGCGAAGGTGTATTTACACAATATTGGAGAATTCCTACATTGCTCGTAATAAACAGTGTTCTGCCATTTTGGAAGGCGGATATTTTTTTTGTGAGAGGGTGGGTATGACCTTTATGGGTATGTCCTTTATGGTAGACGAATGGATGTGTAGAGCATGTGGAGTTGAGATTTTAAAATACAGCAGACTGGATATTAAATGTCCTTGGGGACATTTAATGTTGGAAATTTATAAAATCACTCATAATATCGAAGAGGGTATAAATATGAAAAACTGCAAGCTACACAGGGCACACATGGGATGGGAAGCTAATACAATGGAAATAAAAAGCACAAAAATGTCCCACTATGCTCAAACTCCCACTAGTCTTGGGTGGGAGCAATGGCTATAGTATTCATCGGCCCCAATGTATAAACAAAACAACTGTCTACTAACCAAACCCCAATGTTCGTGTAAATAACAAAGGTTTTCAGTAACGCTGGTAAAGCCATAGCTGAGCTCCAGGTGTTTTATTTGTCTTTTATTACACAGCCTTGTTACAGTGTTGCAACTTGCTACCCATCACATGTGTTTTTGATTAATGTTTGTCTGGACAGAACTGCACATGGACCATTCTCAGAAGTGATTACTTCTAGGATAACCAGCCCCAGAGGTTCAAGGATATATTAGAAAGAAGCAAAGATACATTTTGGTTAAGTTTGCTAAAGGAAAGTTGAGATTTTCTAGGAAACAACAACAATATTTTAAAATCATTTGAGCAAGGCCATAATTAATTATTTGTTTTGCTTCTCATTTGCTTATCAAATTTAGTAATCTATTCATACCTATAAAATGTTTAATTCTATCCAAATGTAAACTGTAACTCTTCCCATTTATAATATATGAAATCTACCTACATTTTTAGTATTTGGAAGAACTTTAAAAAAATATATATCAGTAACATACTAAAAATATCTTTGTGTAAAATAGTCATTTGAAGTGAAATTCAAAAATGCATTAAATGACAGTTACAGTGAGAAAAAAAAAATAAAATAAACTGACAGACTTGAACCAAAAGCATTATTCTAATTCGCTGTCTGGTGTTCTGTGCCAATGAGATACTAGATATAATTCAAATGATGGACAGTGACCTGAAAATGTACAAATGAAGAGAAATGTATGGCAAGCCCAGTCTGACTTAAAATTCACACTTCTTGAAGAAATGAAAGTAGGAAGCAAGATTGTCTATATAATAATTTTTTCTATATGTAACTTATTCGTTTTGTATCAGTTTTATTTCATATAGAGTTTTATCGTATAGGTCATGTAGAAACACATTGTTGTGACATGAAGGCACAGATGCCACTATCCCCTGTCTCTGTGAAAAAATACTATACTACTATGCCAAAGTGCTCATTTATAAAACATTTTATTAGGAAGAATTATAGACGATATCTGCATATTACATGTTAGTGGTTTGTGGTTTTTATTTTGTTTATTAGTCTCTTAGTGCCAAAGAATTTCTGAAACAATGAATTGTATGTACATGCATGGCCACAAAATATACAAGGGGTTGGCTGTTATTATTGTATACGGATTATGATCCTGGAACTATTCTTAGGTAATCACAAGGCATAATGAAAAGGAACCTGTGGCACAATTGTCTACTCTTTTGCCCTATCCCAATATCTAAGCTGTGGAGATATCAATTAAAGCGCATTGCTTGCTTGAGGATAGATACTATTAACTGAATAATGAGGACCCTTGGACCCTTTCACTCTATAAGTCACCCATGATGAAATACATATTTTGAATCACTTGGATCATTTGTGGGTCATTAACTGTTAGGAAAGCAACTGCAATTCAGACTTTCTCTTAGCGTACGTATGTGTTAGTGTCAATGTTTCTCCAATATCATCTCAGTGCTGTCAACTGACTTCTAGTCTTGAAGCACTGTATCTAAAATCTCTGAGGTAAACACTTGATTAAATAAGTGAGCTACATGCTAGTGCCTTGTGAATAGTCATGCTGCTAATTTAGTAGAAGCAATCCAATTATATATCTTGCTCAACTTGCCTTTAACATATAAGGGCAATATAAGTCACTATTTAGTAGCCTTGCATGAGTTTGAACCCAAACTGATGTTAGCGGCTTTGAGTTGCCTATCTAACCTAGCATAGTGGAAGCTACACTGCTTTGTGAAAAAAAAAATATTTTTAAATTCTGAAATTTATTATTCATGTTATCATTTTCATGAAAATAGTGAAGCCAAGGTTTTAAACTAAAATCTTTGAAATCTTTCCACGTACAGAACGTTGCTTTATTTACACATCTAAACCCAACACTAATGGGAGCCATACAACAAATATCAAACATATCATATTGTTTTCATTTTAATTTATTTAAAAATTACAAACAAATAATGTTCATCTGCACACGTGAGACCATGTTCACTGAGCTACAGCAAGCATATATCCTAAGACGAGCAAATGTTATCAAGGTTCAACTCAGAATGCAATGCCCTTTAACAGACATTTCTACAGCTCAGATATTCAGCAGAGTGAATTGAAATACATTATTATTCCGGAACTGCATAACTGCATAAATAACACGTTAAATCACAGTGTGTTCTGAAAAATAAAATAAAATTGTACATCAGCTTTTTTTTATCATTACAAATTGTTCTCAATTGTTTTTTTTCAATAATTCTTTTTAATACTTTATACAATAAAACCTCTAGATACATTAAAGCACACATTATGCAGTAAGATACAATGCATAGCTTAAGTAATCATATCATGTTAGTTCAGGTGTCAATTTTATTCACTTATAGTGATACTGTAACGGATCACCTGGCACCCCGACTTGGTACCTCCGTTAATGGATGCTCCTAGTGCTTCCTGAGGACTCCAAGCACTCTGGCAGACACCACAATCACCGAATCCGAGAAACCTTTTAAATTCTCCCAAGCGTATGAATGCTGTAGACCATTGAATAGGAACCATACGAATAGGCTTGTACTCCTAGCAGTCAACTGGAACAGCACTCAATAAATCCTTCCCCCCAATAATGAGACGACACATCACTTTGAGGGTTAAACAGGAACTCTGGACTGGCTCATCCAGCCTGGCTTTTATTTCCAACTCACACATACAGGCCACACCCAGGGGGAGGCAAAAAAGAACCAATGACATAGATGTTACCTCCCACACATCCCCTCCCCTTAGTGTGACACTTAACACAATTATACTGTACACCTTTTTCCCCAATTCCTGGATGTACCCCAAATACATAGGCTACACCTCCAAAACAGGTATCCCCTGATAGCCCTTATTCAGGGGGACAACATATGCAAGAATCAGCCCATTCGGATAAACGGTTCGGGAGTTATGGGACTTTAAAGTATTGACCGACCGCATGGGTAAAGTATCCGAAAACAGTTCCATGCATTTTGGCCCTGCGGTCGGTCACAAACAAGGGAATGAAAACAGGCGAATTGCCTGTGTTATAGAGCCTGGAGAGGGTTTGAATGAATTCCCTTGTTTATGGGGTTCTTTCTACCGAACGGCGGGTCATTCGGTAGTTTCCATACGAATTTCTGGAAGTATGGAGGTCTCAGCGGTGTTTGCCTAGTCAAGTGTCCGATTTTAGTTCCAGACACTCGACGGCAAAACACCGCTGTTCGGTAGTTTAAGATGGCCGCCGCCACGTGTTGGTTTCCTGAATGGCGGCCACCCAGAGGACACAGAACACATTACATGATTGCCAATTACCCGTTTGCAACATTGTTGCAAACGGTAATTGGAGGCACACTTAGTCCTGGGTGGTCTGGTTGTTCGGTAGTTTCCTCCATACAATGAATGGAGTGATTCTACCGAACAATCAGATGAATGCTGTACATATATATAACCCAGGTTAACTGCATACAAAACTACATACATGACATTAAAGTATTAAAGGCAGGATTACTGTACTACGCTCCACAGTCTTAAAGGTACAGTAGTCCCAAAAGTTCCAAAATGTCCATTGCTGCTTTTAAAGGGCCAGCAGCAGCAATACAAATTATTACCTGCCCAAATATAGTTTCTAAAGTGCAACACGTCCAGGGGCCGTAGTCAGCGGGCAGGAGGCCAGCAGCCAGGCCTCTCCAGTTCACAGGGGCGAAGCTGGTTTCGCCACATTTCTCCCCTTTGCCAATTAGACTAACAGGGTACCTGACTTTCTGCCGGTCAGTGCCCTGGTTAGTCCAGCAACCCACCCACAAAACAGAAATAACAGAGCAGCCCACCCACACTAACCGGTTACTACATCTGGGTGAGGAAGGATTTTGTCCAAGTTCTGGTGTTTCACCCCTGCTGGGTGGGAGACGGGTAGGCTGCCTTGGTGGGTTGCTGAGGGGGCAGAGACCAGCGGTACTCTGTCCTGTTGCCAGCACTACCACGGGAGTAGTCTGGTGGGAGCCTGGCTGCTGGAGACTGGCTGTCTCCCCTTTAGGTGCACAGCTCGACTGCCGGAGGGGGAGACCGACTGTCTCCCCTTTGGATCCATCACACTGAGGCTGGGGAACAGGACCGACCGTCCCTATCCCTTGTGCTGTAAGTGCAGAGACTACGGTCCCATCTGCACAGTTGTGGGGCTTAACATCTCCCCTTGGTGAGTTAGGCTGCCGCTGGAGAGAGGGTGTAACAAGCTCCTCTCTCTGGACGGTAAACTGCCGCTGGGGAGGATGGACGACACCATCGGCTCCCTGGGGCACACACTGCCGCTGGGGAGGGAGGACGCTGCTCTCCTCTCCCTTCGCTTCACACTGCCGTCTTGGCATCTCACTTTGCTGCTGGGGGGCAGGAACAACAACCTCTGCCCCCTGTAACTCAGCCTGCCGCTGGGGAGGAAGGACTGCACCTTCGGCTCCCTTGGACACACACGGCTGCTGGGGAGGATGGACGACACCATCAGCTCCCTGGGGCACACATTGCCGCTGGGGAGGGAGGACGCTGCTCTCCTCTCCCTTCCCTTCACACTGCCTTCTTGGCATATCACTTTGCTGCTGGGGGGCAGGAACGGCACCTTCAGCTCCCTGTAACGCACACTGCCGCTGGGGATCTGGGCCGACTGCCCAGCATCCCTGTAGGGCCGGTAGAGAGACCGCAGTCCCATCTCCACCTGCCATCTGTGAGTCTTCCCAGGACCAATCCGTGAGGCCCCTCAACATTTGTGAGTAAGGGCCACCTGCTTCCCCACCTGGCAACTCTGGCTGCTGCTGGGGATCTGGGCCGGCTGCCCAGCATCCCGGTGGAGAGACCTTGGTCCCATCTCTACCTGCCTGTTGTGGTTCCTCACAGGACCAGTCTATGAGGACCCCCACTTCGGGTTCTTCCCGCCGCCTCAGGGAAAGACGGCTAACCTCCTCGGATGCAGCCTCTACTCGGCTGCTGTAACGCTCCTGCTGCTGAGCATACTTCCTCTCTTTCGCCAACCGGAATTCTCGGTCCAGCCTTGTGTTTCGCTCGGCCATGACCTGGTTCCAGATCACACGGCGTGTCTCCATGGGTATATCATCCCCATACTCGGCCACTCGCTGCCTCACCTCGGCCAGCCAATCATCTCCAGAGCCAGGACCTTCCATACTAGTCTGCTCCCAGGGGCGCTGCACGAGTGCTAGCGTTGCCCTCAATTTGTAAATCCAAACAGTGTCTCTGAGCTGCTTTACCTCGCACTAGGACGCCATCCCACCGCTGCCACCAATGTAACGGATCACCTGGCACCCCGACTTGGTACCTCCGTTAATGGATGCTCCTAGTGCTTCCTGAGGACTCCAAGCACTCTGGCAGACACCACAATCACCGAATCCGAGAAACCTTTTAAATTCTCCCAAGCGTATGAATGCTGTAGACCATTGAATAGGAACCATACGAATAGGCTTGTACTCCTAGCAGTCAACTGGAACAGCACTCAATAAATCCTTCCCCCCAATAATGAGACGACACATCACTTTGAGGGTTAAACAGGAACTCTGGACTGGCTCATCCAGCCTGGCTTTTATTTCCAACTCACACATACAGGCCACACCCAGGGGGAGGCAAAAAAGAACCAATGACATAGATGTTACCTCCCACACATCCCCTCCCCTTAGTGTGACACTTAACACAATTATACTGTACACCTTTTTCCCCAATTCCTGGATGTACCCCAAATACATAGGCTACACCTCCAAAACAGGTATCCCCTGATAGCCCTTATTCAGGGGGACAACATATGCAAGAATCAGCCCATTCGGATAAACGGTTCGGGAGTTATGGGACTTTAAAGTATTGACCGACCGCATGGGTAAAGTATCCGAAAACAGTTCCATGCATTTTGGCCCTGCGGTCGGTCACAAACAAGGGAATGAAAACAGGCGAATTGCCTGTGTTATAGAGCCTGGAGAGGGTTTGAATGAATTCCCTTGTTTATGGGGTTCTTTCTACCGAACGGCGGGTCATTCGGTAGTTTCCATACGAATTTCTGGAAGTATGGAGGTCTCAGCGGTGTTTGCCTAGTCAAGTGTCCGATTTTAGTTCCAGACACTCGACGGCAAAACACCGCTGTTCGGTAGTTTAAGATGGCCGCCGCCACGTGTTGGTTTCCTGAATGGCGGCCACCCAGAGGACACAGAACACATTACATGATTGCCAATTACCCGTTTGCAACATTGTTGCAAACGGTAATTGGAGGCACACTTAGTCCTGGGTGGTCTGGTTGTTCGGTAGTTTCCTCCATACAATGAATGGAGTGATTCTACCGAACAATCAGATGAATGCTGTACATATATATAACCCAGGTTAACTGCATACAAAACTACATACATGACATTAAAGTATTAAAGGCAGGATTACTGTACTACGCTCCACAGTCTTAAAGGTACAGTAGTCCCAAAAGTTCCAATATGTCCATTGCTGCTTTTAAAGGGCCAGCAGCAGCAATACAAATTATTACCTGCCCAAATATAGTTTCTAAAGTGCAACACGTCCAGGGGCCGTAGTCAGCGGGCAGGAGGCCAGCAGCCAGGCCTCTCCAGTTCACAGGGGCGAAGCTGGTTTCGCCACAGATACAAAAGCGACTATTTACTTTTTTTAATTGGTAATATGGTTTTATGAGAACTGGGTTATTAAGCTCAAGCACATGAGTTTAGATTTAGCTAAGTAAACAAAATTTTATTTTGCTAAAATGAGCGGCTAATATTCAAATGTAATTTTTGTTGATACAGTTTTAATTTTTCTTTACTGACACATTTAAAGATTAAATATTTTGTAATGAAATTCATAAACCACTTAGCTGTAGGAGCATTGGTAAAAAGCAACATAGCATGTATGAGAAAGCCATAATCAAAATAAGGTAAATACAAAAATGATGGCAACAACTCAGAAACAAGAAACATTGTAGTTTCATTATAAATTGAAGAATAATAGAAATGTCTATTCACAAAAGGTTGAGCTGCATCAACATCTCAACTGACATGGAACAATGTTGAGTGGAATAGACAACTTGGGGAAAAATATTCTCAAGGCAAGATAATTGCAAAGTCGCCTTATTTGTTCAGCTTGTCTTGAGTTAAAACCTGGCTGAGCTGCTACAAATGTAGGGAAATGACTACTTATCAAAATATGTTTCATTACGTTTTAAATCATGTACTAAAAAAATAAATAGTAATAATAATAATAATAATAATAATAACGACACACTGTTCATATGGTCACCGTGAAATTAATATGCTACAAAATCTGCAAGGTAAAAAAAAATAGCTCTCAAGTAAGGTTTCAGATTGAAGGGGTTTAGGATTGGGGCAACACTGGAGGTATATCTGGTTAGGAGGTATTAGAATTAATACAGTGTAAATAAAGCTATCTGAGAGTGATATCATTTTAAGTCTGGACCTCTCAACCCTAAGCACTGAATACTTCCAACTCTAAGCTCCCTAACCCTAAATATCCCCTATCCCTATGTGATCCTTTGCTAAATACTCCTGGTCTAAACCTACAATGTGTCTGTACTCTGAGTGATCTTTTTAACATGCCATCTTTTTTGACAACGGTGTAATAACAGTGCAGTCATATTAAGTTTTTTTTTTTTAAATCATTTACATGTGTCCATCTTGTGAAAACATTTTTGTTAATTGTTTGAGTTAACAATTTTAGGCTAATTAATATAACATCTGCTGAAAGCACTAAAATGAAGACCTTAGCCAAATTGGAAAAGTATAGCTATACTATAAATGTGATACAATGATACATTTTAGTATATAACAAATGTATATTTACATATACATATGTGTGTATATGTAAATCTATCTATCTATCTTCTATCTATCTATCTATCTATCCTGATTGATTTCAGTAGCTTTAGAAAATCAATGGCTTTGTAGTCTGCGTGGAGGTCTGGAGCAGGAGATGTGGCTATTTGCATAGTTACATAGGCTGAAAAGCAACATCAAGCTTAGTCTTTCTCAAGTCTGTTTTTGCTGTTGATCTAAAAGAATGCAAAAAAAAAAAACAATTTGAAGCACTTTCCAATTTTGCAACAAACTAGGAAAAAATTATTCTCAACCCCAGAATTGCAGTCAGATATCTCCTTAATTCAAAAAGCTGTTACCCCACGTATTACAAATCATATCCCTAAATATTATGTTTTTGCAAGTATTCATCCAGTAACAATTTAAACATCTGTATGGACTCTGATAAAACATCCTTTAGAATCTAAGCTAGTTTTAGCAAGGCCCTTAACACTCTCTGTTACTGTGCATCCAACTTGTATTGTTACAAATGCTTGTCTATTAGCCCACCCGTTGCACAGTACTGTGGGATTTGTTGGAGCTTTATAAATAATGATAATAACAATATTAAAAATGCTTCCAATCTAGTACATTAGTCTGTTTCTGGACTCTTGGCAGTCTATCTTCAGCAGCATTGGGCCCTTTTAACATTGGGTACAGACAAAAAATTGGTTGAGAAAGTGTGTGCTGGCTACATATTGTTCTGTTTTTTTAGTTTTTTTTCATTTATATAAATTTGCTTTATATGACTTAAGTTGTCTTTACATGAACGATGAACGATGTTCAAGCGTATTACACATTATAGTTCTTATTATGATAAATTATTATTTTTTGTCATTTGCTAATGCATGTTAGAGCACAAAAAATACATTAATGAGTACATTCATGTTAGGTACATTCTGATGGCAGAATTTGTCATAGGCCTCATCTTGACAAAGAATGTGTACAGTGCTATCAAAATACAGAGATTATTATTTTTCCATCATGAATGCTTGCAAGTGCTCTGAGATATGCCAAGCTTTTGTTTGCTTTGTTTTATTGTTTGTTTTTATTTTTTTTTTGCACATTTTAAGACTTTGTTAACAGGATATAAAATAAAGTGAAAATTTTTAACACATCATATTAAAATATTTAACAAATTTGCAAAACTAACAATCAAACTATATTGTTTAAGCAAGGCAAATAAAAAAGGCTGTGATGTGATTCCAGCTATTTTTTCTTGCACATATAATGTGCAATCCAAACTTTTATAGTCAATGTGAATCCATGGCCCACCCTTGCCTTGTAATAATGGTGTAATCTGATGGCGGTTATATAATTGCATTTGACATACAGGGTAGTTTCCAAATTTATATTTAGACTTTTTACCAATTTAAGATTTTTTGATAGCCGATTCAAACATAAATATATTAAATGAACATTTATAGTGCATGCATGTTCAGGTGTTAAGGTGAGAGCAACCATGTTGGTTATATATATTTACATATAGTATATAGTGAGTATCAATACACATTACCTGTGGCTTACCAGGTCATTGCTATCTTGGATAGTCAAGCTTCCACTTCTGGAAGGTCCTCTCCCTCTTTCGCTAGCCCTGGCTGTCAGAGCATTGCTGCAGGTTGACATGGCAATAATCCCTCTCTGCACAATGCCAGGGTTTTGGCTATGTGCTGAGAAAGGTTGTGAATTGTGTGTATGGGCGGTTGTGTGTGGTGTATATAACGGATGTGGATGTTGCTGTTGCTGTGTGTGGTGTGGTGGTACCTTCTCCTACTTACCTTTTAGAGGAAAGAGACGTGATACTTGGTGGTCCAGTTGTATTAATAAGGGTGCAAACCACAGTGAACTCTTTATAGTTTGGCACTGAATAGTGATGCAGTTTACTGAAAAAAAAGAAACGTGGAGGTAATAGTAAGAAATATGTTCAAAGAAAGTGGAATACCCTAAGAAAGTGGTCTACAATTTGTTAAAATCTCACTTTTAATAGTTAATGATAAAAAGTCCCAAAATACGGACTAAATAATAATTCAAACTAAACAAATACAGACAAAAAATAACAAATTGATAAAAAAAAAATAGTCAGTGATAAATGTCCAATAGTTAGTCTAAAATTCAGACTGAAATAATTTGTCGCTGAATAGGACCACAGGTTATCCAACAGTATCTTAGATGGGCAAATGCCTATTGGATATCTTGGACTGAGAAACTGTCCTCTGAGTCTTTGTAAAGGCTCAGTTACATAGATTACAAGAAAGTATATTTTATATAGCCTATATAAACTATATGTATATTTTCTATATATAGAGTTATTATATCATTTTTTATATATAGTTTCCATATGGCACATCCATTGTCATCCATTGGTAAAAATCTAATACATGATGTAATGGAAATAAAATATCATTTATATAAGGGTCGTTTTTTATTATTTTATATAATTTATACTATGGTTATATAGTCACAACACAGTTTTACACATATCTGATAGTTATAATATAACTTTAGATATACAATTTGAGTACCGTATTTTCTCAATGAGAGATGGATTTCCCTGTATTATGTGATAAAAATAAGTGTTTTCCATTTCTCAACACATAACTTACTGCCCAACCCTTTTTATATTTGAAGTTTTAGTGTCTGATACACTCCCGTTATATAATTGATAGGAGTGTATTTGGAACGCACATTATTATGGAAATGGAATGCATAGCGTTCAGGACTTACAAACCGGAACCGGAAATGCCTCGTGGAACGCAAGTCGGTTTTACTAAGTAAGAATGCGGGAATCTTGATGAGCGATTGAAAACATCCGAGAATGCATAGAACGAAAACTTATGGGAAGAGCTGGTCCTCTTACCAACGAATGAAATCGGCTCCGAATCTGGCCACTCCTGGAGCACTCTCCAATCAACAACACTGGATACGTGTATTTAATGGGACTGAGGGAGGTTTGGATATGCATATTTTTATGTACTGCTGTTTATTTGTATCTCTAAGGAAGTCCACTGTGATGGACGAAACACGTTAGATATTTTACATGTATTTTTATAATATTTTTAACCAGGCAGTTTGTGCCTAATAAATACATATTTTGCATCTAATCCCTGCCTACATATCCTGAATTACCTATGCCCAGGGCCAGCCTTTGGGATGTGCGAACTGTGTGGCCGCACAGGACGCCATGGCAACAGGGGCACCGGGCAGCCAACACAGCTCGCACATGCTTGGACCCTAGGGCTTCCCTTGCTCTCTCTGTGGCACTCAGGAGGTTATTATGGAAGAAAGCTGTGGGGGAGTAGCCAGGCTGAAGCAGCACACAGATCATGACATTCCTGGCTTCAGCACCTGATTAGAGGTAGGCAGTGTAAAATGGGCTGTGAGTGGCTGCAGAGGTAAGGAGGAGGAGTCAGTAAGGGAGCAGACACTCACTTTCCAATCAGACCCGCTGTGCCTATACACCCAGTAAGCATGTACCTCCAGCCCCCCTCTCTCCTGTCCTTGGCTGCAAGTCACTTGCCTGCATTTTACAGCACTGGCCTCTTTTATGGCCTCTGTGTGTCCTCACAGCCTGCCTTCCCCTGCTGCTGTGTGACACCCTGCTGATCAGCTAATCCTGTCTGGGAGCATGGCTGAGGATGGAGCTATAGGCTGCTGCAGGTCAGTACTCTATGACCTGATATATCTATTAACTGTCTGTTAGTGCCCCATCTCTGTCAGTGCTGCCGGGCTCCAACCAGTACAATCCTGTAGGATCTGCCAAACTAATGTCTCTGTAAACCACACAGTGAAAATGTGCATTTGTAAACTGATTGCATGTCAGTATCTGTATGTGTCATAAGGTGCAACTCTCAGTGTCTGTGTGACAGTGTTTATGCCATGGTCTGTGCTAGTGTGTGTGTTTTAGTTAGTGCTTGTGACAGTGAACGCCTGTGGCAGTGAGTTCTTGGGTCAATGTGTGTTATTATTTGTGCCAGTGTGTGTGTGTGTCAGTGCTAGTGTCATTGAGTGTTTGAATCAGTGTGTATGTATGTAAGTGAGTGCTTGCTCAGTGTGTGTGTCAATGTGTGTTAATGAATGATTGTGCCAGTGTGTGGCTGTTAGTGTGTGTGTTAGTAAGAGCTTGCTCAGTGTATGTGTGTCATTGAGTGTCTGTGTGTTTGTGTTAGCGAGTGCACATGTCAGTGTTTGTGTCATTGATTATATGCACCATTGTGGGTGAAGCTGAGTGCATCTGACAGTGGTTCTATGTGTATGTGTGATTGTGTGTGTCAGCGAAAGTATGTATTGGTGTGCATACTTTTCTTAAATAGACCATTCACTATATATAGTTTTTTTTCTTACCTTTTAAATTACAAATTAAATTAAAAAAGTTTTACTTAAAGGAACACTATTGTCCCCGAGACCACTTCATCTAAATAAAATGGATTGAGTGCAGTGGCCCATTTTTTTGAGAAACTACAATATTTAAACTAAGGTTAAGTCCACCACTAGTGGCTGTCAGTATAAGAGCCACTCTAGGTGCTTCTGATGCACTGACTGAGCAAGACTCGCTAACGTGATGCAGGAGCCCCATGGGATTCAATGCTTTCCTATTGGAACATTTTACTGAGTGCACAATGCTTGCATCTCCTCTATTAGAAGCATTGGATTGGACACTGGCACAGTAGGTAATGTCTCCTCCATGACAATGTGGGAGGCGCTGGAAAAGGGTGAATAAATCTTTATTATTTTCTAATTTTAATTGCAAATTTGAGGGACACATATATAGAGCTATATTTATATTGCACTTATGTACAATTAGTATTTTGATACAGCTTTTTAATCTTTTTTTGTGGGGGGTTAATAAGGAGGTTTTAAATGGTGAGAAGTATTAATGGGAGGGTGTGGTCAGGAGGCCGTATGGCCAGAGGAGGGCGCCGTGAATATTTTTCACACAGGGCGTCTACAGGCCTAAGGCCGGCCTTGCCTGTGCCTGCTGATTATCCATTATATCCTAAGGTGGAGAGCAGACCAGTGCAGCCCATGTGTGGGCTTCAAGGCGCTTACCTACTCTTTATGTTATGAGTGCAATCTAATATTGCTGTGTGTCTCATGGTATACTGTACATAACTATTTGCTGTTTGTTTTTTGATGTTTTAGCATCTAGCTGTATCCCTATCTTTATTTTATCTAGCAAAAGGAATACAACTGACCAAGGGTCAATGAACACAGTAATACTGAGCACTGACTTGTTGTGTGAGCATATTTAAAAAGGAAGGAAGGGGTGCACCCCTCACGTTGTCACACCTGCATCACTAGCACAACCACTAAGTGGTAATGCCCCCTTCCCCTTTAATGCCCACCTGGTGAGGCGTGCATGTGCCTAATTTGACCCATACACAACCCCCGGCGAAGGACCTCGCTCAACACAAATTGTGATACGCGGTCTCTTGTTCAGTGCCAATTGAATGTCTCTAGCTTCTGAAGAAACACCTAGTGCTGGGAGGCCCGAACAATGAGCCATCCACTGGTGCAATGAGACCCTGTGCCTCCCAAGTAGAGGAGAGGTACCCTGTATGGGAGTATGGGAGTACAAGGTGGGGCACGGACAGAATGAGGGTCTGAGAAAATGTAACATCATATCAATATAACACTATGTATATTTGTGTGTGTGTGATGTGTGTGTGATGGCTGTGTGAGATGTGTTTATTGCAGAACTCATGCAGTGATACCTTTATTGGACTAACAATACACACTAAAAACAAGTTATTGAAAATGTCTTCTCCAAGCCAGAAGCAAAACTTTTCAATACAATGTAATTTAATATTAGCAACTTAAGGCAAAAACAATAGAATCATTTTAGAAAAGAGAGCTGAATATTGTATATAACAGAAAGGGTTCTTGAACCAGAGGTAAAGAATAACAGGAATAGACCAGGCAAGACAGAGATTAAATAAACAAAATGCAAGGTGAGATTCCCATATAATTATAATAGTACATAATGTGTCTACTAAAGGGTAGGTTTTTTCTAATATGCATTGATAAACATATTGAACTAGTACAATCTACATACACACACACACACACAAGCAAAGAGATCTGAGTGACTTTGACAAGGGCCAAATAGTGATGGCTAGATGACTGGGTCAGAGCATATCCAAAATGGCAAATCTTGTGGGGTGTTCCCAGTATGCAGTGGGTTAATACTTATTAAAAGTGGTGCAAGGAAGGACAACTGGCATCAAGGTCGTGGGTGCCCAAGGCTCATTTATGCACATGGGGAGCAAAGGCAAGTCTGTCTAGTCTTATCACACAAAAGAGCTACTGTAGCTCGAGTTGCTGAAAACATAATGCTGCATATGGGGCTGTGTAACTGCAGAGTGCCCATGATGACCCATGTCCACCACTGCACTGAAAGCTCATTTAATGAGGACATGAGCATCCGAAATGCACAATGAAGCCAGGAATGTAGCTTGCCTGGCCTGGTAAATTACATTTTCTTTTAGATCAGGTGGATGGCTGCATGTGTGTGCATTGTTTAGCTGGGGAAAAGATGGTAACAGAATGTACTATGGGTATAAGGCAGTGTTATGCTCTGGGCAATATTCTGCTAGAAACCCTTGGGTCCTGGCATCCATGTGGAAATTACTTTGACATGTACCACCTACCTAGAGATTGTTGCAGGCCACCTACACCAATTTATAGCAATGGTGTTCACTGTTGGCAGTGGCCTCTTTCAGCAGGATAACGCACTCTGCCACAATGCAAAAATTGTTCAGGAATGGTTTGAGGAACATGACAAGAATTCAAGGTGTTATCTTGGCCTTTAACATCCTTAGATCTCAATCCAATTGTGCATCTGTGGGAGGATGTTGGATCCATGGAGGTCCCACTAAGCAACAATCAGGACTTAAAGGTTCTGCTGCTAAAGTCTTGGTGCCAAATTCCACAGGGCATGTTCAGAGGTCTCGTGAAGTCCATATCTTGATGCACCTGACGTGTTTTGGCTGCAAGAGGGGGACCTACAGCATATTAGGCAGGTGATTTTGATGTTGTGGCTGATCAGTTTATGTATATATGCACACACACATATTTATGGTGCTTTATATATGTAGGATATAAAAGATGATAAATAATGAGGTATTGCAGTTTCTTTAATACATATTTTTTTATGTAGTGACAAGCTTTATTATTTTGTGTTTACATTACGGGACTAATGCAGCCTCTAAAATAATATGACTATAATATATAAGCACTTTAAACACCAAGCCATTACAGCCCTGTGAGTCTCTAGGCTCTATATCCTGGTTTTCTTATACCATTTTTGGTACAGTTTGACAAAAACTAAGTTGTACCCATAGCCTGCCTCCGCTTCAGCAGGACTGATGAGGAATTACACATTCTCATTCTCATTAATCATCTGACTTTGGGCTGCACTGATGGGCTGAGAACAGTGGGGAAGATTAAAAGGTTACAAATTAAATTAAATGAACTACATGTCTTTGCTTTATATTATACAGATTCCCTGGTAAGTGAATGATACTTCTCTAATAATATTTTATATAGTTACAAAATTAGAGAAGCTTAAATGTGATGCTTTATTATAAGATGAAATGACACCATGTACTTTTCATATATATGGGAGTCGTGTGGCTATTTTGTTTCTACTCAGATGGAGAAATAATAAAAAAAAAAATCCTGCTCTTTATTCCCTAGACAGAAAATATTACGGAGACATTTATGCAAATCAAATACATTATTTTGTGACTACATTTTATTCCAATTTCCTAAAACATTTTGTTTTATTGCTTTGGTAAACTTTGTGAGTTGATTGTAATCTTGATTTCTAAGATCATTTTCACTGAAGTTGTATATATGTTATGGGGCTACATTTACTGACAATCTTTTGTTCTATTTGTGCGGTACTCATTTCCCCAATGGAAGCAGGGATATAATGAACTCAATACTAAACCATAATAGCCTGATATCAGATTAGTAATAGAAACTCAGTGGAGCAAAAATGTTAAAATAAAGAAACTTTTAAAATAAAACTATGTTCTTTTTTTGTGTAATGTTCTAGGACAGCAGTGAGCCATCGTGAATTATAAATCCGATTTTTCATGCCTTCTTTAGTTTTGCAAGTTTACATTTTATAAGTAAGAAATAGAATAGTAAATTATATTTACATATAACTATACTATTTATGCAATTATGACCAGAGCCGGACTGAGATTAAAAATCACTGCAAATAATTTTTATACTATTTCTTTAATGCACCGTATCAGTACAGTGTGCAGATATATAGGTATAAAAAACACAACTTAAAACTGAAAAATATTGAATGAATGAACCCACTCACGTTTTCTTACTTGATCAGTGACCAAAATGGCAATAAAAAGAAAAACTGCTAAATAAATACATAATATTATATATACGATGTATATATTTTACAGTATTGGCCCATTTGCACACCCTTTTGCTTCATCTGATTTGGTTTCCGAATCAGTTTTTTGGTAACAAAATTCTGCCAAGCTAAATCAACATATTGTCAAGATGCGGGCTTCCTACAATTTTTCTATTCTCAGGATATATTAACGTATATTAATGTATGTATGCTATAGAAATATGTGCATAAATTATATTATCATAACTATATAAATAAAATTCACATATATTACTATGCCTGTGTATATTTGTATAACACAAGCAAATTATATGTTTGAAGAATGGATGCACTTTTTGCCACATACGCACTGATGCTCACTGACATATACTCTCATGACTACACACATATTTTATGAAATACACACACATATGCACTGACACACACACAAGCACACATTGCATACTCCAATTTAAACTTTTCTTTACCAGCAGCTGCCTGAATGCCTTACAGGAATGCCGCGGTGTCTAGTGATGCAGTCTGTCCCCTTCTCGCTCCTCTCTCCTCAGGCCGAGTATTGACTGCCTGGGTATAGTCTCCTAATTTTATAAAAGGAATATTTTGTCAACTAAATAGTTTGCAAGAAACAAATGTTCCTTGCTAGTACACTGATCATGTTTATACAGTTTGTGTTCTATGGATGTATGTCCATGAAAAGACACAAGTGTATGGTATACATGGTATAATGAACTCAATACTAAACCATAATAGCCTGATATCAGATTAGTAATAGAAACTCAGTGGAGCAAAAATGTTAAAATAAAGAAACTTTTAAAATAAAACTATGTTCTTTTTTTGTGTAATGTTCTAGGACAGCAGTGAGCCATCGTGAATTATAAATCCGATTTTTCATGCCTTCTTTAGTTGCCAAGATGGGGATATGGAATTGTGCTCTTCAGATTATTTAGCAGTAGTGATGTCGCGAACATAAAATTTTCGGTTCGCGAACCGGGCGAACAGCCATAGACTTCAATAGGCAGGCAAATTTTAAAACCTACAGGGACTCTTTCTGGCCACAATAGTGATGGAAAAGTTGTTTCAAGGGGACTAACACCTGGACTGTGGCATGCCGGAGGGGGATCCATGGCAAAACTCCCATGGAAAATTACATAGTTGATGCAGAGTCTGGTTTTAATCCATAAGGGGCATAAATCACCTAACATTCCTAAATTGTTTGGAATAACGTGCTTTAAAACATCAGGTATGAGGTTGTATCGATCAGGTAGTGTAAGGGTTATGCCCGCTTCACAGTGACAGACCAAACTCCCCGTTTAACGCACTGCAAACAACCGCAAACAGTCCATTTGCACAAACGCAAACTCCCCATTTGCACAAGGTTGGATACCAAGCTAGCCATGTCCCGTTCCTTGTCCTCACTGATGTCATTGAAGGTCTCTTCCTCCACCCAGCCACGTACAACACCAAGGGTCCTCGAAAGGTGTCAACAAGCCCCCTGGGACGCCTGCTGTGTTTGGTCTTCCACCTCCTCAAAGCCACCTTCCTCCTCTGACTCCTCTTCTTCAGACTCTTCTCTCTTTGCGTTGCCTCTCTCTGTGTTATTATAAGGTGTGTTAAGTAGTACTATTCCTATCAGTTTTGTCCCCTATCCCTGTTATGTCCCCTATCAGAAGACAACCCTGGAGAAGGTCCCAGTGGGACTTCACCAACTAATGATAAAGAAGAAGCTACAGGTTCCAGCCCTGACAGAGACTGGCGAACAGCGCCAGAAACACAGTTGGTCCCTTCTACCTCTGCTCCTTCTCCTTCTTCCCCCTCATCTGGATTGAATCCTGAAAGTCCCAGCTTTGTTCCTCATTCACCAGTTAGGGACTCTAACTCTATACGAGGATCTGGACCTCTGTCTACCAGATCCCTTCCCAATGGTGTGGGAGAAAGACCCTGTAATGAAGAAATTAGTGGACAACCACTGAGCAACCTAGGTAGAAAAGAAGAAATCGGAGGGCCCCGAGATTCTTGACCTATGACAACATTGGGGAACCCACATATTCTCAGAACCCCCACATGTGCACTAAGTTAATCAATGTATTGCATACTTTGACTGAAATATTGAGTGATAGAATTTCCCTGTATTAGATTGTATTGTACCATCTTGTTAAACGGTTATAAACCAGATGGACTGCTCTTGCCAGTGGAAGGCAAGGACTCTACAGAGGGGAGGATGTAACAGACTGCTATATTTTACTGTTTTTACTTTAAGTTTTGAGATATTGAACTTTGCCCTTTGCCCTGTCTTGTGAGGAGGAGGGGCTAGGATGGCAGGAAGAAGAGGACAGGGGAGAAACCATGTTCTCTGAGTCTGCTATAAAGAAGTGTGTTTCTTCCTGTTTATATCGTCTATTACTGCTGGGACAGTGAGATAATAACAGGGGAAGGCTAATGCACTGCAACTACAAGAAGTTGAAGACGGTCTACTGCTCTGCCAGGAGAATTAGAAAACTGTAATTTTATGTTCAACTCCCTGCAGACTCTGGAACTTTCTGCAGGAGTGTGAATGAGCTCTTGCATCCTGCCAGCAGAAGGAAGAGAAAGCATTGCCATTGCTGTTCTCCTGCTGTCCTACATTCTGCTGGATCTCTCTGTAAATATCTGCAGTTACAGAAGTCACTCAAAGGTACTGTCTCCAGAGATTGCTTCAGGATTCTCCCTTATAACTGTACCTGGGTAGCGCTACCTACACCTAAGGGCCCCAACGTTGTGCACATAATTTACCTGCAGGTACCTAGAAGTTTAACTGTTCAGATGTAGTTATTAATGTTAATAATAGAAGTTTGTTGTCTGCATTCCTGCTGCTAAAGACTCTTGTGACTGTGTTTAACATTAGCCAGGAACTGCGTTGTTATATGTGGCTGTTATATGTGTATCCCTTTGACCACAATACAGTGTTTATTCCCATGTCTGTATTTATTTCATGTCTCTGAGGTATTAAGTGGAGGGTACTCATCTACTCAGTGGGGTGGGTTCCCCATAAATAGAAGTTGCACTGAGTGGAGGCACAGCGTCAGAACAAGATGTCCCGATCTCCCAACTATAGCGGAGGCTCAGGATCCCTGTCAGCCACAGAAGAAGGTGTAACTGCTGCTAGCTACATAAAGGCATATATATAAGGCATCGATTTTAGGAACCGGGAGATGGAAAAAGATGCTTGGTCGGTCCTCCTACTTCAAATTTGGGGAACTGCGCGTGCAATCTAATGTGCCACCAGATAGGAGTGGTGTGTTAAGTAGTACTATTCTTATCAGTTTAATACCAATGACACGACTACTAATGTGGTCCAGCACGCAGAAACTATGTAAACATATACATAGGCAAGAAAAGGAAACTAAAAGGACAGAGCGTAAACCGGACCTTAGAATGGCCGGACTAATACACTAGAGACAGAGAATAGTCAAAAGGAAAGCCGAGGTCAAGGAAGCCAGAAAATACACAATACTGTTTACACAAGCCAAGTCAGGGAAACCAGAATTCAGAATAAACAGGGAAAAGCCAAGATCAGGATACCAGGAAATCAGATTCACAATGATAAAGCACTCTCAGGAAACCAGGAACAGGAAACCACGACAGGGCAAGGTACTGGGGTGAGCTAGGGATTTAAATATCACGCGGCGGGCCGGCAGCCGCGACACCCTGTTACGTCCCCCTCATCAGGCCTTTTTTAGACGAATGTATCGCCCACTGTCTGTCCCTTTGGGATACATCCCTCATTCATCTTAGGTGAGGTAATCTAGACTTTTTTGACCTAGGCAACTTCTCTTCTCAGTGACAATACCTCCTGCTGCACTGAAGGTCCTTTCTGACAGGACACTTGAAGCGGGGCAGGCCAGAAGTTCTATCGCAAATTGGGATAGCTCAGGCCACAGGTTAAGCCTGCACACCCAGTAGTCAAGGGGTTCATCGCTCCTCAGAGTGTTGATATCTGCAGTTAAGGCGAGGTAGTCTGCTACCTGTCGGTTGAGTCGTTCTCTGAGGGTGGACCCCGAAGGGCTGTGGCGATGCGTAGGACTTAAAAAGCTCCACATGTCCTCCATCAACAACACGTCTGTAAAGCGTCCTGTCCTTGCCGGCGTGGTCGTGGGAGGAGGAGGATTACTTTCGCCTCTTCCCCTGTTAGATTCCTGTTGTGCTATGACATCACCCTTATACGCTGTGTAAAGCATACTTTTTAATTGATTTTGGAACTGCTGCATCCTTTGCGACTTGCCGTAATTCAGTAACATTTCAGGCACTTTCTGCTTATACCGGGGGTCTAGTAGCGTGGACACCCAGTACAGGTCATTCTCCTTCAGCCTTTTTATACGAGGGTTCCTAAACAGGCACAACAGCATGAAAGACCCCATTTGCACAAGGTTGGATGCCGAGCTACTCATGTCCTGTTCCTCGTCCTCAGTGATCTCTCTGAAGGTATGTGCTTACCCCAGCCACGTACAACACCACGGGTACCAGATAGGTGACAACGAGCACCCTGGGATGCCTGTTGTGGTTGGTCTTCCTCCTCCTCCTCAAAGCCACATTCCTCCTCTGACTCCTCTTCCTCATAATCCTCTTCCAGCGTTGCCGCAGGTCCAGCAAGCGATGCTGATAAGGCTGTTTCTGGTGGTGATGGTGACCACAACTCTTCCTCTTCACGCTCATCTACGGCCTGATCCAGCACTCTTTGCAGGGCACGCTCCAGGAAGAAAACAAATGGTATGATGTCGCTGATGGTGCCTTTGGTGCAACTGACTAGGTTTGTCACCTCCTCAAAAGGACACATGAGCCTACAGGCATTGCGCATGAGCGTCCAGTAACGTGGCAAAAAAATTCCCAGCTCCGCAGAGGCTGTCCTAGCACCCCGGTCATAAAATAGTCGTTAATGGCTTTTTCTTGTTGGAGCAGGCGGTCGAACATTAGGACTGTTGAATTCCAACGTGTCAGGCTGTCGCAAATCAAGCGCCTCACTGGCATGTTGTTTCGCCACTGGATATCGGAAAAGTGCGCCATGGCCGTGTAGGAACGCCTGAAATGGCCACACACCTTCCTGGCCTGCTTAAGGACGTCCTGTAAGCCTGGGTACTTATGCACAACGCGTTGTACGATCATATTACACACATGTGCCATGCCCGGCACATGTGTCAACTTGCCCAAATGCAATGCCGCCAACAAATTTCTTCCGTTGTCACAAACCACTTTGCCGATCTCCAGTTGGTGCGGAGTCAGCTACTGATCCACCTGTGCGTTAAGGGCGGACAGGATTGCTGGTCCAGTGTGACTCTCTGCTTTCAGGCAAGTCTACCCCAAGACGGCGTGACACTGCCGTATCCGGGACGTGGAACAGTACCTGGGAGCTGGGGGGGTGCCGTTGATTTGGAGCAAGGCACAGCAGCAGAAGAGGACTCAGCCGAGGAGGTTATGGAAGAGGATGGAGTAGGAGGAGTAGAGGAGGTGGCAGCAGGACTGCCTGCAAGTCGTGGCGGTGTCACCAACTCCTCTGCAGAGCCACGCATTCCATGCTTGGCAGCCCTCAGCAAGTTTACATAATGCGCAGTATAGGTGATATACCTGCCCTGACCATGCTTTGCAGACCAGGTATCAGTGGTCAGATGGGGATTGCCTTTTGTGCAAAGAAATTTCGTCCGGGTACCTTCCACTGCGGTGTCCCAATAGCTGCAAATTTTTTGAACGCCTCAGACTCCACCAGCTTGTATGGTAAAAGCTGGCGGGTTAAGAGTTCAGTCAAGCCAGCTGTCAGACGTCGGGCAAGAGGGTGACTTTGTGACATTGGCTTCTGACGCTCAAACATGTCCTTGACAGACACCTGACTGTGGGCAGATGAGCAGGAGAGACGGAGGGGCGGATGGTTGAGAGGGGGCAAGGAGGACAGCAGTGGTTGACGTACCTGAAGATGCTGGACCAGGAGGAGGATGGCGGCTATGAGTTTGTGTGCTGCTTGTACTCATGTGTTGATCCCATAGGCATTTGTTATGTGCGATCATGTGCCTTCGCAAAGCAGTTGTACCTAGGTGGGTGTTGGACTTCCCACGCCTCAGTTTCTTTTGGCACAGGTTGCAAATGGCATCGCTGTTGTCAGAAGCAGACACACAAAAAAAATGCCACACTGCTGAGCTCTGCAATGATGGCATTCTGGTGGTGGCAACAGCATGCGTTGATTGGCGTGCTGTAGCGAAAATATACCCCAAGATGCAGAATTCAACTAAACAGAAGACAACACAGAGGGGAGATACATCTACCGGACCTTAGAGTGGCCGGACTCGAAGTAAAGGAGAGAGATACAGAGTCAGGAGCGATCCGAGGTCAATGGCACAAAGAGACAGCATAAACTAGGACTAGCCGGGGTCTGGTACACAGTAAACAGCAAGCCGTCAAACAGAACAGATAAGGATAAAGAGATAACGTAGTCAGAAACTACGCTAAAGGGAACTGAAACAGAAACCACGATAGGGCAAGGAACTAAGGGAAAAAGGTGTGTATATATGCCTAAACATCTATTTTGATTGGTCCCTGTCACATCCACGCCCCCAAAAGGTAAGTGTATGGGGAGTGTGGCATGACCGGGACCAATGGGAGGCCTTTGCCAATTTAGGCTCCCACTGTCCCTTTAAGAGCGCGCCCGAGACCCGCGGCGCGCTCTTAGAGTCAGGCGGGACACATGACCGCTTCTCGCAAAAAAAGCATGTAAACACTGGGTATTTTTAAACTCAGGACAAGATTTTGAATCTATTTAGCAGTTTTTTTCATTCGCTTTTGTAGATGAGTAAAAGATTTTTCACATAAAAGTAAAAAAACATGTATTTTTTTCAATTTTTCATCATATTTTTTCATTTTTTTTAAATTAAATTACATGAGATTATATAAATAATGGTATGTAAAGAAAGTAACAGTAAATGAGAGAGCGGAAAATTACAGCTAAACACAAACACCACAAAAGTGTAAAAAGATGCCTGGTCGCAAATGTACAACATCGCAAAAACAGTCCGGTCCTTAAGGGCTTAAGGATGCAGACCTTCTACCTCTCTTTGTAAATACCCTCTTCCCTACCTGTCTAAAGGTGGACACCACCCACTTTATATACCCCTGTTTTAATACTGTTTATATTTTCTTTTTAAGTAGACCATTATTTTTTGTTTTTTGTATCATTGAAAATAAAGTTTAACCCCTTAAGGACACTTGACATGTGTGACATGTCATGATTCCCTTTTATTCCAGAAGTTTGGTCCTTAAGGGGTTAAAGGGACACTATAGTCACCAGAACAACTACAGCTTATTGATTTTGTTCTGGTGAGTAGAATCATTACCTTCAGGCTTTTTGCTGTAAACACTGTCTTTTCAGAAAAAAAAGCAGTGTTTACATTACAGCCTAGTGATAACTTCACTGGCTGTTAGAGATCCTTCCTGGGTCATGGCTGCCTAAAATGCATCCAAACATTCAGTATCTCCCCCCTCTGCATGCAGACACTGAACTTTCCTCATAGAGATTCATTGATTCAATGCATCTCTATGAGGAGATGTTGATTGGCCAGGGCTGTGTTTGAATCAAGCTGACTCTGCCCCTGATCTACTGTGGTGGAATCTCGGTAAAAATAAATTTAGTAGGCCGAGATTACCACGTGGCATGTGTACGTGCATATGCTGACGTATCGATCAGTTGGTTGCACGAGGCAAGATACGATCAGTAGTGTACGGAGCATGTGCAAGAATACAGGATATAGTATTCCCCTCCTCCATTGTGCTGGACAAGCCATGCGGTCAAGCAGGAAGTTAATTCTTATTTGTATTGATTGGTCAAGAGAATGTGTGGGTGGAGCTTAATATGGGAGGAGTTATATGCCTATATAAGGAGCCTGCACTATTGTCCGGGGCTCAGAATTTGCTGTATTTTTGGTGACATTAGTCCCTCTGAGTCCCGATCGGTGATCCAATAAAGAATCTCTTCCTTCCTGAAGAAACCTGTGTCCATCTCTCTGTGCTTGGCTTCCGTCAGTTTCTCCGGTATCATTTGGTGCATTGGCCGGGAAGCTCATCGTTCAACGGTAGCTGAGAGGCAGAGGCGTGAGACGGTCTATCTTTGCCCACGTTCTCTACGGCTGCACCCCTGAACTTCTGCGTGGACCTCCCTTCGTTTCGGCGCCACTGGTCTGTTGTCCAGGAGATCATCGGCCTCTACGTAAGAAGTGCTGGGGTGTCCCCGTCGATGAGTGTGAACTCAGGTTCAGGAACGAGGAGGTAAGACAACTGCTGTTTTAGACGGCAGACCCACTAGGGGTATACCGATTGTGCGGTAGGCCCATAAGCGGTTATTTGTGTATGGAATCTGCCCCCTCTGTCGGAGGGAATGAGCGAAGGCGCACCACTCAATCGAACGCTTTTTAGTCAGACCGTTCGATTTGGTTAGTCAGGCGGGGTTCTGGTGTAAATAGCCCTAGCCGGACACCGGTGTCTTGTCTAGACTAGCGTTCTAGGGTGTATATTACGTTCGCTAGGTCGGAGGGACCGGGAGACTAAGCGGCGCCTGTGTAAATTCGGTTCGCTAGCTCTCAACCTATCTTGGCTAAGTGGGAAGGCATGTAAATTTGGAACCCACTAGATTTTTGATAGTAATCGACTAAGAGGCGTATGTGTAAATTCGGTCCTCTAGCTCGCTATATGTGGTGCTTGGGCAGTGTGGCTAACCAAAACGGGTGTACATAGTTTTAGGTAGTCCATTCAAGGTACTGGCCAATAGTTTAGTTGGGAATTGTAAATGTGTTAAAGATTGTTTAGTAAAGTGTATATCTTGTTAGATAGCGCGAGCTCAGCCGTCTAGCGAGAGTGTTAATAGTGTGTTGCTGTATCATAGTGCACGGTACCATAACCCTGTATATTTACTGACACTGTATATAAGTACTAATCATTGTCGTTTATTGCATGTTTAACACCATAACCACTAATAATTGTATTGTGACCTTAAATTGTGCTTTGACCTATGCTAACCGTACTATAACCGCTATTTGTAAAAGACAATGTTACTGGGGTGTGTTATAGACGGGTAATTCGTATATAGAGAATTATAGCGTGGGTGACTGTATAGTTTCGCCAAAGGGCATAATATTGATTATCTAGTGACTGGTGTAACAGCTGTGTGTGTACGGGAATTCCCTGAGTGTTTATTGTGTTATTGTGTACGTTTCACTTGGTAACCGTACCACGTGGTGCTGTTGCCAGAGGAAACGGGTGTGACTGTTGAATAGTACGCGTGCATAGTATTCGTTGTCAACGACGTTCCATTGATAAGTATGGGCGCGTCGGAGTCAACGATTCCGGATCCCTTAGGTTGTATGGTGAAGAATTTTAAAAAGGGATTCAAAACATGTGATTTTGGGGTTAAAATGTCTCCTGTACGTTTGGTCACTTTGTGTACTAGGGAGTGGCCTACTTTGGTTGCGGCATGGCCGCCACGTGGCAGTTTGGATCCAACTCTGGTACAGCGCTTACACGTGGCTGTATCAGATAGGCCTGAACTTTACGGGCAGTTTCCTTATATTGATTGTTGGAGACAGGCCGTAAATGACTCGCCAAAATGGATTCAGACATGCCACGAGGAGCAATGTCGCCTCATGGTGGCTAGGACTTGTTTGTCCACTAGGACTGGCGTTAGGCCCATTTTGGACACGCCCCCTGAGTCCGAGATCCCTTTGCCGCCCCCTTACTTTCCTTTAAGAGGAAGTGACGCGAATGCAGGAAGTCCTGCACCCCTTCCCCCATTGCCCCATCCACTTCCGCTTCCTCCTCCAGTACAGAATCCACCCCCTCTCGTACTAAATCTCCCCTTCCGGAACCAGAACCAACCCCCATTAGATCTGAATATCCTGATTTGGCGCCACTTCAGACTTCCGGTCAAGCTTCTTCTAGCTCGGCTCGAAGTGTTCTATTTACTAACTTTTCCCAAAACCAAGCTCCCACATCCTCATGCTTTATTACCCCCCGACCGGAACCTCTAACTGACGCCCCTCTACGTAGCCCCATACTAACCCGACAACTGACCGGTACCCAACAATTAAAACATTATCAGATGCCTCTTCGTCTGAATCCCGGGTCAGCCTATATCGATGCCGCAGGTCAAATGGCACATGCTGACCCAGTCTTCGTATATGTCCCGTTCACGACTACCGATCTCTTGAATTGGAAGACCCACAATTCCTCGTATACTGAGAAACCACAAGCTATGACTGATCTGTTCACCTCGATAGTTCAGACACATAACCCGACATGGGCTGATTGCCAGCAGTTATTAATGACTTTGTTTAACAATGAGGAAAGGACAAGGATTAATCAAGCGGCCATTAAAGCGCTAGAGGATAGAGCCCGTGCTTTGAATCAAGCCAATCCAGCAGCATGGGCCGCAACACATTATCCTAACACCGATCCCGACTGGAATGTAAATGGTGCTGATATGGTTCAACTCAGAGCCTATAGAGACGCTATAATTGCTGGCATGAAAGCCGGAGGAAAGAAAGCTATTAACATGTCGAAGACAGTTGAGGTGATTCAGAAAAGTGATGAAGCGCCCAGTGTCTTTTATGACCGATTATTGGAGGCATACCGCTTGTATACCCCCTTTAATCCGGAAGACGCAGATAATTCCCGAATGGTGAACTCCGCCTTTGTCAGCCAAGCTTACGGAGATATTAAGCGCAAGCTACAGAAGTTAGAAGGGTTTGCAGGTATGTCTATCACCCAACTAATGGAGGTAGCGAATAAAGTATATATGAACAGGGAAACAGAAAGTAAGAAAGAGGAAGAGCGCAAGATGCGTAAAAAGGCTGGTATGCTAGCGGTAGCAATCGCAGGCGTAGATAGACGGGGCCCAGATAGAGGCGATAGTAGATGGAATAGGGAGCCTTTGAGTAGGAATCAGTGTGCGTATTGCAAGGAAGAAGGGCATTGGAGGAACGAGTGTCCACAAAGAGAGCAGTACGAGAGAGACCAACCCAGGGCAGGTTACGGAAATTTAGAGGCAGAGCGAGAGGTAGAGGAGGCCCCGGAGGGAGTAATGGTAATAGAGGGAGCAATGGGAACAGAGGAAGTGTTAGGGAAGATAGGTATTTTCCAGCAGCGCAAAGGTCCCGCGATAGAGAAGGTAGGGACTTTGTAGGATTGGCTGACACGGTCATGGAGGACTATTGATACCGACCGGGCTCCATCCCCCTTGGTCGAGCGGAGCCTATGGTCGATGTATCAATAGGGGAAAAAAGTAGTGCGTTCATGATCGACACTGGTGCTGAACATTCAGTGGTGACTGACCAGGTTGCAACCTCCATCTGGAAGGACTATTACTGTAATAGGAGCAACTGGAAGAAGTGCTGAAAAACCGGTTCTTAAAAGTCGACTCTGTACATTGGGAGGCCACGTAGTAAAACATCAATTCCTTTATATGCCTGAATGTCCAGTCCAATTGCTGGGACGTGATATGCTATCTAAATTACAAGCGCAGATTACGTTCCTACCAAATGGAACAACATCTTTAAAGTTTAATGGACCTTCAGGTATTATGACATTATCCGTACCAAAGGAAGAAGAGTGGCGACTTTATACAGCATTGACTATCCAAAACCCTAGGAGTGATGAATCCTTATTCAACATACCAGGAATTTGGGCAGAGAACAACCCACCAGGACTGGCCCGCAATATTCCACCTATTAAAATCGAACTAAAACTTGGGGTTTATCCAGTGAGCCTAAGACAATATCACATCCCGCAGAAGGCTAAGAAGAACATCCAATCTTATCTGGATAAGTTCATACGGTATGGTATCCTAAAATTCTGTACTTCCCCCTGGAACACCCCATTGCTGCCTGTTCAAAAGCCCGGTACAGATGAGTATCGACCTGTGCAGGACTTGAGAGCAGTCAATGATGCGGTTGTTAGTATACATCCAGTTGTGCCCAATCCATATAACCTGCTTGCTTTAATTCCGGGCGGGGCTACCTATTTTACAGTCTTAGACCTCAAAGATGCCTTCTTTTGCCTCCGAATTGCCGCAGAAAGTCAATGTATCTTCGCTTTCCAATGGGAAAACGCTGTAACGGGCTCAAAACGCCAAATGACCTGGACAAGACTGCCCCAAGGGTTTAAAAATTCACCTACCCTATTTGGTTCAGCTCTAAGTCAAGATTTATTGGATTTCGAGTCCATCCCAGGAGAGTGTGTATTGTTACAATATGTAGATGACTTGTTGATAGCAGCAGTTACAAAGGAAATCTGTCAGCAAGCAACGCACGATCTACTACACATTCTCTGGAAGGCAGGATACAAGGTGTCTAGAAAGAAGGCTCAGTTGTGTTTGCCAACTGTCAAATATCTGGGATTCCATATCTCTGAAGGTCAAAGAATTATGGGGCCAGAGAGAAAAGAAGCTGTGTGCCAAATACCGATACCCAAGAATAGAAGACAAGTGCGAGAATTCTTGGGGGCAGCAGGCTTCTGTAGGATATGGATTCCCAGCTACGCGATACTGGCAAAACCTCTGTATGCAGCTATCAAAGGTACAGAGCACGACCCCTTCTTATGGACTCAAGAACAGCAAACGGCATTTGAAGATGTGAAGAAGGCTTTGATGAGTGCCCCAGCATTAGGTCTACCTGATCACACACGACCATTCTACCTGTATGTACATGAGCAAAGAAGAATGGCTGTGGGAGTATTGACACAGTACTTGGGATCATGGCAAAGACCTGTTGCCTACATGTCTAAGCAACTGGATGCAGTGGCCAGCGGACTTCCACCTTGTCTAAGAGCCGTAGCTGCAGCCGCCCTGCTGGTAGCTGAAGCCGATAAACTCACTCTAGGTCAAGAACTTTATGTACGAGTCCCACATGCAGTACAGACGTTGTTGGATTACAAAGGAAATCATTGGTTCAGTAATAGCCGTATGACCAAGTATCAAGCAATGTTGTGTGAAAACCCAAGAGTGCATTTAGAGACTGTAAACACCTTAAATCCAGCTACCCTTTTGCCACAACCTACTGAAAGTCAACATGATTGTTTGGAAGTAATGGATGAAGTATTTTCAAGTAGACCAGATCTTCGTGATTTTCCCATCCAGAACCCCGATGTTCAATATTACACCAACGGCAGTAGTTATGTGAAAGAAGGGATCCGCTATGCAGGATATGCAGTAACAACAATTGACAAGGTGATAGAAGCTCGGCCACTGGCAAAAGGAACATCAGCACAAAAGGCAGAATTGATAGCACTGACACGAGCGTTACAATTGGCTGAAGGTTTAAGAGTGAACATCTACACGGACTCCAAGTATGCGTTTTTAACCACTCATGCCCACGGAGCTTTGTATAAAGAAAGAGGACTATTGAATTCAGAAGGCAAAGAAATTAAGTATGCAGCTGAAATCCTACAACTATTGGAAGCAGTGTGGGAGCCGAAAGAAGTCGGTATCATACATTGTCGAGCGCATCTGAGAGGAGATGGTGATGTAACTAAAGGAAATCGGATGGCAGACAGTACAGCTAAGCGTGCCGCTGAATCGGGAAGACAGGAGTATGTGGGGCATATAGCTGCTCTTATACCAACTCCACTGTCTCAATGGACTCCAGTTTATACAGCTCAAGAAGAGGAGTGGTTAAAGACTGAACCTGGAAAGTATTTGGAGAACAAATGGTATCAGTTAGAAGATGGAAGAATAGTCATTCCAGCATCACTAGCGGTAGAAATTGTCCAAAACTATTACAACGGGACACATTCTGGGAGAGACAGCACAGAAGAATCTCTCAGAAAACATTTCTACATACCAAGATTGGCCAACTTGACTCAGGCCATTGTACGAAGATGTGTAACGTGTGCTAAAAATAATGCAAGGCAAGGACCAGTAAAGCCACCAGGAGTCCAGTTTATTGGGGGCTCCCCATGTCCGATTTACAAATAGACTATACAGTGATGCCTAAATCGGGTGGACATCGTTACCTGCTGGTAATTGTGTGCACCTATTCAGGCTGGGTAGAAGCATGTCCTACTCGTACAGAGAAAGCAGGAGAAGTTGTGAGATTCCTGTTACGAGAAATAATACCCAGATATGGACTACCCTGCTCTATAGGATCGGACAATGGTCCAGCTTTTGTTCATCAGTGCCTACAACAACTGACTCATATGCTTGGTATAAAGTGGAGGCTTCATACGGCATATAGACCCCAGAGTTCTGGTAAGGTAGAGAGAATGAATAGAACTATTAAGAATCAGTTGGCTAAAATGTGTCAGGAAACCCAACTTAAGTGGAACGTTCTCTTACCCATAGCTCTATTGCGAATCCGCAGTACCACTACCAGAAGGATGGGCCTCTCTCCTTTTGAAATCATGTATGGGCGACCACCTCCCGTACTTGGTAACTTAAGGGGGGATTTGAGTCAGTTGGGAGAAGGAATTACCCGGCAGCAGGTTGTAGAGTTGGGTAAGACTATGGAGGAGGTACAGAAATGGGTACAAGATAGATTACCTGTGAATATTTATCCCCCAGTTCATAGTTACCACCCAGGAGACCAAGTGTGGATTAAAGAGTGGAATAATGTACCGTTAGGGCCCAAGTGGAGAGGTCCTTATGTTGTTCTTTTGTCTACCCCTACAGCGATAAAAGTAGCCGAAGTGACTCCGTGGATACATCACTCCAGGGTTAAACCAGCAGCAGTCGATTCTTGGCAAGTTACAGCAGATCCAGAGAATCCCTGCAAGATCCGGTTAAAACGCACGACTCAGTCGGAGTGACGAGGAACTTTGTGGATTACAAAATTTTATTGTTTCAGAGATTTGGTACGTGAGTGAGAGGGCCTTAATAAAGCCTGTCCGCTCACCGACGTATAGTGTATAAGCCAGGAAAAATCTCGAAGGGACTCCTGTGAAGACGAGCAGAACTCCATTCCCTGCAGCCCTTACATCCTGGAAGCTGAGGTGCCTTCGCACGGACGAAGACTGAGGATGACGACGAAAGATGTGTTCTTAATAATGTTTTTATATGTGTATTTTTATATTCAGGAAGGTAGAGGTACCGACACTCCTAGCTGTGAGGTATGCATTAAGACTACAAGAACAGGTAACCATATTTCCCAAACCCTAATTTGGCATTCACAATACGAGTGTAAAGGAGATGTATCAAGATGTAGATACCTAAATATAGAATATAGTGTGTGCCATTTAGGAGTAGGAGAACCTAAGTGCTTCAGTCCGGAGTATCAACCTCGTACAATTTGGTTGACTCTCAGGAATGGAGATCCTCAGGGGACCCTAATTAACAAGACAGTATTAGAATCCGTACATTCTTCGGGTGTTCTGCTATTTGATGCGTGTAAGGCGATATCAAGTGGTAGAAAGCCGTGGAATGTATGTGGGGATCTTAGATGGGAGAGGACGTATGGGTCTAACGATAAATATATTTGTCCCAGTAGTAAAAATAAATATGTGAGTCCTAGATGCCCAAATAGAGATTATAACTTTTGCCCATATTGGTCTTGTGTGGGGTGGGCAACTTGGGGACAGACAGTAGACAAGGACATGATAGTGACTAAGTTGCCTACTAGCCCATATTGTAAGTCTATGGAATGCAATCCAGTCCATATACTTATAAATAACCCCGACAAGTTCTTAGATACATATGGTAATTTATTTGGGTTTCAAATATATGGGACGGGTTTAGATCCTGGGACAGTATTGTTTATAGGGATAGAGACTGATACGGTATCCTCCCAAACTCATCAAGTATACCATTCCTTTTATGAAGAGATGAGCATAGATAATAAGATCCCCCATAATGCTAAAAACCTGTTCATTGATTTAGCCGAAAGTATTGCCGGTAGTCTTAATGTTACCAACTGCTATGTGTGTGGAGGTACTAACATGGGAGACCAATGGCCTTGGGAAGCGAAGGAGGTAATGTCCGGTTCTGAGGCAGTTGACCAATTAATATCTACACAAGCCGATTATCATATGAGTGTTAGAGGTAAATCTGAGTGGAGATTAAAGACCTCCATCATAGGTTATGTTTGCATAGCAAGGAAAGGAATGATGTATAATACTTCTGTAGGAGAATTAACTTGTCTAGGGCAAAAAGCTTATGATGATGATACAAAGAATACAACTTGGTGGTCGGCTTCAAATGTCTCAGAACCATCTAACCCGTTTGCTAGATACGCCAATTTAAAGGATGTGTGGTTTGATCTATCCATCACATCTACCTGGAGAGCCCCGGCAAATTTGTACTGGATCTGTGGTAAGAAAGCCTATTCGGAGTTGCCACAGGACTGGGAAGGGGCATGTGTGTTGGGTATGCTCAAACCATCCTTCTTCTTGTTACCTATTGAAACAGGTGAGACTTTAGGTGTTAAAGTGTATGATGTGAATCATAGGAAGAAAAGGGGACCCATAGAGATAGGCGCCTGGGAAGATAATGAATGGCCTCCCCAGCGTATTATAGATTATTATGGGCCAGCCACGTGGGCAGAGGATGGTACCTTTGGTTATAGAACCCCTATTTATATGCTCAACCGTATTATACGATTACAGGCGGTGGTTGAGATCATTACTAACGAGACATCACAAGCACTCAATCTTCTAGCGAAGCATAATACTAGGATGAGGACAGCAGTCTACCAAAATAGATTAGCCTTGGATTACCTTTTGGCAGTAGAGGGAGGTGTATGTGGGAAGTTTAACCTGAGCAATTGCTGTCTTCAAATAGATGACGAAGGGCAAGCAATAGCTGAGCTTACTAGCCATATGGTTAAACTAGCGCATGTGCCTACTCAGGTATGGAAAGGGTATAATCCAAGCAGTTGGTTTGGTAGCTGGTATGAGTGGTTTGGAGGGCTTAAGGCAGTGGTAGGTGGAGTCCTACTGATTTTAACGTTGTGTCTACTCCTGCCGTGCCTTATACCCTTAGTAGTTAGGTCTGTGCAAAGCCTGATAGAAAATATAGCAGAGAGGAAGGCTGCTGCACAGATAATGGCAATTTATAAATATAAGGCTCTAGATCAGGGAGAACCAATGCAGGAAGATGAGTGTTGAAGATTCACATCATAAGATAAGTCTGGTCTGGTTCAAGGTAACTTGCGGTGTATGCAAACCAAGGTTAAGTGATGCCTCAAGTAATTGTGAAATATCAAGAGGCATCAAAGGGGGGAATGTGGTGGAATCTCGGTAAAAATAAATTTAGTAGGCCGAGATTACTACGTGGCATGTGTACGTGCATATGCTGACGTATCGATCAGTTGGTTGCACGAGGCAAGATACGATCAGTAGTGTACGGAGCATGTGCAAGAATACAGGATATAGTATTCCCCTCCTCCATTGTGCTGGACAAGCCATGCGGTCAAGCAGGAAGTTAATTCTTATTTGTATTGATTGGTCAAGAGAATGTGTGGGTGGAGCTTAATATGGGAGGAGTTATGTGCCTATATAAGGAGCCTGCACTATTGTCCGGGGCTCAGAACTTGCTGTATTTTTGGTGACATTAGTCCCTCTGAGTCCCGATCGGTGATCCAATAAAGAATCTCTTCCTTCCTGAAGAAACCTGTGTCCATCTCTCTGTGCTTGGCTTCCGTCAGTTTCTCCGGTATCACTACCTCAGCCAATCCTATGGGGAAGCATTGTGATTTTATCAGGCTACCACTTCTGATGATGTCTGAGGTAAACAGCATGCAGATCTACAGCTTCAGGCTTGAATACAGTAAAATTTTGCCATATTTATGGAGGCATGAGGGGCCCAGGGGGGCTAGATGGTGGTTTTAACACTATAGGGTCAGGAATACATGTTTGTGTTCCTGACCCTATAGTGATCCTTTAAGGGTTTTTTGCCCACCTATAATACTTTTGTGCTTCCTCCAAGTGTATCCCACAATTTTGGGTGACACTGGGATTTTTGTTCTCATTGTCACATGGTTAATTAATCATGAGTCTAAAACCAATACATAGTTTACTTGTGTTAGATTTGCAATTTAATGCAATTTAACTACCAAATGTCGGAGAGAATGCAGTAACTTTGAAAATAGTTTTCAGCAGAATCGTGATTTGGACAAACCTTGGCTCGAAAAATGAAATCTGAGCCCTCACATATAGTGGCTTACTTTGGGATTCAGGGATAACTATTTTAGTGCTGCCATCGGGTATATCGTTTAAAACTGCTTGTGGGACTTAGTATGACCCTCTCATTAGTACAAGGAAGGTTTTATTACTCCTCATGCCCCCACTTGGCATTCTGTGAGTGGGACATGTCTGCTAAACAGTGAGCAGCAATTTTCCTCTTGCTGCAATAAAAGACAAGCAAATGGGCTGCTATTGCTGCCCAGTCACAAGTAACATATACTCCTTCCTGCCTCCACCTATTAGAAATATGATTTGATTCTTCTTAACAGTTTAAGAGTAGGTCTCTCATTATATTCAACCAATTTAATATTGCAGAATAAAACATGTGACAGTTTAACCCCTCTAAGAAGAAGTCATATGTAAATACAATTCTAGAGTAGAACAGCTCAGAATAATGCCCAAACACTGTTCACTAAAGAAACATGGTTATGTGGCCACGTGACTTACAGTGTCACTATTTCACAGGCTGCAGCTCAAACTTCATACATTCTAGCTTAGCATTTTGGATTTATAGATAGTTATAAAAGAGAAGAAGAGAAAGAAATGTTACAAATTTGAAGAAAAAAAAATCATTCCTTTTCTAATAATAATAATAATAATAATAATAGTAACACAAAGAAGAAATATCAACAATTACAAAATATTATCCATCAACTCTATTATTTTGCTAACTTATAATAATCCACATTATTATAGTAATTAGTCTAGTAACTTAATTGCTTTGTCACCTAAACATTATTAGAGAACGTAACTTGTTGTACTGAAATATTTCATACAAAGCTTGATTATGTAAACACTTTACTCATTCATCAATAAAGTAAATTCTATTGCTTATTTTTTTAAAATGTTTTATTTTTAATCATAACATTGTTATAACATTAAATTGATAATTTAATATATTAAGGCAGCCTTTTCTACAATGCATATATTGAGTGAGGTTGGTGAAGATTGCTTTTAAAATGTCTAAACTAGAAAGTGTTTTTTTAAAGACTATAGGTTTCTACAGCACCCCTCCTCCCCCAACACGCCCCTCTCCCATGGTACTAAAGGGGTTTAAACCTTTTCAATTACTTACCTGAATCCAGCCTGATGTCCCTCGGTGCTGGGTCAGGCTCCACCCACGCTCCTCCCCCGCCAACGTCAGCCGGAGGGGGAGACATAATGTGCATGTGTGGCAATGACTGCGCTTGCATTAGGATTTTCCCATAGGAAAGCATAATAATCACTCCTTTCCTATGGGGATTCCGGTGACGCTGGAAGTTGTCATGCATAGCGCGAGGACTTCCATTGTCGTTTAGATGACCAAAAGTCATCTAAGCACTTGGAAGTCCCTCTAGTGGCTGTCTGGTAGATAGCCACTAGATGAGGAATTAACCCTAGTAGGTTTCTCACACACTGCAATAATTACAACTATAGGGTTAAGGGACATGGGACATTGCACCCAAACCACTTCAATGAGCTGAAGTTGTCTGGGTGCCTACAGTGTCCCTTTCATTTAAATTCCCTATCATAATTATTTCCTTTCAGTTTTCTTAATCCATTGCCTGACATACATTATATTGCACACATAGATGAGATTTCATTAGAAGAAATGACATTTCACAAAGTGAAAGTCCAGAGTAAGAGTTCAACTTCAGACACCAATTTCACTTGCATTTTTGTGGAACTCTTTGATTTGTCTGACTGGAAAGTGAAAAATAATTGTAGGGTGTATATGTTCCATGAAAATGTTGTCTATGTCTATTAATTTAGGTTGGAAAAATACTTGAAAACTAGCAAAATGTTTTATTCTAACATTTTTCAATGTAATGCATATCACCCACTAACACAATATAAACACTGTGCAATAGGTTTGTGTTTGTTTTTAATCAACGTGGACAATGCCTTATATGTAAAACAATACTAAACATTTTGGCAGCACATTGATTTTGTGATTTATTAAATTGTTTGTATTTTTTTTTGCAGAACATCACTTAAATATCTTTATTTTAAACTTAATTTCTGTTATCTAAATTATAATTTGACATGAACGAGTAATTGTGAATGTTAATGGACTGAGAACACAAAAATGTCCTTCATATGACCCAAACAAAGAAACCTGGGTCATTAGATTAATAACAACATTAATTTGCATTTAAATAGGTTTTCCATGGAAATAATGCAAGCACACTTTGTACTCACTGTTTCAGAAATGGATATGCATTGTAGATTGGCTATATAAGCCAGATAGCAAAAGCTATAAATTCAGCGGGACTTCTGCCATTACTATTATCTGAATCTTGCATGTTTTCAATGACAAACACTATTATTCATGAGTTGATGTTGAATAAGCAATCTTGTAAATAATATTCTTCCTATTTGTTATAGTCCTCTAGACATGCTTCACTTAGCGAAATTTCAACTAAGAAAAATTTCTTAAAACTATGCAACTGTGCAACATTAAAAAAAAGTTAATAAAAGCTATATTTTACATTTGCTGTAACTTATTTTATTTTTAAAATGTGTGCTTTTTTCTGCAAATTTCTAACATCACACATTTTGGCCAGGGCAGTTTATGCACTTTGCTTGTATCAGGCTTCAGACTAGGTGAGCAAGCAGCTGCTTAAGAAAGTAGACCTAACAAGTTCTTGCCACCTCCATTAACCCCCACAACAGGGCTGGACTGGCCCACTGGGATACTGGGAAATTTCTTGGTGGTCTGTGGCACCTGGGGCTGGGCAGACAGGCCTCATCATTAAGTGAATGCCTTTTAAATGATTATACCTCAGACTGTGACAGCCTGTGTCACTCTGAGGGAAGAAGGAGGGAGGTTCTGGGGGCTGGTGTGGCCACAGTCAGGCTGCCAGCGGCCGGAAGGAGCACATCATGTAGTGAATTGAAGCGTTAACATTTTTCTGATTTTTTTTTGGTAGTGAATAATCCAGAGTGCCAGTATTGATTTAAAAAAAAAAAAAGTGTGTTTGTGTGTATGTGTTCATACATAAATTATGCATTAAGCATACTCACATGCAGGCTCAAACAATCTCACTGACACAAGCTCATTAATACACAGGCTCACAGGCATACTCAGAATCATTGATACACTCAAATAGGCTCACTGACAGACAATCTCACTGACACACAAGACAAGCTTTTTGGCACACACAGACACAAACTTAGTACATACAAACTCTGACACACACAAGCTTACCACAGACAAACTCATTGGTATACAAACAGAAGCTTACTGTTACGCGCACGCACGCACACACACACACACACACACACAAGTTTACTAAAGACAAGCACACTAACACATACATATGCTCACAACAGACACGCTCACTGACACACACAAGATCACTACAGACAAGTTCACTGACACATACTCATGCTCACTACAGACAAGTTTACTGACATACACGCTCACTACAGACAAGCTCACTGACACACACACAAGCTCACAATGGACAATCTCACTCACACACACATGCTTCCTACAGATAAGCTCACTGACACACACAAGCTCACTGCAGACAAGTTTACCGACACACAAACATACAAGCTTACTCATTATCAGGCACACACACACACACACACACAATCACTGTCATGGACTGAAGCTTACCTGGCACTGAAGGCTGTGGGAGCCATTTTCTGGCCTCATACTGCTTGAGTGTGGGAGCAGGGCTTGCATGTGGGGACAGGGCTTGCATATGGGAGGTGGGACTTGTGTGTGGAGGCAGGGTTTGAGTCATGCTGCACCAATTTTCTGGGCATTGAGAAGGGAGACTTGCTGTGCTCCTTCCGGTCAGTGAGATTGTTTGAGCCTGCATGTGAGTATGCTTAATGTATAATTTATGTATGTACACATACACACAAACACACATTTTTTTTTTTTAAATCAATACTGGCACTCTGGATTATTCACTACCAAAAAAAATCAGAAAAATGTTAACGCTTCAATTCACTACATGATCTTTCATCAGGACAATAGAAAGATGTGTATGTATATGTATATGTGTGTATATATATGTGTCTATATATATATATATATATATATATACACATGAATACTGGAAAATCCTTGCACTCAAGCTTTGTTGTAATTATAATGCTGGGTGCCAAAGCCTGGTCTGGCGTAGATACAGTTCCAAAGATAAGGGTGCACTCACGGTCTTCATAAAATAAAAAAAATACTTTATTTGTTAAATGTCAAAAATAAGATCGACGTTTCAGTCCACCTATGGGACTTTCCTCAGGATCAAAAAACATATGAAATCATAAACACACCAATACACAATATATAGGGAACAATATATGCCCAGAACGTTCTCCGCTCACCAGACGTGCCAAAACAGCTTTGTCACCATGGCAACAAGATATACATGGAAAGTGTCAGGGCTTGCAATGAACCATGCATTCTAAGTACAAATAGCAACATTAAATAAACGAGGGTGAACTAATAATATCCAGCTCTGTGGGAAAGTGGTATAACAGTGAACAAGGTGCCTAATAAGGCAGTTAAAGTGACAGTGCTATTGTCGAAGGATACTCTATAAACATAGTAATATAAGTACAAAAAGAGAAGTCCTGCGCTTAAGCTGCAAGGACTACAACACACATCAGCCCCAATATATAGTAAAAACCAAAGAAAAGAAAATGTTACTTGCGCTTTTTCCTTAATCCCTATGTATATTTAGACAAATGGAGGTCATTTAGTTGCTCCAATGGCCATTGGAGGGATGCCCGCCTGCCAACGTCAAGGCAGACCCCTCCTAAGCGGGTCCTAACACTGACCCTTCAGCCTGCTTCCTTGAGCTTCTGGCAAAGATATCTCTAATGAGACAGAAAGGGGTATTTTTTATATACACCCCTTTACTTATTAACCCTTAATAGGGAACACATGGGATGGGTAGCAGCATTGTAACCAGGCTGTGTGATACAAAGTAAATACAAATACAAAAAGAGAAGTCCTGCGCTTAAGCTGCAAGGACTACAACACACATCAGCCCCAATATATAGTAAAAACCAAAGAAAAGAAAATGTTACTTGCGCTTTTTCCTTAATCCCTATGTATATTTAGACAAATGGAGGTCATTTAGTTGCTCCAATGGCCATTGGAGGGATGCCCGCCTGCCAACGTCAAGGCAGACCCCTCCTAAGCGGGTCCTAACACTGACCCTTCAGCCTGCTTCCTTGAGCTTCTGGCAAAGATATCTCTAATGAGACAGAAAGGGGTATTTTTTATATACACCCCTTTACTTATTAACCCTTAATAGGGAACACATGGGATGGGTAGCAGCATTGTAACCAGGCTGTGTGATACAAAGTAAATACAAATACAAAAAGAGAAGTCCTGCGCTTAAGCTGCAAGGACTACAACACACATCAGCCCCAATATATAGTAAAAACCAAAGAAAAGAAAATGTTACTTGCGCTTTTTCCTTAATCCCTATGTATATTTAGACAAATGGAGGTCATTTAGTTGCTCCAATGGCCATTGGAGGGATGCCCGCCTGCCAACGTCAAGGCAGACCCCTCCTAAGCGGGTCCTAACACTGACCCTTCAGCCTGCTTCCTTGAGCTTCTGGCAAAGATATCTCTAATGAGACAGAAAGGGGTATTTTTTATATACACCCCTTTACTTATTAACCCTTAATAGGGAACACATGGGATGGGTAGCAGCATTGTAACCAGGCTGTGTGATACAAAGTAAATACAAATACAAAAAGAGAAGTCCTGCGCTTAAGCTGCAAGGACTACAACACACATCAGCCCCAATATATAGTAAAAACCAAAGAAAAGAAAATGTTACTTGCGCTTTTTCCTTAATCCCTATGTATATTTAGACAAATGGAGGTCATTTAGTTGCTCCAATGGCCATTGGAGGGATGCCCGCCTGCCAACGTCAAGGCAGACCCCTCCTAAGCGGGTCCTAACACTGACCCTTCAGCCTGCTTCCTTGAGCTTCTGGCAAAGATATCTCTAATGAGACAGAAAGGGGTATTTTTTATATACACCCCTTTACTTATTAACCCTTAATAGGGAACACATGGGATGGGTAGCAGCATTGTAACCAGGCTGTGTGATACAAAGTAAATACAAATACAAAAAGAGAAGTCCTGCGCTTAAGCTGCAAGGACTACAACACACATCAGCCCCAATATATAGTAAAAACCAAAGAAAAGAAAATGTTACTTGCGCTTTTTCCTTAATCCCTATGTATATTTAGACAAATGGAGGTCATTTAGTTGCTCCAATGGCCATTGGAGGGATGCCCGCCTGCCAACGTCAAGGCAGACCCCTCCTAAGCGGGTCCTAACACTGACCCTTCAGCCTGCTTCCTTGAGCTTCTGGCAAAGATATCTCTAATGAGACAGAAAGGGGTATTTTTTATATACACCCCTTTACTTATTAACCCTTAATAGGGAACACATGGGATGGGTAGCAGCATTGTAACCAGGCTGTGTGATACAAAGTAAATACAAATACAAAAAGAGAAGTCCTGCGCTTAAGCTGCAAGGACTACAACACACATCAGCCCCAATATATAGTAAAAACCAAAGAAAAGAAAATGTTACTTGCGCTTTTTCCTTAATCCCTATGTATATTTAGACAAATGGAGGTCATTTAGTTGCTCCAATGGCCATTGGAGGGATGCCCGCCTGCCAACGTCAAGGCAGACCCCTCCTAAGCGGGTCCTAACACTGACCCTTCAGCCTGCTTCCTTGAGCTTCTGGCAAAGATATCTCTAATGAGACAGAAAGGGGTATTTTTTATATACACCCCTTTACTTATTAACCCTTAATAGGGAACACATGGGATGGGTAGCAGCATTGTAACCAGGCTGTGTGATACAAAGTAAATACAAATACAAAAAGAGAAGTCCTGCGCTTAAGCTGCAAGGACTACAACACACATCAGCCCCAATATATAGTAAAAACCAAAGAAAAGAAAATGTTACTTGCGCTTTTTCCTTAATCCCTATGTATATTTAGACAAATGGAGGTCATTTAGTTGCTCCAATGGCCATTGGAGGGATGCCCGCCTGCCAACGTCAAGGCAGACCCCTCCTAAGCGGGTCCTAACACTGACCCTTCAGCCTGCTTCCTTGAGCTTCTGGCAAAGATATCTCTAATGAGACAGAAAGGGGTATTTTTTATATACACCCCTTTACTTATTAACCCTTAATAGGGAACACATGGGATGGGTAGCAGCATTGTAACCAGGCTGTGTGATACAAAGTAAATACAAATACAAAAAGAGAAGTCCTGCGCTTAAGCTGCAAGGACTACAACACACATCAGCCCCAATATATAGTAAAAACCAAAGAAAAGAAAATGTTACTTGCGCTTTTTCCTTAATCCCTATGTATATTTAGACAAATGGAGGTCATTTAGTTGCTCCAATGGCCATTGGAGGGATGCCCGCCTGCCAACGTCAAGGCAGACCCCTCCTAAGCGGGTCCTAACACTGACCCTTCAGCCTGCTTCCTTGAGCTTCTGGCAAAGATATCTCTAATGAGACAGAAAGGGGTATTTTTTATATACACCCCTTTACTTATTAACCCTTAATAGGGAACACATGGGATGGGTAGCAGCATTGTAACCAGGCTGTGTGATACAAAGTAAATACAAATACAAAAAGAGAAGTCCTGCGCTTAAGCTGCAAGGACTACAACACACATCAGCCCCAATATATAGTAAAAACCAAAGAAAAGAAAATGTTACTTGCGCTTTTTCCTTAATCCCTATGTATATTTAGACAAATGGAGGTCATTTAGTTGCTCCAATGGCCATTGGAGGGATGCCCGCCTGCCAACGTCAAGGCAGACCCCTCCTAAGCGGGTCCTAACACTGACCCTTCAGCCTGCTTCCTTGAGCTTCTGGCAAAGATATCTCTAATGAGACAGAAAGGGGTATTTTTTATATACACCCCTTTACTTATTAACCCTTAATAGGGAACACATGGGATGGGTAGCAGCATTGTAACCAGGCTGTGTGATACAAAGTAAATACAAATACAAAAAGAGAAGTCCTGCGCTTAAGCTGCAAGGACTACAACACACATCAGCCCCAATATATAGTAAAAACCAAAGAAAAGAAAATGTTACTTGCGCTTTTTCCTTAATCCCTATGTATATTTAGACAAATGGAGGTCATTTAGTTGCTCCAATGGCCATTGGAGGGATGCCCGCCTGCCAACGTCAAGGCAGACCCCTCCTAAGCGGGTCCTAACACTGACCCTTCAGCCTGCTTCCTTGAGCTTCTGGCAAAGATATCTCTAATGAGACAGAAAGGGGTATTTTTTATATACACCCCTTTACTTATTAACCCTTAATAGGGAACACATGGGATGGGTAGCAGCATTGTAACCAGGCTGTGTGATACAAAGTAAATACAAATACAAAAAGAGAAGTCCTGCGCTTAAGCTGCAAGGACTACAACACACATCAGCCCCAATATATAGTAAAAACCAAAGAAAAGAAAATGTTACTTGCGCTTTTTCCTTAATCCCTATGTATATTTAGACAAATGGAGGTCATTTAGTTGCTCCAATGGCCATTGGAGGGATGCCCGCCTGCCAACGTCAAGGCAGACCCCTCCTAAGCGGGTCCTAACACTGACCCTTCAGCCTGCTTCCTTGAGCTTCTGGCAAAGATATCTCTAATGAGACAGAAAGGGGTATTTTTTATATACACCCCTTTACTTATTAACCCTTAATAGGGAACACATGGGATGGGTAGCAGCATTGTAACCAGGCTGTGTGATACAAAGTAAATACAAATACAAAAAGAGAAGTCCTGCGCTTAAGCTGCAAGGACTACAACACACATCAGCCCCAATATATAGTAAAAACCAAAGAAAAGAAAATGTTACTTGCGCTTTTTCCTTAATCCCTATGTATATTTAGACAAATGGAGGTCATTTAGTTGCTCCAATGGCCATTGGAGGGATGCCCGCCTGCCAACGTCAAGGCAGACCCCTCCTAAGCGGGTCCTAACACTGACCCTTCAGCCTGCTTCCTTGAGCTTCTGGCAAAGATATCTCTAATGAGACAGAAAGGGGTATTTTTTATATACACCCCTTTACTTATTAACCCTTAATAGGGAACACATGGGATGGGTAGCAGCATTGTAACCAGGCTGTGTGATACAAAGTAAATACAAATACAAAAAGAGAAGTCCTGCGCTTAAGCTGCAAGGACTACAACACACATCAGCCCCAATATATAGTAAAAACCAAAGAAAAGAAAATGTTACTTGCGCTTTTTCCTTAATCCCTATGTATATTTAGACAAATGGAGGTCATTTAGTTGCTCCAATGGCCATTGGAGGGATGCCCGCCTGCCAACGTCAAGGCAGACCCCTCCTAAGCGGGTCCTAACACTGACCCTTCAGCCTGCTTCCTTGAGCTTCTGGCAAAGATATCTCTAATGAGACAGAAAGGGGTATTTTTTATATACACCCCTTTACTTATTAACCCTTAATAGGGAACACATGGGATGGGTAGCAGCATTGTAACCAGGCTGTGTGATACAAAGTAAATACAAATACAAAAAGAGAAGTCCTGCGCTTAAGCTGCAAGGACTACAACACACATCAGCCCCAATATATAGTAAAAACCAAAGAAAAGAAAATGTTACTTGCGCTTTTTCCTTAATCCCTATGTATATTTAGACAAATGGAGGTCATTTAGTTGCTCCAATGGCCATTGGAGGGATGCCCGCCTGCCAACGTCAAGGCAGACCCCTCCTAAGCGGGTCCTAACACTGACCCTTCAGCCTGCTTCCTTGAGCTTCTGGCAAAGATATCTCTAATGAGACAGAAAGGGGTATTTTTTATATACACCCCTTTACTTATTAACCCTTAATAGGGAACACATGGGATGGGTAGCAGCATTGTAACCAGGCTGTGTGATACAAAGTAAATACAAATACAAAAAGAGAAGTCCTGCGCTTAAGCTGCAAGGACTACAACACACATCAGCCCCAATATATAGTAAAAACCAAAGAAAAGAAAATGTTACTTGCGCTTTTTCCTTAATCCCTATGTATATTTAGACAAATGGAGGTCATTTAGTTGCTCCAATGGCCATTGGAGGGATGCCCGCCTGCCAACGTCAAGGCAGACCCCTCCTAAGCGGGTCCTAACACTGACCCTTCAGCCTGCTTCCTTGAGCTTCTGGCAAAGATATCTCTAATGAGACAGAAAGGGGTATTTTTTATATACACCCCTTTACTTATTAACCCTTAATAGGGAACACATGGGATGGGTAGCAGCATTGTAACCAGGCTGTGTGATACAAAGTAAATACAAATACAAAAAGAGAAGTCCTGCGCTTAAGCTGCAAGGACTACAACACACATCAGCCCCAATATATAGTAAAAACCAAAGAAAAGAAAATGTTACTTGCGCTTTTTCCTTAATCCCTATGTATATTTAGACAAATGGAGGTCATTTAGTTGCTCCAATGGCCATTGGAGGGATGCCCGCCTGCCAACGTCAAGGCAGACCCCTCCTAAGCGGGTCCTAACACTGACCCTTCAGCCTGCTTCCTTGAGCTTCTGGCAAAGATATCTCTAATGAGACAGAAAGGGGTATTTTTTATATACACCCCTTTACTTATTAACCCTTAATAGGGAACACATGGGATGGGTAGCAGCATTGTAACCAGGCTGTGTGATACAAAGTAAATACAAATACAAAAAGAGAAGTCCTGCGCTTAAGCTGCAAGGACTACAACACACATCAGCCCCAATATATAGTAAAAACCAAAGAAAAGAAAATGTTACTTGCGCTTTTTCCTTAATCCCTATGTATATTTAGACAAATGGAGGTCATTTAGTTGCTCCAATGGCCATTGGAGGGATGCCCGCCTGCCAACGTCAAGGCAGACCCCTCCTAAGCGGGTCCTAACACTGACCCTTCAGCCTGCTTCCTTGAGCTTCTGGCAAAGATATCTCTAATGAGACAGAAAGGGGTATTTTTTATATACACCCCTTTACTTATTAACCCTTAATAGGGAACACATGGGATGGGTAGCAGCATTGTAACCAGGCTGTGTGATACAAAGTAAATACAAATACAAAAAGAGAAGTCCTGCGCTTAAGCTGCAAGGACTACAACACACATCAGCCCCAATATATAGTAAAAACCAAAGAAAAGAAAATGTTACTTGCGCTTTTTCCTTAATCCCTATGTATATTTAGACAAATGGAGGTCATTTAGTTGCTCCAATGGCCATTGGAGGGATGCCCGCCTGCCAACGTCAAGGCAGACCCCTCCTAAGCGGGTCCTAACACTGACCCTTCAGCCTGCTTCCTTGAGCTTCTGGCAAAGATATCTCTAATGAGACAGAAAGGGGTATTTTTTATATACACCCCTTTACTTATTAACCCTTAATAGGGAACACATGGGATGGGTAGCAGCATTGTAACCAGGCTGTGTGATACAAAGTAAATACAAATACAAAAAGAGAAGTCCTGCGCTTAAGCTGCAAGGACTACAACACACATCAGCCCCAATATATAGTAAAAACCAAAGAAAAGAAAATGTTACTTGCGCTTTTTCCTTAATCCCTATGTATATTTAGACAAATGGAGGTCATTTAGTTGCTCCAATGGCCATTGGAGGGATGCCCGCCTGCCAACGTCAAGGCAGACCCCTCCTAAGCGGGTCCTAACACTGACCCTTCAGCCTGCTTCCTTGAGCTTCTGGCAAAGATATCTCTAATGAGACAGAAAGGGGTATTTTTTATATACACCCCTTTACTTATTAACCCTTAATAGGGAACACATGGGATGGGTAGCAGCATTGTAACCAGGCTGTGTGATACAAAGTAAATACAAATACAAAAAGAGAAGTCCTGCGCTTAAGCTGCAAGGACTACAACACACATCAGCCCCAATATATAGTAAAAACCAAAGAAAAGAAAATGTTACTTGCGCTTTTTCCTTAATCCCTATGTATATTTAGACAAATGGAGGTCATTTAGTTGCTCCAATGGCCATTGGAGGGATGCCCGCCTGCCAACGTCAAGGCAGACCCCTCCTAAGCGGGTCCTAACACTGACCCTTCAGCCTGCTTCCTTGAGCTTCTGGCAAAGATATCTCTAATGAGACAGAAAGGGGTATTTTTTATATACACCCCTTTACTTATTAACCCTTAATAGGGAACACATGGGATGGGTAGCAGCATTGTAACCAGGCTGTGTGATACAAAGTAAATACAAATACAAAAAGAGAAGTCCTGCGCTTAAGCTGCAAGGACTACAACACACATCAGCCCCAATATATAGTAAAAACCAAAGAAAAGAAAATGTTACTTGCGCTTTTTCCTTAATCCCTATGTATATTTAGACAAATGGAGGTCATTTAGTTGCTCCAATGGCCATTGGAGGGATGCCCGCCTGCCAACGTCAAGGCAGACCCCTCCTAAGCGGGTCCTAACACTGACCCTTCAGCCTGCTTCCTTGAGCTTCTGGCAAAGATATCTCTAATGAGACAGAAAGGGGTATTTTTTATATACACCCCTTTACTTATTAACCCTTAATAGGGAACACATGGGATGGGTAGCAGCATTGTAACCAGGCTGTGTGATACAAAGTAAATACAAATACAAAAAGAGAAGTCCTGCGCTTAAGCTGCAAGGACTACAACACACATCAGCCCCAATATATAGTAAAAACCAAAGAAAAGAAAATGTTACTTGCGCTTTTTCCTTAATCCCTATGTATATTTAGACAAATGGAGGTCATTTAGTTGCTCCAATGGCCATTGGAGGGATGCCCGCCTGCCAACGTCAAGGCAGACCCCTCCTAAGCGGGTCCTAACACTGACCCTTCAGCCTGCTTCCTTGAGCTTCTGGCAAAGATATCTCTAATGAGACAGAAAGGGGTATTTTTTATATACATAGGGATTAAGGAAAAAGCGCAAGTAACATTTTCTTTTCTTTGGTTTTTACTATATATTGGGGCTGATGTGTGTTGTAGTCCTTGCAGCTTAAGCGCAGGACTTCTCTTTTTGTATTTGTATTTACTTTGTATCACACAGCCTGGTTACAATGCTGCTACCCATCCCATGTGTTCCCTATTAAGGGTTAATAAGTAAAGGGGTGTATATAAAAAATACCCCTTTCTGTCTCATTAGAGATATCTTTGCCAGAAGCTCAAGGAAGCAGGCTGAAGGGTCAGTGTTAGGACCCGCTTAGGAGGGGTCTGCCTTGACGTTGGCAGGCGGGCATCCCTCCAATGGCCATTGGAGCAACTAAATGACCTCCATTTGTCTAAATATACATAGGGATTAAGGAAAAAGCACAAGTAACATTTTCTTTTCTTTGGTTTTTACTATATATTGGGGCTGATGTGTGTTGTAGTCCTTGCAGCTTAAGCGCAGGACTTCTCTTTTTGTATTTGTATTTACTTTGTATCACACAGCCTGGTTACAATGCTGCTACCCATCCCATGTGTTCCCTATTAAGGGTTAATAAGTAAAGGGGTGTATATAAAAAATACCCCTTTCTGTCTCATTAGAGATATCTTTGCCAGAAGCTCAAGGAAGCAGGCTGAAGGGTCAGTGTTAGGACCCGCTTAGGAGGGGTCTGCCTTGACGTTGGCAGGCGGGCATCCCTCCAATGGCCATTGGAGCAACTAAATGACCTCCATTTGTCTAAATATACATAGGGATTAAGGAAAAAGCGCAAGTAACATTTTCTTTTCTTTGGTTTTTACTATATATTGGGGCTGATGTGTGTTGTAGTCCTTGCAGCTTAAGCGCAGGACTTCTCTTTTTGTATTTGTATTTACTTTGTATCACACAGCCTGGTTACAATGCTGCTACCCATCCCATGTGTTCCCTATTAAGGGTTAATAAGTAAAGGGGTGTATATAAAAAATACCCCTTTCTGTCTCATTAGAGATATCTTTGCCAGAAGCTCAAGGAAGCAGGCTGAAGGGTCAGTGTTAGGACCCGCTTAGGAGGGGTCTGCCTTGACGTTGGCAGGCGGGCATCCCTCCAATGGCCATTGGAGCAACTAAATGACCTCCATTTGTCTAAATATACATATAGTAATATAAGTGCTGAAGTGTCTGTATGTGCAAAATAGTGCCATAAATTGCTATATAAAATGTTCAATAGTATAAAAAATGCTTATATAAAGAGTATCATAAAACACCTAAGTGTCACATAAAAGTGACGCCCTGCAAAATTAATACATAAGAAAGTACATATATAGGTCGAAACATAAAATGTATTAATCACTATAACCACTGTTAAAAACAAATCACTAAGAACTCTTACATATTACAAACTGGGGTAATTTCATAGAAAAGAATGGAGCGATAAGTTCTCATGTAATCCTTCGGGAGACACTGTGCTTAGCTCATAGATCCAATATGCTTTTTTGTTTACCAACATTTTGCCCTTGTCGCCTCCCCTTCTAGGCTGGGGTATGTGATCTATGCCTATGAACTTCATAAAGGGTGATGCTGTTCAAGGAAATGTTTGGTGACAGGTTAATCTGAGGACCCACCCCTGTATGCCAATCTGATGCTAGAACAGTGGCCACGAATCCTTTCACACAAGGGGGTCTCTGTCTTGCCCACATAGTTCAACCCACAGGGGCAAACCAGATTATACACCACGTATGGCGTTTCACAAGTTATGGTGTGCTTAATCTGATATCATTTATTAGAATGTGGATGGTTGAAAAACTTGACTGGCATTATATGTTCGCACGTAACACAACCCAGGCAACCACGATTTTGAACTTTATTAGCTTTTGCATAACTATTCACTGGATCAGTGTGTACCAACATGTCCTTCAGGTTTTTGTTTCTCCAATAACAAATAAGTGGAGGTTCTTTAAAAACCATGAGGCAAAAATGTGATTCTTTGTTAAACTAATTTGCATATGCCCAACCAGAATCCTTTGCCATAGTAACTTCACTGCAAATTTGGGATTTCTGTGGGAAAAGCAAGTCTTATAGCTTGACTGGTGTGCAGATTTTTGTTTAACATTGTATTAACTATCCACAGACTTCAGGTGGAAGGTGTTTTCAATCACAATTTTTTTCTCCACCATAACCTTTTTGGTTTTTGCTTCCCAAGCACTACCAAGCCTCAATAGCAAACCAGCAACCAACCTAACGCTGATGATTTGCATTAACAATCAAACAGCTGTCCATGAGTGGTTCACTGGGTTTGCATCTTTTCCTACGTTGTGTTTCAAAACTGTAGTATACAGCAAACACAGACTCAAAGGAATCCATGTTTAAAATGAAATGAAGCAAAAATGTTATTCTTTGTTAAACTAATTTGCATATGCCCATCCAGAATTCTTTGCGGTAGCAACATTACTGCAAATGTGGGATTTCTGTGGGAAAAGCAAGTCTTATGACTTGACTGGTGTGCAGATATTTGTTTAAAATTGTACTAAATAACTAACTAAATAACTACAGATATATATATATATATATATATATATATATATATATATATATATATATATATATATACACACACACACACAGACACTATATGGGGCTTTCAACAACATGTGAAAACAGTCCAGGAGAGGAGAAATAAACAAAATAAAAAGTCCAAGCAAAGGCAAAACACAAATATATCCGTAACAGACAGGAATGCACTTTAAAGTAATTAAAGACCATGACAGGATACTGAGCTTTAGAATGATTAAGCATAAAAAGGGCACACACAGCACCCTTTCTATACCATATCTAATTTGGTCATCAGATTGTTAAATATTATAGAAGCCATTATTGCTACATATTAATTAAACTCAAAACGTATATGGAGCTGAGCATTTTAAGATGCCCACCACTTGCACATGATGTTAAGATTCATTAACACTTTTCTAGCAACCTATTTTATTACCCCTACTTATACCACTATACCCCGCTCCTTCTAGCATGTAAGCTCATTAAGCAGGGCCCTCACCCCTCTGTTCCTGTGCGTCCATTTGTCTGGTTAAAATTACCTGGGTCAGGCTCTGCCCATTTTCCTCCCCTGCTGAGGTCAGCCGGCAGGAGAGACGTAATACTTTTGCCCGGCAATGGCTGCGCTTGCATTAGGATTTACCCATAGGAAAGCATTATTCAATGGATAGCTTGAGGACGTCCAGCGTTGTTTAGATGACCAGAATTCGTCTAAGCACCCAGAAGTCCCTCTAGTGGCTGTCTTGTAGACAGCCACTAGAGGAGGACTTAACCCTGCAAGGTAAATATTGCAGTTTCTCAGAAACTGCAATAATTACCACTGTAGGATTAAGTGACATGGGACATTGCACCCATACCACTTCAATGAGCTAAAGTGGTCTGGGTGCCTACAGTGTCCCTTTAAGTACTGGAATTCATTAATATTAGTTGACTACACTTGCCACTCACTTCCCATTCTAGCCAATTATGTTTATGGACCAATTAATATTGAAACAATATATCAAAATTGGAACCACAAACATTTTTATGATTTCCACAAATAATGTCTATATTTTTTTCTAACTTTTTAAAAGCTCATCTGATCATGTACAGTGATGCTGAAATATATAAAGCAGTGCTCTTAACATGAGGTCTGTTATATGCATTTCCATGTGAATAAGCTGTCAGGACATTTTTACCCCTTTGAAATTAGTTTGAATAAAGCAATCATAAAAATAATCACATATATTTCAAAGGTTTGATATCCACTGCTGATATCAATATTATAAGGAATCAAGGCAATATAACATCTGCTCGCCTTTTATAGGTGAGTTTCCAGTGTTTTGCTGTGCATGCCAACAATATTCTTTATATTTTATTAAACACATAAACATGTTTGGACATTGAAGAAGAATCATTTTTTTTTTTAATAAGAAGGATATTAGGTAAGTGTGATAATAATAAAAAAAAAATATATCAATTTCCATCAGTGACCCATATCCTTCCAGTAGAGAGCAAAACATAATGGCATTTGGACAATTGGGAATAAAGGTCCTCAGATAAGCAGCACGGCTGTAGTTGATGATACTGATTATTTTGATTGTTTTTTCTTATTTGAGTTTTCATAAAATGGGAGAAGGATATAGAAAGAAAATGGGAAGGGAAAGGACGGGTTAGATACAATTCCATATAATTACAGAACAAAGCATATTGTATAGAGTAACTTTTGTGTACACAGGTTCATCATTGTAACATTAAACATCTATTGTAGGGATGTAATGTAAGTCTCTGTCACACACAGCTATTGATAACACAGGAGATCAATGTCATGGTGTCAACATGTATGTCTTATTTAGGAAGGGGTGGGGTATAGAAAGGAAAATAAGGAACTAAGAGAGTAGTAATAACAACGTTTTTGCTTAGTCAAAGGGAATCTATCTTTCTTGCTCATGGTTTAACCCCTTAAGGACACATGACGTGTGTGATATATCATGATTCCCTTTTATTCCAAAAGTTTGGTCCTTAAGGCTTCATTGTACCGAAGCTCTCATTCATGCTGCCTTCCGTTTCAGCTGTTACATACCTCTCATCTAGGTCGGTCAAATTTTTACGATTTTCACTGGTTTTCTTTCTATTCTTTTTAAGTATGCGTTCGGCAGTTTGCTCAGTTATGCACACATTCATTTCACATCTGTCATAGGGCAAACTCTGTTTCTGTTGTATATTTAAGCAAATTCGGTTTTACCTATTTTTAGGTACTGTCATGAATTCGTATAAATCAGATATACTTGCCATACTTATGCATATGATACTAAGTTCCTATCTGGTTAAAATTGTCTCTTATGTATTGGTTTAGATCATAGTGATTTTAATCTAATAATTATAGATTTCATGTAATAGTTAGCCTACGATTATGGCTTATTTCTAAGGTTTGGTAATCATGCTTTTACTTACAACCATGTACATCACGTTTTTTACATGGCATTTACAAACTCAGGCCTTTTCTTGACATACTCAGACGATATATGTCTCACAAGACTTTCGGGTTTGAATCACATGTTTTGGTTCAACCATTTATACGTCACGTTACAGCAACATTTTCTGCATATTGTCATTTCACATTAAAAGTCCCTTGCATTTCCCAGATCAGTTTAGTGACATGCATATCATCTGATCACCTTCCATATATACACATTACACGGCCAATCCCCTGCTGCTAGGTATTGGACCCAGCGTAACGCTTGTCACCAAGCATGGGCAGTCATGTCACTATCATACTCATAGACTTTTTCACCTCCCACACAGGCCCGTCGCTACCCGACAGGCAAACCAAGCAACTGCCCCGGGGGGCCCAGACCTTGAGCTTGCATGTGGGGGGAGGGGGGGGTGGAGTTTGGGGGGGCCTCCATGTCCGTTTTGCTTGGGGCCCCCAAATTCCTTCAAACGGCCCTGCTCCCACACATACTGGTAGAAGCCCTAATCCCAGCCTATACAGATTACACAGGTCTCACATGATCCATTCTCACTCTATCACATTTTGTTTTCTACCCTTTTAGGTTTATCCAGGTTTTTCATACCTGTCGAATCTCAAAACTTTATACATACTACCAGGTACGTAAGCCTGCTCACGTTGTAGTTCACATACGTTTCATTCTCCTAGGCCATAGAGTACTGGCAAGTTAGGGGTATAGGCCCAAATAGGTACCTCCCTTCTTGGCATTTCTGCCTATCGTTTAGTGGTCCGCGAGGCCAACACCCCGCCTCAACGTTTCGGAGGCAAACGCCATCGGGCCACATGTGAGTTAGCCGCCTCGCATATTATAGAGTGGGCCTCACCTGTCACTCCCTCCCCCTGTTTTCTTTTACTATCACCGAGAGGCCTACGATTCCTGCCACTACAACGGGTGGCCTCAATAACCCCTTGCGCCAACTCATAGACAGAGCCTCTCATAGCCACTTGGCAACTAGCAGGGCCTCACCTGTCACAAAACTAGATTAATTCTTTGCCTTTAAGGCCTAGTTAGCCTGCCAGTATCACCCCTTGGTTTTTCATACACTAACCAAATATTTTGTCATTTAGTATGTCTCAAGAAGGGGTAGAGGATTTCTCCCTACCGGGCACTCCGGCTAGAGCAAACACCCCATCACAGGGAGGAGAGGTGGCTAGTCCAGCATCTTTCAGGTCATGGACAATCCCTGGCATAACCAACGAACTCAGGAGACGTCAAATACCATTTCCTGCAACAGCAAGGAAAGCGGAACTCTACAAGTTACTGCACACCTCAACCGATAACATGGACGCTGGGGAAGGGACTAGCCAGTCTAACCCAGGAGATATACATGGCATGCTCTCATCCCTCATGGTATCCATGAGCAAGGTCAATTCTAGGCTGGAAAAACTTGAATCGGTCACTACAGCCCTTACCATGGCTGGACCGGCCGCTGCAACCCCTCCAGCACTGGTCGAGTTGCAATCAGTTTCTCCAGCCATCACCTCGGATGATCAAGAGGTTTACCCTGCCCATATGATACCTCAAAAAAAGATATCCTGGAAGGTAAACATATAAACTTGGCTTCATTGCTGATTGCCTCCCAGGATGTCATGGAACATAAGACATACGTTTATGACGATATTTCTGTGGTGGTCAAATCTAGGGATGCCCGATTAAATAGGAAACTGACTATCCCTGAATTTGTGTTGGCATTTGGCATTTATCGTGATGTTATCTGTGCTGTATATCCCCACAGACGTGAGGAGTTTGACTTGTATATGCACAAGCTGGTGGACCTGGGCAACAAATATGGGTCAGCTTTCTATGATTACCATAAATCCTTTTCTGCCAAAGTGTCTGGTGCTTTCTCCCAGTACGGAACAAGGTCCAACTGGTGCAAGATTGATACGGTCATTTTCTGCAGGCACTTTGCAGGTCTAAGAACGCCGGCTTGTGCATACTGCTCCTCCATGGCTCATACGGCTAATTTCTGTCCAACCACTGCAAACAAACCTACCCCCTCGCAGGGCACTAGTTCCGCTGGTTCTGCAGAAAAAACACCCAAACACAAACTAGGACGGCCTACCAAGTTTCTGGGCAAGTCCCAGATATGTAATAATTTTAATGTTGGAGCATGTAATTACAGTGGATGTCGGTTATTGCATATATGTTCAAAATGTTTCAGGGCACATGCTAAAACTATGTGTCCAAATAAAATGTACCCTAAACAATACTTAACGTCGATAAACATTTCTGTACTTACGGCATTACTGTCACATCATCCATCTAGACATTTGGTAGAATTCATTATCTCAGGTCTATCAGAAGGATTCCACACAGGTCTCATACACATGCCTTCCAGAATCCTGGAATGTCCTAATTTACAATCCGCACAACAAAACCCTACAGTGGTGGACACACTCATAGCCAAAGAAGTGGCAGAGGGCTTCCTATTGGGGCCCTTCCAGTCCCCTCCTTTCACCACATGGCGGACAAACCCCATCGGTATTGTCACAGGGAAATCTTCCCACAAACAGAGACTTATCATCGATCTATCTGCACCTCACACCTCTGCCACTCCTAGTCTGAAATCCCTCATACCCTCTGAGGATTTTCATTGCAATATTCCACCATAGATCACGCCATTACAGCTATCATGCAGGCAGGGGTCGGAGCATGGCTCAGCAAGACTGATAACACAAATGCCTTCAAGTTATTGCCTATCCACCCTACACTGTGGCACCTGCATGGGGTTAAGTGGGCCGGGAACTACTATTTTTTCTCAGTAGTCTGGCCATTTTCAACGTATTCGCCGAAACCCTATGCTGGTTGTTATTAAATATAGCCAGATGCCCTACAGTTATTCATTATCTGGATGATTTCTTACTGGTCGAGGAGAATATTTCCCCTCCCAGTAGCCTCAAAGAAACCATCAGCCTTTTCAAACAGGTGGGCATCCCAGTCTCCCCCACCAAGACTGCTAGACTCAGCCACCATGCAAGCCAGCCTGCCACGCACCAAGGTAGAAAACATTCTTACCAACATAAATCTCTATATACAACTCGGTACTTGCAACCGCAAAGAATTACAGTCTCTGCTTGGGTCACTGAATTTTGCCATGCGCATCATACCTCAAGGCCGGGCTTTCATCTCACGACTCCTTTACATGTTCCCACTTTTTAGACATGATGCACACAGGTTACCCCTGGATACCCAAGCCACGGCAGACCTACTTATGTGGAGAAACTGTTTAACCACCTGGAATGGTAAAAGTATGTTCCTCCCTAAATTGTCTGACTCCTCACCTACCATTTGGTCAGACGCGGCATCTACCACAGGTTTTGCAGCAATTTTTGGGAACGAATGGCTTTGGGGCAGCTGGTCTTCAGAGGTTCAGGACTTGGAGGGTTTTTCCACTACCTCAGCTCTGTTTGAGATATATCCCATCGTGGCGGCTGCCGTGGCATGGGGGCATTTATGGGCAGGTTCGTCAGTACGTTGCTACTCGGACAACCAAGCAACCTGTCACATTATAAACAAAGGCCGATCCAAATCCCTGCCTATTATGAGATTCCCGAGAAAACTCACTTGGTTGGCTGCATGTCATAATTTCTTCTTGTTTTGTGTTCATGTTCCAGGTGTATGTAACACGACTGCTGACAACTTGTCTCGTTTTAATTTCCAGGCTTTTCGGCAAATACTCCCGTCAGCCGCACTCACAGCCACGACCACTCCACTATTCCACCATCTAGTAATGGACTAGATGCTATCATGCAACATAGCAGGACATTGTCCCAATTAGGACTGTCTACCAATACCCGGAAAACTTACGACAGGGCTTTCTTTTCATTTAAAAGATTCATGTCGGAACACAACATCTTACAACCTTTCATCATGACATCCTTGTTGGGCTTTGCTTCTTTTTGCCACCTCAAACTCAAACTATCATACAACACAATCAAACTAAATCTAACAGGCGTCCAACATCACATGCTAACTTTACAACCAAACAACTCAAGTTTCATGTCCTCCTACCAAATTAAGAACATCGTTAGGGGTATTCAGAGATCCGAACCCCCACGTACGGCCCAGAGGCTACCTATAGATTTCCATATTATTAAAGACTTATCCAGCTTACTAGATTTAAAACCCTTTGCCAACAACACAAATCTCGTCATTAAAACCGCTATATACGTAGCTTATTATGGTTTTTTGAGACCAAGAGAATTTACCGCCATCAACACAACACAGTCCACTCACATCCTACTTCATTCACACTTAACAAAACACATGGACTATTATATCTTGACTCTGCCTCACTCCAAAACCAATCAACATGCACCTCCAGTAGAGGTTAAATACTATCCTACTCACAACAGGTGGTGCCCCGTCAAACTACTGGACTCATATACCCAGCATATCAACGCACCACCATCTCAACCACTTTTCCGTCTACAAGGTTCGGTACTCACTACCACCACCTTTATGACACACGTCAGGTCTTTACTTACACAGCTGGGCCTCAAATCAGCTAACTATTAGGGCAACTCCTTCCGCATAAGAGCAGCCTCCACAGCATCCAGTGCAAACATTCCAGTACATGTTATCAAGTCACTAGGGCGCTGGAAATCATCTGCTTACTCTAGATACATACCTAACCCGGTACACGAAGTAAGAAATGCCTTTCAAGACATGCCTGTTTAAAATTATGTATATTGCTGGTATGTAATACATTTGATTTTCTACTTTTGCCCTCTTTATTTACAGGCCTACCTCATCGTCGGTTCCGGCACACCACAACCAACTTGCTCTTTTAATACCATCCTACACTTATCAGTGTTTGTTTCTTCTGTACTATCATGAGCCCTTAACACAAGTATTAAGGCCTTTTGTCCTGTAATTGTGGGAGGGGCGTATGACACATCTCTTCCCTACTTAAGGGACACCCCTTACCTGGCTCCATACCGTTCGAGGTCAGCGCTGCATCATCCTCCCACCCACTCCTCATTATTAACTCTTTATTACATTTCTTCTTGGTGGGCCCTCTTTATTTACAGGCCTACCTCATCGTCGGTTCCGGCACACCACAACCGACTTGCTCTTTTAATACCATCCTACACTTATCAGTGTTTGTTTCTTCTGTACTATCATGAGCCCTTAACACAAATGCATCATAGTGCCCTTTTCAACACCACGTCTCCAACAAAATGCTGGTAGAGCAAGTGGGCGCCTGTCAGGCGTCAAGTACCACCAATAAATTAACTTTCTAGGTGCATCTATGTGTGAATAGCATTGAGTTAATCCTTTAAGTGCATTTATGCATGATAACCATTCATGATCTGAAGGAGTTTGGTCATATTCTGTTGTCCATTGTGTAATGAAGAGGAACAGTTTTTCTGGGATGGTACCCATGAGGGTCTGCATAAAATACTGCATAAAACATGTGGATGGTAACAAATCTAATGATCTATAGCAAAAGGATTTAGGGGTCCAAAGAATGTCCACCAAAGAGCCACCAGGGGCTTGCTCATTTTACATATCTACCCATTGGTGGGTGCCTTTAGGAGTGTGAAGTTTCACTACTGCTTCCAATAAAGAAGCTTTATAGTAGTTTAAGAGATTAGGAAGACCTACACCACTATTGCTTGTATGTTTCTGGAGAAGGACCAGGGGAAGCTTGGGTTTGCGTGCATCCAAAATGAAAGAAGTGAAAATGGCCTGTATTTGTTAACAAAGTGATGAGGGAACGTGGATTGGAAGCATCCTGAATGTGTATAGTATTTTTGGGACGTTATAATTTTAAGCATGTTGATTTTGCCCAACCAGGAAAGTTTAACTGATTTCCATTTAAAAAAACATATTTTTTACACATTTCAATCAATGTCTGAAAATTGTGTTTAAGTATACCTTCTAAGTATGTAATATAGCAGGTATGTAATACATATACTTTTGTATTCGAAATTGTGGGACTGCTGAAGTTCATGTACTGAACTGATCTTTGAAGGCCTACGGGTAAAGCTTGAGTTTTTGCATGGTTCAATTTATAATAAGATATAGTTCTGTATTCTCTTAAAAGTTTAGCAAAGACAGTAATGAAGAGGTCAGGTCACTTAAAGAAAATAGTATATCGTTCACAAACATGGACATACAGAACTCTCTATCTCACATCTCAACACCCTTGATTCCACTATGATTTCTGATTTTATAAGCATGATGTTCCAATGATATGATAAAAGGAGGGGAGATGGGGCATCCTTTGCTAGTACCATTGATAATGTGGAATGGAGTAGAGAGGAATCCCGCATTAGAGAGCTGTTGCATTGGTTTATTATAAAGTCATGATACCAGTAATAAAGGCTTGTGAAAAAACATATTTCAGTAATACTTGTACCATATATTGCCAATTGAGTTTATCAAAGGCTTTCTTGCCATCTAGTGCCAAGAGAAGGCCTTCCTCTTTTTTGGATCTCATATGAGAAAGAATATTTAATATTTTCCTGGTGTTGTCTGATCCCTGTCTACCTTGGACAAACCCTGATTGGTCATTGTGTATAAGTCTGGACAGAATTGTAGGTAGTCTTTTAGCTAAGATGTTGGCATAAAGTTTCACATCACTAGTGAGGAGAGAAATGGGTTGAACATTTTTGCATTGTGTGGGCTTTTTTCCGGCTTTGGCAGAGTGGAGATATGTGCCAAAAGCATATTGCTGGGCATAACTCCTCAAGTATAACATGAATTGAATAAGGTCATCAATTGTAGGGAAAGGATATCAGTGTAGGTTTGGTAATATAAATTGGTAAATCCATCTGGGTCTGGAGCCTTATGTGCTGGCAGATTTGTAATGTTTTTTTTTTTTTATTTCTAGACAATCAAATGGTTTGGAGAGATGGTTGAGCTCCTACGGTAGAAATGTGGGGAGGTTCACTGTAGCCAAAAGGTCTTTTTATTAAGGTGGCTAGTTTCACTAAGAAGCAAAGAATGCAAACCTATACTACATTGATTCAAGAAATGACTGATCTGACACATAAAAATAAACATACTCCATCCCCTACAACACAAACAAGACTTCTCAAATTACAGACGCTACTCAGGGAATTGCAACTAGAGAAAACTACACATTTACTCAGACAATACAAACACAAGTTTTTTGCCCAAGGAAACAAAGCAGGGGTGTTACTGGCCTCACAACAACAAGAGTGCGTACCCTAAACTCCAAGATAGCATATCTGAACTATAATACTTAAAGCAAAATATTAAACCCACAAGCAGTGGTGTATCCTGGTTTTGTGCTGCCCTAGGCGTGACAAAACTCGCGCGCCGCAGAGTGATGCTGGGAGCCGAAATATGACGTCATATTCCGGCTCCCGGCATCACTCTATGGCGCGCGAGGGAGCTGAGCAGAGAGCTCAGGGGAAAGTGCTCCCTCGCCAGTGACGCCCGCCTGACCGCCCGTCTGGCTTGTCAGTTAGCCGCAAGGTTAACAAGACATTTGCCCTGGCATTTGGGGGCGGCTTTTTTTGCCGCCCCCTGGAAAATGCCACCCAAGGCAAATGCCTTGTTTGTCTCGCGGCTAATACGTCCCTGCCCACAAGATATAGTAAATACATTTGCTTCTTACTATAGTACTTTATATAATCTAAAATAGGACCCCAAGTCTATATCTCCTCAAAAGAATGCCATCCAAGATATTTCGATTTGTATTATGACCTATGCATGTACACTATGTTTGCTGCCTGGACTTTCCATCATTACTGCTTTCATTACGTTAAGAAACACGTTTTTGTATCCGGAATTTTCTGGAGTATAAAATTCCAGAGATAATAAAATATTCATTATCTCACACTCAATCTGACAAATTAAAAAAGACTAAGGAAGAACACAAATCTTCAATTATAGAATTTTAACTGTGACATGATATATGTTGAAAATATTCCCAAATAACCTACTAATAGATATGTTAATAATAAGTAATCTGCTATAATTTTGTAAAATGCTAATTTCTAGCATGTCAGTATATTATATAAAACATGTCTGTATATGGTTATAAAGTCATATACAGTAATTGAGTAAAAATAGGGTATTAGTCTTAAAAGAACACTCATCCACCATAACCACTATAGCACATTCTAGAGGTTATGATGCCAAGAATCCCCTGGTGCGCCTCCAAAGTAAATAGTCCAACTGCTTTTTAATTGATTGACTTCTTACCTAGAATTCCCTGCTCCTCTCTGAAATCTCACTGCCTGTGCTAATTGGTGTAGGGCTTAGCTCATTTACCGAGTGTGAGCATTGCTGAATGTGCTCTCAGGAAATGAGCTGGTCTTTCACTGCAGAGCTTTGCTCGGGCAAGCTAATTGAAGCTCCTACCAGGAGCTTCCTGTTCTCAGACTGGAAAGGAAGGGGAAGTGCTTCTCCCAGGTGAGAAGTCAAACTGTTAGAAAATTATTGTTTCTTTAAGTAACAAGAACACACTCTATCCCATGTAGCAGAAATAAATAAATCTAACAATATTAACACAAATGCAACTTTCAAAAATACTAGTGAAAATAAAATAAATAAACCAATAGATATTTAGAAAAATAATTCAAACAAATCTAACTGTATGGATAAGTATACTTGGAAATTGAACATTTTTACATTTCTTTAAAGCTGTTGTTAGCTAGCTTCCACATAAACCAATACATTGTTTTATATATGTATTATATGTATATATATATATGCTAGATAATTCAAATGAGTTAAATAATATCTAGAGATTTTAAATAAACGACAAGGAACAACAAATAAATAAATATATGCCTATTAAATGGATGTTTCTTAATGTTAAACTTTATTTTAATTAGTAGACATTAAAATTGTTTATGTATATTATATTATTGTTTTTACCATGGGATACATCACTTGGAATACATCTATAGCTTTACTATTATTACAGTAGGTAGTATAATTACACTTTTAATTTGAAATGGAAATGCAGCAATTACAGTATATTCTATGGAGAGAATTGTTATAGGGTTTTGTATTATTCAAGATATATTATATTTATTTTCCACTATACTTGTTTTAATGATTGCACAATCAATTCAGTTTGAAGCATTGAATTTCTATACTTGCTATCATTTTACTGATCTTAAAAGTTAAAGAAAAAACAGATTAAGTAATTATTAAACGATGAGGAAAATTTTTTTATTTTTTCTCGTTTTGGGAACATTTATGAAAATTTCAGTTAAATATATTTCCATTGAACTTCCTGTAGAAAACAGTAATAGGAGAAATTAACCTTCAAGATTAGCAGCAATTGTTCGCTAATCACGCACATACTTTTGCATGCCTAATTAAGCACAATGCACTTGCCTAACAAAGTCTAACAAAAGTGACTTATACCATTTAAATATGGACTATTTAAATGTTATAGGTATTTAACAAATATGTCAGAAAGGGTAACAACTTTAAAGAACATATTCTGAGTCAAAATGTAAGATATCACGTGGCAGCACAGTCTAATTTTTTTTAGAAGAAACTCCTCAACAAAAGAAAACATTACTATGAAGAAGACTAGAAGGGGCAGTTGTAAACAAACAAAAGGGACATAAACAACAAAACACAAGACAATAAGATCACACATCAAAAAAGTAATATATTCCAGTAATAAAGAGGGAAGTGCTCATGCCATTGTACAGAACACTGGTGAGACCTCACTTGGAGTACTGTACACAGTACTGGAGACCATATCTTCAGAAGGATATTGATACCTTAGAGAGAGTTCAAAGAAGGGCTACTAAACTGGTTCATGGATTGCAGGATAAAACTTACCAGGAAAGGTTAAAGGATCTTAACATGTATAGCTTGGAGGAAAGACGAGACAGGGGGGATATGATAGAAACATTTAAATACATAAAGGGAATCAACACAGTAAAGGAGGAGACTATATTTAAAAGAAGAAAAACTACCACAACCAGAGGACATAGTCTAAAATTAGAAGGACAAAGGTTTAAAAATAATATCAGGAAGTATTACTTTACTGAGAGGGTAGTGGATGCATGGAATAGCCTTCCAGCTGAAGTGGTAGAGGTTAACACAGTAAAGGAGTTTAAGCATGTGTGGGATACGCATAAGGCTATCCTAACTATAAGATAATGCCAGGGACTAATAAAAGTATTTAGAAAACTGGGCAGACTAGATGGGCCGAATGGTTCTTATCTGCCGTCACATTCTATGTTTCTATGTTTCTATGTTTCTAGACTTGTGTGGTATAGCTCTAAATGAAGATGAAATATCTGTACTTACAAAATGATTATCATTATGCCCTACAGTAGATGTAATATACATGCATATTGATGTGGACCTATAAAGGTTTTTTCGAAGTTTAAAACTTAAAATGCACTTTAGTAAATCTGTAAGTACAGGAATATGTGATCATAAAAACAATGTGTCAATGAATAAAAAATACATGTTTAAGAAATAAGAGCAGTTTTACACCTTGGTTAAATAAACATGTTTTGGTACAAAAAATATGTAACTCATTTCTTGTGTTCTGGTTCTGGACACTAGACACCTCCAAATCTTAGTAAAGCTGAATTTCAAACAAAGATCTCTTTGTGTAACAATGAAGCAATTTTTATAAAACCAGCAGATAAAGGGGGGGCACTCTTGTGGTACAGAACAAAAGTGATTATATTAAAGAAAGACTGAGACAACTAGCTGATATAGAAACTTATCAGAAATAGTCCTGCAACCTGACCTCAAAAATTCATAAAAAGATTTATGATAGGAGGGGGCATTTCAGACTACACTTATTGATGAAGATCTTTATAAGTTTTTATTTTTGAAAAAAATCTGGTAACTTCAGGTTTTTATACCCACCCCTAAATTCATAAATTGTTAGACCTACCTCCCAGTCTTCCATTAGTTACATAGTTACATAGTTACATAGCTGAAAAGAGACTTGCGTCCATCAAGTTCAGCCTTCCTCACATTTGTTTTTTGCTGTTGATCCAAAAGAAGGCAAAAAAAATTCACATTTTGCAACAAACTAGGAAAAAAATTCCTTCTTGACCGCAGAATAGCAGTCAAATTTATCATTGGCTCAAGAAGCTATTACCCTACATTAAAAAATTATATCCTTGAATATTCTGTTTTTGCAAGTATGCATCTAGTTGCTGTTTGAACATCTATATGGACTCTGATAAAATCACTTCTTCAGGCAGAGAATTCTACATCCTTATTGTTCTCACAGTAAAAGAAACTTTTCTTTGCCTTAGACAAAATCTTCTTTCTTCCAGTATAAATGCATGACCTCGTGTCTTATGTAAAGTCCAGTTTGTGAATAGATTTCCACACAATGGTTTGTATTGACCCCGAATATATTAGTTGCAGGTTTAAACTCTTTATGTTCCCTATTGGCCAAATATCTTGACCGGATACTTAGACCTGTTATGAATGATATCAAGTCATATGTCAAAGATACCACTGACAACTTGTGTAAATAACCAATTGAAAGATGATATTCTATTGATATTTCTAATTTATACACATCTATTGAGCATAAGGAGGGAATTGCGCATAGTAAGAAGGCCCTTTGAAAAATAGACTATACATGCAAATCTTTATATTTTTTCATTTCCTTACTTGGAATCATTGTGGGAGAACATTTACTTTCTTTTTTAGAGTGACTTTTACTTATAATTGAAGGGGATGTTAATGAGCTCCAGTGTGGCACCCCATATGCCAGTATAATGTGGCCAATTTGAAGTTATCTATCTAAATCTGTTATTCCAACAGTATGTTAAAAACTGGTGGAGATGTATTGATGATATACTTTTAGTGCTGAATTGTACATTAGAGTCCCTAGAGGAGGAGGCTTGTATATGAAACAGATGAACGTAATGTGCAATTCATTGAAATGAAGGAAATATTCATTAAGCGACCTAGAGCAAGAAATGTCCATTATGTTGGGGGTTGATAGAAATACATTGTTGAAACCTAAAACAAAATAAAAATGGGATAAACATAATAGGCTCAAGTGTGTTTCCATTTTGGGCAACAGTCGTGTGAAATACAGAACAGTATAAGAATACACTAATCTAACATTCAACAGACATAACCGGAGATTGAAGAGTTTGAAAAATTCCCACTGTCATCATAGACAATCAAGAGGTGTCCCAATCTGAGAAACACATTTGTACGTGCTGACTGTCCAACTCCCAAATTGTGTATTTTAACAGTGAGAGACAGAATAACAAAAAAAATCCAGAAAAATGCATATCAAAAAAAGTTATAAATTGATTTGAATGTCAATGAGTGAAATAAGTATTTGACTTATTGATTTAGTACTTGGTAGCAAAACCCTTATTGGCAATCACAGAGGTCAGATGTTTCTTGTAGTTGACCACTAGGTTTGCACACATCTCAGGAGGGATTTTGTCCAACTTTTCATTGCAGATCCTCTGCAGGTCATTAAAGTTTCAAGGCTGACGTTTGGCAAATCAAACCTTTTTCTATGGGATTAAGATTTGGAAACTTGCTAGGCCACTCCGGGACTTTAATGTGCTTCTTCTTGAGCCACTCCTTTGTTGCCTTGGATGTGTGTTTTGGGTCATTGTCATGCTGGAATACCCATCCACAACCCATTTTCAATGCTCTGGCTGAGGGAAGAAGGTTCTCACCCAAGATTTGACGGCACGTGGCCACATCCATCGTTCCTTTGATGTGGTACAGTTGTCCTGTCCCCTTAGCAGAAAAAGAGCCCCAAAGTATAATGTTTCCACTTCCATGTTTGAAGGTGGGGATGGTGTTCTTGGGGTCATAGACAGCATTCCTCCTCCTCCAAACACAGACAGTTGAGTTGATATCAAAGAGCTCGATTTTGGTCTCATCTAACCACAACAGTTTCACCCAGTTCTCCTCTGAATCATTAAAATGTTAATTGGCAAACTGCAGGATTTCAGTCCTTCACGGCACAGTGTGTTACCAATTGTTTTCTTGGTGACTATGGTCCCAGCTGCCTTGATATCATTAACAAGATCCTCCCATGTAGTTCTGGGCTGATTCCTCACCATTCTCATGATCTTGAAACTCCACGAGGTGAGATCTTGCATGGAGCACCAGACCGTTTGTGAATAATCGCATCAACTGTTGTCACCTTCTCACCAAGCTACTTGGCGTTGATCTTGTAGCCCATTCCAGCCTTGTGTAGGTCTAAAATCTTGTCCCTAACACCCTTAGACAGCTTGTTGGTCTTGGCCATGGTGGAGAGTTTGGAATTTGATTGTTTGACTGATTGCTTCTGTGGACAGGTGTCTTTTATACAAGTAACAAGCTAATATTAGGAGCACTCCCTTTAAGAAAGTGTTCCTAATCTCAGCTCGTTACCTGTATAAAAGACACCTGAGAGAAAGAAATATTGCTGATTGATAGGGGATCAAATACTTTTTTTCCTCTTGCCGGCCACCATCTGGACCCCGGCGCGGCAGTGCTGTGATGTGATAAGGCGCGGCGAGGGAGCTCTAATCTCACCGCTCTGCTCCCTCGCGCGCTGTCTGCTAATGCCGCGGGAGCCGGAATATGATGTCATATTCCGTCTCCAGCGGTATCAGTAGACAGCCTGCGAGGGAGCAGAGCGGAGAGATTAGAGCTCCCTCGCCGTGCCTGATCAAAGCACTGCCGCACGCCGCCAAGCCGCCCCACTGGACCACAGGGAATGATCCATCATCCACACCAGCTCTCCAGGTAGGGAGGCTGGGTGGAAATTTTTTATTTATTAAAATAATTAGTGAATGTATGTCATGTGTCTGTGTGTGAGTGTCTGTGTCTGTGTGTGAGTGTCTGTGTCTGTGAGTGACAGTGTGTGCGTCTGTGAGTGACAGCGTTTGTCTGTGAGTGACAGCGTGTGTGTCTGTGAGTGACAGCATGTGTCTGTGTGTGAGTGTCTGTCTGTGAGTGACAGCGTGTCTGTGAGTGACAGCGTGTGTGTCTGTGAGTGACAGCGTGTGTCTGTGAGTGACAGTGTGTGTCTGTGAGTGATAGCGTGTGTGTCTGTGAGTGATAGCGTGTGTGTCTGTGAGTGACAGCGTGTGTCTGTCTGTGACTGACAGTGTGTGTGTCTGTGAGTGACAGCGTGTGTCTGTGAGTGACAGCGTGTGTGTCTGTGAGTGACAGTGTGTGCCTGTGAGTGACAGCGTGTGTCTGTGAGTGACAGAGTCTGTCTGTGAGTGACAGAGTCTGTCTGTGAGTGACAGAGTCTGTCTGTGAGTGACAGTCTGTCTGTGAGTGACAGAGTCTGCCTGTGAGTGACAGAGTCTGTCTGTGAGTGACAGAGTCTGTCTGTGAGTGACAGCGTCTGTGAGTGACAGTGTCTGTGAGTGACAGCGTCTGTCTGTGAGTGACAGCGTCTGTCTGTGAGTGACAGCGTCTGTCTGTGAGTGACAGCGTCTGTCTGTGAGTGACTGAGTGTGTGTATGTGTGTGAGTGAGTGTGTCTGTGTGTCTGTGAGTGATTGTATGAGTGTGTCTGTCAGTGTATGATGAGTGTGTGTCTGTCAAATCAGTGAGAGTATGTTTGTTATTGAGTCTGGGTGTGACTATCAGTGTGTCTGTCAATGAGTGTCAATCAGTGTGGGTCTGTCAGTGTCAATGAATGAGTGTGTGTCAGATCAATGAATCTGTGTCTGTCAGTGACGTCTGCGTGTTTGTCATTGAGTGTGTGACTGTCAGTGTGTACATAGTGTAGCGGAGCGGAGCACTCCCTGTCAGTCCGGGCAGGTACAGAAAACTGAAGCTCCTTTAGGGGATCTGCTCCGCTCGGCAATGCAACAATAGAGGTAGGAGGCACACCAGGAAGGGGAGTGTGACCACTAAAGGGGTGTGGGGTGCACCAAGGGACAGGGAGGGAATGGGAGAGAAACACCAAGAGACATGGAAAAGAGGGGGGAGGGGAGAAGAACACTAAGGGACAGGGAAGGGACCACTAATGGTCGGGGAGGGGAGAGGGGCTGGTTAAGAGGCACATAGGTGAAGATTTTATTTGGGGGGGGCGGAAAAATGCATCTTCGCCGATGTACCTAAAAATCCAAGCACCGGCCCTGGTTGGACCTAGGCAGCATGATGTCTTAGCCCGGCCCAGAGAGTGAGTGAGTGAATAATATAATATATATGTTCAGAAACATATTAGTAATATATGTAAATCGGGTTCATGCAAAGAGGGTGAAAAGGTATTAAAGAAAAACACACTTATTGCATCAAATTTACAAAGCCAAACTTTTAAAAGCTTTCCTCATTTCTTTCTCGGGATGAGGAATATATCGGTTGTAGACTGAGGATTTCCATCTGCCCAATCTTTTAATAATATGCACTGGAGTGTCAGTGTTGAAGGAGACTGAAGCTGCCCCTATTCTAAATGAAAGACCCGAGACATGGATACAATCTTAGGAGTAGTGTTCTGATGTAGAAGATGAATTTAGCCGTAGTCAGAGGGATTCAGTGAGAGTAATTGTGAAATGTGTGTGGCATGACTGAGTGTGGGTAAGTAAGAGTCAAGTATTTTAACTGGGCACTAGTTCTAGGTGGGATAAAGTGGTATAGCGGATGGATGAGTAGTTTGGTTCGTTTTAGAGGTTTGTAGAGAAAGTATATAGTGATTAACGAGAGCAATCTCGCAACTTTGCATTGGAGAAGCCTGGTTGCCCGCCTTCTGCCTTTGGACTATGGACCAGACTTTAAAAGACTTTATTTTCCCTGCAGAAAGGCTTATTCGTACCTTTCTGCCAGGGTGTTTGGTAGATTTTATCTACCGAACAAACTGCTGAAGGAGCGACCCCCTGGGAGCTGGAGTGTGCCACCAATTTACCTCCCTGAAGCTGCAGTTAACCGCAGCTTAATTGACGAATACAGGGTGGTCTTTGTTCGTTTACCGAACACGTGGTGGCGGCCATTTTAAAAGTCCCGAGCGGGGGGCGGAGCCTAGCCGCCAAGCTGGATAGACGCACCGAGACACAGCTCCGGCTCACAAACCACGAAAACGGGGTATTTACCCCAAAAATCAATAGAAACACCAGCGAGAAGGCAGGCACGTAACCAGGGAAACCCGGGGACATCCACAGACACCCGACTCACGCTTTACGACGCCCGGGAACCCGAGCAAGCAGATGGGGCTTACTCACGGTCGAACCGAGGAGAGACGGCCGCTCTCTATTACGGCGAGACCTGGGACAGACACCTCAGCGAACCCCCTGCATATCCCCCCCCCCCCTATGGACCGGTGGGGGTTATCCCGGTCCACACTGGATATCTGGGGCACCCGACCACACTGTCCCCGGCGATCCAACTCCACGTGGCTCAGGCAAAATGGCGACTGGCAGCATCACACTCACCCAGCACAGGTTGCAGGAACCACTGGAACTACCGGACCTCTCTCAGCGCCTAGACGCCATCTTCGCCAGGTTCTGGGACAAGCTGAGAAACCGGCAACTGAGGTCCCGTCCCGAACCAACCGCATCACAGCCAGTCAGGGAGCAGAGACGCAGGCCACGGGAGGCGAAGGGGAGGCCCTCGGGCGCACGTCCGCCGTACCAGCCACTTCACCCACACCCTGGCCCACCCGGGCGGCAGACCGCAGGGCCGAGAGCCCAGAGGCATCACCCACACGGGCGGAGGACCAAGCTTCCCAAGCGTCGAGCAGCCCTCAAACCCTCCGTCCCTCCCGCAAGTGGAGATTACTCGAACCCAAGGGGCAACCGAGTAAGTGGCCGAGAGATGCCGGACTGCACACAAGCCCGGGGCTGGAGGGACATCCTCCCTCGCACCTGCAACGTGGCAACCTGCGGAATCCCACAGGCGAACCCAAGCTGCCTCCTGAGAGAAGGCGTCGGATGATAGCGACGTTAACCGACACACTCTGACAGTGCCGAGAACCGGGCATTACACAGGACCGACTTTGCCAAGCCACTCACCAAACACATGGACTGTACCGGGCAGCAGGACACTCGAGAGACACTTGAACGAACCCCAGACACCAGTGACTATCTATTATATGACTCATCTAAGGCTAACTAACTTCTAGATAACATATTGTGTTATAAACATGTCAGCTAGTCTCTCCCCAGATTGTCTACCTTGCTTTAACTGTATGCTAATTACTTACTTCACCTCTCATGCACTGTCATAAGCATATTGCTAGCTATTTCAATGCCGATTCTGCCTTTATTTACTAACTAGCAACTGCGTGAATTTTGAGGTGTACTCTATAGTTACTACTGTATGCGCAGCTCGTTAGAGACTCTCTATTTCCTGGGGTGGTCATTCTAGCTCAGCCTTGTTCAATTAGTAGCCTGTAATCTTTGACCCTACATCGTTTATTGTGTTAGCGTACTCCTACTGTTTGACCTAAACCTATGCGTCAGGGAATTATTGAACCTGCTTCTTTATTCTATACAAAGCTTACACACTTAAAAAGAGTGTATTATTCGCATGTAACATTATCCTGTTCCTATTATACTAAAAAATGTGCACTGTCTAGCAATTACCCTACTTGTTATCTATGCCAAGAAGCTCAAGGAATGCCGTTGGGGTACCTAGAGCCAGTTGTAATCACTATATGCACTGCAAAAATAAAAAATTCAAAAAAAAAAAAAAAAAGTCCAGAGCGGCCAGCAGTGTTCAGCGCTTACACCATGGATCTAAAAACGGACACTTATTTGCATGAACACCGCTGAGCCGACCGCCGCCTGGTTCTTATTCGTACAGATCTAATGAATACATGTTCATCCGGTACTTTTGTTATGTGAATGTGTTAACCCAGATAGCTATGCCATGGAGCCTATTTGTGTAATTAAAGACTTTGGCTCCATGGCAATTGAACTGTGTGAATAGGACCTGAGCGCTATTCGGTAGTTTTTTTTCTTTTTTTATTCTTTATTTTTGCAGTGCATGTATAATTGACAAAAACAGTTGCCTGCATCAAATATCGGTATCATGCAATATTTTGTAACTACGGTTCTTGTGGTTTTAGGTAGTTTGTCCACACCATTTTATGTGTGGTGTTATCCGAGAGTAGTCTATCAAGGTCAGTCGGGGTGTAGCTTACGTGAGTTGTATAGTCATACGGGTGAGTAGTGATCCGAGGGACCTGGCTTGTAGTGCTGGTATGTGGGCTGTAAAGTTGCAGGATATATGGGGTAGTTCTGCACAGTAATGCATGTGTAGGGTCTGTCAGGCGTTCATAGTGAGATAGGGGTGCTCTCTCATGAGTGTGTGTCTGGCTTCTCGTATCTATTCTTCGGTATTGTGGTGTTGTGTCTCATGGCCCCTTTCCCTGCTGAGTGATGTGCCCCTTAACTTGGGGGTGTCGGGGGGGGGGGGGGGGAGCGCACAAAACTATTTGGTAGTTTTGTGCGCTCAGATCCCAGCTATCTGGGGATGTGTGACATGTCTGTGTTTTATGTATAAAATATGACTTTGTGTATTTTAAAGTGTTTTTGTGCTCACCATGTGCATAATGGCGATTTGCCTTTGTGGGAAGCCAGGATGCATTGTGGGAAAGTAATGTGACTGTATGTCCTAAATTGATACCTCTCTGTCTTTTGTTACAGTCTCCCATTTGGTCCCCTAGGGGAATGTCCCCCAAGTGGGAGCCCTGCATAAATACTGGGCGGGTAGCCCATAATAAACCAGACCACTGCTTGACCCTCAACACGGAGCCTTGTCTCGTCTTTGGGGGGATTCACTGTATGCTGATAGAGACTGATTGCCAGGAGTGTAAGCCGCTTGGGAGCTTTTCCTGTTCGTCTGCTAGCAGCTATTCGTGAGGTTCCGGTTCGGGAGTTTGGAGTGCTACCTTATTCCCTTGTATGCAGTTCGGGAGTTTGGTGCATTCACTTGTATTCAATTCGGGAGTTTGGTGTTTTACTGAAGCTGCCTTTATATCTGAAAGGGGAATATCGCCTAAACGGATTTTAACCCCTTGTCTGCTGAAACGGTCCGTTACAGTGATCATGATTTTTAGCGATATCCAATATTTTTAAGGTGGTCCCAGTGCCACCACTCATATCTGGTGTCACAATAGCTTGCATTTAAAAAAAAACAAAAAAACTTTTTTGACTGTAATATAATAGCAGTCAGTTTCCTTCACACGTGAGGCAAAGCAAAGAGAGAAGAGTCTCAAGAAGAGGAGTCAGAGGAGGAAGGTGGCTTTGAGGAGGTGGAAGACCAAACACAGCAGGATTCCCAGGGGGCTTGTTGTCACCTTTCGGGGACCCTTGGTGTTGTACGTGGCTGGGTGGTGGAAGAGACCTTCAATGACATCAGTGAGGACAAGGAACGGGACATGGCTAGCTTGGTATCCAACCTTGTGCAAATGGGGAGTTTGCGTTTGTGCAAATGGACTGTTTGCGGTTGTTTGCGGTGCGTTAAATGGGGAGTTTGGTCTGTCACTGTGAAGCGGGCATAACCCTTACACTACCTGATCGATACAACATCATACCTGATGTTTTAAAGCAGGTTATTCCAAACAATTTAGGAATGTTAGGTGATTTATGCCCTTTATGGATTAAAACCAGACTCTGCATCAACTATGTAATTTTCCATGGGAGTTTTGCCATGGATCCCCCTCCGGCATGCCACAGTCCAGGGGTTAGTCCCCTTGAAACAACTTTTCCATCACTATTGTGGCCAGAAAGAGTCCCTGTGGGGAAATTCGCGTTTGCCGTTCGCGAACCGAAAATTTTATGTTCACGCCATCACTAGCAAAGATGTCATACATTATAAGGCACATAAATCAGAGACAAGAGTAGTATAAACTGTGACAGACCTCTCTGTCCTTGTATTACTTTTATTTTATGCTGGTTCGTCTGTTTGTTCGGTTATTGCCCTGTCTGTACGGTCCCTATGCTTAATTCCCCCTTTGCCGAAAGAACTACGAATGGCCGGCCACCCAGCATGGAAGTGTGCTGCTTGTTAACCTCTTGGCCTTATTAGAACATTGTGGTTAACCACAGACACTTTCTACTGTCGAATGATCGGCTGGGTGGTTGTTGTTCGTATAAACAAACACGTGGCGGCGGCCATCTTGGACATGTACATGCCCATCGGTGTTCGTTGACGAATCTATGGAACTAAAAACGGACACTATTTTCATACGAACACCGCTGAAGCCGCTGATCTTCCTTCATCTGTTCATCCGTTCATACGAATGCCGGGCCGTTCGGTACATTATGATGCCAACAGAGCCACCCCAGATGGCTATCCCATGGAGCCCATTCATATAACGAAAAACTATGTGAAAGACTTTGGCTCCATGGTGATTGAACTGTGTGTATAGGATCTGAGCGCTGTTCGGTAATATTGTGCGCTCAGATCCAAGCTATCTGGGGATATGTTAAATGTGGGGATTCTGTTCGGGAGTTTTGGAATTATGCATTTTTATGTGTTTTTATTGTACATATAAAATGGAGGTTATGCCCTATCCTGGAAGGTAATTGAGTTACTTCAAGCACTTAACCCAATTACCTCCAGGTTCGAGAGGAGGGGACTGTGGGAGTGTTTATACCTGTATGTATTCTGATTGGTTGTTACAGAAACTTGTCCCAGTTTTCCACCAAGTCCCCTATGGGAGTGTCCCTGGTGGAAGACCTGCATAAAAGCCGGGCATGTATCCCACATTAAACAGATTTCTGATTGACCCTCGTACTTCGGGGGATTATTCGTATGTTTTGCTGTTCGGCGCTTAGGAGTGTTCGGTAGCTGATCCTGCCTTTGGGAAGGGAATATCTTTGAGGCTTTAACCCCTTTTGTACCTGGGTGCCGTTACATAAACATATATGCATGAAAGCACCATTTTTTTAACAATTAGTTAAACACGTTTGGTTTTCAGCTAGGTAAGTTCTAAGTAAAGAAAAGTTAGCTAGGTATGGCAGCCTCGTTTTTTAAACAAAGTCAGAAATATCAACTAGCCTGTCAGTCTAGTCTAGACATGAAGCGGTACTCTGCTATTTGGTATGCAAGATCATCTAAACATATGTATTAGTAGTAGAGCGAGCCAATGTACGTGCGCTATGGATATAACGTTTTACAGGTAGCACATGGTCAGGCGTGTTATGTATGCTTGAACATACGACATTAATGAACGCGTAGCTTCAATATGTGCCCTATAGTAAGCAATACCACTGTAACTGGACCTCAGATCGCTATAACATTTTGGTTATATGAAAGCAAAATATAAAATAGAATAATAATAAAGACAACAAGCCAAAATCAAAGATAAACATCAGAGCATAGATCTGGATATCTCCAGCGGTAGGCTCATAAACAGTTTGGGTGCCCCTTTATCTAATACCCGACATTGGGAGGCTCCAGCGACTGGCTGGAGGTAAGCAGGGGGCCAATGGGTAGGCCAGCATCTGTAGGCCCCAGACTGGGGATCTCTCAGAGTTCAAGTCTCTCCCAGTTAAATGGGTGCGATAGGTCCTGATGGTAGATCATCGCTGGTGCTTGTTGGACCTCCGCTGGTGTGGGGGCGATGCACTGAGGTAGTGCCCCTAGAGGCCTGCAGCCTGTATCGGCTAGCAGGTGCTCAGGTGTTATGCCCAGTGGGGGCCCTCTCCTTCTCCTCTGCTTGCTTCCTTGATCAGTATTCAAGGGGTCAGATGAAGCTCTAAAACTTTCCAGCCCTCGATATAGCACTCTTACTGGCCGTGCGTCACTTCATGGTCCCAGTTGAGCAGGGTAAGCACTATGCCGCATCTCCCTGTGCTGCACGCCCCCCTGCCTTGTTTCCGATGGTGAGGCTGGTACCATGTCACCAGTAGTCTCCTCATGTATTTGGAGAAAGGAGCAGCATCGGTCAACTGTACAGGCCTTTTTGTCTGTGTTGTGCCACCCCATGGTAGTCGGGGATATGACGAACTTGCCGAGATAAGTCAGCAGGTGGTTGCTTGGTTGTGAGGCTGTGCGCTCTGCTGGTGAGCTTAGCCCTGTCAGCACAGCGGTTAGGTTCCGCCCCCAGTTGTGATGTTTTATTTCCCTTTTTTAATTTGATGATGAAGTTGATTTTGTAAAATTGTAGTCTTGTGCCCACAACTCAACTTTATGGTTTCACCTGAAAGCTTAGCAATATGTTATTTTATGGACAAAATTGACAGATTGTAATAACTACTCCTTTATATATTTCTTATAATCAAGTTTTAGTAATTTGGTCATGTGACTGGTGGGTAGTCATGCGATCAGAGACTTTTATATGCACATATTTGATATAGTATATTTGTATGGAATACATTTATTTCACTTTGTGGTTCATGTGACCTGATGCTGTGAAAATATGGGAAATACTGATGTTTTTAAATATTTTTGAATAAATAAAGGAGTAATGTATTATATTTAGATGTTCCACTATATGCACGTTTGGTGTCATATTTTGGTATATAATTAATGTATGTCAATTTGTGTGATGTCATAATAATACGACTATTATTTTGTACACGTATCTGTTTTTACACACTGCAACTTAATTGATTAGCTATTTAAATAAGTTCACTCTGTGTTTGTATTAGCTTAATAAAGGCTCCTGTGGGAATCGAAACGGTGTATTGTTTTCCAATAAGTCTGTCTTAATACCACCTGTATGTGCACGGCCCAACTTTCTTCATGATTATTAGCTCAACATTTGTGTCTTTGTGAATTTAATCAAATGCATTCAAATAACTCTCAGAATCCTCACAGTAGATTAGAGTGAACCTGTTATCGATTTTTTTGACAGTGTGGGAGTCTGTTTATTGTCATGTCTAATGCCCAAATTGATAGTTCTTTCACTTACCTTCTGTTTGGCTTCTTCGTGTTTTGAATATACTTGCCTTCCTCAAAAAGGGTCCAGTACCACCATTAGTCCGCCTTCCTGGGCAGCAATCTTCTCTCTTGCACTGTAGAAGCCTCAGATGACTTTCCTAAACCTGGCACAGCCCCTCTGATGAACAGAGTGATGCCAAGAGTCACTCCGTTCTTCTTTCTTGTTAAGTAAATAGCTTGTACTTGGGGGTGGTGCATATGGGCACTGTAAAAAGCCTGTAACTGAGCAAGAGAAAAACCTTTAGACGTGTTTTGTTGCAGGCAGTGTTTTTTTTTGGCATAGAATGTTTGCAATTGTTTGACTGGAGAGGGGAGAAGTGCGTGATTTTCATTATGGTTTATTGGAAAATCTATACATTGGCTTGCAATTCTGCTAGCCTAGCACAATGTAGAGATAGAATCATGAGGTACCTTTTAAATTATATTCTCATGCACAATTAAAATTGCAGAACATAATTCTTCACTAAAGTTAGGGCTGTAAAAATGATCAATCACATTAAGAAGGTGAACTTCAGTCATAGAGATTGGGATGCCTTCTAGCTATTGTATAGACACTAATAAGAAAATCTTGTATCCAATGTTTGCTGACATATTAATAGCTGCCTCTGAGCTGTTAATGATATTAATGTAGTCACAATGCCACTGTTATCATTATCAGATTGGTGCAAATGGTCCTTACACCTTGTGTTAAACTGCCATTTCAGTAATCAAAATCCTGCTGAACACTAGTTATCAACATTTGAATGGAACTATCAAAAACTGACCAAATTCAATGCATCAAGGCACTTGATGGCACATTTCATAGCAATTAATCAATACCCCAAACTATTTCCAAGCTCATGAGCAGAACAAACATTTCTAATATTTCATCTTAATTGATGTACAAACAACATTAAGCAAAGATTCCCCAATACATTATATCAAAAAGACAAATAAACACTGTAACATAGCACAATTGACAACATAACAAATACACATATGCACAATGCATTACTTGTTTAATCCTATAGTTTCATGACACACGTGACACCTATTAGCATTGTTAATGCACTTGGCTGTCCATAACATTCAATTTGTAATGGGAAAAAAAAATTAAACAGTGCAAATTTTCTTATTCTTTTTGTCATTATCCTTGTAGTAACAGTCTATCTATTGAGTATTGTTTATATATATTGTCTTGGTATAAACTGGTAGGAGCTGAGACTTAATATCTCAGCATTAAAGTGGTTAACTGTAACCAAAGGTTAAGGAAATGGACAACACAAAGAAAATAAAGTAAACAAATTATTCATGTAAAAATTAGAAGCATGGTACTTTCATGATTAAATGATAGTTTTTTTTGTTTTGTTTTTTTACTTATTAGTCATTTTAGGAACAATATTCATATATCCCCTATCCTGCAGGTATTAACTTTTCCTACACAAGCATTTTATTTAAGCATGTTAGAATTGTATATTCTCTTGCGTATTGTAATTGTCTGTAATATATGCTTTATTTATGGTATATTTTATGATCTATTTGCCGTTTTTTGTTTTCTGTAGAATTTATCCTAACAGCTGTATTATTTTACTCCCTTTTAATACTATATAAATGTTGTACATTGTAACTACAGATATAAATGGAATACTCAGGAGATCTAAGTATGCGCGTAACAAAGCCCTTAGCTTACGGACGAAACGCATAGCGTACCTGAGATGAGGGGGTCCAGTCAAACTGAAGAGGCAAAGGAATAAAGACTGGGATAGGACATTTGAGCGTTTAAGCACATCCGAACAGCTGTAAATGTGGGTGTACTTTCTTGCTTTTTTTGTTCACATCATTTTGTTCCTACTCATTTTCATATTATTATTTTTTTTGGAACAAAGTTGAATAAGAAGTATTCTGGTGAACAACTGTGCTTCATCTCCAATCAAAGAAGCTCTGTGGGACCCAACTTGATCCTATGGATTGGCAATCTCTATGTCTGATGGTGTGGAGTGGCACTTATCCACTCCTTTCTTGTTAGTTTTATTCACATATAAACATTTCAGTTTTGTTTATTTTACTGCTCTGCCCTGTTAGTTTGGTTTCTTTTTTTATATATTTTGTTTTAGGTTGAAAGAACCAGTTTTATTGCATAAGAATTACCTATCATGTTTAGCACTGTTCAGTGAACAACACTTGTTACTTTATTTGCACCTATAAGTTTATTACACTTCATTTTTTTACACATATTAACTGTTAAAAAGTTTTCTGCGCATCCTTTTTATGTATTTTATGTTATACTTTTGTAGTCTCAAAGTTCTATTGGGTTGCTGCACATTGCTAAAAGTTTTTTTCACAAAGGATATATTGTGCCCCTTGCAACTTCACACATTTATGTATGGTAAAATTGCAAACATTGAAAAACAAGAAAGAAAATAAAAAAAATACTCGTCCTATAAAACAGAAGAAACTCAGGATATAAATAATCCTCTGGGGTACTCATGATACAAACAGACCACTAGAGAACACTTGATACAAACATATCTCTGGATACAAACAGACCTCTAGGAATTGCATGATACAAACAGGCCACTGGGGAACTCGGGGTACAAGCCGGCCTCTGCTGGAAACAAGATAGACACATACCTCTGGGGAATTTAGGATACAAGCAGATCTTGCAGGTCTTCAGAGATCTCTAGGTAAAAGTAGGTTAGGAACAAAGAGCCAAATAATGTCCTGGGAAATACACAATGGGAAAGGTAGATCTTAGGAATGGGAGCTGATTAGAAAACGAGTATCAGTTGTGAGTAAGATCAAATCTCTCTAGTCTGAGTGCAAGAGCCCGCAACAGCAAAAAAAAGTTACTGACCCTAGGACGTACTGCATCATACTGAAGAGACCAAAAAGCCAGTAAATAAAGGAAATGTACAGAGGGATATTTTCATCAGACAGTAGATTGAAGTGTTTTGAAGTCCATTTTGGAGAATAAAGGCAATAATAACTAGGCTTGCAAATATATAAAATATGTATAAGTTGTAGTCTTTTTCTAAATCAACTATTGTGACCTACAAATATTTAGCTCACCTTAACTTAGTGTGCTGTTAAAATTTCCTAAAGTCAATCCAGTTGACAGAAAAATCATGTAACAAAACTAAAATTCCAATTGCATGAAAAGGTTATAATTTCAGTATTCTCATGCATTCTGTTTAAAGGATAATCTAGGTGTGGACCACTTTCTCATGGTGTCTAGAGGGGTAACGCTATACATCATGATGCCTAATAAGGTTGAAACGATTATGTGGGGTTTCTGTATCTCTCATGCAGATAGAGCCATCCTGCATTTTAGATCTGTGTACCGCCCTTTTAAGTGAGATCAATCTGATATGCAAATGAACTAAATTATCTTTAAAATGGCACAATATGGGCTAAAACCAGCTTGCGATCTGAGCGGGAACCTGCCGAATGGCAAGCTACCTGTGCTTTGTCTGTTCTTAGCATTCTCTTGCACTCTGTGTTTCTTTTGCTCTCTCCAAGTTCAAAGGGTAATCCAGACATGGACCCCTTGCTCACAGGGCCTAAATGGATATTGGCTATTCCCCACTGACGACGCGTAACAAGGTTAAAAACAATCGCCTGGAGTTGCTGTATCTCTAGAGCAGTCTTGCATTTTGGATCTGATCTGGCTGTTTGGGTGGGATCAGTCTGATATACAAATGGACTAGGTTCTCTTTGCAATGGCACAAGATGAGCTAAAACCAGCTTGAGATCTGAGTGGGGACCCACCAAAGGGGAAGTTACTTGAGCTGTTGACTGTTCTCAGTATTCTTTTGCACTCTGTGTTTTTTTGTGTGCTATAATGTACTCACTTATTATTCTGGGCTGCGTTATTTGAAATACGTTTTACTATATTTATTTATCATGTAATTAGTCAAGAAAATATCAAAAAAGTACATTGCTTTTCAATCAGCAATTTTCCATCTTCATATATTACAGTCCCTGTAGACTTTTTTTTTTTCTAGAGAACTGGCCAGAACATAAAAGAGATTTTTTTCAAGGATAAACAAGGAATTAACACTGTTGAATCATCAGCAAACATATGTATAACAGATATCTAAAAACTATTGTAATTAATATCAATGTTTTATTGGGTTTCATTCAAACTAATTTATATATCGTAATTATTTTCAAGGTCAGAATTACAGTTATGATTTGGTACTGACATAGTTGATTAATCAGGTTACTGCTCATAGTTTTTTTTATAAAACTTTATGGGTATTTCATTGCAAGGGTGATGAGAGTATTTTTATGGCAATGATTTAGTTGAAATGTTATCTTGTTTATTCACAGCGAATTATCACAGCTGCAAGAACCTTTATATGTAAAGTTGTTCACATAATTATTTGGAGATGACTTGTGGGAACATGGCTGGGTGATGAATTAGGGTTAAATGAAGATTAATTTGAGGGTAATACAGTTGTAATGAAACCCCCCTTTGAAAATAAGGTGTATAGTCAATATTTACAGACTTTCAGCTGTTTGCAATGAACAAATCAAATAACATAATTGAAATAGTTCAACACAATGAAAGCTTCAGTTGGTTTCCCCAAATTCAACTGAAAATGCAACTTATAATGACTTCTCCAGTCTTAAAATTATACAACCCCTTCATAGCAAGCATCTATAGTGCTTAGTAGAGCTGTTATGACCTGCTGCAAATGAGCTGCATAGCCAGACACCAGCTTCTGGCAGCGTTCCTGAGGAATCTTAGCCTATTGCTCATGAGCAATCTCCAGTTTAATAATATTCTTTTGACAATTATTTTGACATATTTCTAACATACAGTCAAACATGACACTTAACAAACTCCTAGCCAGTTCAGGTATTTCAAGTGTTCCAGCTCAAGCACACCTGGTGCAACTAATGAAGCCTTTGATTAGCTGCATTAGGTGTGCTTAAGACAACACCCATTTTCCATATTTGTGCATTTGTGAGGGATTCTGTTTAAGGGGTTGAATAATTTTGAGACTGGAGAAGTCATTATAAGTTGCAGTTTCAGTTGAATTTGGAGAAACTACTTGAAGTATTCTTAGTGTTGAACTATTTCAATTGCTTTTGTTACAACAAACTGTAACAACAAACCTGATTTTTAATAAGGGTTACATAATTTTAATTACAACTGTAGATAGAAAAAAGATGGGAAGTATATGGGAAGGGATATGGATTGGTTGAAATTATGGATGATGGTGTAAATTTGATAATAATATGGCTGGGAAATGTGGATTGGTAGGGTGTGCAGATTGGTTTGAAATATGGGAATGATGTATGCACTGAGAGAGTATAACAACAGATATAATTTGAGAAACTATATTGAGAAAGGGGGAGTATTGAATGCTAAGTATCAACTATGGGTCAATGTCAATGTCAATTGATTGTGTGCCACAGAGAGATGGGAATTTAAATTGGAGGCATTAGAATAGGACATATCTATCAACACTGGTAGGTTTCTTTTTGTGCTATAAAGGCTGTGAAAGGTGCATTGTGTGAATGTGGAGGTTTCCATTGGTGGGGCATGTGGGTATAGCACCTTCGACACAGGTAGCACAGTATCTTGTACCAGTCCTGCAAATAAAGTTTAGTTGGATGTACTATACAAGAGAAAATTGTTTTATGAGTATAATATATAATAGGCTGGTCCCACTCATATGGGCTGCCCATATGCAAAAGGCCTATCAATTATCCACTTCAAATTAGATATAACAAACACAGACAATTATTTTGTATCCATACAATCTTAGTATCACTATGTCTAGAGACATAGTAAACAAGTGGGCAAACATTTTTAACAATTTTTTTATAGTTACATTCAATTCATGTTTTTGAGTATATATCACTTTTCCTTTTTTATATTAATTTCTATAAATGCAAACAAAATGCTTTACCAAAAAAAATACTTTTTTTATTCTTTACTTTTGTTGTCCTTAAGCATCTCAGGTGATGTACAGTATACAACAAAGAAAATGCAATACAATTCACAGTCAGACAAAGGAGTGTACAGATACGTTAGCACATTTTAAAGGTATAGAAAAGTAAGCATTATGAAGCAATCAACAAAGAATGAATGAGTGGTATGCACCAAGCATGGATATTATAAAATAAATTATAAGGAAACAAGGTATCACTTGATTAATCAAGGTTTAGTCCCTAGGAGGTCCCTATTAAGGTAAAGTAAAAAAGAGATGTGTGCTAGAAACAAATATACAGACGAAGACTTGCCAAATAACAAGTCTGAGGTTTTTATGCACCAGATTGTCCATGCAAGTTGGTATTGTAACATGCTGTAAATGATTACATCCTTCTTGTTCTATTTAAGCTCATGTATTATATATTTTCTGGTACGTGCATGCACTCATTTTTTTTAATTATAAATCAATAAAACATATACATCGAAAAAACATGCAACCAGGTATATGGTAGCAGGGTCATATTTGCTTACAGGAGTACCCTAAGCACCAGAACAACTTATGGCACATGCATAAGAAATGGTATTAGGATCTCCCTGTTGTTTTTTTTCTTTTAATGTTTCTACAAACCATAGCCCTAATTCTTTTAACAGTAAGGTCCCAACCATAGTTATCCAAATCCTAAAACCAGCCCCCTAGCCCTAATTCTCCTAAAACAAAGAATCACCCCTAAATCTGCAAACTCTAAGCCTCAGACCCTTAAGCTTAAAAGTGGACTGCTCTACTTAGAAATGCCTGAGCTGGTGTGTTGGGCATAAAATGTGTAACAGCAGGACTGTGCTGTGATGAGGAATCATAAGCCATTTATTGACATATCCATCATTGTATATTTAAAGCATGCAAAGTTCTTTCCAAAAGACTTAATCTGGCATAAGGGTTAAAAAAGTCCAAGTAGTCAAGGGAAGATCAAAAATCAATATGGTACTCAGTATATCAATCATAAACATAAGCACCAAAAAGAATGGAAAGGTTTATATAGCCTGTCTGAACGTGGATCAGTTGAATAATGATGATGGCCTACAATTGAATGATTGCTGGAATATAGCTATCAATCATACGGAGCAGACTGGGTGCAGTAAGTAGGAAACATAAGTCACTCTAATGACATACTGAGTAAAAACCAATCTGTGGAACAAAGGCATATAGTTGCTGTACAAGGTTGTATGGGCAGAGATGACCCTACCCATGCCAAATAATGTAAGAATATAATGGATGAGGAAAGGACAAGGAAGCAAGCTCTGCATGAATTCAGTACTCTGGTTAGTTACTGCATCACAGACTATCAAGATAAATAATAATATCAGTGTATGATATACTGTATGTGTGCAATGCAGTTTTCAGAATATGCTAAAAGATGTCATTGCAAACAATAATATTTAATATAATGCATTATTTTGAAAATAACTTCATATTAAATATATTATAAAATGTTGTGAAGTATTTTCTTTGATATTACATAATACAAAAGGTATAGTGATTTTCTTTTAAAGCCTATTGTCAGCAATGTCATTTAAAAAATAATTTACATTGTACAAGCAAATGCCATTTGACAATGATACAAAGTGTCTTCACTGCTTTACTGCAAGTTTTAAAAAAAAATGCAAGCGTTCATGACAAGTAACTAAATAAAATTAAAAAGGTTTATAGCTTTATTTATGTAAAGAGTGACCAAGGATTATAGATAAATTAAAAAATAAAGCCCAGTGGATCGTGTCCTATTTTACAGGGTTATTCACTAAGCAAGACGTGAAATCAAAGTGTATTTCAAATTTAAGGTCAAAGTATCTGCACTGTAAGCATTGTTGAAATAGAGAATATTTCCAGTTTTCCTATTTTTACCCTAATTTTGAGATTCACTTTGAATTATCAATTCAGTGAATATCCCTGTCACTGTTTTTGAGAAATAAGGTCCATTGTATTATTCATGTTGCCATAGCTATCAGGGCATTTAAGATTGGTCAAGTTGTTCAGATTCCAGCGATCTCATGGTGGTTTAACAAAGCTGAAGATTTTTTTTTACTTAGTTGTAGTAATGAAATACATGGACTCAATCTACATCTAAAAAGAGATTTAAATCTGAACCAGATCAGCTACCATTTGTGTAGCTAATGCAGAGTGTAACAGTAATGGGCATAATTTTGCATCTTTAATCAATGTTTCTCTGTAATCTTGCACAACAGTACAGTCAGTTTAACAGATGAGAATATAAAATAACTAAGACCAAAGTAGATGAGATGTCTGTCACGAGGTAAAACCCCAACAAGCAGAGTTTAGAATAGCAAGGTACGTAATAAAGGAAATAAACATATTATCAAGCCTTACGATGGCCATACTTAACATTAGACAGAGAGAAAAGCGTAATCAAGATTCAGGCCAAGGTCAGGGTAATGGAGAGACAGTGAATACAAGATCTAGCCAGGGTCAGGTACGTAATAAAGGAAATAAACATATTATCAAGCCTTACAATGGCCAGACTTAACATTAGACAGAGAGAAAAGCGTAATCAAGACTCAGGCTAAGGTCAGGGTAATGGAGAGACAGTGAATACAAGATCTAGCCAGGGTCAGGTACACGGTAATCAGTGAAACAAGCAAACAACACAGGAAAGAGTTAAATATAAATGCAGGGTCAGTAACAAAGCCAAGGTCAATGCCAGAAAATACTCAAGGAATCAAAAAACACACTAAAGGCTACTGGAAACAGAAGATAGGGCCAGGAATCTTTAAATACCTTCATGTTACATTTGATTGGTCCATATTATGCCTGCAACCCAAAAATATGAACATGAATAGGGGCGCTGGAATGATGTGGACCAATTGGAGACGGAAGTAACATGCAGCTCCCATTTCCCCTTTAAGAATGTGCTAGTGACGTGAGCAGCATTCTTAGTTATACCATTTGGGTCGCACGACCGTTCATTACAGTGCATAACATATTGCCTATACAGATGTCATGCATGGACATTATTAGTGAAGTACCATGTCTACATACATCTGCACATATTTAAATAATGCAAGAATATGTCATCCTGCAATGACTCTATAAATTCGTGTCTAATTGTCTGTTATTCTGTCTGTAACCCAGCTTATGAATCATTGCAAGGTTTCATAAAGCACCAGGAATATGAGTGCTTTCTAACAATTGTTAAATTAATAAATGTATTCACCTAGGAGAGCTATAGACAGTGATCATTTGTTCTGGTACCTCTATGTCTGAAGACAAATTTTCTCTGTCTTTTAGTTCTATCTTACATATGTATGATGCCCTTAGTATGCTGTGCTTGACTATCAGATTCTATATTCTGGCTTGGTTGCATGGCTGTGATTCTATATACTGCCTTCCTTAGCTACTGAATCAAACATTACTATGATATTACACTGCTCATTACCATATCTGTATGGGAATTTGATGGTAGGTCTAATCTTTGATGTTTCATTTGGGGGCACTTTATCAGCCCACCACCTGAAAGTGTCCAGTCATTAATTCTTAATGGGTTTATGTGGCACAATATTTTAAAATGTTTTCAAAGCAGGGTTGACCAACAGTCAACAGGAGGTACACACGTGAAGAGCTTTAGATTGCTTTGAACATTATAACCCTGATTTGAGTTAAGCCAAAGACTAAATGCACATTTGGTCCTTTCTGGACATCATTTGGAGAGGATAAAAAAAATAAAATCTGCCATTCGATGAGATAACAAGGCATTGATAATCTCCTCTTTTCCCAGAGTCACTATGGGAATTAAATTTGAGTCTCAATCCTCTTCCTCAGAGGAGTACAACTCTGATGCTCTAGCTTAGAAGTTTCCCACGAAATAACTCTCTTTATCTTCTCCTGTAGATGATCACAACACTCATTCCATGAAAGGAGACACTAATAATCTAATGGATGATACCCTTTGCCAATACTGCAAGGGATATCATCTATATCCCTTGCTGATACTGGTAATTCAAGGGATCATGGCAGTGACATAAAGAGTCAAAGATTAAAAACAAAATCAATTTCTGATAGCGGTGAAGGACCAACAAAGCAACACATGGTCATTAACTAAACAATGTCTAACTTCCATGAAGCCCCTCATGATAATCCTCTGGAGAAATAACTCTCCACCCACTTTTTTAGCAAGTAATGTTTAAACAATTAACTTCCATGAAGCCCCTCATGATAATCCTCTGGAGAAATAACTCTCCACCCACTTTTTTAGCAAGTAATGTTTAAATTGGAAGACATAAGAGTCATGAAAGCAATGTCAGCATCTCTCCATGATTAGAAGGCAATGTATGTAAAATCATGGCACTTATGGATCACTTATACTCTGAGAGAAAAAAAAAATCTACTTTCAGATAAGCTTCAACTCATTTTCAGCCATAGCACTCAAATGCAGAGTTGTGCTCCTGAGTGAGAATTCTGATCCCTCGCAAAATGACGGGGCAGTGAAACAGGAAGTGATGTAATTTAGCAATATACAACTAAAAACACTTGAGATACAGCTGATATGTTCCTGGCATTTATTCACTTGCTATCTCTGCTTCCAGAATTATTTCCCTAAGTGATGTCATTTAAATGGTCAATGAGGAGGATAATCCATCCTAATCATTTTTATTTCTGTAATTGTAAATTATAATTTTTTTCTGAAAACTTGAAAATAATGAGTGCCCAAAAAATAAAATGTCCCCTCAGTTACCTTAAATATTGTGTTATGAACTCAGCCCTCAACTGCTCATGCTCATTTCCTCTGCAAACCTGATCCTGTCGCTCATTCAGTCACTTCCCGTACATAAATGTATGTATATGAAAACATGTGCTATGTTTGTGTCGAATGCAAACACTTCTCCAAACTCTTTACTATACTCAAATGTTCACGCCTGTCTCTTTTGTTCTCTTTCAATTAGCCTCAACACTAATTTAACTTTTAGGTGCATACATAAATTTAATTTTTATTTTGATTATGTGTTTGAATTGAATGTATAATTTGAAAATCATGTCTGAGAGATGCAATTTCTAGACTTTTGCAACAAGAATGTTACTTATACAGGCAGTGGCTAGATATGCATTTTTTTATTCTACCCATGAGAGGCGCTAATAAATAGCATATTTTATACCTGCATTATGAGAACTCATTTTATGTGTTACTTGCAATTGCAACTAAGCAACTCGGAAAATGAGAGATATTGGACAGAATAACAATTTTTTATTTATTTATTTATAATTTAATGTTTTTTTATAGTACATAGGACAATGCACATCATAAAGTAAAATGACAGACAATATATACACAAATCACATACAGATGTAGGTATGGGCACTATACGTTGCAGGAAACCATACTGCCACATCAGTTCAAAAAACAAATGCTACAGTTGCGGGACCTTATACTACATTAACTTCTATTTTGGTACTAAGATAAGAAACAGCTCTTTTAGGCCTCTATATGATAAGATGATAGCTATTTCTATAAGCTCTCTATAAATGGTTGCATATCTGTGACCCAGGTGGTAATTGTCAGGGTACCTGAGGTCTCTACCTTTGAGAAGGGTAGAGACTTAGTTGTTTATCCATCTAGACACGCCATATCTCCCGTTCCTCGCGGTCCATCCAGTCATTCTAACGCTGGCCGCAAGGGATCCGCTTCCTTTTCTAACATGACGCTCGATACGTGACGTCTTGACGCTATCCCGAGCGACCTGCCACTCTATTGGCTTTATCCTATCAGCACCCAGCTGAGGCGTGTCTACTCTCCGGACTCAGGGTATTTAAGCTTGCTTCTCTCGTCAGCTCATTGCCCTGTCGTGGTTCTAGCTTGTCTAGTCACTCAGTGCTCTTGTATTCTAGTATTCTCTTTGGTTTTGACCCGGCTTGTTGTACTATTCTGCTTATCTCTGTTATCCCTCTGACCCGGCTTGTCTCTCGCTTACCTGTCTTCTCGTTCCCTCGACCTCGGCTTGTCTCTGACTATTCTCTGTTATACTCTGTACGTTAGTCCGGCCATTCTAAGGCCCGGTATACGTACCTTTCTACTGTTTGTACTCTGCGTGTTGGATCCCTGTCCCGATCCTGACATTACGACAGGGCCGATGGATCCTGCAGGTACAAACAGTCAGCTTGGTCCTTCCGACCCCAGGTTTGATGCCATGGAACACAGGATGGATCAGATGGCCCTAGCACTACAGGCGCTATTGTCTCGTGCTAGTAACCCACCAGAGGAGACACGTACTCCTTCGATCTCTCCTGTAAGTTCAGGTCTAGAGGTAGCTACTGTTGGTGCTTCTTCTCGTATTACTCCACCAGTACGCTATGGCGGTTCTCCTGAGAAGTGTCGTGGCTTTTTGAACCAGATCAGCATCCATTTCGAATTACAACCCCGCTCCTATCCTACAGATAGAGCGAAGGTTGGATTTATTGTTACGTTACTCATTGAGAAGGCTCTGCGATGGGCTAATCCTTTATGGGAGAATGATAACCCGTTAGTCTATAACTATAATGCCTTTGTAGCTGCTTTTAAAAGAACTTTTGACCCCCCTGGTAGGAAGGTCAATGCAGCTAGATTACTGTTGCGCCTTAGACAGGAAAATCGAACACTTGTGGATTATGCACTAGAGTTCAGATCCTTGGCGGCAGAGGTTAAGTGGAACGAACAGGCTTATATAGATGTATTTTTAAATGGGTTATCAGATGTAATCCTTGACGAAGTCACTACTAGAGAGCTCCCTGAGAATTTGGAGGATTTAATTTCTTTTGTCTCTCGCATTGATGAACGCTTAAGAGAGAGGCAGAACACTCGAGATAGGACTCGTAGACCCTCCTTTAAACTAGCTCCTGCATTTCGAAATTCTGAGATCGAAACCTCACGTTTCCCTGAGCCTATGCAGATAGGTAATACTCACCTCACAGAGGAGGAGAGACAGTACAGGAGAAGGGAGGGTTTATGTATGTACTGTGGAGACAGAGGTCATCTACGCCTAAATTGTCCCAATCGTTCGGGAAACGCTCGCACCTAAGTTTCTCTAGAGGACAGGCCTTGGGTGTATCTATTTTGTCCTCTGTTCACAATTATAAAGATCACAGGCTTCTGCTACCCGTTTCTTTGACTTGGGAGAAGGGAGTAGTAAAAACCATGGCTTTGATTGATTCTGGAGCTGCTGAGAGCTTTATCGATCAGGTTTTTGTTAACAAGCATACTATTCCATCCCAGTTAAGGGAGACACCTCTGGCCGTTGAGGCCATAGATGGTAGACCTTTACTTGAGCCTGTTATTTTCCGTGAGACCATACCTGTTAATTTAACTGTTGGTATCTTGCATGAGGAAGACCTATCCCTGTTGATCATTTCCTCTCCTTCTATTCCCATAGTCCTGGGGTACTCCTGGTTAAAGAGACATAACCCTATCATTAATTGGGAGTTAGGGGAGATAATCTCATGGGGTCAGAATTGTCAAGAGAAATGTTTGCGGAAGGTCTCCCCCCTTTGCCTGGCGAACACATCGGCTAACTCCTCTAATCCTACAGAGACTCAAATACCACCTCAGTACCTGGATTTAAAGGCAGTATTTGATAAAAAGAGAGCCGATACTTTACCTCCACACAGATCCTTTGATTGCAAGATTAACCTACTCCCTGGTACCATGCCTCCCAGGGGTCATGTATACCCGTTATCTACTAAAGAGAATTCAGTTCTAGAGGAGTACATTCACGAGAATTTAGACAAGGGATTCATTAGGAGATCCTCCTCCCCTGCCGGGGCTGGATTTTTTTTTGTTAAAAAGAAGGATGGTTCACTTAGGCCTTGTATTGATTATCGAGGTTTGAACAAGATAACCATTAGGAATGCTTATCCCATTCCTTTGATTACCGAACTCTTTGATCGTTTAAAGGGTTCTACCATTTTCACCAAGTTAGATCTCAGAGGGGCATATAACTTGGTGAGAGTCCAGCAGGGACACGAGTGGATGACGGCGTTCAATACTCGTTACGGTCATTATGAATATACAGTTATGCCTTTTGGGTTATGTAATGCACCGGCTGTATTCCAGGATCTGATTAATGAGGTTCTTAGGGAATTTCAGCAGGAGTGTGTTATTGTATACCTGGACGATATACTCATACATTCTAGAGAGATTGAGACTCACCACGATCAGGTCAGAAGGGTTTTGCACAAACTTCTTCAACATGGTCTGTACTGCAAATTGGAGAAATGTAGTTTCGATCAATCCCAAGTAAATTTCCTCGGTTATGTGATCTCTGGGGAGGGATTTAAGATGGACCCGGATAAGCTCCAGTCCATTCTGGATTGGCCTCTACCCAAGGGTCTCAAGGCCGTTCAGAGATTTATTGGGTTCTCCAATTACTATAGGCGCTTTATTAAGGGTTATTCTTCTATTATTGCGCCCATCACCAATATGACCAAACAGGGGGTTGATACTAAGAATTGGTCTACGGAAGCTCTCCTTGCTTTTAAAACTCTCAAGGAGCTTTTTGCTTCCGCCCCAATTTTGGTTCACCCTAATACCACTCTTCCTTTCCTACTTGAGGTAGACGCCTCGGAGACTGGCATAGGTGCTATCCTATCCCAAAGGCTAGGTGTGGATAAACCATTACATCCATGTGGATTTTTTTCTAAAAAATTGTCTGGTGCGGAGAGCAGATATGACATTGGGGACAGAGAACTACTAGCTGTTATCAAGGCTTTAAAAGAATGGAGACATTTATTGGAGGGGACATTACATCCTGTTACTATTTTAACGGATCACAAGAACTTGTCCTATATTGGAGAGGCCAAGCGATTGTCTTCCAGGCAAGCTCGTTGGTCGTTATTCCTCACCCATTTCAACTACGTTCTTACTTATAGGCCTGGTTCAAAGAATTCTAAAGCCGATGCTCTATCTCGCCAATATGAACCTTTGGCTTCTTCTGAACCGGTTCTGTCCTCTATTGTACCCCAATGCAACATTATTGCTAACACAAGTCTCAAAATCCATTCTCCGTTGCTTGCCCAGATCTTGAACTTACAGCATCTGGCACCTGGACAGACTCCTGAGGGAAGAAAATTTGTTCCTCCTGAACTCCAACTGGAGCTCTTACAGTGTTTCCACGAAAGCAAGGTGGCTGGTCATCCTGGCATTCGCAAGACTTATTCCCTGATCTCCAAGGATTTCTGGTGGCCTTCCTTACGAAAGGATATTAAGGAGTTCGTCGGGGCTTGCGAGACTTGTACCAGGACTAAACAGTCTCACGCATCTCCCTGTGGTTTGTTGCTCCCCTTGGACATTCCTGAGAAACCATGGTCCTGTTTGGCCATGGACTTTATTGTGGATTTACCTGCCTCCAAGAGACAGACTGTTATTCTCACGGTGGTGGATAGATTCACTAAGATGGCTCATTTTGTACCGTTGCCTAAACTCCCCTCGTCTCCTGAATTGGCGGAGATTTTTGCGAGAGAAGTTTTTCGCTTACATGGGATACCTTCTGAAATCGTTTCTGATAGAGGCTCTCAATTTGTCTCACGATTCTGGAGATCCTTCTGTTCTCAATTAGGTATCAAATTGAACTTTTCCTCTGCATATGTGTTCCCTATTAAGGGTTAATAAGTAAAGGGGTGTATATAAAAAATACCCCTTTCTGTCTCATTAGAGATATCTTTGCCAGAAGCTCAAGGAAGCAGGCTGAAGGGTCAGTGTTAGGACCCGCTTAGGGGGGTCTGCCTTGACGTTGGCAGGCGGGCATCCCTCCAATGGCCATTGGAGCAACTAAATGACCTCCATTTGTCTAAATATACATAGGGATTAAGGAGAAAGCGCAAGTAACATTTTCTTTTCTTTGGTTTTTACTATATATTGGGGCTGATGTGTGTTGTAGTCCTTGCTGCTTAAGCGCAGGACTTCTCTTTTTGTATTTATATCTTTAATTCACTGTCTTTTAAAATAACTCCTTTAATCAAAGGGTTGTTTCTTATATTAATTGCTAGGGATTCTATAGACAGGGTGTATAAATAGGGGACAAAGGGCACCCCTGCCTAGTTCCATTAGATATATTGAACCAATCAGTACAGAAATCCTGTCCCACTAGCCGAGCCGAAGGAGACAAATTGTGTCTGCAATCCAGCCTATTAGGCCGAAACTGGCCAAAACCTTCCTCAAATATACCCATCTGACCCTGTCAAAGGCCTTTTCTGCATCCACTGACACTGTCAGAAGGGGAACTCCTCCATGTTGTGCCCAATACAATATGTTAACCACTCTTCTTGTGCCATTGCTTGAATTTCTACCAAGTAGGACATCTATCTGGTCAAGGTGTATAACTGTGGTCAAGATATTTTTAAAGTCTTTCTGATAAAATAGAGGCATGTCTATATTTCATGTCTATATTGACTAAAGATATTGGACATTAGTTTGATAAGTCAGTATTAATTTTGTCTTGTTTTAGAATGAGGGTTATATTCGCTCTTCATAAATCCTTTGATGCAGGACCCTTTATTACCAGTTTATTAAAAGTTGACGTCAAAGGTAAGAAAATGCTTTTCTGAAATACTTGATAGAACATATCCGTATAGCCATCTGGTCACAGACCCATTACTATGTTCTAATTTACTAACTGTGTACTGGTCCTCAGCCTGGTAAATTTGCTGGTTCAAGATCTTTAACTGTTCCAGTGATACATTCGGAATATCAGAGTTATTTAGATAATTGTCTATTTGTGAAGACCTTGAATTTTCTGCCAAATTGTAAAGATTTTCATAGAAATGTTTAAACACACTACCTATTTCTTCTGGCTTTAAATATGTCTTTCTATCTTTTTTTATTTTATATATTTTCATGTCTATTTTTGTTTGTTAACTACTTATCTACTCTGTTATTCCTATAATAAAATTTTGTTTTTAACCTTATTAAATTGGATTCTTTTCTTTCAGATATTTTTGAATTTATCATTTCTCAATAGGTTTTGATTAGTTGTTCTCTTTCCATCAAGACATTGGTCTTATTTTGAGCAGCAAGATTATAAAATATATAAGTCTGACACATTAGGTCCACTGTTTTTCTTTCCTGACTTGCTATTTTCAACCATTAACCTCTAATTACTGTTTTAAAGGTACTCCAGAGACATTTACAAGAGATCTCCTCTGATGAATTGCCTTTAAAAAACTATTCAGACATCTTATTAATATGCTCTATGTTTTTTGGGGTTTTTAAAAAAGGCATCACTCAATCTCCATGGGGGGGGGGGGGGGTATTTCTGATACATATCCTTTATATCCACTATCATCACTATCATACCAAATTAATATCACCCCAAAGCATATCAATTCTTTCGGCAGAACCATGTGCTCTGGATCTATGTGTATAATTACATTCTGCTGGATGAAACAGTCTCCAGCAGTCAAATAGCTACATTTTTTTTACAAATCTGATTCATTGTGGCTGCTTGTTTAACTAATTTGTTATGAATAGATTGGTTAGAGCTTATGTATTTATCCATGTCGGGGTCCAGAATGCAATTCAAATCTCAGGCAATCAATAATGTGCCCTTGTGTATTGTCTTTACCTTTTCTAGAATTTTTGTCAGAGTTGTAGACAGAGTTTTATTAGGTTAGTAGATATTTACTATCGTATAGTCCTGCTCATTTATTCGATCTACTAAAATAACAAATCTCCCTTCTTTATCAAGTTTTTGATACTGGCAAAGTAATTTAAAATTTTTCCTAAAAAATGATAGCAACTCCACATTTTTTTTTTGTCTTCTAATGAAGCACAATAAGTTGTAGGGAATTTCCTATACTGCCCAATTCTATTATTCGCCTTAATCCAATGGATCTTCTGTATGAAGCCTATATGCACCTTCTCTCTTAACAGTATATCGTACGGGGGTCTCCTCTTACATTGTATTGAGGCCTTGAGCGTTTATCGAAATCACCTTAACCATGTATCCACTTACCCGCAGGCTAGTTCTGCAATGGCAGCAAACTTACAAATACAAACATATATACTACAATAACATACTACACTGAGTATACATAGATCAAGAGCAAAAGCTCAAGCCCCTGAAGACCCTATCTGTCTCCAAATTCTGGGTACCAATCCTAATACCCAAGGGGAGGTGATCTCACTCCAATTCTTCCTAGAACATTATTATATGTTAATATTATAAAGAGAGAAGAAAAGAGTGTTGGAGAAGAAAGAGTGGGAACCTAGGAGTTCCCACTGCTCCTCCCTCCCCCTTGCAAATACAATATCCTGATGCCATCCTGAAGAAAGAGGAACAGAAGAGAAGAAAAGAAAAGAGAGGAAGGAAAGAAAAAAGGTAATATTATAATGCAAAGCTCGATAGTCATTGTATCCAGTTGACTCTTGCAATAATTAAACCTTTTTGGATCCCATGGTTCAAACATTATTCATGATAAAAAACAAAAACAAAAAAGAAAAACATTTGTCCCTCCATACTGGGATAACCATAAAGACATAGTGAACAGCATTGTAATTTCATTAACACATGTAAAAAAACAACTCTTTAAATATCTCTACCCTCTCTCCTCCTCCTTTTCCCCCTCCACTAGGTTTCCGCAAATATCAAGAGACAAATGGAGAGGGAAGAAAGAGAGGGATGAAGGGAGAAAAAAAAAATCACCTCAATATTTCAAATCTCTATTTTCCATTAGTGTTATTACCATAAATCGTGAAAAATAATTACAATTCTCTCAAGGTTCATTCATGCTGTGATGCAGATCTTAATTAATCTATGTTTCTTTCACCTTTGCCACTACATTACTTACTTATAATAATGTTTTCGTTGTTATCTATTGTGTACTACTGTAGTATCTTGTACTTACAGCTACATGCATTAATTAATCTCTACTCCCTCCCTAGGTCCATTTCCCATACCATCTTTACTACAAGCCTCCACAATTGACCGCTACAGCTTTAAGGCCCATTTCCCATACCATCTTTACTGCAAGCCTCCACAATTGAACGCTACAACTTTAAGGTACAACGTGAAATTCAGAAGATGCTCCACCGGATTTCTTTCACCTTTGCCACTAGATTACTTACTTATAAAAATGTTTTCATTGTTATCTATACTGCACTACTATAGTATCTTCTACTTGCAGCTACATGTATTAATTAATAATCTGGTTGCTAGGATTTGATTGGCAAAATTCTAAATTGTAAATCACTACTGTTTCTTATCTCCTCCCACTCCTCCCCCCATGCTTGTCACTCCTAGCTACAAATACCTTAATATAATTGTTTATATCTACTCCCTGCCTAGGCCCATTTACCATACCATCTTTACTGCAGACATCCACAATTCTACTCGGCTCAACCCGCCCACCCACTCAGGTTCCCCCTAAATTTATAGCATGCACCTCCAGCTGTTTAAAATTCCCACTCACTTACCTCTTCATTCCCTTTATATTCTACCAATAGCTGCAACTCTCTGTTTACTTATTTAGCCATCACTTCCAAATTTCCCCTGCTACCTCTTGTCTCAAATTCCCACGGTATCCTTTAGATTGTAAGCTCACAGGCTATCTAGCTATGAACTTTGTTTACAGGCAGGGCCCTCTCTACCTTTTGTATTTGTCTGTGTATATTGTATGTTCTCCACTAATTGTACAACGCTGCAGAATCTGTTGGCGCTTTATAAATACCAGTAATAAATAAATAAAGTTGACTGATTAGAGCTAGTTCTGTAACAAAGGATTAGACTGGCAGAGTATCAAGTTGATGGCACATGCTCAGCTTATTGCCATTCTTCTTGGATATGTTTAGTACCCCTCTTCTTACAAAGTATGCATACACCATGGCTTGAGGAATGACCAGGCTAGTTTCTGGCTACTATGACCACACTGTTCACCAATGTGTAAGTAATATCTTAATAATGCATTTTATTTGCATACTTCTTAAATAAGACCCTAGACATTTGTATTAATTACAAACAAAAGTTAAAGGGACACTCAACCAATACAAAAGCATGTAAATTGATTATGCACTTTCTAATACTGATATATAGTGATGTCCCGAACAGTTCGCCTGGAACTGTTCGCCGGCGAACATAGCTTTTTTCGTAGCGAACACGGCGGGCGAACATATGCGATGTTCGGTCCGCCCCCTATTCGTCATGGAGGTGGGAGGGTCTGGGAGGGAGGGTCTGCTGCTGATTGGCTGGAATATGTCTGCTGACTGTGAGGTACAGGGTCAAAGTTTACTCAATGATGACGAATAGGGGGCAGACCGACCATCGCATATGTTCACCCGCCGCGTTCGCCACGAACAAGCTATGTTTGCCACGAACAAGCTATGTTCGCCGGCGAACTGTTCGGGACATCACTACTGATATACCTACAAACAAGTTGCAAAAAGCTTGTCTGAAGCCTTTGCAAGCATTTGCAAGCCCTCCCCTTTTTCTTTAGACCATACTTTCTGTGGCTGTCCAATCAAAGACTTTTCAATGCATCTCAATAAGAAGTCTTTTCAAGACAGATGCTCTGAGATCCAGTATGCTAAGCTACCAGGAAGCAACAGCAATGGTTGTCTGACTGACAGCCAGGGGGGTGTAACAAAGTCATTCTATCAATGTGTCAGTTTCTATTGAAATCTTCCCTTTTTGTCAAATTGAAAAAAGATGACACACTCTTCACATATAGAACACTTCAAAAGGCTAAAGTGCTTTAGGGGGTCTTATGTGTTCCTATAATATATAACAGTGCATTGCAGCATAAGCATTACATATCATCAAGGAGAATTCATATGATGCTATATGCAGTACATTATTATATTAACATTATATATCATTCCATTTTCATAGGGTGAGTGTAGCTACAACAGAAGTATGAACCTTTCTCCAACATACATCATAGGATCATTGCCCTCTCAGGACGGTCAACTGGCAGAAAAATCCTTCTTGTGTTGCATATTGATGCAATAAATCGGAGGATATTTTTGGCATTCATTAGCCCAGTGTGACCTATAATTCTACTTTGTATTCCAAATGCTTAACAATTGAACATGCACACATATATCTATACTTTATAAGTGCTTCCCTTGTGTATAATAGTAATAATTAATGTTACATAATGTTGGCAGGTAGATAATGCTTAACTCATTATCATATCCTTATACAATATGTTGTCTCTTTTTGTGGCTGATAATATCAAATCATAAAAACTTTTATTTCTAGAGGTTTAGGGTGTATATGACAAAACAATATACTATATAAGGAAATACATTTTTCAATCCTGGTTTTATTTCTGTCCTTAAAAGTGGATTTGTCTTATTTTCTTTCTATTTTGAGCTACAATAAATCCAGTTCCAGGCAAAACATTGACAGACAGAATGACTTCAAGTAATAATTTGAAACAATGTCTGCATTCTGAGCCCTTATATTAACTTTGAAAATGAAAATAAAAAATCTGCAGAGTCAATTGTTCTAGTAGTTTAACAAAATAATTGTGTGTGCCCTGTGTACAGTTAACTAATCTATTCCCATTGCTGACACCACAGAGCATATCTCAAAAAACTCACATTGTAGTATCAAGTAGAAAATACTATTTAAAATTATATATATTTTTTAAAACTACAAAAGTGTATTCACTCCAGTAAACAGTAAGGTTTGGTGGATGGAGAATGGATATAATTATTGTAAAATTGGTAAAACAAAACCTCAAGATGTATATTCAGATTTCTGTAGTAATTCACAAATGAAGGATACCGCACTTACACTTAGGAATCCATGTGCTTATCAGGGCCAGGCTTGGCAAAACCAAGTTTAGTAGATCAAATAAATTAGATCTAGGCACTCAGGATTGCTGCAGGAAGGCATGTGTTTTGGAACAAAAAAGTGCAATGTTTCGGCCTATACAAAGGCCTTTATCAAGCTATCACCTCACACTGAGGTGATGGCTTGATAAAGACCACTGTGTAGGTTGAAACTTTGCACTTTTTGTTTTAATAAGCCTGCCTTCCTGCAGCAATCCTGAGTGCCTGGACCTAATTTATTTTTATCTATTAAACTCACATTACTGGCTTATGTGTAGGAAATACATTTGAAGATGCAGTGTTGTGATATGAGTTATGGAGTAGAACCTAAAAGAAGGATAAAACTTACCAGGAAAGGTTAAAGGATCTTAACATGTATAGCTTGGAGGAAAGACGAGACAGTGGGGATATGATAGAAACATTTAAATACATAAAGGGAATCAATACAGTAAAGGAGGAGACTATATTTAAAAGAAGAAAAACTACCACAACAAGAGGACATAGTCTTAAATTAGAGGGGCAAAGCTTTAAAAATAATATCAGGAAGTATTACTTTACTGAGAGGGTAGTGGATAAGGCTTTCTTAACTTTAAGATAAGGCCAGTGACTAATGAAAGTATTTAGAAAACTGGGCAGACTAGATGGGCCGAATGGTTCTAATCTGCCGTCACATTCTATGTTTCTATGTTTCTATGGCATGAATCCGAGTGTAACTACTGGGCCCACATAGTGCATTCGATTAAAATGAATGGGAATTTTTACTTGGATAATTTATACTGGAAATCCACAAAGTAATTTTAGTTTGCAAATTAAACTATATCTGTAAGCCTGATCATGATAAGGAACATGATATTAATTTGTTATATTATTACTAGTATTACTTAGTAGTTGTTTTGTTTCTATAGTATTATTTATATTGTTTGCATACATTTTATGTTGTTTTAAACTGACTCAAATTCCAAGTTTGATTTATTCACAGTGTTCAAACTTTTCAATAAAAAAAAGGGATTTATATTTTGAGATTATCTGTCCATTTCACATAGATATACACTTTCTGCTGCTGTATGTTAAACTTTGAAATCTGTTCTAGTCTACAGTTGACATAAAAATCACATTATCGACTGGGAAATTTCATAAATTATAGGTCAGTCAGATCAGAGTACTTTCACCTTCTGTTCAGTCAGTTGACTCTAGTCAACCCCTCTCTATCTTGCTACTTCCTCCACCTTACACTTGATCCTATATGGCTCAAAAGTTAAGGACTGCATTGTAACAGTAAGAAATAACAAAGAAGGAAGTATATTCACTTCAGTCCCCTAAAGAGTACAAATGACTAGTTTTAACAATAATAGTTTAATAATCAACTATAATTGATGCCTGGGGTTATTATACCCTTTTAAATACATTTTATACATTTTTCCATAAATCTACATTTTGAAAATGCAAATAGGTTCCTTAGAAATATCCAAAGTCAGGGTAGTTGACATTTTCACACTTTATTTTACGATACAATTATTTTAGTATAATGCTGCATATTGTTTTTACCCCAATATTTCTGTTAAGAATGAATGATTAAATGAGATTAAATGTGATTAAATGTGCCGCCTGCACATTCTATGTTAAAAAATAGAATGTTAATTCACATTGAGGAAATCGTATGGGTGTTTTGTGACATTGTTTCATTTAATTCTACCACAGAACATTTTTACAATATTCTCTTGGGATCAGACATCCACAAAGAATAGAAAAAACAATCTACTCACAAAATAAAGAAAGAGATTTTTATATATTATGGTCCTATCAAATATACTATGAACCCAGCTGCAAAGATGCTTACAAATTTTCGGCATCACATTGTAGAAAGAAATGAATGGTGTTTCACTCTCTGTTATTCTCCTGATTGACAATCCTTTCACTAATAAAAAATAAAATAACTGTAATTTACACTATGGAAACAGTCTAATAGCAATGTCTAATTCTCTTAATTCAGAATCCAAGACATTTCTTTCTCACTGATAAAATAACTATTCAAATCTGGTAGTAAGCTTTATTTTTTATATTCACTGTTTGCTGCCTTTGTATTTGTAACATTTTTCTAATCAGTTCAGCATTTTTTTGTATTTCAATTGACATATGTTTACTTACACAAAAATGTATTTTAAATAACATATTTAGCTGCATAACGTTTTCAAATACTTTATAATTATCTACTGTCTAATTGACTTATTCTATAACTGGTACAAATAAAGAAGAAAGGGCAGCGTAAAAATCTATACTAGCTGCATAGCTAAAGACTGTTGTAGAAGTGTTGCGAAACATAGAATATTCAAGTCTACCTGCTGATTATCCATGATGCCCTTTAAATCTGAAACGGTGTAGAGTTCAACAATAATGAGGATCACCTCAATTTCAATTTCAATTTAAAATTCCAATTTTATTAATTGTATTAGATTTAGGAATAAACCATTATATCATAATACTAACCAGGGTGGATTACAGGCTAGTTTTGAGGAAGTAATACCAAAGTGATGGACCAATAGTAGGAAAGGTCCTAGCGAGTGTGGGTAAAGGGCTGAGGTTGGAAGGATTTAAAGTAAATTCTAAATGGAAGCTGAACATTTACAGTCGCAAATAGTCAAAATCTGTTGGAGACAATATAATCAAGGATAGTCCTGGGTATAACTAATGAGATGTGTTTCACAGAAGCAAAAGCAGTATTAAATGCATATGTTTTGAACATAGGCACTGTAGTAATAGTTTTCTTCAGTGATTCTATTTTCATTTTGAAAATCTTGAAGGACTGTGTTTTTTAGTATTGAATTACTCACCTGTTGTTTAGAAGAGGTAGGTTGTTTAAGAAACTACCTGTTCTCATTCAGGAAGTAGTTATCCGGTACACTAATGCTGATGGGTAGAATATCAACCATCATAAGAGAAGAATCTTTATATAGGGATGTAAATTTAAGAATAATTCAACAATTCAACACGCACTATAATCACTAGTTACAGTGCTAGCAGACTCTTATGAGGAACAGGTCTTGACTTCAGAGATTATAGAATAGGTGTGCACTTTCACACACTTAGACAAACACTAGAGAGAGGAGTAGATGCAACATCAGAAATAATTGCCTTTCCACTAGCACCAGTAGAGGGGTACGTGCTAGACTGTTTTGGTAGACAGACAGTCTCAATGCTGGGACATTCAGATACTGTGCTGTTTGTTCAAGTTGCATAATTCTGTATAATCACACTTAAAACACTCTTAAAATCCAACAAGGTAAAGCTTGGGGATTTATTCACTAAGCACAGAGTTGTAATGAATCCAAATAGATATTCCCATTTCCAAAAAATAGAATTTGTTATTCTTTGAATAAACACATAGAGTCTTTATACACTACTATATACTCATTGTCTGTTTTATAAGGGTCACTTGCTCATTAAGAAAAATATACAAACTGAAAATTTGAAACTCAGATTTAAATTGCCCTTTGACGTGTGTGTGTGCATGCAAAAACACCTGTGTAGACATATTATATCACACTTAAAATCTTGTTAAATATAAATTATTTATCTTTTAAATAATCATGTTTTGAGACACAAGGTAAACAATTATTGAAGATTGGAGCCATATATTGGATTTTCTTGTGCAACAGGTGGTCACTTAAAACACCCAAAACGAGTTTGCTTCAAGGCTTATAATCTAGTTGATGCAGTGTCATATTAAGTGAAGCATACCACTCTCCCATCTGGTCTGAACAACTGCTGGAGGTGGATCTACTAAAGATGCTGCATACCTAATGCTGCTGCTACACAATAATTAATACTCAGACAACCATAATTAAATGACTCATTTTGTTTTTTGTTGGGCATTATTTTAATTGTTTCTTCAAACACAAAATAATCCATTTAGAATTTTCTAAGCATTCAACATTTTTTTTGTCTGATAATGGAATAGCATTTTTTTAATCTATCTGTAATCTTTTAAGTAATTTGTTTTACTTGTGTTTCGTATAGATAATATTAGTGTGGTATAGCACTAAGGAAAATTGATTTAATATTGTTTAGTGTAATATAACCTAGATGAGAAACGTATTTTCTATACATTTTATCTGCAACTAGAAAATGTTACATCCACTGGAATTTATGGGAAGAATATAATATATTAAAAAGCATACTCTTTTTAAATTAGACTTATGATAGGCCTATATTTTTATTATATACACTAATAACCATGTAATTAAGTGAATGTTACTTCACCTTAGTACAGATTACTATGCATTTATTATATTGTTATTCTACTTTTTAATTTAAGAAAGCAATTGTATTGTTTGATTATATATTTATAGATGGAAATTTTCTCCCCCTATTTTCTTTTTTTTTTCTGATTTACTGTTAGAACTGGTTCTCTCTCTAATGGCACAAGTTAGCAAAAACAATTTTAAGACATGAGTTTCTCAAAGCTTTTGTCCAATCTCAGAGTTTTCCATTCTTTGTTTTTGCTGCAATGCATTAACTTGGCTTTCCCCACGTTCAAAAGGGTAATTCCGGCGTGGACACTATGCTCACTGTGCCATGAGGGTATCAGCTACACCTCGCTGACGAGGCTCAAAGGAGGCCGAAACGTTCGTCTGGGATTGCTGTATATATTGTGCAGAGAGAACTTGCCAGCATTTCAGTTCTGGACTGCTCTTATTGGTGGGATTAGTCTGATATGCCATTAAACTGGTTCTCTCTGTAATGGCACAAGTGAGCAAAAACAATTTTGAGACCTGAGCAGGGATTTTCTGAAGAGAAAACTACTTAGTTTTTCTAAGCTTTTGTACAGTCTCATAGTTGTCATATTCTCAGTTTTCGCTGTTATTTTTTTCCCCTTCTGTGCTTTTGTATTGTTTAAAGTTTATTGCTATTAGCATAATATTTTGACAAATTCCTTAATAAAAACTATTTGAAAAGGCAGTTTTACAGATTGTAGTATACACTGATCATGGGTGTGAGAAGGGGGGCACTAGGGTGTCCCCTTTTTCTTATTTAATACCCCACTCCCACTGGCCCACTCTCCACGGTTCATTTTTTGCAGACCCCATGGCCACTGGCTGCTCACTTTTTAGTAGATATGCCCACACTCACAACAAGGCAGACATGGGCATAAAAAAAAAACATCCCTTGCAGTAATGTGGGGGTCACATTGACACCCATGGACATTTTAATTTTTTCACTTTTTAGATGTGGCGTTTGGTTAGCTGGTCAGCCACCATATGTCTAAGCCTTGCAATACTGAGGGATTTTTAACTATTTGGTAGATGGCTGCTAGCATTGTCAATGGGCACATAGTAGCTAAATTTATTGTTTGTTTGCAAAAAGCAAGTGAATGATAATTTGTAAATCTGCATCTTGCCGGATGCATTAGGTCGGGTATCATTTTAAAATTGGTGCTTTTGTATAGGGTTCGGATACAAAAGAACTGCTTTTAAACCAGACGCTAACCACTTCCATTTGAATGATACAGATTTGGTCATGTTGACTGAATTCCGATGAGTACTGGCCTTAGTTCATTGTCACTGAATTTCCGTCCATTTAGACAAAATCCAATGTTTAGTGAATAACTCTGTATACAAACTGTATGATTTTGACAAAAACAAAGGAAGATAGAGGAAGCAAACATTGGTGATGAAGTTCGTTATCAATTGGTCCACCACTAAAAATGGAGAGGAATTAAGTCTAGAACCTGATGGAAAAAGTAATCTTCTTTATTTTATTCTATTTATTAAAAATAATGAGCTATTTTAAAAAACGATTAACACAATTGCCAGAGTCACATTACCGCAATACTTGCAATTTGAAATTCAACCCTGAACCCAATTTCTATGTTATCTCAAATCTAGAACTCCTAGTGTTGTTCTGTATTTAGAAATGTCACATAACTATTTATCATTTGCAAATTTTAATAGGCTTTTTCTAGTGTTTTGCTTTATAAATACACATTACTACCAAACAATAAATTAAGGACATTAATATTTTATCTTTTTACAAATTCATCCTCTTTCACTTTTTAAAACGAATTTAACTTTATGTAATATAATATGATATATATATATATATATATATATATATATATATATATATGGTGATCTTGATAAAGACCCAGCAGGGTCGAAACGTTGATTTTGCAGTAAATAATTTTGCACTTTAACCAAGACCTAGTGTGCTCCCCTCATTGTTTTTCTATATATATATATATATATATATATATATATATATATATATATACACAAATGCACGTGCCCCGCACTCAAAGTTCCCGGTCTTGTTGTTGCCTTGGTGCAATCCCCGGCTTAAATATGTATGATATCTTGATGGAGAACACCCAAAGGACTAAAAATGTATTTCAAATAGTGCTTTTTATTTAAACATCAAATCTTTGGATACAGAGTGTCGACGTTTCAGTCCCACTGGACTTTTATCAAGACCAGGATCAGTTTGGCTTATTGGGAGCAAGCTTTCTTTATCTAGTCCAGGTCAGACTCTGTGATATTTTTTGCTACAATGTGCACCCTACGAATTGGTAGCAACAGTGTGAAAACCCCCACCCCTTTTTTTTGGTCTGAACTCTTTGTTGTAAGTTTTATATCTGTGTTCAAGTTTTATTTTATCAAAAAAAGTTTACATACAAGAAAACACAAAGTGACAATAAATAGGCAAAATAAATCAACAATAATAATTACCAAAGTTCCACAAGCCTACTGGGACAGAAACACGAGCCATCAATACCCCCAATGTTTTGGCACCTACTGGCTGTCAGGATTACTTGTTGATCCAGCACGCAGAACTGTATCACACCTAGGACTAAAAGGTAACGTCTTACCAGGTCTCAGAATGGCCGGACTTAATGTACCAGTATCAAGGCAGCCTTGAAAAAGGCAGCCAGTAGGTGCTGAAACATTGGGGGTATTGGTGGCTCATGCTTTTGTCCCAGTAGGCTTGTGGAACTTTGGTAATTATTATTGCTGATTTATTTTGCCTATTTATTGTCACTTTGTGTTTTCCTGTATGTAAACCTTTTGTGGTTGAATAAACACATTTATATATTTCTTTTAAGTAGTTATAGTGTGCAATCTCTTTTTGTGGTCAATATAGTTGTTTGGGTACTTGAGGGTGTGCCTGAGAGTATTTGCACCTAGTGGTATCATCTTGCTTATGTTGTCTCTCCCTACGGTGTTGATGTTATAGGTTTTATTTATATTTTTATATGCTTTTTCCTTTTGTGCTTTTTTCGATTTTTATTAACTATATTCTATATATAAGGAGGAACAAGGATACCTCCTTTCTGAAAGCAGCATTAGGGCTTGCAGTATATGTACACATACACATTGTTAATAAATATTTTTCTAATTTTGAATTAATATATATATATTGTATTAGGTGTACTATTATTTAGACAATCCCCTATATGTACAGGTTTTTTTATTTTACCATCACATTTGTAGCACGGTTTTGATATACTCTGGAGTTAAGTACTCTAAAGTTTTTTAACTTAATATAATACATATGTTAAATTATACAACTGAGATAGAACTTGGACGGTTTATCTACTATTGCCCAGAACTTTGATCTACTCCAGTACAGTGAGAGCTATGCTTTTTTACTTCTACATTTGTTTCATTGTCAAATAAAGCCTTTTTTATTCACATCTTCGACTAATGGTGAGTTCGTGTAATTACCCAGGTTTGAATTCAACGCTCACAAGGGGCTGATCCTCCCAGTGCCTGATAGTTTGGAGTGGTACTACAACCACTCCTCAATTGTGAGTTAAATCATATAGACTATCACAGTACATACTGTATCTTTACAATATTGCACAAGGTCTGTATTTTATTTTTATATATTCTAGATCAGTAAAACCTACCAATAAGGAAGAGTGCAAGTATATATTTGTTTGATACATTACCACTCCTTTTCTATCACAGTGTTGTTGTTTTTTTTCACTTTGGTTGTATCCTGTTCATATTTACATATATACCACTGTGCTATTTTGTGTGGGCAATTTGTGCATCTTATATGATCTGATTACCACTTCTTTTCCATGGCTATCCACAATAGTGTTCTGTGTACCTACTACTTGGAGTATGGTACGCAGTACTGGAGACCATATCTTTAGAAGGATATTGATACTGAGTTCAGAGAAGGGCTACTAAACTGGTTCATGGATTGCAGGATAAAACTTACCAGGAAAGGTTAAAGGATCGTAACATGTAATGCTTGGAGGAAAGACGAGACAGGGGGGATATGATAGAAACATTTAAATACATAAAGGGAATTAACACAGTAAAGGAGGAGACTATATTTAAAAGGAGAAAAACTACCACAACTAGAAGACATAGTCTTAAATTAGAGGGGCAAAGGTTTAAAAATAATATCCGGAAGAATTACTTTACTGAGAGGGTAGTGGATGTATGGAATAGACTTCCAGCTGAAGTGGTAGAGGTTAACACAGTAAAGGAGTTTAAGCATGTGTGGGATATGCATAAGGCTATCCTAACTATAAGATAAGGCCAGTGACTAATGAAAGTATTTAAAAAATTGGGCAGACTAGATGGGACAAATGGTTCTTATCTGCCGTCACATTCTATGTTTCTATGTTACTCTTTGCTTTTTATGTTCAATTTTGGCGGGTTTATCATATCAGAGCTCCTTGTATGTTGCTGCATACTTAAGAGGGTTGAAATCTGTTCTTGCTGATAATACTCATTCAGTATAATTTTTGTTGCGCCGTTTTATCCTGCCTGTATTTTCATATATTAATAATTATTGTCCTGGGAGTTACTTCATATCATTCAAATAAGTGAAACCTTAAGCATAAACAACATGTAAATAAATAGTCCTGAAGTATTTATTTCTAGAGACACGTGAAACCTTAAAGGACCACTCTAGGCACCCAGACCACTTCAGCTTAATGAGGTGGTCTGGGTGCCAGGTCCTTCTAGGGTTAACCCATTTTTTCATAAACATAGCAGTTTCAGAGAAACTGCTATGTTTATGAATGGGTTAAGCCTTCCCCCTATGTCCTCTAGTGGCTGTCTCATTGACAGCCGCTAGAGGCGCTTGCGTGCTTCTCACTGTGATTTTCACAGAGAGAGCACGCCAGCGTCCATAGGAAAGCATTATGAATGCTTTCCTATGTGACCGGCTGAATGCGCGCGCAGCTCTTGCCGCGCGTGCGCATTCAGCCGACATGGAGGAGAAGAGGAGGATCGGAGGAGGAGAGCAGGAGGAGATCTCTCCGCCCAGCGCTGGAAAAAGGTAAGATTTAACCCCTTTCCCCTTTCCAGAGCCGGGCGGGAGGGGGCCCCTGAGGGTGGGGGCACCCTCAGGGCACTCTAGTGCCAGGAAAACGAGTATGTTTTCCTGGCACTAGAGTGGTCCTTTAAGCATAAAGCACATGTAAATAAATAGTCCTGAAGTATTATTTCTCTAGAGATACCATAAACATGAAAAACTTATATTAATACATATTGTCCTAGGAGTTTCTTCATATCATTCACAAATCGCAAAGGCCTGCTTTTCTTCCTGGATACTCCAGTGGTTTCTTTGCTGAACTTGCTTGCCACATTCCAGGAATATGGACATTTATCAAACTTGAAGATCCACACAGATAAATCTGAAGCTCTTCTGGCCACACTTTCACGACCAGAGATTGATCACTTGGGCACTAAATTTCATTTCAAATTGAGCAAGATACAAATCAAGTATTTAGGAATTAGCTGACCAAGGATTTGACTCTTCTGTATTAAGAAAATGTCTTCTGTATTAAGAAAATTTCTTTCCCATGCTTTGTATGTTAGACTCTGACATGTCCAAATGAGATGACTGCTGTGTATCCTGGTTTGGTAGAATAAACACTCTAAAGTTGAGTGTTTATTCTACCAAACCATGAGACACAACAGTTGATCCACTCTAAAACCTAATTTAGAGACTACTTTTGGTATATTCTTCAAATTGATCCATCTGCCTTAACAAGGTTTGTAATTGGGGACCTCAAGAGTCAGCAGATCACAACTTTCTCTCCTCAAAAAGACCATTCAAGTTGACCTCCCCTTCATTATACAGTACTATCGGGCTGACCATCTTCTGAAATTGGTGGACTGGCACATTAGGAGCTCGTGCAAGCATTTGGATTGACCTTGAAAATTCCCAAGTAGAAGGGACACTTCTAGTGATGTCCCGAACGGTTCGCAGGCAAATAGTTCCTGGTGAACATAGCTTGTTCGCGTTCACCACGAACGGCGAACATGTGCGATGTTCGGTTCGCCCCCTATTCGTCATCATTGAGTAAACTTTGACCCTGTTCCTCACAGTCAGCAGACACATTCCAGCCAATCAGCAGCAGACCCTCACTTCCAGACCCTCCCACCTCCTAGACAGCATACAATTTAGATTAATTCTGAAGCTGCATTCTTTTTTTTTTTTTCTTTTTTTTTCTTTTTTTTTAGACAGAAGTGTGTTATATTTGAGCATGCTAGGCTGAACATGCGTATATCATGGCTAGTTGCACTGAGGGTATGAGTATATAGCAGTACATTGTTGTGAAAGATGGCTGTCATGTTTAGGGTGCAGCTTGCACGTTATCAACTGTGTATTTATATCAGCAGCTCCACCACTAGTTATAAATCAAGTGTGAGTCACCCCATGAGATGAGACTAGTGAATAACATAATACATGAACGGTTAAGGTAAAGGCATGTAAGGAACTACGACAATAAACTCTTTAGGAGGTGAAATAATGACATGTTTAAACGCTTGCTACTTTACGATTAGTTAATGTGCAGAGAGCAGTTCATGTGATCAAAGGCATGGTGTGGAGGATCGGCTATAGTGGGACATGCTTGGCAGGCTGCTGTTTACTGCTTGTGCTCATCCGATCCCTTCTGGGTGCCAGGTGCATACCCTGGGAGTCCCTGATACCTGGAACAACAAAGGCAAGTCTCTGGCTGAGTGCCAGGTCTGTGGCTTGAGGTGGTGGAAGCTTGTTTTGTCGGGTGGTCGGATCTGTCCCGGTGGTGCTTCACGTCCGGTGCGGTATTGTGGTGGCTTAAGGTGGAGGCGAGTGCTTGACGTGGGGCAGGCTCTGCATTTCTGTTTGTGCCTCCGGTCCCGTCTTCGACGCCTTTTGCGTTGGTGGATTTTAATGGGGACTGCTTCACCTAGCTGTGGTGGAGCTTGTTGGGGCTTCCTGCTTGTTATTTGCTTCCAAAATTGATTAAAGAGTCTATCCAGTTTAGACTCAATATCCTGCCATGCTTTGCTGGTACCAGGAGGACACGCGGCTGCGTATGTCAGCCTGGGCGGCTGTGCTCTGTGCGTCCATTAGCTCCAGACAGCCTCTCAGGGGTGGACCGGGATTACCCCCACTAGTCCGAGGGGGGGGGGGGTAATGGAGCTCCTGCCGGGAAATAGCTGCTCCTGGGCATCCCAGGATCGGGAGATCGGCCACCTGTCCCACCCGGTGAGCACCAGGCCACACTTGCCAAGCGGAGGTAAGTAAGACTCGAGTTGCTGACCGCTATTAAGCATGTCAGGTCAGTCAGGTAGGAGCAACATTGCTGGGTCATCCCCTTTTAGGGTGAAATTCGCTTGTTGATAGCTGCTTAAAGTGAGATATTGAGGGAGCTCACAGGAAGTGCGTCTTTCCTCCATGACAGCTAGGCCCCGCCCCCCGGAAGCTGCATTCTTAGTGAGAGGAGGGACAGTGTAGCTGCTGCTGATTTAATAGGGAAATCGATAGCTAGGCTAGTGTATTCAGTGTCAACTACAATCCTGAAGGACTCATCTGATCTCTGCTGTAAGGACAGCACCCCAAAAAGCCCTTTTTAGGGCTAGAACATCAGTCTGTTTTTTTTTTTTTATTTGTGAAATAATAGCAGTCAGTTTCCTTCACACGTGTGCGTTTCAGGGCCTGCCAGGGCACAGTGTCACACCAGTGCAACTCATATCTGGTGTAACAGTAGTGTACATTTGATAGGAAAATGGGTTGGCCCATACGATAATTATGATGTAACTGGACAGAGAGGGAGTAACCCTCAAAAGTTGGACAAGAACAAAGAGAGAGAACACTGTCCTAAAGAATGAAAACACAATAGTGAATATTGGTATCACAAGGGACGTTCCCAACGTCAAGTGTCACAATTATTCAAAATAATGTGCTCTAGAATATAAAACGTTTAAAAATCAATATTTTAATGAGTAACAGAAAAACGTTCCTAAGGTAAACTGTCCCCAGTGTATTTAATCCAGTGTATCGTGGCTAACTAGTAGCTGGTCGCCAGAGTAATGGATATAACACCTATGGAGGCGTGTACCTAGGGGGTGAGGTGGGAAACAGGAAAACGAATGGGGGAGGGTTGGGAGGACAAAAAGACACAAAGTGTAGCAGAAGATGTGTTGCCACGATAAGTGTGATCCACTACACCAATACTCCCATAATAGTTAAATCTCTCACTAAAATGGTAAGCTTGTAGTGACAACCATTCAAATAATTTGTCGGTTCCAGTACAGGTAGTCTGGATGGACCGGGATGAGGATATACCTCTGAGAATCCCTGTGGTCCAGACCTTATAGCCAAACTATTAGCCAGTGTCAAAGCCTCAGTAGGAAATCACTTAGTGAATCTCTAGCGCTACAGGAAGTGTCCAAGCCTCAGTAGGAAATCACTTAGTGAATCTCTAGCGCTACAGGAAGTTAACCAAGTTATCCTGAGGTGGTTATTGCATTTTTTACATCCACATATATCGTGTCGGAGGACATCTTTGCTCATCACACTACCCCTGAGAGGGTGAAAGGCCTGAATAATCGTTTGTTTGTGAGTGCATTTCTAATCTCACTTTAAACACTACTTATATTTACTTTTTTACGCTATGAAAGTGTTTTCAATTTTCACACAGATTCCATTCAAGGAAATTTGACCTATATCAGGTTGTCCTTTTGTATTTTATTCATTATACGTATTCTGGGTGGTTTCCATTTTTGTCTATTTGCTATATATTTCCACAGGTGGTTGTGAAATTCACCTGGAACTATCTCAGTATACGTGTATTCTCTTAGTGTATATACTTTATTTCTTCGTTTCATTATTTGGTCACTGTAATAATGTATCGTTATAGATACTGTGTTACAATGGGGATGATCCGTACAAGTGAGTCTAGCTGTCTCAGCAATTTCACAGGTGCTACGGTAAGCAGTGTAGCCCTTGGCACCACACCAAGATACTTTGGGGGGTCCGTATAGAGGGATAACTATTGCACGGATCATAGAAATCCTATTGATCCTGATAGTTCTCAATGCTACAGAAGTTTTGTTGGCTAGATACAGAGTGTGGTAATATCTAGTCCAGCATAGGGTGATAGCTGAGAGAGCGCCATAGAGATACAAATCAAAGCCTTAGGATTGCTACAAAGTAGGAAAAAATGCCTTCATGGGCATTTAGTCATAGGAAAGAGAGGTTTAGAAAGGGTTTGAAAGAACTTGCTGGTATAAGAAGTAAGTACTGGCAGAAAGTGGCTATAGAACCGGATGGTTGGCACCACAAACGGTATGGAGCTCAATACTGCTCGTCACTTACTACCATCAGGTAAGTATGCTGACGAAAGTGCAGAGAGCTTAGTAAAAGTGTGTATGTATATACAACCCCGGTCGGAATAGCACTCAATACTACTCGTCACTGTACTACCTTCCCGGTACCACGGTCAGTAATGCGAACAAATTGGTTTGCTCAAAAACCCAGGAGGCAGTCATAGATGAGTATCTTGACGAGAGTACTAAGAGCTTTGTCGGAATGTCTAGAGACCCGACGCGCGTTTCGCCCTGTTTAGGGGCTCGTCAGGGGAAAGAAATGAATCCCCCCAGTGGCAGACTTATATATCCCACCCTTGCAGCCGATTGGTCCGTTTTCAGCCGGCAAAAAGTGGAGAACTACGGTGGCTCAGTAGGGTCAAAAATCTGACGGTGTAAAAAAAAATAAAAAATAGTGGAGAACTACGGTGGCTCAGTAGGGTCAAAAATCTGACGGTGTAAAAAAAAAAAAAAGTGGAGAACTACGGTGGCTCAGTAGGGTCAAAAATCTGACGGTGTCAAAAAAAAAAAAAAAAAGGGGAGAACTACGGTGGCTCAGTAGGGTCAAAAATCTGACGGTGTCAAAAAAAAATTAAAAAAAATTACTGACTGAGTTACCAAAAGAGTTCTCATCGTATCCATTTCTGAGCATATCTGTAGTGCTAGTAATCCTCTCAGAAGTTGTTAGGGATCCTAGAGTGTGGCATAATACACAGATTATTGTTATTATGCCAAGAGGAGGTGAAGTATGATAAACAGGAGTATTTAAGCCAGATAAGGCTAAAGCACCCCTCATTATAGATGCATAAAGGTACCGTAATCCCTAGTTGCATTGTTAGAAATTATATGTTGAATATATTTTACAAGGAAAGTTTTGTGATAAGGAAGTAGTGCACAGATCAAAAAGTGGCCGGATTCCAGCCCTTGGTGAACATCCTAGCGATGTTTATAGAAAGGAAGTTCATGACATGTATTTGTCAATTAAAGCATGCCGTGTTTGAGAGCACGAGATTAGGTCACTTGTAAGTACATGATAATTATTGGCTATTTACATATTTACAAAAGGACCAGAGGAGGGAGGAACAGTGGTGCTCGATGACCTCCAATTATCGGTGTACAAATGGTGTGTAATTAAATTCTTTGTTTAAGCCACAAGGGGCTAAGGTCTTAAAGATAAATATCCAGCGGGATTCTTTTTGTAATAGAGTCTTATTGAAGTCGCCTTTTCTTGGATTAGGCATTTGTTTCTCGATGGCTTGAAAACGTAGATTGTCAGCAATGCCGTTGTGGAAATTCTGGATATGTCTTGCAACTGTGGTTGGGGTGACCGTATTCTTGATGGAATTGACGTGCTGCAGGATCCTCCTTCTAAATTGTTGATAGGTCTTCCCGATATATTGGATTCCACAGCTACAGGTGATAAGATAGATGAGCCGGGTGGTGCCGCAGTTTATTAAGGCATTTGTGTCAATGCTGATACGCGTCTGAGTGGAAACCACCGACTTGCTAGGTGAGACGTATTGGCAGGCCTTGCAATGGCCGCATTTATAGGTTCCCTTGAGATCAGACAGCCAGTTGGATGGTGTTGCGGGGGATGAAAGGTAGCTATGGACAAGTTGAGGATAAATTCATGAAACTGGCTGAACCTTGCGGTGGTGACGACATGCTGCTCCCACCACCCCAAAAATAGATTTGTGTATGTGGGTGCGCAAGCTGTCCCCATGGCAGTGCCGGAGACCTGGAGATAGTAAGAGCCATTGAACACAAAATAATTGTGCATCAAAATGAACTCAAGTGAGGATAAAATGAAATCCTTCTGGGAGTCATTGTACGCTGTGTTGTCTAGGAAGAACCTACAGGCCCTAAGTCCCAACTGGTGGGGAATATTAGTGTAGAGGGAGACCACATCTAAACTCGCTAGTTGTGTGTACGGGGGGACAATCAAGTCCTGTAATGCAAGTAGGGTGGATTTTGTGTCCTGAAGATAGGATGGTAGTTTCAATACTAAGGGATGCAGAATTCTTTCAATAAATTTGCTTAAGGACTCTGTTAAGCATTTGTTACCGGAAACAATCGGTCTACCTGGGGGAGGTCGAATACCCTTGTGGACTTTGGGTAGACAGTAGAATGTTGCGATAGTCGGTGTCTTATTTGGCAACAAGAATTTGAGTTCGTCTTGGTTGATGATCTGTTGACTCAAGGCATCTTGTAGTAAAGATTCAAGTTCTTTGACATAGATGTTGGTGGGATCTGAAGGGAGTGTTCTGTAATATGAGCTGTCATTCAGATGAGATAAACACATCTCGACATAGTCTGAGCGTTTTAGGAGCACAATATTGCCGCCTTTGTCGGCTGGTTTTATTACCAGGTCCGGTTGTTGTTGTAATTCTTTTAGAGCTCTCCGTTCAGAAAAACTCAAATTGCTTGTTCTACGATTCAGGTCTCTATTTGTCTCAAATTCTTTTAGTGATATTTGAAGGAATAGGTCCACATGAGGAGTGTCCGAGAAATTGGGGGTGAAGTAGCTTGGTGGTTTGAATTCTGTGAGTGGTCTCATAGGGTCATTTTCATATAGGAGGCTATCCAGTGTTTTCGACATTTCATATTCCTGGATAGTTAAACCTAGTTCGTTGGCTGCTGCTTGGTCTTTTTTTGCGTGCATTATATTAAGAGCTAGTTTTCTTCCAAAAAGGTTTAAATCCTTAGCCCAATTGAATTTGTCACAAATAGGGGTAGGTACGAAGGATAATCCCTTGTTTAGCAGACTCATGTGATGTTTTGAGAGGTGTACGTCAGACAAATTAATTATTTTCTCTGTTGTTACTGCCTTTGGGTACGATTTTGGGTCTTGTATGACCATCGGTCCCTGTCTTTTAGGCGACCCCGCAGTTGGTGTGGCTGTACCTGGTCTAAAAAAGGATTTGCAGCTGGGACGGTCGGTTCAGCAATATTGCTGTCCCCTGAGATGGGAATATCAAGGAATGAGACCGCTTTATCTGAGTTTTTGAGGATACTCCTTTTTGAGTTTGGCTGTGAACTCGTATCTCTTATCCGTGACCTATTCCGTGGGAATGAGGGTCTCCGTCTGTTCTGTGGCTGTTGTTCCTGATCCGACCAGTCAGTTTCCCCGGATGAGGAACCCCTATAGGTATTTTTACGTCTGGTGATATTAGTTTGTCTAAAGATGTTTCCGTTTTTAAAATCTTTGAAATCTCTTTGGAATTTGTTATGTTTCTTTGTTTTTAGATGTTGTTTAAAATTAGTTATATTCTGTTGCAGTTTAGTTTCCATGGAAGGGTATAGGTCATCTGTCTTATAGTTTTTAATTTGTGTGATTTCACCCTTAAGTTTTAAGTTGCAGACTTCAAAATTGCTAGTTTCCAGTTTTACCAGGAAATCCATTAACTTGAAGGAACAGCTCAGCAAAATTGAGTTCCATTCGCTGAGTTGTTCATCGGTTTGGACTTTATCAGGGAGTAGGATCTCGGGACGTAGGCCTCTCGGAACTAGTTTCTGTTCTAAGTATTGTTTGAGGCTCGTAAGTTCCCAGAAACTCTTTAGTTGTTGTTGATAAGTTTTTTGAATTTCGAAAAATGCTGTGTTGATATTATCATTGCTAATACCTTGTGAAGATAATGGATTGATGGAGAAAACGTTTGTGATTTCCTCTTGACCTAGGTTCGGGTCACCAAGTTTATCAAGAAGGTCAGTCATTAATACAAGTAGTAAAGTTCCACGTGATCAAGTCTAGGAGGACAATAGGATGGAGGAGAGCCCAACCGCTAATAATCTGTGAAGGAGCTTGTCAGCATGGCCAAATTGGTATTAAAACCTCAGAGAAATGTGATAGGAAAATGGGTTGGCCCATACGATAATTATGATGTAACTGGACAGAGAGGGGGTACCCCTCAAAAGTTGGACAAGAACAAAGAGAGAGAACACTGTCCTAAAGAATGAAAACACAATAGTGAATATTGGTATCACAAGGGACGTTCCCAACGTCAAGTGTCACAATTATTCAAAATAATGTGCTCTAGAATATAAAACGTTTAAAAATCAATATTTTAATGAGTAACAGAAAAACGTTCCTAAGGTAAACTGTCCCCAGTGTATTTAATCCAGTGTATCGTGGCTAACTAGTAGCTGGTAGCCAGAGTAATGGATATAACACCTATGGAGGCGTGTACCTAGGGGGTGAGGTGGGAAACAGGAAAACGAATGGGGGAGGGTTGGGAGGACAAAAAGACACAAAGTGTAGCAGAAGATGTGTTGCCACGATAAGTGTGATCCACTACACCAATACTCCCATAATAGTTAAATCTCTCACTAAAATGGTAAGCTTGTAGTGACAACCATTCAAATAATTTGTCGGTTCCAGTACAGGTAGTCTGGATGGACCGGGATGAGGATATACCTCTGAGAATCCCTGTGGTCCAGACCTTATAGCCAAACTATTAGCCAGTGTCAAAGCCTCAGTAGGAAATCACTTAGTGAATCTCTAGCGCTACAGGAAGTGTCCAAGCCTCAGTAGGAAATCACTTAGTGAATCTCTAGCGCTACAGGAAGTTAACCAAGTTATCCTGAGGTGGTCACTGTAATAATGTATCGTTATAGATACTGTGTTACAATGGGGATGATCCATACAAGTGAGTCTAGCTGTCTCAGCAATTTCACAGGTGCTACGGTAAGCAGTGTAGCCCTTGGCACCACACCAAGATACTTTGGGGGGTCCGTATAGAGGGATAACTATTGCACGGATCATAGAAATCCTATTGATCCTGATAGTTCTCAATGCTACAGAAGTTTTGTTGGCTAGATACAGAGTGTGGTAATATCTAGTCCAGCATAGGGTGATAGCTGAGAGAGCGCCATAGAGATACAAATCAAAGCCTTAGGATTGCTACAAAGTAGGAAAAATGCCTTCATGGGCATTTAGTCATAGGAAAGAGAGGTTTAGAAAGGGTTTGAAAGAACTTGCTGTTATAAAAAGTAAGTACTGGCAGAAAGTGGCTATAGTACCAGATGGTTGGCACCACAAACGGTATGGAGCTCAATACTGCTCGTCACTTACTACCATCAGGTAAGTATGCTGACGAAAGTGCAGAGAGCTTAGTAAAAGTGTGTATGTATATACAACCCCGGTCGGAATAGCACTCAATACTACTCGTCACTGTACTACCTTCCCGGTACCACGGTCAGTAATGCGAACAAATTTGTTTGCTCAAAAACCCAGGAGGCAGTCATAGATGAGTATCTTTTTTTTTTTTTTTATATTCTTTATTTTTGTGAGTACAGCACAATAAAACAATACCACGTGTTATACTCGTAATTTCATAACATAAACCATATCGCTCTGTAACAATTGTGACACATGGGTGGGGACTACCCGGTTTTACATTTTTTGGGCCTAGGTAACCCTTTATCGCCCTATCTATAGCGCTTTGACACTAGTATGGCAAGGGAGGTTGCATCCGTCTAGCTTTAAGTGCCTGTATGCTTGGTGTCGGGGTATATCTCTCTGCGGGAGCTAAGGCACTTCTAGGTTTGGGTGTGTTGCGCGTGGGACCTAAGTCAGGAATGCGTGTCATAGCCAGGCATGGCTATCCAGGTTACAAGCTGTGAGTGCCCCAGTGAGTTGACGGTTGCTTTATAAGCTAATTTGCGCACTCTATGGGCATGTGGGGGGGGAGGGGTGGCTTAGCATATAGGAGTATTCGGTTGCTTATGGAGCCATTGTTGTGGGGACATGGGAAGAGCGCAATTTATAAACTAACATATGCATAAAGTAGAAAAGGAAACAATATGAACTGCATAGGAGAAAATAGACTTAAAACGGGTCAAGTGTCTCTCCTGTTGGCTGCAACAGATGAAAGGTTTGTAAGTCCTGTTCAGCTGCTGTCTTGTCAGGTCGGTCGGGCAGTGGACCTCTGAACCTCTCCTCTTGGGACGAAGGGAGTGATCTCCGCCACAGTCCACGATGGACGAGTTGTCGCTTGTGTTGTTAGTGCTGGGAGGCCAAGTGCCTGCAGGAAGGCCGGTATGTCGGATGCGTGTGAGAGCTTATGTGTCTTGCCCGCCTTTTCTGCCTGGAGACGATGTGGGCCCCACTTGTAGGGGACGGCGTGTTCCTGGAGTACCTGAGTGGCTGGACGGAGGGATTTCCGCCACAACATGGTGTGTTTTGAAAAGTCCCTGTATAATGCCAGTTGTGCCCCCTCAAATGCTACTGTGGGGGAGCCCCTCGCAGCCCCCATGAGCAGTCCTCTGTCAGAGTCCCGCACAAACTTGATCAATACGTCGCTGGGTCCTTCGCGTGGCGTGGAGGCTGCTCTGGTGAGTCTGTAGCAAGAGTCTATCGTGACCAATTTTGCCTGTCGCGGTGTCAATAGCGTGGCCGTAAGTCGCCGGCAATAGTGCGGCAATTCAGAGCCGGTGATTGCCTCCGGTACTCCTCGGACCCTTAGGTTCCTTGCCCTATTCCGGTCTTCCATGTTAGCCAGTTGGATTTGTTGGTCCGCATATTGCTTGCGAAGGGAGCACAGCGCTGCGTCCGTGGCGCTTTGCGCTAGCTTGGTGTCCCCCAGGCCTACCTCCACTTGTGCCACTTTGTTGGTGAGTGTAGTCACCTCTGCTCGCACCAGTGCCATGTCCGTTTGGAACATGGCCTGAATGTCCTTCACCAAGGCTTTAATATCCGCCTTAGTGGCTGGTGCAGCATCCCCCATGTCCATGGGTTCCTGAGGTACCTGTAGTGCTCTGTTAGGTATTGCAGGCTCTGCATAGTAGCTGTCCTCGTCCGAGGATTGTGTGGTATAAGTTTCAGGCGCCATTTTGGAACTTGCAGGCCGCGAGGCCGCGCGGAGAAAAGCTCCGATATCTCCGGATCCCATGCCCGGATCGGCTTTCTGCTTTTTGCTCTTTTTCCCCATAGTGTGGGGTTGTCGTGTGTCGGCTTAAGAGCCCGGTGTGATCGCGGATTGCGGCACCGGGTGGGTTAATTCCGATGTCCCGCACGGAGCTATTGAACAGTGCGGCCGGTGAGCTCGGGTGCTGGCTCCGCCCCCCCATAGATGAGTATCTTGACGAGAGTACTAAGAGCTTTGTCGGAATGTCTAGAGACCCGACGCGCGTTTCGCCCTGTTTCTAAACCTCTCTTTCCTATGACTAAATGCCCATGAAGGCATTTTTTCCTACTTTGTAGCAATCCTAAGGCTTTGATTTGTATCTCTATGGCGCTCTCTCAGCTATCACCCTATGCTGGACTAGATATTACCACACTCCGTATCTAGCCAACAAAACTTCTGTAGCATTGAGAACTATCAGGATCAATAGGATTTCTACGATCCGTGCAATAGTTATCCCTCTATACGGACCCCCCAAAGTATCTTGGTGTGGTGCCAAGGGCTACACTGCTTACCGTAGCACCTGTGAAATTGCTGAGACAGCTAGACTCACTTGTACGGATCATCCCCAGTAGTGTACATTTAAAACAAAATAAATGGGGGGTTGTTGTCACCTTTCGGGGACCCTTGGTGTTGTACGTGGCTGGGTGGTGGAAGAGACCTTCAATGACATTAGTGAGGAGAAGGAACGGGACATGGCTAGCTTGGTATCCAACCTTGTGCAAATGGGGAGTTTGCGTTTGTGCAAATGGACTGTTTGCGGTTGTTTGCGGTGCGTTAAATGGGGAGTTTGGTCTGTCACTGTGAAGCGGGCGTAACCCTTACACTACCTGATTGATACAACATCATACCTGATGTTTTAAAGCACGTTATTCCAAACAATTTAGGAATGTTAGGTGATTTATGCCCTTTATGGATTAAAACCAGACTCTGCATCAACTATGTAATTTTCCATGGGAGTTTTGCCATGGATCCCCCTCCGGCATGCCACAGTCCAGGTGTTAGTCCCCTTGAAACAACTTTTCCATCACTATTGTGGCCATAAAGAGTCCCTGTGGGTTTTAAAATTTGCCTGCCTATTGAAGTCTATGGCGGTTCGCCCGTTCGCGAACATTTGCGGAAGTTCGCGTTCGCCGCTTGCGTACGGAAAATTTTATGTTTGCAACATCACTAGACACTTCCATTAACAATTTGGACAATTAACTCATTAAGTGATAACCGTATATGCGAACACCCCTTTCTAGGTTCGATCGTGAAGCGTGGCTTTCATTGAGAATATTGTCTCAGCTTACTAAGCTGCTGTCCCCATTAACCTCTATCACAGGTAATCCCGAGGTTGCGGGAGGTCTCTCATCCAGAGATGTATCTGGGTTTGGTGGTCACAGTTCCCCTGGCAAGATTCTATATCGTGACATGATAGGGTGGCCAATTAATGGGTAAAACATTTGATCTGGTGGGAGACACAAGTTTTGTGCACATAAATTAGGGCCATGCCTAGAGAGCAACAGTGGATGTGATAGAGGAGATCCATTGCCCGAGACTTAGTTGGCTCAAGGAGGGAAGAGATGTCTTGGCTGGAGGTGACTGGGATGACAGACTTGATAGTTGGAGATGTGATCAAAGGTAGGGTTATGGCTGGGTGGCTGTGGGTAGGGGAAGCTTGTGGTTCATGTTAGCCTCAAGGGCAGTGAAAGGAAGGAAAAAAAGGAGTAAAGAAATTTGTTCATGAGTATATTCCCCCACACATTTATTTTTCTGTCTCTTCTTCTCCCCTCATCCCACTCACTCCTTCTTTTTGTCTTTCTTTGTCTGGGGGATTGGTGGCCAAATGGGCAGGAGTTGTTGTTAATGGGAGTCACTAGAGACATAGCGCTGCAGTTAGTTCCTTTGAAACATACAGGAAATAAGCTGGTTTCAACGCTTCAGCTCTCCAAGAACCCCATTTGGACTGCTTAATGTAATTCCTACCTGATGCCTTTTTGATAAATCTCATTTCGGTAACTTAGCATTTTTATTTTTTTTGTCAATCTTTGTTTTATTGAAGCATTATGGGAACGTAACAGAAAGGAAGAGAAGGAGATATATATCTGTAAATATGCACATGAATACAATAAACAATAACATTGGTATATTCTCACATGAGTGTCTGATTCATTTGATGTTTTAAGTAACATTGCGTTCTCAGGTTAACTAGGCATATATAATCATTATATATTAACATGCAAGCTGTTTAATACAGGCTAGGGCTAACTTTTACGTGAGAGTAAGTAACGCTTAAATAATCTGGGCTTTTCACGTGTAATATGTTATAAGGTAGACATACTAAGCAAGATGTGGGCTATGCACCTCAAAAGTATTATGTCTAATGCGGAGGGTCATGTTAGGGTCTACAAGCTCAGTACATTTGACTGATGCGCCTGCTCAAGTGTGCAGATAAAGCTTAACAAGAAATTGTGACATGAAGATAACTAAAGATTATGTAAACTCTGCTTGACATGTGAAGAGGAAAATAAACAATAAGTAATCAAGCTTGCCAAACCCTATACTGCACTTTGTTTCATTTCAAAAGTAATTTCAGTAGCGGTGATTTGCCCTCTCAGGGTAACACCATTATATAGACTTGCCCTTTTCACTGGAGATGTGATACAAAGACCGTAAGCTAGGCATGAGGGAGAGTGGAGAATAAGATCATATTACATGCTTAACGGGTTGATCGGTTAAAAAAAAAATAAAAAATAAAAAATAAACATGTCTAGTCCGCTGGGATTCTGCAGCAGGGTCGATAGACTAAACATTTTTGGAGCATGCAAGTCTAAAACAGACATAGATAGTAGAGAGCACTGGAGGCAGTTGGAATAGGGCATATATCTGTGTGGAGCTTAGCGGGAGCGTCTACAAGTGTTCTCAGCCTACTCCGCAAGGGGGGATCTTGCCGTGACATTGGGAAGCCAGTCCACCGGACCGCTGTATGGGTATAAGTCGTGGGTGGCGGGGGGTCCCTCCCCAGCTCCAGGTCTTGTTCCAGGTCAGCATCCTTGGACCACAGACTCGGGATCTCTGAGAGGCCGTGTCTCTCCCTGTTTGAGTGTTGCAGAAGGGCATGGTGGTCGTCTGCCGCCAGCGGCGTGTGGCCTTCCGGCGTTGTGGTCGATGCCTCGGAGGGGGTTCCCTCTGGTTGAGCTTGTGGCGGGTATGTGGAGGATTGCTTTGCCCGGGAAGGACCTGTTCCGCCCAATGGTACCACTCCTCCCTGCTTCTCTGTCTTGAGTAGGGGGTGGCTGGGAAGCCCGCAGCTCCAGCTTCTCCCAGAAGCTTTGGAAGATAGCGTCAAGTCGCTCATGTAGAGGCTGGGTAGGTGTAGGCCCAAGATCATGGTCGGCAGCCACCATCTTGTTAACGGGGTGTGAGTTGCAGACGGTCGCAGAAGCTTGTAGTAGCTTGTGACCCTGTGTAATGTGGACCGGGATGACCCCCGCCGGTCCATAGGGGGGGAACATGGGCTCTGCAGAAGATTAGCCGGGTTTAAAATCGGCGGGAGAGCGGCCGTCTCCCCCGTGCCGCCCGTGTGAGTAGGCCGCATGTTAGTGCAGAGCGGTGCTGAGTGGTGCATCCACATTTATGGTATCTTTGTGGAGGTCTCGGGTTTCTCTGCCCAATGTCAGCCTCCAAGTGCCCGATTTCGGTGTCTGTGTGGGCAGATGCAGCTTAAATTGCCGGTTGGCACAGGAGCTGTTGCTGCCTGCATCCGCCCTGCTCTGCGGTCAGGCCCCGCCCCCGGTAGCTTAGCATTTGATATTGTTTAAATTAGTATTCTATATCTCACACACTGTCTTAATCATTGCCTGTTCTTCCATTATACTTTCTTACCGAGTATCATTATTCAACACTGTTAATAAAACATACTATTGTGATAAGCTACACATTCTTTCTTATGTTGTTTTCTGATAACAAAAGCCTACTAAATAAAGATTGTCTAAAAAAAAAAAAAAAGAACGCAAGAACCAGTAATTAACCCCTTAAGACCGCAGCCAAATGTACAAGTTGTGAACAGAACAAAACGTAAACAAAACCTGCCATTTGCGCTATATGTCTGTCCAACCGTAATTCACCTCTTTCATATTAAATGCACCCCCCTTATTATATATCATTTTATTCAGGGGAAACAGGGCTTTCATTTAACATCAAATATTTAGGTATGGAACATAATGTAATATAAAAAAATATAAAAAAAATGGGAGAAAAAAATAATTTTTTAATTTTTTTCAGTTCTATGTGACATTTTAACTGTGGATGTCAAAATACTGTTTGCTTTTACTGCAATACAATACACATATTTGTATTCAGCGATGTCTCACGTGTAAAACAGTACCCCCTATGTAAGGTTTTATGGTGTTTTGGGAAGTTACAGGGTCAAATATAGCGTGTTACATTTGAAATTGAAATTCGCCAGATTGGTTACGTTGCCTTTGAGACTGTATAGTAGCCCAGGAATTAAATTTACACCCATAATGGCATACCATTTGCAATAGTAGACAACCCAAGGTATTGTAAATGGGGTATTTCCAGTCTTTTTTAGTAGCCATTTGGTCACAAACACTGGCCAAAGTTAGCGTTAGTATTTGTTTGTGTGTGAAAAATGCAAAAAAAACACCAATTTTGGCCAGTGTTTGTGACTAAGTGGCTACTTAGTACCCCATTTGCAATACCTTGTTGTCTACTATTGCAAATGGTATGCCATCATAGGGGTAATTTTCATTCTTGGGCTACCATAGGGTCACAAAGGCAACGTAAGCAATCTGGCGAATTTTAATGTGAAAAAAATGAAACACAAGCCTTATATTTGACACTGTAACTTTTGAAAACACCATAAAACCTGTACATGTGGGGTACTGTTGTACTCGGGAGACTTCGCTCAACACAAATATTTGTATTTCAAAACAGTAAAAAGTATTGCAGCAATAATATCGTCCGTGTAAGTGCTGTTTGTGCGTGAAAAATGCAGAAAACTTCACTTTTACTGGCGATATCATCGTTGTAATACATTTTACTGTTTTGAAACACTAATATCTGTGTTCAGCGAAGTCTCCCGAGTAAAACAGTACCCCCCATGTACAGGTTTTATGGTGTCTTGGAAAGATATAGGGTTAAATATAGTGCTAGCAAATTAAATTACCTATACTTTCGGCATGGGTTGTCAGGCAGGTCCCGCTAATTGTAATTAATTAGGATACCTAATTATGTCAAATTATTACATAAATATATGTGTAGAATTAATATATGTATATATATATACATATGTGTATATATACCTATATATATATATATATATATATATATATATATATATATATATATATATAATTTTTTTAAAAATATTTTTATTTATATATAGGTATATATATAGTGATATATATGTATATATTTATGTATATAGATATATATATATTATTTCGTTCTACGTGTATTTTGATATAAATATATATTAATATCACAATACAGTTAGAACGAAATAACACACATCTATATATTTTTTAATTATTTATTTTTAAATATTTTTTAAATTTTATTTTTTGACGTATTTACATATAATTTTTTTTATATTATATATAAATATATATATATAACAATAATTATATATATATATATTTAATCAGTATCAGTCTACGTGTAATTTGATGTATACATATTTAAATACACTTTGTGTATGTGTAAATGTGTGTGTGTGTATGTGTATATATATATATATATATATATATATATACTTAGATCATATATATATAATATATATGATCTAAGTATATTTTATTTGTAACTAATTTTTTTTATTTATTTTTTTAACTAATATTTTATTTTTTCACAGGAGAGGGGCAGAGACAGTGTCAGCCAGTGATTTCACATCACTGGCTGACACACAGGATCAGTGATCACAGTGACTGCCTGTCACTGTGATCACCTCCTGCAGATTGGGTAATTGACCACAGGGGGGAGTGCCTGGGTGGTACAAGCACTCCCCCCTTCCAATCTGCAGGGGGATCATTGTGCCAGTTACATGTGTCAGCCAATAGGCTGACACATGTAACACTGATCGCAGTGACAGGCTGTCACTGCGATCAGAGCGCTCTGAGATCGCAGTGACAGCCTGTCACTGCGATCTCAGACTTAGCAGATCGCGGTCACCGGCCACAGGGGGGGTTGCCTGGGGGGCCAGGCATCCCCCCCGACCGCTATCTGCAGCGGGAGAATACCGACGGCCACGTGGGCGGCTATAATAGCGAGGACGTACAATTACGCCCGCCGGCGTTTAGAGCCGGCTCCTGCAGGGCGTAATAGTACGTCCTCCGGATTTAAAGGGTTAAACAAGCTATAATGACAATCTGTAAACAACAGCGCTATCGAGCCCTGGTAATGCAAAATGAGTGGGTCAACCCTGGTCAGAGTAGGGCTTTTAAGGATCAGTGTATTATGACATTATACAGGAATATGTGTCACTTTTAAAACTCTAACATAATAAAAAATGATACCATGTGACACCTTGGCCTATGCAAACAACACCTTAGAACTGTTTTTATTCACAACAGTTGTTTTTATATATTTTTTTTGTCTGATTCTCTCTGATTATCTCAGTTTACACACTAATAACTAACATCCAAATGATTTAATTCACTTGCAGCAAAATCCCAAGCTCCAGGGAATTGAGCATATTGATATATTAAAAAACATGAATTTTGTTCTTTACATCTTTATTAAAAAAATATAGATTTCATAAATACATATTGAGGGAAAGAAAAGTTTACACAATGAAGGATGACACATTATGAAATGGGAAAATGGTCAGCATGACCAACCAGTTTTGAGACTAGGTAGAGCAGTGGGAATGCCTGCATTAGAACCAGAAAACACAGATTTAAATCCCAGTCAGATGACCTCACCAGTAAGTGTCCCTAGGCAAGACACCTATCAATATATATCTACCTACCTCAAATCCTCATAGATAGCAAGCTAATTTCAGCATGCCCTCTTCACCTCTAAATATCCCTTTTCTATAATTGTAAAGTGCTGTTTGATTTGCTGGCACTATTTAAAAAAATAATAATGCAGGTTGGGGACACAAATTGAGTTGCATGGATGAAAGGGAGAAAGTTAAAGTAACGCTCTAGGCACTATTGCCATTTCATCAGACTGGGGTGCCATGGGGGGGTGCAGATCAACATTCTTTAAAATGGGGGCCCAGGGAGAAATGTTACTACTACTATTTCCCAGTCACTTTATTTTTTTTATATTTTTTTTTATCAGTGAGCAGCCATTGACTGTTAATGATAGGATGAACTAATTGGTGGCTTTGTATTCTTTTTCTGACTAAATGACTGAAAATTAAACTTTTTAGTCATTCTGAAGAATGCAAATGTCAAATATATAACAGTTTGATTTTGAAAAAAACAAAAACACCAATTACAAAAATCAACTTTTTTCAAATACATTTGACATTCTTACAACTAATAATAAAAAAACACTACTGTTGTATAGTGAATATAATTCCACATGCATTTTCTTTAATGGCTATCAGTTATTAAAGATACTACTAAAATTTTACAACACATAAATGTAAGCAAAAACATGCAGACACATACTCACATCAAGCTGCAAATGTTGAAATGAAATGAAGAGCATTAAACTATTTATAACTGAATTTTCACAACTCACATTGCTATTTTGATAAAGAAAACCTGTTTGCACCAAACTTTTTATGTCTTTTTGTGCTTAATAATAGTGGCATTTGTTCTCTCATGCATTTATTAATGTTTATTATCACATTATCACAAAGACTGATTCTTGCACCTGAATGTACCTACAATATTTACAATAAATAGAGATAACTTAAGCTGTTTTTATTTTCTTTCTAATTGTATTCCAATACTTTGATCTGCAGCATCTAAAGTGTTTAAGAATGTCATTCAAAATATAATTTCATACTGATATACTATATTCTGCACAGTTTAGCAAAAAAGCAAAACCTGTCAGTCAATTTCCTTCCTACTTTTTTGCATAGTTAATTGTTAAGATTTAACAGCATAATACATGAAATATTTGTTGCATGCAATTGATTGCTCTTATTGCATTACTGCTTCTATTACTGCCTCTTCCATGATGTTTAAATGTTCACAAATTAACAAAAATGCAGAAATTTAAACCCCATATACTGTAATTCCATTTACAAAATGTAGTATAAGCTCCTTGATGGATTTTGCATTTGCCTATGCAGTAGATTTTTTTTCTTAAGTCTTATCAAACATAAACAGTTGGTGACAATCACAATAGTTTTTTAATTCATCACTTAATCCTGTTTTACTATTAACGGTCTGTTTTTGTACTTTACAGATGAAAGCAAACACAGAAAAAAAAAAAAAAAAAAACAGCAACTAATTTTCATGATCTTTTATATGCTTTACCCAGCAGGCAAGACAAAGTTATAGCAAAACTAATCAACATTGCCCTGCTTATTTTCTTTGAAATATTTGATTACATTTATAAGAATGTTGTTAGAGTTTTGATATGCATCAAAAACATGAACACTATAAACTTTTTTTTTAGTTATATATGTATTAGTTTAAAGGCTGTAGAATTGAAAGGATACACACTGCAGTTTAATATAATGTGCTCATTATGATTGTCATTATTTGTTCTATTATCCAATACATTCAAATTGTGGTATTCAATTAGGCAACATCTTTGAATTTAAATTATGTTGCTATACATTACATTAAAGTCAATATTCACTCACAAGATTAAACTGTAACAAAAAATGGCTTTAAGAATATCGACAAACATCTGTAAACATTTTGAATGGTTTGCAGTAATAAATTGACTCACATTCAGCAAACTTCTCTTTTACTGTCTAATGATGACTCTTATACTGTTCTTGTTGTAGAGTTGTGTCCTATTGCTGTCGTAATTGATCATGAGATGTGTAACCTAGGTTTTCTCTTCAAGTAGAGAAACCTTCCTGTGTTCATGGACAGATGTGTACACACAAGGCAGCATTAACTGTGGCGAGTAAGTGCTTTTATTTCTCTATATTATGTGTATAGTATTTATTGCTAGTTGGTCCCTAAGAAGCATTGACCTAAGTAAAATGTATTAACTATAATGAGACCCTAGAGTGCATTTCTTCCATTTCTTCAGTAAGCTTTTTTTCTTTAAATATTGAAAATGCTGTACAGTGTTAAAAATGAGTCAATATTCCCTCCCAAAGTTATACTATAACAGTGGTCTGTTGGTACATTTTGTAAACATTTAGAAAGTATACATACTTAAGTAGAAAAAATAAAAAAATAAATGTGACACTCACATTATGGTCTTCTTCAGCAACAGTAATTCTCTTCATGTCCCCTGCCATGCATAAATTCCGTCTTAATTTAGTATCCATTTAATGCCATTCCATGTACCTCATTCTTATCAAACATCCATTTCAAGCCCTTTGCCATCCATGTAACGCTCTACTTTCCAGCCATCATTTTCAAACTCTGTGCACCCATCACTCTTTCACCAATATGCTTAATAATGCATGTTATTTTATCTATGATATGCATAATTAAAATATATACACAGGTAATTTGAAAGACTTCACAAACGTCTCTTTTCATTCATATAAAGCTCTCACTAACAGTTTTCTATTTTATTCTTCCTGCTCTCAATGCAATGCTATCTATACCAGTTACCTCATTCATTACCTCTGTCATCTGTTCCTTCCTACCAACTCATTAATTTCATGCCTTCTGCTATTCATATCTATTCCTTCCTCCCAACTCATTTCACGCATTTCTGCCATTTATACATTTCCCATTTTCACATCTGTCCATTTCATGTCTCCTGCTTCACACGTCCTCCTTCTAAACATTTCTTCTATGCCCTATGTTCCCTATTACTACATTAATTTAAGTTCAATTGCTGGGATGTAAATAGTTTACACATATTATTTTAATATTTTATAAATAATTAATACAGAACTCCAAGTACGCCCACTTGGTTCTCAAGCTTATACTTACTACATTACATAGCAACTTCTTTCCAAATAGTTATTATTATTATTATTATTATTATTGCCATTTATATAGCGCCAACAGATTCCGTAGCGCTTTACAATATTTTGAGAGGGGGGATGTAACAATAAATAAGACAATTACAAGAAAACTTACAGGAATAATAGGTTGAAGAGGACCCTGCTCAAATGAGCTTACAGTCTATAGGAGGTGGGGTATTAAAAACATTAGGATAGGAAATATCAAGTAGGAGTGAAGCAGAGCTGGAGGAGAGAGCAAAGCACTATCCCATAGGAGAGCAAGAGACAGGTATGTAAGGGAGAGATTACTCTGGGAGGCCATACGCTTTCCTGAAGAGATGGGTTTTAAGGCCCTTCTTAAATGATTGAAGACTAGGGGAGAGTCTGATGGCAGTAGGCAAGTTATTCCATAGGAGAGGAGCCGCCCGTGAGAGGTCCTGCAAGCGCGAGTTGGCCGTACGGGTGCGAGCAGCGGTCAGGAGGTGGTCGCGGGCAGAGCGGAGGGTACGAGGAGGGGCATACCTCTGGATCAGTGAAGAGATATAAGAGGGGCTGGAATTGTTCAGTGCTTTAAATGTATGGGTTAGCATTTTGAATTGACTCCTATAGGATACAGGGAGCCAATGTAAGGACTGGCAGAGGGGCGAGGTGTGCGAGGACCGACTGGATAGGAAAATCAGTCTAGCTGCAGCATTCATTACAGACTGTAGCGGGGCAGTACGGCTTTTGGGGAGACCAATCAGGAGAGGGTTAAAGTAATCCATGCGGGAAATTACTAGAGCATGGACAAGCTCCTTGGTAGCATCTTGCGTAAGATTATTATACACGGTATATAATGCCCCTTATACCTGTCCCATTTTGTGTGCCACAATGTTATTCAACTCACATTTGCCATGTCCAGCCAGTAATTACATCATATATTGTTCTTCAAATTACTAGTCATTTTTTTTTCTTCCTACATGTATTACTCCCATATTTCTTTACTTGTTCTGAAATTGAATGTAGTCTTCTTCCTTAGAGGTTTATAGAAATAAGTCATACGTGTGTAACAATTTTAGCTGTGAAATCTAGATATAAGTTTTATAAGTTGTGTATATAGTTGTGTAGCTTACATATTGTGCAGAGAACGTTACAATGTACAGTTTTAAAGAACACAGACTATTCCATGATATGATAAAGAGAAATGTACAGGCACTCTTCCATCTAACAGGTGCTGGATATCCGGGTAACCCACTCCTGGTACCTCCCAATAATATATACAACAAAAAAGGATACCGCACTCTGTATAAATACTGCTTTGAAGCTAATTCTTGCAAAAATAGATTTATTAAATAACTAAAGCGAATAGAATATCGTAAAGGTATAATTAATGACAAAATATATCTACAATCCTACCATTGCACCTAAACAATAATAAATATATACAGAAAGCCCCCAATATAAACCGCAATAGATAATCAAGTAAAGTGCACAGAGGCACTAAATGATAGAGAGCCCTCTATCTCTTATATACACTGTACAGAAAAATTCATCAGTAATATAGAAAAAATCTATATGAAAAAGCAAAGAAAATGTCCAAAAAAATGAAAAAGGAAAAAGAAAAAATAAGAAAAAATGAGAAAAAATGAAAAAAGTATTTACAGTCCAAATATGTGTACACTGATGATTGTATGCAGCTATTACTCCAAGTGTTTAATGGTTAGATCTCACCACAGTTAGAGGCCAGAGGATTCCCTGTATCATCTGTTGGTTGTATCTGCGTCCAAGGGATTATCTCCGGTCTGTGCCAGGATAGAGGAACATGTAGTCAGCCCTCCTTTGTCCAGTGCGTCCTCCAGGCTCCTTCCTTGCTTGCTCGTTATTGTAGAGGGTCTCTTTACCTTTGATGGAATGCTGTAACAGGCGGTGGGGTGCTGTAACGGGCTGCGCGCTCGGAATCCAACGATCCCTTCAATGGCCCTGTCGGGAATGAGTGTGAGAAGCTTTTTATGTCTCTTTTGCGCGCCCGCCCTTTCTCGCGGGTCGCGCTATGATGACGTCACACTCTGCTCGACATGAATGTGCTCCACAGAGCGAAAATCTCCAAATAACTTTATTAACATATTTACATATCTACAAAACTCTCAAAACAATTCCCAACTATCCAAAAAAACCTTAAATGTGTTTAAAGTTGGAAACAACTAAAAAATCAAAATACTAGTCTGTTATATATTTATAGTTGTGAGTGGTTAATAACCAAAAAGGGGAAAATTATGCTGTAAGGAACATAGGTCGTTACTATTATGGTAAAGTGATATGGCCGACATCCACTCCATATCCTTTTTAAAGAGACACAGTCACTTTATTAAGTCCTCTATTTTTTAATCATAACTATGTAATTTCTCTGTTGTAGCCCATCTGTGTAACTCAGAGGTACCTCTGTAAGCATGTAGTTGAAGTATGTCACCAAATTGGTACATAATGTGTTGAGACACTGCAGTAGCCCCTCAGAGATAAATACTCCGTCTACTTAAAAAATAGAGATGTACTCACCAGTGGTGTACCAATGAAATATATCCATGGCCATCCCAAATGTGGACCCCGTAATGACTATTCGGGTTGCGGACCAACATTGGTTAATTTTATGAGAGCCAGAAGCGAAGATAAGGGACCAGGCGGACCAATCATGGTCAAAGTCTGATAAAGATAAAATCATGATATTATAATGGTTACTTGGATCTGAGTACAGAGCATATAAGTTTAAACAATGTAAACCTGTATTATAAAAAATGTTTCAAATCATAATCCTCATTTAAACCCTGTGGATATAATGTTTCCAAGACACTAATCCACTTGGTCTCCTTACACAAAAGTGCCTTCTGTCTATCCCCACCCCTACGTAGGGGCTTGACAGTATCGATCACTTGAAAGCGTAGTTGGTTTACGCTGTGACCGTGTTGAATAAAATGTCTGGGCACTGGTTTAGCATCTGTTCCCTTTTGTATAGCGGCCCTGATATCTCTCTTATGTTCACCAATACGGTCTTTGATCGGTCTTGTAGTTTCTCCAACATAAAGAAGACCGCAGGGACACTTCAATATGTACACCACATAATCTGAGTTACATGTGAAATAATCTAAGATCTTAAATTGTTTCCCTGATAGAGGGTGTGCAAAGTATTCACCCCTTATGATGCTATTGCAATGTCTACAATTGAGACATGGGAAAGTGCCTTTTTTTGGTTCAGAGAAGAATCTCCGTTGTTTTTTGCCGCTCCCAATGTCGGAACGTACCAATCTATCTTTCAAATTCTGTGCCCTACGATAGGAGAACAGTGGGGGATTTGTAAATTCAGTAGGAAGATTAGTGTCACCCTCAAAGATGTTCCAATGTTTAAGGATAATGTTTTTAATGTCCTTACTATAGGGAGTGTATGGGGATATGAAGGGTATTCTCTCAATTTTCTCTGTTGTTCTGGTGGGGTTAAGTATAATGTTCCTATCCATAAGTTGAACTCTTTCCTTATGTTTGCTGACTATATCTAATGGATAACCTCTATCCATGAATTTTTTGCAGATCAGATCCAGTCCCGGTTCCACTTGACTATCTTGTGAGATAATTCTCCTGACCCTTAGGAGTTGGCTATATGGTAAGCCCTCTTTGAGATGGCGTGGGTGATAGCTCGAATATTCAAGGAGATTATTCCTATCAGTAGGTTTTGTGTAAATATTGGTGTATAACTTATTGTTGAGTAAATGAACACGGGTATCCAGAAATGGTACCGACTCTATGTCACAAGTTATCGTAAATTTAATATTGGGATCTAACATGTTCAAAGTATGGAAAAATGTATCTAATTGTGTCTTTGTCCCGCCCCAACAGACAAAGACATCGTCTATAAATCTCTTCCATGTTATGCAATTCTCAAATAATGGAGTGGTGTAAATATATAGTTCCTCCAGTCTGTTCATGTACATATTCGCATAGGTTGGGGCTACATTTGAACCCATGGCAGTCCCTTTAATTTGTCTATAATACCTATCCTCGAATAGGAAGTAGTTTTCCGTTAGGACAAATTGTAGTAGATCCAAAATGTATCTTTTTGTGTCCGGGTGTAATGTTAATGTATCATCCTGGTCCAATGTCCATTCTATTGCTGCTATGCCTTCAGTGTGGGTAATCGATGTGTATAATGACTGGACATCTAACGTGACAAGCCAAACCTCTGTGTGTGCCTCAATCATCAGATTGTCTATCAATTTGAGGAATTCATTTGTATCTTTGATGTATGACTTCTGTTGGGGTACATATTTAATTAGGTATTTATCGAGGATCACTGCTGGTGGTTGTAATACCGAATTCGTTCCGCTGACTATGGGCCTTCCTGGTGGGGCTTCTGAGTTTTTATGAATCTTAGGGAGAGTATAGAAAACCGGAATGGTAGGATATTTCTTATCCATGTATCTATACTCTCCCTCTGAGATTATGCCCTTCTCCAGCGCATCCTTATTCAGTGTACTTAAGGTGAGCTGTAACCGTTGGATGGGATTCCCTTCTATTTGTTGATAACTTGTTATGTCATGTAGTTGTGATCGGATTTCTCTAACATAGTAGTCCCTGTCCATAATCACCAGTGCCCCACCCTTATCTGCGGGCTTAATGACTATTGAATTGTCGTCTTTCAGAGAATTGAGTATTAGCCATTCCTTCCTAGTGAAGTTAGGTTTCTGTTGGCAAAATCTACCCTTCCTTTGTCTCTTCTTCCTCAATTGCTTAACATCTTTCTTCACTAGATTAGAGTATATGTCAATAGACTGATTGAACATGTACGGAGTAAAAGTGCTCTTAGGCTTCAGACCTGTGTCTAGTGAGATGGATTGTTCCGTGGAAGAGAGCGTCCGTCGTGTTGTCTCCGTTAGTATATCTGTATTTCCCGTTTGGCTCTGTGTGTCTCTCTCAGCATCTGCGACAAAAAAATGTGTTTTCAATTTAAGTTGTCTCAAGAATTTATAAATGGCCACATCATACTCATACCAATATGGGGATGGAGTGGGAACAAAAGATAAGCCTTTGTTTAACACTTTTTCTTCCTGTAATGTTAGGGGCCTACCTGAGAGGTTGTATATCAGTTTTTCCTCCTGTTGTTGGGGAGCTTCTCCCGCCTCCTGCCTGATGTTCCTCTCGTGGTGACCCCCTCTCCTGATTGGTCTCTGTGATCGGTGGTTTGGCCTAAAAAAGTGGTTCCATAAGAGTAAGAGGCAGAGGAAGACGTGGATGGTGTATCTGAGTTCTGTCGCCATCTGGTGTTAGGTTTCTCCCTATCTGTCCTGAATTGTCTATAATTATTACGATACCACGTATACACCTGATCCTTCTGGTAGTCGTTAGTATCCCTTTGAAACTTCCTCTTTTTATACTCCTCTGTATCTCTCTGGTATTGTATCAATTTATCCTCTATGTCCTTCTTGAGCTTCTCCAATTCTGTTTGGGCAGTTGATGATTCCAACTCCCTCTCTACCGTTGCTATCTCTTCAATCAACTTCACCAATTCCTTTTGTAGTGTATCGATGGTTAAAACCATCAAATCCACTGAGCACTTGTTCAATATTCTGTACCAGGTCTCGCAATGATCCGGGTTATCCTTGCCAAGAGTAGGATGTAATCTAACTCTTAAACCCCTTGGGATACGTTTCTGTCTCACATACTCCCCCAAAGTATTAATGTGTAATTCCCAACTGATTTTTTTCTTCAATTCTCTCTCTAGTTTAGAGGCAATATTTCTCTCACTGTCCGTGGTAAGAAAGTCCCTAGTCCCTTTCAATGCTGCAGTAATCCGATTAATGTCCCCTTCTGAGTATGCGAAGGTGGCCATAGGTATAGATAGTAGAATATACGTATAAAGTCTAAGTATGCAGTGAATTTATCATCTAGTAAAAAATCTCTCCAAAGAAAATCTCTGATAGAGATGGTGGTGCACTGTACGAAGGGCAAAATTACATACAATAAAGAGAAATGTACAGGCACTCTTCCATCTAACAGGTGCTGGATATCCGGGTAACCCACTCCTGGTACCTCCCAATAATATATACAACAAAAAAGGATACCGCACTCTGTATATTTGGAGATTTTCGCTCTGTGGAGCACATTCATGTCGAGCAGAGTGTGACGTCATCATAGCGCGACCCGCGAGAAAGGGCGGGCGCGCAAAAGAGACATAAAAAGCTTCTCACACTCATTCCCGACAGGGCCATTGAAGGGATCGTTGGATTCCGAGCGCGCAGCCCGTTACAGCACCCCACCGCCTGTTACAGCATTCCATCAAAGGTAAAGAGACCCTCTACAATAACGAGCAAGCAAGGAAGGAGCCTGGAGGACGCACTGGACAAAGGAGGGCTGACTACATGTTCCTCTATCCTGGCACAGACCGGAGATAATCCCTTGGATGCAGATACAACCAACAGATGATACAGGGAATCCTCTGGCCTCTAACTGCGGTGAGATCTAACCATTAAACACTTGGAGTAATAGCTGCATACAATCATCAGTGTACACACATTTGGACTGTAAATACTTTTTTCATTTTTTCTCATTTTTTCTTATTTTTTCTTTTTCCTTTTTCATTTTTTTGGACATTTTCTTTGCTTTTTCATATAGATTTTTTCTATATTACTGATGAATTTTTCTGTACAGTGTATATAAGAGATAGAGGGCTCTCTATCATTTAGTGCCTCTGTGCACTTTACTTGATTATCTATTGCGGTTTATATTGGGGGCTTTCTGTATATATTTATTATTGTTTAGGTGCAATGGTAGGATTGTAGATATATTTTGTCATTAATTATACCTTTACGATATTCTATTCGCTTTAGTTATTTAATAAATCTATTTTTGCAAGAATTAGCTTCAAAGCAGTATTTATACAGAGTGCGGTATCCTTTTTTGTTGTATATATTATTGGGAGGTACCAGGAGTGGGTTACCCGGATATCCAGCACCTGTTAGATGGAAGAGTGCCTGTACATTTCTCTTTATTGTATGTAATTTTGCCCTTCGTACAGTGCACCACCATCTCTATCAGAGATTTTCTTTGGAGAGATTTTTTACTAGATGATAAATTCACTGCATACTTAGACTTTATACGTATATTCTACTATCTATACCTATGGCCACCTTCGCATACTCAGAAGGGGACATTAATCGGATTACTGCAGCATTGAAAGGGACTAGGGACTTTCTTACCACGGACAGTGAGAGAAATATTGCCTCTAAACTAGAGAGAGAATTGAAGAAAAAAATCAGTTGGGAATTACACATTAATACTTTGGGGGAGTATGTGAGACAGAAACGTATCCCAAGGGGTTTAAGAGTTAGATTACATCCTACTCTTGGCAAGGATAACCCGGATCATTGCGAGACCTGGTACAGAATATTGAACAAGTGCTCAGTGGATTTGATGGTTTTAACCATCGATACACTACAAAAGGAATTGGTGAAGTTGATTGAAGAGATAGCAATGGTAGAGAGGGAGTTGGAATCATCAACTGCCCAAACAGAATTGGAGAAGCTCAAGAAGGACATAGAGGATAAATTGATACAATACCAGAGAGATACAGAGGAGTATAAAAAGAGGAAGTTTCAAAGGGATACTAACGACTACCAGAAGGATCAGGTGTATACGTGGTATCGTAATAATTATAGACAATTCAGGACAGATAGGGAGAAACCTAACACCAGATGGCGACAGAACTCAGATACACCATCCACGTCTTCCTCTGCCTCTTCCTCTTATGGAACCACTTTTTTAGGCCAAACCACCGATCACAGAGACCAATCAGGAGGGGGGGTCACCACGAGAGGAACATCAGACAGGAGGCGGGAGAAGCTCCCCAACAACAGGAGGAAAAACTGATATACAACCTCTCAGGTAGGCCCCTAACATTACAGGAAGAAAAAGTGTTAAACAAAGGCTTATCTTTTGTTCCCATTCCATCCCCATATTGGTATGAGTATGATGTGGCCATTTATAAATTCTTGAGACAACTTAAATTGAAAGCACATTTTTTTGTCGCAGATGCTGAGAGAGACACACAGAGCCAAACGGGAAATACAGATATACTAACGGAGACAACACGACGGACGCTCTCTTCCACGGAACAATCCATCTCACTAGACACAGGTCTGAAGCCTAAGAGCACTTTTACTCCGTACATGTTCAATCAGTCTATTGACATATACTCTAATCTAGTGAAGAAAGATGTTAAGCAATTGAGGAAGAAGAGACAAAGGAAGGGTAGATTTTGCCAACAGAAACCTAACTTCACTAGGAAGGAATGGCTAATACTCAATTCTCTGAAAGACGACAATTCAATAGTCATTAAGCCCGCAGATAAGGGTGGGGCACTGGTGATTATGGACAGGGACTACTATGTTAGAGAAATCCGATCACAACTACATGACATAACAAGTTATCAACAAATAGAAGGGAATCCCATCCAACGGTTACAGCTCACCTTAAGTACACTGAATAAGGATGCGCTGGAGAAGGGCATAATCTCAGAGGGAGAGTATAGATACATGGATAAGAAATATCCTACCATTCCGGTTTTCTATACTCTCCCTAAGATTCATAAAAACTCAGAAGCCCCACCAGGAAGGCCCATAGTCAGCGGAACGAATTCGGTATTACAACCACCAGCAGTGATCCTCGATAAATACCTAATTAAATATGTACCCCAACAGAAGTCATACATCAAAGATACAAATGAATTCCTCAAATTGATAGACAATCTGATGATTGAGGCACACACAGAGGTTTGGCTTGTCACGTTAGATGTCCAGTCATTATACACATCGATTACCCACACTGAAGGCATAGCAGCAATAGAATGGACATTGGACCAGGATGATACATTAACATTACACCCGGACACAAAAAGATACATTTTGGATCTACTACAATTTGTCCTAACGGAAAACTACTTCCTATTCGAGGATAGGTATTATAGACAAATTAAAGGGACTGCCATGGGCTCAAATGTAGCCCCAACCTATGCGAATATGTACATGAACAGACTGGAGGAACTATATATTTACACCACTCCATTATTTGAGAATTGCATAACATGGAAGAGATTTATAGACGATGTCTTTGTCTGTTGGGGCGGGACAAAGACACAATTAGATACATTTTTCCATACTTTGAACATGTTAGATCCCAATATTAAATTTACGATAACTTGTGACATCAGGGCCGCTATACAAAAGGGAACAGATGCTAAACCAGTGCCCAGACATTTTATTCAACACGGTCACAGCGTAAACCAACTACGCTTTCAAGTGATCGATACTGTCAAGCCCCTACGTAGGGGTGGGGATAGACAGAAGGCACTTTTGTGTAAGGAGACCAAGTGGATTAGTGTCTTGGAAACATTATATCCACAGGGTTTAAATGAGGATTATGATTTGAAACATTTTTTATAATACAGGTTTACATTGTTTAAACTTATATGCTCTGTACTCAGATCCAAGTAACCATTATAATATCATGATTTTATCTTTATCAGACTTTGACCATGATTGGTCCGCCTGGTCCCTTATCTTCGCTTCTGGCTCTCATAAAATTAACCAATGTTGGTCCGCAACCCGAATAGTCATTACGGGGTCCACATTTGGGATGGCCATGGATATATTTCATTGGTACACCACTGGTGAGTACATCTCTATTTTTTAAGTAGACGGAGTATTTATCTCTGAGGGGCTACTGCAGTGTCTCAACACATTATGTACCAATTTGGTGACATACTTCAACTACATGCTTACAGAGGTACCTCTGAGTTACACAGATGGGCTACAACAGAGAAATTACATAGTTATGATTAAAAAATAGAGGACTTAATAAAGTGACTGTGTCTCTTTAAAAAGGATATGGAGTGGATGTCGGCTATATCACTTTACCATAATAGTAACGACCTATGTTCCTTACAGCATAATTTTCCCCTTTTTGGTTATTAACCACTCACAACTATAAATATATAACAGACTAGTATTTTGATTTTTTAGTTGTTTCCAACTTTAAACACATTTAAGGTTTTTTTGGATAGTTGGGAATTGTTTTGAGAGTTTTGTAGATATGTAAATATGTTAATAAAGTTATTTGGAGATTTTCGCTCTGTGGAGCACATTCATGTCGAGCAGAGTGTGACGTCATCATAGCGCGACCCGCGAGAAAGGGCGGGCGCGCAAAAGAGACATAAAAAGCTTCTCACACTCATTCCCGACAGGGCCATTGAAGGGATCGTTGGATTCCGAGCGCGCAGCCCGTTACAGCACCCCACCGCCTGTTACAGCATTCCATCAAAGGTAAAGAGACCCTCTACAATAACGAGCAAGCAAGGAAGGAGCCTGGAGGACGCACTGGACAAAGGAGGGCTGACTACATGTTCCTCTATCCTGGCACAGACCGGAGATAATCCCTTGGACGCAGATACAACCAACAGATGATACAGGGAATCCTCTGGCCTCTAACTGTGGTGAGATCTAACCATTAAACACTTGGAGTAATAGCTGCATACAATCATCAGTGTACACACATTTGGACTGTAAATACTTTTTTCATTTTTTCTTATTTTTTCTTTTTCCTTTTTCATTTTTTTGGACATTTTCTTTGCTTTTTCATATAGATTTTTTCTATATTACTGATGAATTTTTCTGTACAGTGTATATAAGAGATAGAGGGCTCTCTATCATTTAGTGCCTCTGTGCACTTTACTTGATTATCTATTGCGGTTTATATTGGGGGCTTTCTGTATATATTTATTATTGTTTAGGTGCAATGGTAGGATTGTAGATATATTTTGTCATTAATTATACCTTTACGATATTCTATTCGCTTTAGTTATTTAATAAATCTATTTTTGCAAGAATTAGCTTCAAAGCAGTATTTATACAGAGTGCGGTATCCTTTTTTGTTGTATATTCCATGATATGGATCTTTATTTTTGCTTTATTCATATACATTGATCAGCCACAGCTTTAAAAACACTGACAGATGAAGTGAATCACATTGCTTATATGATTACAATGGCACCTGTCAAGGAGTGGCATATATTAGGCAGCAAGTAAAGAGTTAGTTCTCTAAATTTCATTTCTTGGAATCAGGAAAAATGATCAAGTGAAAGGATTTGAGCAACTTTAACAAAGGCCAAATAGTGATGCCTACATGACTGGGTCAGAGCATCGTCAAACCAGTAAGTCTTATGGGGTGTTTCTAATATGCAGTGGTTAGTGCCTAGCAAACGTGGTGTAAGTAGGGACAACCTGTGAACCGGCATTAGGGTTATGGACACCTAAGGCTCATCGATGCATGTGGGGAGCAAAAGATAGCCCATCTTGTCTGATCACACAGAAGAGCTACTGTACCTCAAATTTCTGAAAAACTTAATGCTGACCATGATAGAAAGGTGCATCACAGATCACTATGTATGGGGCTGCATAGCTACAGACTGGTCAGAATGCCCATGATGACCCCTGCCTACTGCCGAAAGCACCTTTAATGGGAACTTAAGCATCAGAACTGGACCAGGGAGGAGTAGAAGAAGGTTGCCTGGTCTGATAAATCACTTTTCTTTTAGATCAGGTTGATGACCATGTGCGTGTGTCTCATTTACCTGCAGTAGAGAGGGCAGCATGATGCACTATGGGAAAAAGACAGTTGATGGATCAGTTATGCTCTAGGCAATATTCTGTTGGGAGACCTTGGGTCCTGGAATTCATGTAAATGTTACTTTGACATGTACGTGGTACCTAGAGATTGCTGCAGACAATGAATACCACTTTATGGCAATGGTATTTCCTGCTGGCAGTGGCCTCTTTCAGCAGGGTAATGCATCCTCCCACACTGCAAAAATTTTCAGGAATGGTTTAAGAAACATGACAAACAGTTCAAGGTGCTGCATTGGCCTCTAAATTCCCCTCATTTCAATCCATTTGTTCATCTGTGGGATGTGCTGGAACAAACAAATCTGATCAATAGAAGCATCAGTTTGCAACTTGCAGGACTTAAAGGATCTATGGCTAATGCCTTGGTGCCAACAACACAGGACATATTCAGAGATCTTGCCTTCATGCAACGGAGCTCTTTTGGCAGCACGAGGAAGACCTACAAGATACTAGACAGATGTCAAGAAATCTACCTCTGGCAGGACATATATCCCTGGTTCCCACTTTCTACTGCTGTGTACTGCTTGTTGTGTCAATGTGGAAACTAATATGCTTGGGCGATTCCAGATGGTTGTAGTTTATTTCTGATCAACATGATTTTCTGATTGCTTCGTTTTTTAGGGCGCCTGTGGATATCACAGGTGCTACATTTCTGACTTGACTGCTACCAGCAAGCAAGAGTCAATCAGATATATGGCCTCCCAGGTTAAGGACTATCTTGCTGATCTGGGCCTTGTTGTTGTTCCTTAGTGATATTTTGTTCTGCTCCTGCTTTGCTCTTGTTTTGACCCGGCTTACCTGACAATGTTCTGCTCTCCTGCCCTTGTACCTGACCCAGCTTGCTTGCCTTCTGCCTGCTTTTATGCACTAGTTTCTGGCATGTCTGACATCTTGTCCCATGTACCAGTCCCTGGCTTGTTCCTGACATTTCTCATGCTCTTGATCCTTGTTTTTGGCTGGTATCGTGTGTTTTATTTTTTGTACGTCTCCTGGTCTGTAGTCTTTTTCTTAGTTTAGTCCTGTTGCTTCCTAGTTCCTGCTTAACATTAAGCATGGCCACTCTATGGTCCAGTAATAAATTCCTATCTCTCGGTCTTTGCCTTTGTTTGGTCCCTGCCTCTAACCTTGCTGAGGATCCTCTAGCCATCCCTGACAAAAAAGGGGTTTTAATGCTGTGGCTGATCAGTGTATATGTATGGTTGAAAGGGTAAAAAAATATTTCAGGAATAGGTTGCAAAGAGACAAACAATATATTATCAAAAGGTTCTAGGTTTAATGTATTCACAGTAATGTACATACATAAAAAGAAATAAAGGAAATACTAATTTATTAAGTGATATTAATTCAAAAACAGAACAGAGAGGAAACACGACAATAAATAAGAAATAAAGTTAAAAATACTCAACATTTCCACAAGTAGGTCTTCTGTGGCAAGATCTATTCTTTGAGAAATTTATCTTATGCAAACTAGGATCCTTGTCAAGTTTAATAAATAAGCTTTGATTGTTAAATTGAGTAAAATCGCAGTTAGCAAGTAAAAATATCCTGTCAACCAAGAAACATGCTCTATCAAATTATATATATTTTATTCAATTTAGTTTCTTCTACTTTTTTCACCAACTGTCAAATAGTTCTCTGGACTTTGTGTGCCAAACATAGCTTCCAAATATGGCTTTAGATTATCTTCTTGTGTAGCATCCAGGATTCCTGTGATATGGAAAGTTAAAATGAAGTTGGCAGTTTTACAAAAAAATATACTCAACAGCATTTGACAACCTGCATTTATGGATACTTTACCATAATGTTTCTGTCACAACCATGGCTTTCTATAGTGCAGTTCTACAGTGCAGTTAGAACATAATTTTTTGTTTATTATTATTTTATTTTATTAAAGTGAAACTCTGGCTTGTTGTTTTTTAGAGTTACTCTTTAAATTACTATACTTTCTTCTTAATTTGTTATTGATCTTAGTTACTATTTGAAAATAGCCAACAATAATAAATCAATCATGTTTCATGAATGATGACTATACCATGGTAAAATTATACCTTACTTATAACATTATGGTATAATTCGATTAATTTAAAATGTATTTCTTATTTATTGTTGTGTTTCCTCTCTGTTCTGTTTTATATATATATATATATATATATATATATATATATATTAAAAAAATGAAATATTAATAGCAGGATCCTTTTTATGTTTTCATAATTTTTTATTGTTTAATCAGCGCTACTTTTATCAGCTCCTTCCTCTGTTGTTACTGCCCCGAGATGTCTGCACCCCTCACCAGCCCCATTTGGTTAAGGCTTCCTTGTATTTTAGAGCCCAAAAACTATATTTACGTTCGCATTTCTTTGTCTTATGTCTATATAGCTTTATTATTGTGTTAATAGATGCTCCTAGGCTCTTTAAAATGTTGGCACTATCCTTATATTTTTAATATTTAAAAAATGTGGGTGCTTATCCTGAATATAATTATCTTATGTATTATTGTGATGAGTGATAGCTGTACTGTATAAGATAATCTCTCATGATCACCCAAATTAAAATACATACAGTAATTAATAAAAAAAACAGGGAAAAATTATTCTCATATCATACAACGTTATCTCTCTAGTTCTTTAACATATTTGAGAAAGAAACCAATGACTAACACTGAACTTGATATCTTACTTTTCTATTCTTGTTTCACACCTTTCAATCGTGGCGTATAGCATACAGAATACACATTTTCTAAAGCTTTAACTAGAAGAAAATGTCATTGTCAACAATAAATGCCAAAAGGAATTTCTATGTGATATATCTACCTTTTTGTTTGCAGCAAATAAATATAAATTATAATATTCAATTAAATATTTATTTTCTGAATTATTCATTATTCACCTGAGCATGTAACGTTGATATCTCCAGTAGCTTTTGACAGGTGACATAATATGAATAATCTGCCAAAAAAAAACTAAAGGTAGTAAATAAAAAAAAATAAAAAAATGACAAACAACAAAGTGGAAGTGTGTTGCTTTGATGATACCATTGCTAAAAGTTATGTTAACATCAATAGTACAGAGAAGGTTGCTCTGATCTCAGTGCATATTTCCATAACACAGGTTGAAATAAAACTTTAATAGAAATGTTGCATTACTTAAAGAATTTTAATAAAATTCACCATAAATTCACCAATTACCACTGAAATAATGGTTTAACTTACATATTAGATAATTGTGCTTTTAAAAATATCAAACAATTCTTTACTGCACCAGCTTCATCTATGTTTACTTCTCTGACACGTATCCATTTCCATAGTATTTTATCTTTTTTTTTTTTTGTGAAAAACATTTTGTAGATGAGTCACGTTCTTGGATAACATGGTTCAGCGACTCTGATTAATCCTCTCAGCAGACCTCAAATCTCATTAATGCCTTGAAAAGTCTTTCTGCCTGCCAAACGATCAGTGCCTCTAGAATATTGTACTGAGATGATGATATTTCTATCTGATGTTGCATTCCAAATGCTGAAAATTAAACCTGTGCATATGGCAAAACCTATGAGCCCTGTGGTGCCTTCATCAGAGAAAACACACACTTCCTGTTTATTAATAATCCACACTGGAGCACCCAGCTGTTCTTGGAAGATCGAGAGATTACTTTAGGTCTTTCACATGCCTATAGCCAAGTCACATCAAAATAATTCTTGTCCATTGTATGGGAAATTAAATAGGTGTATTAGACTGATCCTTTTATCTATTAAAAACAATAAACTATGTGTGACTGTACAATCCTTTACTCCGTTAAGCATTCCCTTCTTCCCATAAAATAAAATAGCCAAGTAATCCACAGAGTAATAAATCACTGGTATCGCGAATAATCCACACATGAGCCAAAGCTTAATGCTGGAACAAGACTCATTTACTGAGAAACAGGGCACACAATTTATACAGTACAGAACTCCTCCTCTGGGCCAGGCTAGATAATTGGGTTTGAGCAACTTATCAAACTCAATTATCTAGTGGCCAGAAAAGTTAAAATTTTTCACAATTATTAGAAATATACTTTATGCATAACATATCAATATAAAAACCATATCTGAGGGTGATGTGAGCAACATATCCAAATTTCGTGAGAATCTGTTTGGTAGTTTTGGAGTTATACCGTGTGGAAGTTTGACCGGCTCGACACAAGGTTGTAGCCGACTCAGAGTTCCATGAAATCAGTGGTGCGAGACGGTCTCCGTTCGGATGAAAATTTCACGAAAACCCCCATAGATGTAATGTAGCTGGTTATATGAGAGTGCTCCCCTCGTTCGGTAGATTGAAACTCCCGAACGCCATTCGTGTTCAGTTTGTTGAAATGGGTCAGACATGACTTCCATGGGGGACCGGGGATTGCTGGAGAGCCATGACGAAAATAGTTCCAGGCGCTCAACGCCTAAGTCCCACTGGCCGGCCATTCGGGAATTTAAGATGGCGGCCATCCATTGTTCTCGCCACGTGTTCGTATCTCGAAATGGCCACCCAATAGCACTCAATTAGCTTGCGGTTTCGTGTAATAACACGGGATTCTACGTTCTAATTGCTATCCAGGGTGGTCCTCGTTCGTTAAAATAGCTATTTTACCGAACAAGGGATTCTAACGAATAACAGTACCGAACAACCCCAATAAAAGATAGTGGATTCCACGAACAAAGAAGCAGGGAGGAAACATTCCGAATGCAGGGAGGGTGATTATGGGTGTGAAATGTTCTGTGCTCGCATTTGCATTTGTTGCACTATCTATTTCTTTACTGTAAGGCTTAGGCAGGATTTGTTTCTCTACAGGGCACCTAGTTTTGGATAGAGTTTTGAAGAAATATTTTTTTCAATATGAAAGCCAAAGGATAGGTTGGGGTCTAGCAACATACCTTGATATTTGAAAGAACAGACTGCGGTCAGTGTTCTATTTGAATTTGTTCTGATACATAGCTGTTGATTTTGTAGTTTACGTAATTTAGGTACAGTTCCAAAGATCATTGTAACAGTTTTGTCAGTGTTTAGGAAGAGTTTTTTTTTTACTGCTATCCACTTTTCTACCTCTGTGAACTGGTCTTTGACTCATGGAATATTTTACTAGATAGTGACAGCCTCCATGCATGCAGAGCTTGAATTATGAAGGATGCAATAGCCAACATTGCAAGGTCTTCCTTCCGCATCTCTAATAATTACCTGCAAGTCATGCAGTATACTTGTTCATTTCCCTCTATAAACCTTTAAATTAGACACTAAGAATATTACTAAAATATCTCTGCTTCATTAAAATACGTCAGAAAAAAATGCATTTCTATTGTAAGTGTACAGACTATATTCCTTTCTTAAAGGGACACTATAGTCACCAGAACAATTACAACTTAATGTAGTTGTTCTGGTGAGTATAATCATTATATGCAGGCATTTCCATGCAAACACTGCCTCTAGGGACACCTCCAATTGGCCACTCCTCAGATTGCCACTGGAGGTGCTTCCTGTCTCAGTGCTGCAGAGTAGACAGCTCTGTCATTCAAGGTCCGCATGTTTTGCATGGAGACGCTGAATTTTCCTTATAGAGACGCACTGATTCAATGCATCTCTATGAGGAGGTGCTGATTGGCCAAAACAGCATTTGTCCCTGCCCCCTTGCTGATTCTAGCCAATCCAATGCTTTCCACATGGGCAATTCTGATGATGTTACCAAGGGGGCGGGGGCCAGTGCTGGCAGACCCGCACGGCGCTCGAAATAAGGTGAGTTTTACATGTTTTTAAGGGCGACAAGAGGGGACAAGCCACCTTAATGGTGGGTTTTGCACTATAGGGTCTGGAATACAAGTTTGTGTTCCTGACACTATAGTGTTCCTTTAAATAAATCACCATCCACAATGAAACTTATAATATTTTGTTCATAATTCCACATAATATTTTAATGTTCCTCATTATTCCAGTTTTGTGATATTCCTTTCTAAAGTTTAGGTTTCAATAATAAATTCGGTTGCCTTTATTTAATATTTAGTTCCTGCTTTTGGCACTGAGTTATTATTTTTATTTCAAAGGTGTTTGTGTGTTGCAAACATTATTATGCCCTCTGGAGAACTTCAGCATGCAAAATACTACCATGCCTTCGCTTCACTCATATGTCAATGATGCTTGATATATTCCTAATGCAAACATGACATGCTAGCACAATATGCTTTTGTAGTACTTGTAAGCCTGCACAATTTATTTAAATATTTAATAAAATTTCAACTAAAAATCAAAATTCACAGATAATAGTACAACCGGATCTTTCTCTGAGGTTCTAAACAAAATATATCCCTTATGTTCGCAGTTTAAATAAAAAAAAAAAAAAATCATAAGATTGTAGATTTTGCCATTAAGTTAATTTCAAAGGATATTAAATATTACATGAAATGATAGTGATAAGTACAGATTAACCCATTATGCCGTCCCCATTTAAATGGGCTTTAAAGCCGTTGCGGCTGCATTGAATGCCGTAACGGCTTAAGCCCCCCAGGAGCCTCCAGCTACTTACCTCAGCCGCAATCAACTTCGGGAGGACTGCCTGGGATGTCCTCCCCTGGCAAATCAGGCCCCCGGGGGCCATGTGATTGCTCTCAAAGACAGTCCCTCTGCTGGTAGGTAAAGTAAAAAAATTATAATTAGACATGTCAAAATAAATTATATATATATATATATATATATATATATATATATATATACATCTTATATATATGTAATGTATGGTAGCCCAGGAATAAGAATTACCCCCATGATTGCATGCTATTTGCAAAAGTAGACAATCCAAGGTATTGCAAATAGGGGAAGGCCAGTCATTTTTAGTAGCCACTTAGTCACAAACACTGGCCAAATATTAGTTATTTGCTTTTTTCACACAAAAACAAATATGAATGCTAACTTTGGCCAGTGTTTGTGACTAAGTGGCTACTAAAAAAGAATGGACATACCCCACTTGCAATACCTTGGGTTGTGTACTATTGCAAATGGTATGCCATCGTGGGGGTAATTCTCATTCCTGGGCTACCACACGGTCTCAAAGGTAACATTACTAAACTGGAAAATTTTAATGTGAAAAAAATGAAAAATAGAATGTGCTTTATTTGACCCTGTAACCTTCCAAAACACCATCAAATCTGTTAATGGGGGGTACCATTTTACTTGTGAGACATTGCTGAATACAAGTATATGCATTTTATTGCAGTAATAGCGAACAGTATCATGAGATTTACAGCTAAAATGTCAGATGGAACTACAGTTTTTTGTTTTAAAATCTTCATTTTTCACATTTTTTTTTATTTTATTCATAATAAGTTATGTTTCATATATGAATAGTTCATGAGAAATTAAAGCCCTGTTTCTCCTGCACAAAATGATATATAATAAGTGTTGGTGCACTTAATATGAAAGAGGTAAATTACGGTTGAACAGACATACAGCGCAAATTCCAGTTTTTGTTTACATTTTGTTTTGATCAGAACGTGTACTATTGACTCCGTCCTGAAGGGCTTAATTACAAATGGTAGCAGCTATAGCACATCAAAATTAAGATTTGGTTTGGTGGCAAAAGACAACTTTGCCATCCTAGTAGATGCACACTAATTATTTAATTACAGAGTTATTTATTAAAGTGAGAATTCAAAAAGTTAGCCAAACTTGAAAAAAAAATCTTTAAGCTAGACTTGTCTCCAGCTTGATTATTTGGTCCTTAAAGGAACACTATAGCATTATGAATACAAACGTGTATTCCTAATGCTATAGTGCCCTTCTAACTACAGTTATATGTCTATATAAAGCCATTTTACTTGTCTTTTTTCCATTGCAACACCAGTCTCCATGTTGCCATCCTGCCTCCAAGGAGATGATCAAAACTGATGATCACAGCCAATCCAATTCTTTCTCATAGGATGCATTGGACTGCTAGTGCACATGTTCAGCATAATGTTAACTGTGCCAATCTCTGATTGAATTTGAAGGAAGTAAAACTGTCCATATGGCATTAATGTCCACATTTTCCATATGATATCTTTCAAAGAATGCTTTAAATGTAAGAAATGTATTGCAAAATTTTAAGAAGCAAATATTGCACTTTAATATGTTATCTGTGATAGGGGTGATCAAAATTGTATTTAAATGTGGCACCAATGCAAAGAATGTGGATCTAAAGTATCAACATTTTTTGTTGGTTACTTTTATTTTAGATAAGTTAAGTTAGATTATTTAACTAATACTGAGGTCTGCCTCCCCACATAGAACACCTATTGGCCTCTTCCACTGAGCTGTATGTATTCTGGTGGTCTAACAGGACTAATATTTTCAGGCAATGGAGAGTCTTTGGCATGCTCAACAATTTAATGAAAACTACACTGTGTTTGACTTATTTCTTTTTCACTTAGCCTTTACAGCAGCGTGGCAAATCCCACGGAGCTAATTTCATTGACTGTTGAATTTTACTTCTTAATCCTAAAATAACCAAGTTGGTTAATCTCAAATAACAGAGTAGTAAATCAAGGTTATTACTAGTTGTACAGCTAACTGAAAAAATAAATATAATATAAAAATAATGTCTGCATTTAAGCATAATGCCTGCGTTCAGTAAATACAGTACTATTATATATTTCCAAAATAAAGGTGTTTAAAAAGTGCCATTGCAATTGTTATCAATATCTGAATGCTAATGTAATGCTAACCGTAGAAACTCCACCCTCCACTCTGACTGTAGAAATGGTATCAAAAATGTGTCTGTTAGGAGTAATCAATCACAATTGGAATTCTGGATATGTACCATTGTGTATCACTTATATTTGCAATATTTCTAATTGTCTTCTAATCAGGAGCAAAATCTACCAATTACCAAAGTGATGAACTCCTTAACAATAAAAACCCAGCAAGAAGTACTAATATTTTTAAAGAGATATTAAGCCATACTCAGCTCCACTCAGTATGCAGTATGTTCTTAAGACTGACCAGAGCCATTTCTAACACCTTCTATTGGCTGATGGGGGAACCAGTTTCTCTAAGAGGTGTGAGCTAACACTGGAGCATTGTAGGTGAAATTTTAATGTTATTTAGCAAAGCAATGCAAAATGAAATCAAGCTCATGGATGCATACTGCTGCTAGTAAATGACATTATCAATAAAGGACATAATAATAAATAAATGAATACAAAGAAAACATAGGAATGCTTTAGCTTATCTATGACATTTAAAGTACAGTCTTTCTTTTGAAAATAAGGAAAATGTGTTTTCTTCTAGGAAGTAAGTCATGCTAAAGATTCTTTAGTCATGGTTGCTTAACCAAATAAAGGAAGTCTTTGTGCCTTGAAACAGAAATGTCTATGAAGTAACCTTGGCAAATGTAATACACATACTTTGAATACATTGTGTATTTCATTTTGGTTCACAGATACGTTTTTTATAACTCTTATTATACCTGCAATTGGAACAGTACATATTGTAGCTTTCAATTTCCTTGGGCCTCAGAAATGTAGCTTATCAGCCACTGATATTCATGTAAAAAAAAGTGTAGTGTGGAATGGGTCACGCAAATCAATAAAGAGCATTAAATGTGATTTTTCTGTAATGCATGCAACATGGCTGTGTGCATGACCATGTTTGAAATACTTGTGAAAAAAAACCTGGAAACTGTATTAGATTCAGAGTGCATTAATTTCTTGGATAAGTCGAGGGGTGCAGAGATAGTCTAGAAGATAACTTTATTTTAATTATGAATGGTTGTAAATTGAAAAATATATATAAATAATAGGTCTTCTATACCACAGTCTAAATGTTTAATTTCACACGTAGATTTTGTTCAACATCACATACATCACCTAACGTTAACAGTTCACATGTGCGTTTTATTGTTAAGAAAAAACAATACTTTTAGTCCACAGCAATATATTAGTCATGACAGCTGCTAAATCTATGTTTTCAAAGACGAAATGCATGCAATCCACAGTGACACTATAGACCTCTCAAGCATTGAACAAGCAGTATATAAAGAAATTATGTATTGGAAATATTAAACAGCTATAAATAAATAATTGCATTCATACAGTAATGGCTTAACCAGCATGGTGAACAGTTGCACATAGCGTGAGCTCCAGGAGAATACTTGCTACTTTAGGCCTTTTTGTTGGCTCTTTTACCACAAATTTGGCTAAATCACAGCACACCTGGAACTCTCACTTAGCATTTTTGGAAGCCAACACTACCCAATCTTGCAGCCTATTTGCGGCCTGACTGTACGGAAGTGGGGGAGGCGGGAGATGGAGGCGGCCGATCCCTCAACCCAAGTTTTAGTCGGACCCACGGTAGACTGCCGGATCTCCCCCCCCCCCCGCTGATGAGGGTTATCCAGGCACTCCAAGCTACCTACCATCATCTAGAGCTAACTTGAGCACACCCTGTTGAAATCAAGAGGCCTAGCTCCAGCATCCAACCTAGCATCGGAGCACTACTCCATGGGGCATGTGAGGCCTATTGAAAGCTTCCTGGCGGCATTCAATAACATATGTGCAGCCTTTTGGGAAAGACTGAGGCAGCATGAAGATTCCAGCCTGCAGCATATAACTGTGATCAAGCAAAAGGTGCCTGTCACGTCAAGGGAGCATATATTTATTATTGCACTATGGAATATTGTCCTTTAATGTAATTTGTGTAGTGCATAGATGAACTAGCTGTCTGGTAGAGGTGGTATTGTCAGTGTCAAAAGGGGTTAATTTTATGGTATGGGAGGTCAGCAGGTTTATAGCCTTAATTCCTCTTTGAATCTGGGACCCCCACAGAGGTCAGATGACAGAAGGGGTAATGTAAATTGCATAGGAATGTGAAAGATGTCAGATGGGGTGATCAATCAAAGGCTTTGCAAGTTGAAAAGCCTGAATGTCTGGTCCCAATGTAAACTAGCTGGCTTCAGCCATATGGTCTGTACATTTTAATTGATGAGTGGATTTGTTTGATATGTTAGTGATCATTAGCTTTTAAGAAAAGAGAAAAAGAAAAAAACAAGCCTTGTGTTCCAGTATAATATCCCCAAAAAAGAGACATTAATATTTACCCACATAATAATAATTATGCCTTATTTATGTTATATTTGGAATGTGACAAGCTCCATATTCTAAACAAGCCCAAACATGATTGGCATAACTCAACCATAGAGGAAGGGATTGTAATGTCTGCTATATTGGGGCACAAGTAAGAAGTATGACATATCTATGGAATGGAAAAATTGTAACAAATTCCTAGATGCAATTATTATTTCTGGGGCAAGTACAGAAGAGGAGATAGAACCAAATATTTCCATTTGGATTGATGTTGGTCTGGAACACAAGGAGGAGGTCACTTATTGTCCCTATAGATACACCTTAACCCCAACTCTGGGCGAGGCGTGTAAATCCACAGGGTATATATCTAATAATACTGAAGTGTGCATGGTACTTGCTTGAGGGGCCAGAATCTAATTATTATTTTATTATTTATATAGGGCCAGCAAATTCCGTAGCGCTGTACAATGGGTGGACTAACAGACACGTAATTGTAACCAGACAAATGGATGCACAGGAACAGAGGGATTGAGGGTCCTGCTCAATGAGCTTATATGCTAGAGAGAATGGGGTATAGTGACACAAAAGGTATAAGTAGGGGTAACGAAATAAGTTGCTTGAAAATTATTCACTGAGAACTTAGGTTATTTTTGACAGTTGCAGGAGAGGAGTCATGGGGGAGGGGGAATGAAAACCCACAAACAGTTTAAATTATATGCTTTCCTGAAGAAGTGTATAGAGTGGAGACTGGGTGAAAGTCTAACGGAGAAGGGAAGGGAATTCCACAGAAAAGGTGCAGCACTGGAGAAGTCTTGGAGGCGAGCATCAGATGTGGGAGGACAGACAGAGGATAGATGTAGGTCTTCGGCAGAGCGCAGGGGCCTCAACAGACATACTTGTGTATTAGGGAGGATAGGTAGGTTGGAGCAGCATTATGTAGGGACTTGTAAGCAAGCACCAGAATCTTAAATTGAGCCCTTTATCTAACTGGAAGCCAATATAGGGAACTGACAGAGGGTGGAGGCATGGGAGATGCGGGCGGACAGGAAAAGGAGCCTCACCACCATATTCATTATAGATTGCAGTGGTGCAATCTGGGGAAATGTAAGACAACTAAGAAAGGGGATTGCAGTAGTCAAGGCAAAAAAAAAAAACGGCATGGACCAGCACCTTAGTCGCGTCTGTGAGTCACCATCTTTCTTACCAGAGAGCCCCTGGGGCAGAAGTTTTATTTTGAAAAGCTGAGTAAGTGATTAAGACTTCTGTTTTTTTTTATCCCTTTTGTTTTTATCTGTTATTGGTGTAAATAATTTGATTGTCCTCTATATTTTTGTATGCTCTGTGACTATTTTTTGCTCATAATAAATATTCCTTTATTAAGTTCTGCCTTTGTCTGGTAAAGAATCACATTACATGAAGAGACTAATTAGTATTGGCAATTATGTAGATATTGTGCTAAGTTACATCTGTTGGGTTTTTATTAGTAAGTTATCTGGGGTACCAAGGCACCCCATTTATAACTTGTCTTGGTGGCAGCATTAAAATAGTAGTAGTTATATTATTATGCTTAAGTGTGGGTGGTGTTAAGGGGGGTTTTATCATTATTTCTGGTCTAGTGCAGTCAAATAGTGAACTTTAACCCTTTCACCACCAAAACTATGTCACACACACTCTAGAAGTAGAGTGCGTTTGTGACAGTGCAAGCACTACTTACCCTCCGCCGGGAGCTGCCACATGGACCCATGGAGGTGAGCCACTCTCGGCTACATCAGAACCCTCCAGGTGCATCGAGGGCGTGGAAAGCTGGGAGTGGAAAACCTTGGCATGCCCGCCACATACTTGCCAAACAGAGGAGATGTCCAAGAGGTGGTAAGCGTCGGGACCAGTGTCCACCTCACTTTGACTTCCCATTGTAGAAGAAGACTGTACTGGGACAAGCAAGCTCCTATACACCTACACAGAACTCCTGTGGCCTGTCTCTAAGGGACACCTGTAGCCAGTACCCATCAGGATCGAATCTATGGCACCTCACCTACACTGCTTTACCTTGGGCTCCCACTCCAAACATAATGTCCCAAGTGCTTCTAACTTCTACAGTGACCTGCAAGGGTGTTTATATGCCAATGTTCAACCCTAGCTTGTCTCACCACACATTTTCTCATTTAGAGCCTAGCATTATCTGTTTACCTTGTCATATATTAATCTATAGTACCATGACACTGTTTACTAATGATCACCACATCAGTCAGTATAGGCTAAGTTCTACAATGTCTTGTTTTTCTCACCCGCTGACGATTAATATTACTAGCCTGTTCTTATTATGAAAAAATGTACAGTTTGATTGAATGCCATGCTAATATTTCCAAGTGTATGTTTTTTATTATTCTTGTTATCGCTATCATGGCATATCAAGCTTCTTGTTATCACTTGCACAACAAAAATAAAGATTGGAAAAAAAGAAATAATAAAGTACACCCTATTTGAAGTCTATGGTTTTGCATATCAGAACATAATAACCATCATTTGTTTCTTAGCAAGTCTTAAAATTAGGTAAATACAACTTCAGATGAAAAACAACACATGACATATTACAGTGTTATGATTTATTTTACAAAAATAAAGCCAAAAAGGAGAAGTCATGTGTGAAAAACAAAATACACCTTATGATTCAATAGCTTGTAGAACCACCTTTAGCAGCAATAACTTAAAGTAATTGTTTTGATGTATGATGTGATCAGTCTCTCAAATCATTGTGGAGGAATTTTGGTCTACTCTTCACTACAATGTTGCTTCAGTTCATTAGGGTTTTCTGGCATAACATTTCAAAAGGGTTTAGATCTGGACTTTGACCGAGCTTCTGCAACACCTTGATTCTTTTATTTTTCAGCCATTCTGTTGTAAATCTTGGTGATCATTGTCCTGTTGCATGACCCAATTTAAGCCAAGCTTAAGTTGTTAGACAGCCCCAAATTTAACTGAATAATTATTTGATATACAGAGGAGTTCATGGTTGACTACAAGCTTTTCAGACCTCAGTCTGCAAAACCCAAATCATCCCACCTCCATCACTGTGCTTGACAGTTGGTATGAGGTGTTTACATTGATATGCTGTGTTTGGTTTTTGCCAAATGTGACGCTGTGCATTATGGCCAAATATCTCTACTTTGGTCTCATCTGTCCAAAATACATTGTTCCAGACGTCCTCCAGATGCAAACAATGCTGCCATGTTCTATTTAGTGAGAAGAGGCTTTCTTCTAGCAACTCTTCCAAACAAACCATACTTGTTCAGTTTGTTTTTTAATTGTACTATAATGAACTTTAACATTTAACATGCTAAATGAGGCCTGTATAGTCTGAGATGTAGCTCTTGGGCTTTTTGAAAATTCTCTAAGCATTGCCCAGTCTGACCATGGGTGAATTTAAGATGTTCACTCCTGGGAAGATTGGCAACTGTCTTGAATGTTTTCCACTTTTGAATATTTTTTCTCACTGTAGAATGATGGATTTTAAAATGTTTGGAAATGGCCCTATAACTCTTCCCAGTTTGATGGGAGGTAATAGGTTGCTTCTCGAAGCTCATTGCTAATGTCTTTCCTCCTTGGCGTTGTATTAATCCACACCTGAATGCATCAGACCAGCAAACTGTTAAAACTTTGTTTTTTTTTATAGAAGTGGTCACACTTGCTGATGATGAATTAATCAAGGGCATTTGATTAGCAGCATCTGTCTGCTACTTAGCCTCCAAATTGCAATGGAAAAACTAAGGTTGTACTTAGTTTTTTCGCACACAGATTCTCCATTTTGGTTTTATTTTTTTAAATAAATCATGTCATGTGATGTTGTTTATCTGAGTAACAGATGATTGTTATTATGTCCTGATATGTAAAACCATAGATAGAGCAAAACCACCTTTCTTTTCCCCATGACTTTGCATACATAAATGCATACCATATAGAAACAGTCAAGTGAAAATACAAACTGACAACTGCATAACATATTGAGCCAAACTATGAAAACCCATTGGTTTTATTTGACTACTATAGGTAATATTTACATATAACAAATAAAATCGTCAGAAAAGAATGGAAAAGAGTGGTCAAGGAACAGCCAAAAGTCAGGATACCAGATATCAGGAGAATGATACAAGATAAGCCAGTTCAAGATACCAGAATGGAGAAAGTCAAAATACAAGCTGAGTCAGGGAACCAGAGAACAGAGAAGTCTAGACCTGAGCTGATTCAAAACACAGAAATATCAATATAAACACAAGGAGTACCAAATAGCACTAAGGGGAACACAAGGAACCACAATAGTTCAATGAACAAAGAATAAGCTCCCTTTTTATAAGGGAGTACCTTTTGCTTTAAGACCACACCCCCAAAACATTGTGAGCTGGGGTAAGTTGATGATGTGGGACTGCATCATTGACGTCATGACGTCAACGCATATGCGCTGCGTCATCAAAAGAGGCGTGATTACAGCGTCTGGCATGGGACATGTTGAACACACTGCGAGAGGAGCTGGCCTCGGATCCTGCATCACGTGGGCGCGATGGAGGTAAAGTAAGAGATAGTGACATATACTACTTAAACAAGCTTTACAACATTGTTTTAAAAGAGAGGACTTACTATTAATTAGTAATATTCTTAAGGACAATATAGTTATGCATCTTATTTTTTTTAAATAAATCTAAAAATGCTCTGGCAAATCTCTAAGCAGACAAATAAAAGAGGATCTTATAGAAGTGTATTTCAAATTTCTATGTTACTCAAGAGCATTTGTAAACATGCTTGCCAAACAAATGAATTACTTTCATAACAAATCAAGCACATATTGTCATGACCATGGAAAATACTGTTCTTTGATTAACACGTTCTATGCCATCCTTCTTACTTACCGGGTCCCCGTCGATCCTATGCTGGCGGTCGTGATCCTGCACGATCTGCCCCCCCTGACCATGGGATCATGGGGTCCTCGCGATCACATGGCCGGAATAGCTGACTTATGCAGTGCCTGCAGGGGCTAGCTTAAACTATTTGAACAACTGCCTAACTGTCTGAAGCATAGCCAAACTTATTAACCCTGTAACTTTCCAAGACACCATAAAATCTGTACATGCTGTTTTACTCGGAAGACTTCGCTGAATACAAATATTAGTGTTTAAAAACAGTAAAACATATAACAATGGTGATATCGTCCGTAAAAATGCAGGTTTTTTTGCATTTTTAACACCCAAAATATACTTTCACTGACGATATAATTATTGTGATACATTTTACTATTTTGAAACACTAATATTTGTGTTCAGCAAAGTCTCCCAAGTATAACTGTACCCTCCATGTACAGGTTTTATGGTGTTTCAAAAGTTACTGAGTCAAATATAAGGCTTGAATTTCCTTTTTTTCACATTGCAATTTGCCAGGTTGGTATGTTGCCTTTAAGACCGTACGGTAGCCCAGGAATGTGAATTACCCCCATGATGGCATACCATTTGCAAAAGTAGACTACCCAAGGTATTGCAAATGGGGTATGTTTATCCTTTTTTAGTAGCCACTTAGTCACAAACACACTTGCCAAAATTAGTGTTCAATTTAGTTTTTTTGCATTTTTCACATACAACAAATATGAACGCTAAATTTGGCCAGTGTTTGTGACTAAGTGTCTACTAAAAAAAACTGGACATACCCCATTTGTAATACCTTGGGTTGTCTGCCGCCACGTGTTCGTTTGTCGAATGGCGGCCACTTCGACGACTTCGGCACTTCGACTACTTCGGCTGCATTCGAAGTGCCAGTTTAAAAGTTGTAACACTGCTCCCAAGTATTTAAAGGGCCAGGAACAGCATACAAAATTGATTGTGCCCAAATACACTTCTTACAGGGTTAATACACCCCAGGGCCATAGTCGCAGGGCAGGAGGCTAGCAACCAGGCTTCTCCAGTTCACAGTGGCGAGGTTGGTTCCGCCACAACCATAAAACCTGTACATTGGGGGTACTGTTTTACTCGTGAGACATCACTGAATACAAATATGTGTACTTTATTGCAGTAACAGCTAACAGTTTTGTGACATTCACAGTTAAAATGCCATGCAATTTTTTATATTTTATTCATATTAAATTATGTTTACTATACAGATATTTGATGTGACATGAAAGTGCTGTTTCTCCTGAACAAAATTTATATATGATAAGTGTGGGTGCACATACTATGAAAGAGGTGAATTACACCTGAACAGATATATAGCGCAAATTCTAGGTTTTGTTTACGTTTTGTTTTGATCACAACTTGTAAAACTGCCTCAGTCCTTGAGGGGTTAAGCAAAAAAAATAAAAAATAAAATGTTTTACTATTTATCCAATATGGTAATCTTCAGATTGGTGTTCACTGTGTGTATGCAAATTTAAACCATCTGTATTACAGTCTTTTCTGTTTGCCAGATCTACATGCTGTTGCTGTTTGCAGTCATTTCTATCATTTTGCATTTTAGCAGAAAAGGTAAGAACATCAGACATCTAAGACCAATCTCAATAAAATATTACATGTCGGGCCTAGCAATTTTTAAATCAGAATCATGCAGAAAGGGTCTTAATAGAAGCACTTCAAAACGTCCAGACATTATTTCCGATTATTTGTAATATGTATTCAGCTGATACCGGAGAAACTGACGGAAGCCAAGCACAGAGAAGTGGACACAGGTTTCTTCAGGAAGGAAGAGATTCTTTATTCGATTCACCGACCGGGGCTCAGAGGGACTAATGTCACCAAAATACAACAAGATCTGAGCCCAGAACTGACTGTGTAAATGCATAATATAGACATATAGCTCCTCCTATAGTTAACTCTACCCACATATACTCTTTACCCAATCAGCTGAACAAAGCCTAACTTCCCTTACCTGTTAGACAACATGGCTCACCCAGAACAATGGAGGAGGGGAAGTGTTTTCAGTTTCTACATTCCTGCACTTGCTCAACACAGTGTTGATTGTATCTTAGCTACGTATAACTGACTAACTGATACACCAACATTTATACATATGCCACATGGCAATCTTGTCCTAGTAAATTTATTTTTACTGAGATTCCACCACACAGCCATGAGTGCTAACTTATGCAGTGTGTGGATTTGCACTTTTGGCTCAATAAATATTGAAAACTATGCACTCATGGATTGGATCTTGACTGGGAGTGCTGTTTAATGTGTGTGTACGATTCTAGTCTGCATTTCTATGTTTTGGTCTACTCTGTACAAATTCCCTGCCACTTGGATTCCAACGAAGGATAAGACAACCAATGTCAGAAGTAATGTAATACTATTTATCATTCCTTGCAACCTGTTACCTGCCTGCGGTTCTCTAAATCCTTCATATGTAGCAGTTACTGATATCAAGAATTCTAGTCTTTAGGCTGTTTACAAGCACAAAAATGTACAAGTGTTTAACATCTTTAACTTTTCCTTATATTACTTAGCCAAGTATCACATTCCCATAAACCATTAGTAGAAAATGGAATTAATCCTTGCTGCAAAGATTTCAGAAGTTAAGCTTAAAATTAACACTCTCCAGTTGGAATACACAGCCTTGATGTTGAGAAGATTGAAACATGTTTTTTTATGCTAGTGGGAATAGAGCCTCATTACTGTTGGTCTCTAAATTGCGCTACAGGAATTCCCAATCCAAAATTGAGCATTTAGTGGATGATAATGACGTTAAAGTTACTCATCCAGTCAAAATTAGTAATATGTTTGCAGAATACTATAAAAAATTGTACAATTTGATTTATGATCCAACTGTGATAGAACCCACATCTGATACAATACGCTCTTTTCTGGACACGGTCTCATTAAAACAGTTACCTATTGATACATTGGATATTCTAAATTCTCCCATCACCTCAAAATAAATTACAGATGCCATTAATAGGATCCCACAAGGCAAATCCCTGAGGCCTGATGGTTTTAACATGATGTACTATACGTCTGTCTCTGGCATTTTTACACCTCATTTAACTCACCTATTCAATTATTATTGGAATACAGGTGGAATGCCAGGGGAGACTTTGTGAGCACAAATAATCACACTACCTAAACCTGGTAAGACACCAAATGTCTGCTCAAATTTTTGCCCCATTTCATTAAGTAACAATGACACAAAGATTTATTAAAAAATTTTAGCTAATAGACTTAATCGACTTCTTCCTTCACTAATTGACAAAGACCAGGTGGGTTTCGTTATGAAATGTCAGGCTCTGGATGGCACCAGGCATTTCATCAATTTGATTAATAATCTTAAATCTACTCGCACGCCTTTTTTGCTCCTCTCTTTAGATGAGGAGAAGTCGTTCAATAGGATCCACTGGGATTACCTGAGGGAAGTTCTGTCGTGCTTTAACATTCCAGACCCCTTCGTCAGGGCTGTGTTTGCACTATAATGTCAACCAACTGCCAGAGTATCTGCAACTGTTTTTTTTTCCCGAAAACTTTTCATTGCCCAATGCGACCAGACAGGGGTGTCCACTGTCTCCACTCCTGTTTGTGCTGGCAATGGAGCCTCTGACTAAGATAATATGCTGCAGCACAGATATAGAAGGTATTGCAGTAGGGGGTAAGGTACATTAAATAGGCCTTCTTGCAGATGACATCATGTTATCGCTTAGAAATCCAAAGATTTCCCTTACTCCGTTGATGTCGATCCTGCAGGAATTTTGTTCTACAAACTGAATACAGTTAAAACTCAAGCTCTCTCTTTCTTCATACCTTGCTATGACCTAGACATTTTGAAAGGTCGGTTTGACTTTGATTGGAGGGACTCTTATATGTCTTATTTAAGCATCAACCTATGCAAGAATTTGTCCAATATTCATTCTTATAACCTGGGTAAGGTCTGGTCCGACTTTAGGAATGATCTTGAGAGGAGGTGTAGTCTGGAAATGTCATGATTAGATAGGGTTAATTCAGTGAAAATGACACTCCTTCCCAAAATTTTACATTTTCTTACATCTACATCCCCCTTTCTATTCCTTTATCCTTTTTTCGAAAGGTGCAGTCTGCTCTCTTGAAACTCATATGGAATGGGAAACCATTCAGGATTACATTGTCCATACTCCAAAAGCTCAGGGTTAGTGGGGGTGTGGGTTTACTGGATATTATTCATTATTATTATTATACAACTTATGCAGCGATGGCTCTGAAATTTAACCAAGAGCATGGCCGCCCTCTTTGGCTTGAGATGGAGGCTAGCAAACTCTTACCACATTCAATTAAAGATATCGTATGGTTTCTTATGTCTCACAAGGTTGGCAGACATGTTTCTCATGACCAAAACTACTATAAAAGCATGGAATATACTGTATCAGAAAATCCATCCTACTGTTGTCTGGTCTAGAGCCACTACTCTAGCTGTACTAAAAATAGTTATACCTAAACTAGACGTAAAATATTGATCCTCTCATTGTATTCATTGTATTATTTTTATCTTCTACTTTTTAATATTTGAACAACTCCATAGTAAATTTAAACTGAGTATTTTGGACATCCCCACACATGAGAGTTTGGTTCCGAAAATTATCGAACATTTTGGGATTTCTGAACAGGATCTGAGTTCAAGAAAATTGGAATTGTCAGATTTAGAAAGGGTTAAAGGGAATCTCCAGTGCCAGGAAAACGATCCGTTTTCCTGGCACTGAAGGGTCCCTCTCCCTCCCACCCACCAATCCCCAGTTACTGAAGGGGTGAAAACCGCTTCAGTCACTTACCTGAGGCAGCGGCGATGTCCCTCGCTGCTGTCTCCTCCTCAGTGCCTACTTAAACGTCTCCCAGATAACTTAACAGCACACAAAAGAATAATGTTAGGCCATCTTCTTATCTCAGCTACAACAGTCATTCCAAGATATTGTAAATCTAATATTATTCCCTCTGTCACAGATGTTTTATTGCTTATTATTTGAGAATAAACGTTCTGAACTCGCTTTCCTTATACCATTAGCTACTCATAGTGATGTCCCGAACAGTTCGCAGGCGAATAGTTCCTGGCGAACAAATCGATAGCTAGGCTAGTGTATTCAGTGTCCTCTACAGTCCTGAAGGACTCATCTTATGTCTGCTGTAAGGACAGCACCCCAAAAAGCCCTTTTTAGGGCTAGAACATCAGTATGCTTTTTTTTTTTCTGTGTAATCTAATTGCAGTTACCTGCCTGCCAGCGTGTGTGTCAGGCTCACAGCGTATACTGTGCCCACTTGCCCAGTGCCACCACTCATATCTGGTGTCACAATAGCTTGCATTTAAAAAAAAAACAAAAAAAAACCTTTTCTGACTGTAATATAATAGCAGTCAGTTTCCTTCACACATGTGCGTTTCAGGGCCTGCCAGGGCACAGTGTCACACCAGTGCAACTCATATCTGGTGTAACAGTAGTGTACATTAAAAAAAAACCTAAAAATTTGACTGTGAAATAATAGCAGTCAGTTTCCTTCACACGTGTGTATTAGGGCCTGCCAGGGCACAGTGTCACATCAGTGCAACACATATCTGGTGTAACAGTAGTGTACATTTAAAAAAAAAAAAATACAGGGGGCTTGTTGTCACCTTTCGGGGACCTTTGGTGTTGTACGTGGCTGGGTGGAGGAAGAGACCTTCAATGACATTAGTGAGGGCAAGGAACGGGACATGGCTAGCTTGGTATCCAACCTTGTGCAAATGGGGAGTTTGCGGTTGTGCAAATGGACTGTTTGTGGTTGTTTGCGGTGCGTTAAACGGGGAGTTTGGTCTGTCACTGTGAAGCGGGCATAACCCTTACACTACCTGATCGATACAACATCATACCTGATGTTTTAAAGCACGTTATTCCAAACAATTTAGGAATGTTAGGTGATTTATGCCCTTTATGGATTAAAACCAGACTCTGCATCAACTATGTAATTTTCCATGGGAGTTTTGCCATGGATCCCCCTCCAGCATGCCACAGTCCAGGTGTTAGTCCCCTTGAAACAACTTTTCCATCACTATTGTGGCCAGAAATAGTTCCTGTGGGTTTTAAAATTTGCCTGCCTATTGAAGTCTATGGCGGTTCGCCCGGTTGCGAACATTTGCGGAAGTTCGCGTTCGCCATTCGCATACGGAAAATGTTATGTTAGCGACATCACTAGCTACTAATGTACTCCTCAGCCACAACTGGTCTGAATGAGAGAAATCTACAAGGAGTAAATACAAGCTTGACAATGTTTCCAGTTGACCGAAAATAATGTAACCACTTATATTTGATTTACTACTTACCATGTTTATACCTTAATATATGACACTTACACAAATGCAAAATACATAAATAATATACATTTTAATTCGTGCACACATTTTTCCTCAAACTCAATTATTTCATGTTTTAATGTGGATGCAAATGTATTCATTTATCCCCCCCCCAGTTTTTTTTGTTCCTGTTTTTTCTATAATAAAGATTTTCTTACTATGTCAATATACATATGTTACAATGTATACACATTATTGATTGTTGAAATGTTGACAGAAATTTACAATTTATTGTTATTATTTTAAAAATAATAAGAAAACATTTGAAAAGAAAATGGGATTAAAAACAAACATATGCAAAATATAAACTGTCTGATCTACGAAAAACCTATACCTTAAGTGGAGCGCTATGTCATTTTATGGAGTAACTTGCCTTTGAGATGTACACGTCAAATATACATAAATAGATACAAAAAATAAAATATGCTGTAGATTGTAATACACTGTGACAATTCAATTATAAGACAGTGCGGGTCACTCACATTTCAAAGAGCCTATAGAATTGGCTCAGTAAATGGGGCTTGTATGCTTTTTAGGACAGCATCCCACCACTATTCCTCTTTGATATTCCCTCCAAAAATATTGAAGGGGTAGAAACATCCAATGTGTGGTATAATCAATAAAATAACCATAAAATTATAAGTAGGTATTAAGCTCACCTTTTCCAGAGCCTTAAAATCCTAGCTCTGAGGGTAACAGGCTTTGTGCCAATATAGAGGGGATGGCACTTACCCCAATGAAGATTCCTGAGGCTTGACTTTTATTTTTTGTATTTATTTTATATATATATATTTGACGTGTACAAGATCTCGAGAGGCAAGTTACCCCACAAAATTGCATGGCGTTACACTTAACGTATAGGTTTTCATATAACATTTGCTGTTTTTTGCAGGCTCGGACTGGCCATCATGCAAACCAGGTAGGCAGCGATGACCATGGGCTGAGGCTGACAGGGGAGGTCAAAGGATGACTGGTGCTGCCTGACCGCTGGCCCATAGAGGGAGCTCTTTGCGGTGGGGAGATCAAAGATCTCTCTCACCAGCCTGCACACTGATGCACAGCGTAGGCCCTGTGCACATGGTCTTCACTTGTCAAGTGGTGTAGACAAGATGCTTCTTCCACTAGACCACCAGGGAAATAATTCCTCCCCAGCATCCTCTCCTGCCAAGGATCAAGGTGAGGAAGAGGGATGGCGGAGTATGTAAGTTTCCTTGTGGTGTATCACCAAATTAATATATATATATATATTACACAAGTCTTGTCTACATTAAAAGGTATTTATTTAGAAGGCAACAACACAATACTATAAATGTATCACAAACACACAGCCCAGACCCACGGAGCAACAACCCTTTTTAAATCTATCTATCTATATATTAATCCCCTTCCCCACATGTTTGATCTCACCCACGGTTAGGCCTTCACATCTAGTAATGGCTCACTGCTGCAAGTTCGACATCACATCCACCAAGGAAGAAAAGGAAGCAACAGAGTATAACATGGTTCACCAAGATAGCACATGTCGTCTGCACATCTGCTCTGCAGCAGAGCCAAGAAGGAACAGAGAGGAATGAGGATAGGGGGGGAGTGGTTTTCTCTTTCCTGACTTGTAAAGGTATTGAATTACCCAATTACCCTATCAAAGGGTAAAGCTTATCCCACTGTAAGAAAGATCTAAATGAACTTGGTCACATGACCGCTGGTCACCATTTTAGTTTGATGACAGAATGTCACCACATTCCCTCACTGTTTCTTCTCTTATGTTGAGCACATTTAAAAATAATAATATATCCCTCTTATCTATCTAAACTATGAGATCTCAAGTAGGAAAGGTGAGCACAGGAATTATAGTAAGTGAGATGAGTAAGGTAAAAGAAAACAGTTAAATAGGGGTTGCATCACCCCACATTCCCCCACTTTTTCTTCATCTATGTTGCTCCATTATCTAGTTATCCCTCTAGTACAAGAGAACCTAGTGGGAGCAAAAACCTGATATACAGGAGAAATTCAACCCACCGTCCCTCCGGAATAGTTCCCTCAGCGACATAAGTTCTCCTGTACTTTCCTAAGGCTGTCAATTCACATATTATACAAATTTGTCACAAAAAAACAGAAATTTAGGTGAATGTGTGTGTGTGTATGTGTGTGTTAAATGTGTATGTATGTGCAATGTAAAACTTTTATTGAAGAATGTATGAGAGAGAGAGAGAGAGAGAGAGAGAATTTTTTTTTAAAATATATCCCCCTTTTCAAGTTTCTTCCTCATCTATATCATTGCCACACAAAAGTATAGTGTAATTATGAGCATGATTACTAGCGGCAAAGTTTGTAGGACTGGATGTGATATTTTCAGAATTCCATACTCTCAATCCAGTTCCGACTCCTCCCAGTAGAGCTGCAAATATGTCCCGTTTTTTCTGACTCCCTGCTTTGCCTAAACCACTGCTGCCGTTGTACCGGACACCTTGGAGGAAAAGAAGGATTATTAAAATGTAGACTCTAATCTTCTCCCTTAGTTTGAGTATCTTCTGGCTATATTGCCTTTCTCCCCATCCCTACTGTGATACAGCTTATACTTATCCATCCTGTAGCAAGGATCCACCACGATCAGGGCCGGCCTTAGGGGTGTGCGAGCTGTGTGGCCGCACAGGGCGCCATGGTGCAGGGGGCGCCCTGCGGCTGCATAGCTCACACGGCATGTCTGTTAGCCGCAATGCTAACAAGACATTTGCCTTGGGCGGCATTTTCCAGGGGGCGGCAAAAAAGCCGCCCCCAAATGCCCAAGGCAAATGTCTTGTTAGCCTTGCGGCTAACAGACATGCTGGGCTGCTGCAGCGCTGGCGGGCGGCGCTGGCGGGCGGCGCTGGCGGGCGGCGCTGGCGGGCGGCTGGCGAGGGAGCACTTCCCAGGGCTAGGCCTGTACTCTGATAACTCAACTCAGATATTTGAATAAGCTAGTACAATATAAATTGAGGCCTATACTGGTAGTGTATTAAAATAAAATAAAAATGAAGGCCTTAAAAACTACTAGGCCTGAACTATGGTAGTCAACATTCAAATTCAAAAAGAAGCCGCATGGAAGTCTACTATAGTGTATTCAAATGCAGGGCTAGGCCTGTACTCTGATACCTCAACTCAGATATTTGAAACACATAAAACAACCTGTATTATACCTTTGTTTTATGCAGCAAAATAAGCTAGTACAATATAAAGGATTAACTACTAGGCCTGAACTATGGTAATCAAATCAGCATTCAAATACAAAAAGAAGAAGCAGGGAAGCCTATCATAATGCAGGGCTGGGCCTGTACTCTGATAGCCAAAAACCCAATAAAACTCAACTCAGATATTTGAAACACACAAAAACTGTAACAATATATTCAAAATTGAGGCCTGATGCCTAATCTGGTACATTAAAATGGAAGCCTGAACTAGACTCCAAACACAATCAGCCCTTGATTTCCCATGCAGAGGATAATTAAACAATATATATGTATGTCTGCCTATCTACCATAAGCTTCCCAATGCATCTTGCTGTTCAATTTTATACCATGTATGCTTTGTTTATACAACTCTAGCCACACCTCCCATGACTGTAGCTCACACAACCTCCCACCCTACACACTTCCAGATAAGGAGTCCAATTTTTTAGCATCCCTTATTGCACAGAGTGTTTCATTTAAAAGTTTATATCCTACTCTGTAAGTAGCCTGCTACAGTCTGCAGGAGCCTCATAAGTTCAAGTCCAATAAGCACAGCAGGAATAGGAACTTCTAAAGCAAACACAATGAACTGTAAAAACTGCTTGAACATGTTTAAATAATTAATGCAGGATGTGTTAGTTACAGTCAGAATAGGTGTGGTTAGAACACATAAACAAGGTGATTTAACTCTTAAATTGTATTGAATTGAGCAGTGAGACTGCAGGAGCATGATCAATACTAGGGATAGGCAAACTTTGACACTCCAGATGTTCTAGACTACATCTCCCCTAATACTCTGCCAGCATTATGGCTGTAAGAGCAATATGGGAGATGTATTTCACAACACCTGGAGTGTTGAAGGTTGCCTATTCCTGATTTATACACAAAATGTGCTTTATTGAGCTAAAGCTGTTTTGGTGTGTACACTGTCCCTTTAACCATTTACATAGCCATGTCTTCATAATGGTAAGCTGAAATATTGCAAGAAAAGGAATATCAAATAATCTCTGTTTTATCTCCTCACTATTTCCGTAAACACTCAATGTATAAAATAAAAGTGTGTAAATTTACATAACATTTTTAGGAATTCTTAAAAAAACAATCTAGACACAATTGTTGTTTATCCTTTGGGTATATGCTAGATATGCAACCATCAAATAAATAAAACACTATATTTAAACTTGATGTGTTTTCTATGTGTTATTTGTGTATTGGAAGAGTGGCTAAGTACATTTTATTAAATAAAGTCAGTGCATGGTCTGATTTCACTATTTTATTACACGCATTAGTATTTATTAGACTTGTTTCAGCTGAACCACTTCAATTCATCTGAAAAAGAAAAATGACAGAATTTTGATCGTGTTGCAGGTCGGCTTGGACACATTTTGTTTATGGACAATTTATGACCCATTCACCCTCTTCCACCCTGAAAAGAACAAAACTTGTCCACACATCCCACCTGTAGCATAAGTAACTGTCCTTCAGTCAAAAAGACCTTCCAATCCAGAAACCAGAAACACATAGAATGGGTCTGGTGCACTAATCAGCATTTCCAACAAGGAGCCCATCCATTAATTCATAATTTTCAGTAGAGTGCAAATCTACACATTCTATGGATTTGCACTTTTAGCTAAATAAATATTGATATATAGCATTAAACCCAGAAACCAGAAGCATATAGAATAAGTCTGGTTGCACTGAATTACACTTCAAACAAATAATGCAATCCATATGGAGCATGGCTGTGCTCTCTTCTGTGGCATTAAAAAGGTTAATTTTCTCATTGTAGCTCACTAAGTGAGACCATATATCAGGTCTCACTAGGTGCAGCATTTCTACCAGAAAAAAGGCTCTTTTGAACTTCTGAAATGTCATTTCGTGATTAGCATAATTTCCTATGCATTCTTATGGAGCGCTCTCTCTTTACCGGCTGAAGCCTTTACTGATTGGGATTACAAAAAGTTATGCCAGTTAAAAAAAAAACAGCAATTCTGGAGTATCTTTGTTGTGACACCAGAAATACATTACTGATTGTATCCATATCCACACTTAGATAATGAATGTGTTAAGAACCTGTTATTCACTTTTGTTACTCAGTAATTCTCCACTAGTCATGTCGCGAACATAACATTTTCGGTTTGTGAACGGCGAACGCGAACTTCCACAAATGTTCGCGAACGGGCGAACCGGGCGAACCGCCGTAGACTTCAATGGGCAGGCGAATTTTAAAACCCACAGGGACTCTTTCTGGCCACAATAGTGATGGAAAAGTTGTTTCAAGGAGACTAACACCTGGACTGTGGCATGCCGGAGGGGGATCCATGGCAAAACTCCCATGAAAAATTACATAGTTGATGCAGAGTCTGGTTTTAATCCATAAAGGGCATAAATCACCTATTATTCCTAAATTGTTTGGAATAACGTGCTTTAAAACATCAGGTAGGATGTTGTATCGATCAGGTAGTGTAAGGGTTACGCCTGCTTCACAGTGACAGACCAAACTCCCCGTTTAACGCACCGCAAACAACCGCAAACAGTCCATTTGCACAACCGCAAACTCCCCATTTGCACAAGATTGGATACCAAGCTAGCCATGTCCTGTTCCTTGTCCTCACTGATGTCATTGAAGGTGTCTTCCTCCACCCAGCCACGTACAACACCAAGGGTCCCCGAAAGGTGACAACAAGCCCCCTGGGACGCCTGCTGTGTTTGGTCTTCCACCTCTTCAAAGCCACCTTCCTCCTCTGACTCCTCTTCTTCAGACTCCTCTCTCTGCATTGCCTCTCTCTGCGTTATTATGGTGTGTTAAGTAGTACTATTCCTATCAGTTTAATCCCTGTTACGTCCCCTATCAGGGGATGTGTATATAAGGCATCGATTTTAGAAAGCGGGAGATGGAAAAAGATGCTTGGTCGGTACTCCTACTTCAAATTTGGGGCACTGCATGTGCAATCTAATGTGCCACCAGATAGGAATAGTACTACTTAACACACCACTCCTATCAGTTTAATCCCTGTTACGTCCCCTATCAGGGGACGTGTATATAAGGCATCGATTTTAGGAAGCGGGAGATGGAAAAAGATGTTTGGTCGGTCCTCCTACTTCAAATTTGGGGCACTGCACGTGCAATCTAATGTGCCACCAGATAGGAGTGGTGTGTTAAGTAGTACTATTCCTATCAGTTTAATCCCTGTTACGTCCCCTATCAGGTGACGTGTATATAAGGCATCGATTTTAGGAAGCGGGAGATGGAATAAGATGCTTGGTCGGTCCTCCTACTTCAAATTTGGGGCACTGCGCGTGCAATCTAATGTGCCACCAGATAGGAGTGGTGTGTTAAGTAGTACTATTCCTATCAGTTTAATCCCTGTTACGTCCCATATCAGGGGACGTGTATATAAGGCATCCATTTTAGGAAGCGGGAGATGGAAAAACATGCTTGGTCGGTCCTCCTACTTCAAATTTGGGGCACTGCGCGTGCAATATAATGTGCCACCAGATAGGAGTGGTGTGTTAAGTAGTACTATTCCTATCAGTTTAATCTCAGTTACGACCCCTATCAGGGGACGTGTATATAAGGCATCGATTTTAGGAAGCGGTAGATGGAAAAAGAGGCTTAGTCGGTCCTCCTACTTCAAATTTGGGGCACTGCGCGTGCAATGTAATGTGCCACCAGATAGGAGTGGTGTGTTAAGTAGTAAAACATATATCTGGTATGTGAGCGCTCCAATGAAAAATAAACAAATAATACTAAAATAGTGACCACTATAACGTTGACACCACAATAACCGCCAAGTTAGAGATCAATAAAGGAACTGGCATAAATACTGGGTTAATCAACCTGAATAGATATATTATAACCATATACAACATGTATATAAAATATCATTTATTATAAGTAAAAATAAACCATAATTAGTACAATAAAATAGATCATCTCAAAAAACACATCAAATGTCCAGATCAAAGATCTGTAAGGTAGATGGTATGGGGCCCCTTTACACCGATCAGATGAAGTCTGGAACTTGGGATGTGCACATAAAAAGTCTATATATTTGAAAATGGTAGATTCAAATGTAAAAAAATATATCAATAAGTTTCCCAAATAAATTGGAGAAAGGATTTCTTCTCTCCAGTGAGGGCAATATCCACATTTTTTATTTTCTCCCAAAGATACATAAGTAACTCATTAACCCACCGGGGAGACCCATCATTTCATCCATTGGTTCCCTCACTGCACCACTTTCCAAATGGGTAGATATTCATCTTCAAAAAATTATGATCCATTTACCTTCATACATTAAAGACACAGGACATGTGTTGTCTTTAATGCAAGACGTCGTATGGCAGGACAATTTTTGTTGGTTAACTATTGATGTGGCAGCCCTATACTCCAACATTGACCATCATTTAGGTTTGAAAGCGGTCAAGTACTTCCTGTTGGAAGACCCCCTTATTCCAGTATCTCAAGTTGAAGCAATTGTAGAGAGCATATAATTTATTTTGACCCACAATTATTTTTGTTTTAACGGGCAATTTTATTTACAGAAGAAGGGGACGGCAATGGGGGCAAGTTTTGCCCCAGCATATGCCAACATCTTTATGGGCCTATGGGAACATATCAATATTCTTAATAACCCAATCTTGAAGAGTCAAGCTGTGTATGTAAGGGGGGGCTGTGTAGGTAAGGGGGGACTGTGTATGTAAGAGGGGGGCTGTGTAGGTAAGGGGGGGCTGTGTATGTAAGGGGGGGCTGTGTAGGTAAGGGACTGTGTATGTAAGGGGGGCTGTGTATGTAAAGGGGGGGCTGTGTAGGTAAGGGGGGCTGTGTATGTAAGAGGGGGGCTGTGTATGTAAGAGGGGGGCTGTGTAGGTAAGGGGGGGCTATGTAGGTAAGGGGGGGCTGTGTAGGTAAGGGGGGACTGTGTATGTAAGGGGGGGGCTGTGTATGTAAGGGGGGGCTGTGTAGGTAAGGGGGACTGTGTATGTAAGGGGGGCTGTGTATGTAAGGGGGGGCTGTGTAGGTAAGGGGGACTGTGTATGTAAGGGGGGGGCTGTGTATGTAAGGGGGGGCTGTGTAGGTAAGGGGGGCTGTGTATGTAAGGGTGGGCTGTGTAGGTAAGGGGGGCTGTGTAGGTAAGGGGGGCTGTGTAGGTTAGGGGGGCTGTGTGGTGCAGTGTGTGAGGGGATAGGGGGGCAGATAAAAGATAATTTTTTTTGTTTTCATTATTAAATAATAATTAAATAAATATAGCTAATGTCCCCCCTCCCTTCTTACCTGTGCTGAGGGAGGGGGAGACATTGCTTTCTCTTCCAGTCCCTGGTGGTTCTAGTGGGGAAGTGAACTCTAACCTGCAGCTCAGGCTAGAGTTCACTCTCGCGAGAACGGAGCGTTGCCATGGTAACGCTCCGTGCTCGCGAGAGGAGAACCCGGCGGAGCTGCAGGTAAGAGCTCCCCCGGGTTCTCTCTCTCACTCCCTCCCCTGCCGGCCGCCCAGCAATCTGCCTGTGTGGGCCGGGGAGGGAGATCACTGATCTCCGGTCCGTGATGGCAATCAGCAGGGCTGGTGCTTGGATAGCACCAGCCCTGCATGGACCGGCAGGGGAGAGCCTCGGGCAGCAATATTTTCTCGGGGGGGGCAATTGCCCCGTTGCCCCCCCCCTGGATCCGCCAATGGTGCCACCACTCATATCTGTTTTAACAATTGGTTAAGCTTTAGATTTTAAATAAATAATTTGTTTTCACTGTAATAGAAGAGCAGTTGCCTGCCTGCCAGCTTCTGTGTCAGGTTGGATGCCTTGCCCATTTGCACAGTCAGTGCCACCACTCATATCTGTTTTAACAATTGGTTAAGCGTTAGATTTCAAATAAATAATTTGTTTTCACTGTAATAGAAGAGCAGTTGCCTGCCTGCCAGCTTCTGTGTCAGGTTGGATGCCTTGCCCATTTGCACAGTCAACAATAGCTTAAGCTTTAGATTTTAAAGAGGACTTAACGTGTTCGCGTTCGCCGCCGCGGGCGAACACATGGGCGGTTCGATCCGCCCCCTATTCGTCATCATTGGGCAAACTTTGACCCTGTGCCTCTCGGTCAGCAGACACATTCCAGCCAATCAGCAGCACTCCCTCCCTTCCACACCCTCCAACCTCCCTCCCAGCATCCATTTTCGATTCATTCTGAAGCTGCATGCTTAGTGAGAGGAGGGAAAGTTTAGCTGCTGCTGATTAGATAGGGAAATTGATAGCTAGGCTAGGGTATTCAGTGTCCACTACAATCCTGAAGGACTCATCTGATCTCTGCTGTAAGGACAGCACCCCAAAAAGCCCTTTTTAGGGCTATAACATCAGGCTGCTTTTTTTTTTTTTCCTGTGTAATGTAATTGCAGGTGCCTGCCTGCCAGCTTCTGTGTGAGGTTCACATTGGATACTGTGCCTACTTGCCCAGTGCCACCACTCATATCTGTTTTAACAATTGGTTAAGCTTTAGATTTTAAATAAATAATTTGTTTTCACTGTAATAGAAGAGCAGTTGCCTTCCTGCCAGCTTCTGTGTCAGGTTGGATGCCTTGCCCATTTGCACAGTCAGTGCCACCACTCATATCTGTTTTAACAATTGGTTAAGCGTTAGATTTCAAATAAATAATTTGTTTTCACTGTAATAGAAGAGCAGTTGCCTGCCTGCCAGCTTCTGTGTCAGGTTGGATGCCTTGCCCATTTGCACAGTCAGTGCCACCACTCATATCTGTTTTAACAATAGCTTAAGCTTTAGATTTTAAAGAGGACAGGTGTCAATGTTAGGTGATTTCTGCCCTTTATGGATTAAAAGCAGACTCTGCATCAACTGTGTAATTTTCCATGGGAGTTTTGCCATGGATCCCCCTTCGGCATGCCACAGTCCAGGTGTTAGTCCCCTTGAAACAACTTTTCCATCACTTTTGTGGCCAGAAAGAGTCCCTGTTGGTTTTAAAATTCGCCTGCCCATTGAAGTCAATGGCGGTTCGCGCGGTTCGCCGGTTCGCGAACATTTGAGGAATGTCACAAAGTCACCCCCTTGCTCAGTGATGACAGCTGGCTTGTCCGAACTCTTAGCCCGCCAGCTTTTACCATACAAGCTGCTGGAACAATTGTGGCATAGTCTAGTAAACTGACTAAACGGAATGTTGTTAATCCACATGGGATGATGACCACTAGTAGAATGTAAAAATCCATTGACATCCACCTGTTTTTTATAGGTTTTGGTGAAAACATGACCTGATTTACCAGATAGGACTAAATCTAGAAATTCAATAGTAGATCTATTTATGTTACTAGTGAAGGAAAGTCCCCAATCATTGTTATTGAG